>NC_071398.1:7117834-7853154 GCF_022682495.2 Desmodus rotundus
CCGTGCTCTGTGCCCCAGCAAGAAGCTGGAGGACCTTCTCGTTCCTGCCTCCTCCTCTCATTCCTTCCTGGTTTTCTCTGAGAAGACAACACCCCCCGGGACCCCAACAAGTTTTTCCCTCTATTATCTAGACAGACTCTTCCTCCCAGAGCCCTATGTCACACCCTAGGGACCACCAGGGACAGCCGCAGGAATGTCCGTGCCTTCTGTCCTTGGCCCAGGAGTCCCCAAATTAATTTTTTGATGTCGGGTCAGTTTAACCCGAGTTAACTGCGAGGCCTGGGAAGCACCCACGTGGTTGATGGTTAGCAGATGGTAAGAAGACAAGACCCAGAACTTCTTCCAAGTCAAAAACTTTTGGCTTTCACAGCCTTATTCATCTTAAAACCTAAATTAGACCCATGGCTAACTCATTCCAACCCAGATACTTCTGTTTGTTTGGGGATTGTACGCGTAATGATAAGTTGAGCTGGGCAAATGCGCACTTTGGGTTGACCGATGAAAGACCTGATCAAAACTGCGGCCCTCAGTCACGGTAATGACTGTTTTTAAAGATGCCTTGAGAGTCTGTCTAGCCTGGACCTTGGTTTGGGGACAGCATAAGGAAATGAGGGCCTAAAACTATAATTAGCTCTTTTTTCAGGAAGGCAAGGGTCATGCTTTATGTCGGTTATTTTTGGACCTTCTCAGATGTGCTTGAAAATACTTTGGCACACTTTATATTTGTATATGTATGTGTGTATATGTGCATGTACATGTGTGTACACGTGTGTGTGTGTGATCCATTCACATTCTTTCATTTGGGCAGCACGTCACAGTTCACGCCCCATCCTTGACCTCATCCCATCCTCACAGTGGCCCTTGGAGGTGGAATATCGGTCAGAGCTCCTCGGCTGTAGCAGTGGGCATGGGCTCCAGCTGAGGACTGGGCTCCAGGAGCGACTCTGCACCCTCCCTGGGGCCTCCAGTGAGAAGGAGCCAGCCCTCCTCTGTCCCTCGTTCCCATGGCAGGGCGGGCCCAGATGGTCTCCGGCCACGGCTTGGGAAAGACAGGACATTTTGATTCAGCGTTTGACGGTATTCTGTGCCACGGGGAGATAGCAGTCCCCAAAGGAAACTTGGGTGTTAAACTTCCCACCAGAGCCTGGGATTTCCGTTAGATCTGGGGACTGTGTAGCAGGGAGGCCTTTGGGAATGATGAGTAATTGAGAGAAAATTGGGTGTTTTAGTGAAGGGAGTAGTCTGGGTAGTGTGACAAAGGACAGATGCAGAAGAAGTAGAAGTCCCTGACAGGGACCCATGGACGCATGAAGGGAACTTAATATGGAAGTGAGAGCCACCAAAGACCAAATATGATGACAATTTAGACTGTGATTGAGGAGGTGAGAGCTGTTTTGGGTAGAAGACCTTTGAAGGAAGCACAGAGCTTGCGGGAGGGCAGTGGGGCCGGATCCTGGCAGCTGCCTTTTCAAGTCTCTGGCCCAGAGAGAGCCCTGGGGCTGCAGTTGGGGAAAACAAATGCTAATTTCCTTTTCACTCTCCAACTATCTTAGCCCGAAGTAGGGAGGGAGTCGTAGAAAATGGAGTAGAAGTCGGTGCTTTCTCAGCTGCCCGCCACAAATCACAACTTCAGGTGACATTTTTCTCCCCCAACCCTAATGGACAGTTACAGCACTAAGCTCTATTTGCTTGTTGCTCATTTCATGATTACCACACCTTACCCAGTGTCTGGGTTTTTTTCTTGTTTTTGATCATGTGTTTGGTCAGAAGTAGATACCTTAACAGCAGGACCTCTAGATATTGTCTGCCTGGATGCGGGTCCCAGCTCTACTGCTTACGAGGTGTGTGGCATTGGGAAAGTTACCCGACTTCCCTGCGCCTCAGCTTTCTCACCTGGAAGACGGGCGAGGAATGGCACCAGCCACACCCGAGACTATTGTAAGGGCTGAACGAGTTCATGCATGTCCAGTGATTTGAATCCTTTTGATCAGTGCTTGCTCAGAGTAAGTGCTTCTATCATTAAAAAACGTTAATGCCCGGGAGAGGATTTTGAATATGGGATATTAATTACCCATCAGCTGTTCTGTTCTGCAGCTGGACTTAAAAATTCCTTCCACTCTGTCACTCCTGACCTCTACCTGATATGCGTCCTGTCTTTGCTTCCTTAGAAAGTCTTCCCTTCCCGCGTCCCTCATGCTTCTCTACTCCAGACCCTCAATTGGTTTTCCTGTCTCTAGTTTTATTAACCTTCTGCCCCCAATCCCTCCTCCACGCTCCGCTGCAAAGAGCTCCGTCAGTTCCCACGTGATCACACCACCTCCCCAACCATCGTAATCCTACAGGGTTAGTGAGGCATCCTGTTTCCATCATGGTCTCGTGCCTGCTTGTCCTTCAGTCCCCTGACCTGAGTCCTGAGCAGCTGCTGGCCAGTCCTTGTGCATTCGGGGGTCTCTCCCTTTAGGTTCTGAGACCAGCTCACGTGTCACCTCCTCCGTCCAGTCTTCCCTGACCTGTCCGGGTAGGAGTCATCTTTTTCTCCTCCACAGGGCTCCCGTGTCCTTTGTCCCTGGCACCGTGGTAGCCCCTATTTTAATTGTCTCATCCCGCCACTAATCTAGAAGGATTGTGACGGCAGCGGACACCCCGCTTTCTTCATGAACTGTATCCCTGGCCCTGGCACAGTGAACGTTTCAGTGATTAAAGAGTCTATTGCCCAAGACCATTCCGTGCCAGTACGGCTCTGAAGGAGCCAGTTCCCAGCTTCTCTTCTGTTTCCTGCAGCTCTTTGACGTTGACGAGGACGGCTACATAACGGAGGAAGAGTTTTCCACCATTCTTCAGGCTTCCCTGGGAGTGCCCGACCTGGATGTCTCCGGTCTCTTCAAGGAGATAGCCCAGGGGGACTCTGTGTCCTATGGTGAGTGGGCGGTTTGGCGCCTGACCCAGTTGGCAAAAGAGAGTATCCAGACTATGGGCTGCCTGTCATACGAGAACGTTTTTGCCCTCCGCTCACTGTGTTAACAACGGAAGTAACAGCGACGATGATGACGAAAGTAAAATAGTTGTAGTGCTGTCATGGCAGGAGCTAGTTACTGAGGACTCACCGCATGCTAAGGACTCTTTTAAACATTTTACGTATGTTAACACATTTATTCCTCACAGCAAGCCTTAATCAGTACTCTTGATTATTCTTATTTTATTGAGATGCCGAGAATTTCAGTGAGTTACCTAAGGTCATCCAGCTAGAGAATATCGGAGCCAGGATCCCAGAACCAAGCCCCTCTAAAGGCCGCCTCATCAACCTCCACGCCTTAGTGCCTCTCACATCTCTCAGACCTGCTGCCCCTCCTCGAGGGGCTTTTCCTTTGGGCTGTCAGCATGGCCAAGCCACACTGAGCAAGTTCACCCAGCAAGTTCACCCAGCTGGACAGTGACCACAGAGAGAGATGTGGGCTGAGGTACCAGGCAGAAGGGTGGCGCCTCAGTTTCCCCATGTTTCACGGTGTAGCCCTTGAGCGACCGAAGCGACTTCTTTCCCTGCCTGAGCTTTGATGTGGTCGCAGAAGTCAGGGCAGCTTACGTCCCCCAGTCTCCCCCCTTGGGCTGGCAGAGGAGTCCCCTTGAATGTCTTTTTCCTTATGGTGTTCAAAGAGTTTCAGCTTAACTTTTATGGGATGGGGAAATCAGATCGCATACTTCTCCTGCTCTCTGTTTTTCATTACTGTTGCTTTGGCTGCGCTTTATTCTATTTTAGGTAATTAAGTGCCATCGGTACTTGCTCTGTTGAGTTCATTTAAGAAAACAAGAAAGATAGGGAGAGTTGGGGAAGGGAGGAGAGAAGGAAGGACAGCAGGAAGGAAGAAGGAAGGGAGGAGAGAAGGGAGGGAGGAAATGGGGAAGCATATACTGAGATAAACCCTGTGAGTCACAAACCCCATGTACACGCATTCTCTGACCATTTTGCTTTTATAAGTAAGACTCTCTACTTTTCTGAACTACCAAATTTTGAGAAACCATTTGGAATAACTATTTTAATGCAAGCTAATACTAAAACTTATTTGTAGGTAGCCATAGCTTTGCCTGTCGATTTTAATAAATTTTTAGGGAAACCCACATTGCTTGGGAGAGTTCAACCTTTTTCTCTTCAGAACACACAGAATGTCTCCCTTTTCCCAGATACCAGTCCACTGCTTGCTTATCTGTCTGTTTTTACAGGAATGTTTGGGATATTTAAGTATTATTTTGTGAAAGAATAGGTATTGAAATACATCATGAATGTGACCTTTTAAATTGTTTACATTCATGGTTTTCCATTAGCCACATTACTGTTCAAGTTCCACTTAAAGTTAGTTCACAGCACTTCGTCTGGAAATGAGTTACTCTTTAATGCCACTGGCGCCCCCAAAGAGGGGAGAGACCTGGAACTTTTGAACAGACCACAAGGCTTGAAATTAAAGCCTTTGGTTTCAGCGGATCGACTCTCACACGCCCTTATCGTAGAAGTCACCTGAGTTCTCTGCGTCTCCGTCATTGAAACACTTATGAGGATGAACCTTTCTTTAGGATGTTAAGAAATAACAATTCACGGCTTCCCTGACTTGGAACTGTAGAGTGGCCTGTGAATGCAAAATCACGCTGCAGTTGCAAAGAATGATCCAGGCCCAACCCGGTGACTTCCTCAGCACCAGAGACCCGTTGTAACGTCGAGAGTTGCTGGGTCGTCGGATGTGCTGTGAAGGAGGCTCTTGGTTATCAGAGGCCTTTTAAAAAATACGTGGATAGAAATAGGACATTGGGTTTAAAATCCTTTTATTACAGATCCACACAGCAAGCTGATTCAAAGACCAGCTTCCCTTTGCTGTAGAAGCTCCATAACCTTTTCTCCACCCAAACAGAAAAGGATGGAAATTTTCAGAATTGAGGGCAGCATTGTGTTTCGGAAACTCCAGGTTCTTGGAGGCTTGTGGTTCAACTCTGACAGTTAACTTACTAAGCTTTCCATACGTCTGCCTCGACACTTGAAATAAAAAGAGGTCAGCTACTCAAAGGGCTTGTGATATGATTATTATGCATTATATGCTCTTATTTTTTTTTATGGATCAAAAGTCAGGGCTCAGCTTTTCTAGACTATACTATGGCAAGTCCCAAGGGTGATAGAATTTTTAAAAGTTTTTTAATTACAAAAAATAACAAAAATACAGAAAACTGAATAAAACATAAACATGGAGCATGACGAAGTTTTATAAAGTGAACACTTGTGTAACTACCACTCAGGTCAAGCAATAGAGCTTGTCAAGGAGTCTAGAAGCCCTTCCCAGCTGCACCCCCTTCTTCTCTCTTAAAGGAGGGGATGCTGAGCTGACTTGAAAGGGGTCTCCACCTCACTTTACTTTAGCATCTAACCACAAAAGGACACATTTTTAAAATTGCCTTTCAGTTTTCTAGCTTTTTGGAATTTATTTAGTAGACTCATGTAATAGGTCTTCATGTGTGTCTGGGTTTTTTCATTCAATGTGGCTTTAAGATTCATCCGCCTCGTGGCAACGCAGCTGTCCGTTCATTTTCATTGCCGTATAGCATTATTCCCACCAATGTGTCAAAATGTATCTTTCCATTTCTACTGTTGACAAACCTGTGAGCTGTTTCCCTGCTTTTCCTATCATGAATAATGTTACCATGGACGGTCTCCTGCATTCTCCCCGGATACAATACGCACCCATTTCTCTAGGTTCTACACTTCGGCACAGAATTTCTGGGTCACAGAACATGCATGTCTTCCGTTTGACTAGATCATGGAACAACTGTCTTCCCAAGTAGTCGTACAAATTTATGAGGGTTGAGTAATGGGATTTTGCAATAATTATATTATTAAAGTCACATGTTAATCTGTATCATGTCACATGAAGATTCCGCTCAATTTATTGGATTTTGTTTCATCCCTTCTTCTAGAGGAATTTAAAAGGTTTGCCCTAAAGCATCCGGAATATGCGAAGATCTTTACAACGTACTTAGACCTCCAGACGAGCCATGTGTTTTCACTCCCTGAGGAAGACCAGGCACCGCCCCCCGTCGCCACTAATAAAGTCAGTCCAGAAAACCTCGATGAGAGCCCCTCAGACAAGAAAGATGACTGAAAACAAGTGTCCCCAGGAAGGAACATGGAGTGGCTTTTACTCACATAGAGAAGGCATTTATCGAGAGTACTGTCAATGGGGTTTATTGAGTAATGGTGATGTATAAAATGGAAAGCTTTTTATAAAAATGGTAGACTTTTATTAAGATGATTTTGTTCACATGTGTGGATCAAGGATTTTAATATTCCTCTGTTCTGTTATATTATGCTGTACTGATTGGTTTACTGGGGATAAATGTCTTTCTATGGAATCTTCCAGTTTAATTTGCACATTTAAATGAATGAAACACTCCCATGTACTGATGAGCATTCATCGAAATGCCCAAGAGTTTTCTAAGGAGGGAAAAAAAGTACTATATTGTCCTGTCTTGTGCCCTAATAAGAATGAAGAGTCTGAGGAATGTTGCGGAATTTTGCACCTTTACCATTACAGATTCATTGTTTTCCATTTCCATTTCAGTTTCTTGGATCACTGACTATGGTTGGATTGGAGAGGAGAGCTCCGTCAATTAGATGAGACTCTTAAAAACCCCTCTTCTCTCTAGCATGCATCCCCATTGTAGATTTCCTCCACCACTCGCTAAGGGAACTCACGCCATTCTGCATGGTCTCCCGATTTAGAACTCTTGTGTTACAGACGACAGCTATGGCCAGAGGCTAAGGGAGGGTTGCCTTATTGAAGGCAATGTTGACTGTCTAACAAGAAAATGAATTGTTGGCCACAGAGTTTAGTTCCATCTGAGTTGGATAGTTCAGAATGTAGCTCTTGCCCAGTAAATGAATCAGATTTGCTCTACTGATAATAACATTAAAATTAAGAACGTGTCTGAAATATCTGCAGGGAACACACAAAAGTTGCCAAAGCGAGGGAATCCAAAATCCTAGCAATCCCCCCACCGGCCCCCCCGGCAAGAACCGGACAGTGGCATCATCCTTAGGTCAGCCGGTCATTTCCCTCTGGTGCCGTTTTTATGGGGTGTCATGCGTATCTGCATGTCATCGATATCACTTATGTTCGAAATTTCAAACAGAGGACCAATTTTTTAATGTAGAAAAACAGGTGGTTCAAATTCTGAGTTTAGTCTCTGAATTTAAACTCTTCGTTTTGGCTGTGTTTCTGAATATAACGGCGATTCACCCCCAAGCTAGCTTTTCAAGGCCATTTTTCGATGTCAAAAGTCTTGTGAGAAAGGTGTTGGAATAATGATCTCAAACTAGTTTTCCATGCTAAGCACCTAGTGTTCCAAGGTAATGAGTAAACACGTATTTGGATAATTGCTTACTAAAAACCCAATGAAAGTAGAGATAATTGTTTGCTTTTTTATATGTCTTACAGCTATTTAGACAAGGCATTGAATGAGCTGAAAACAATTGGCTGAACTAGGAAAGTACATGTTTACAATAGTGTTTGGCATCTGCAATTAAATGTATTAATACTCAGGTACCATGATTATTTTTATCATAGAAAAGCCACATGGTAACCCTATTAGTCACGACAAAGTAGCATTGGAAATTAAAAGCTTTCTATGAGGCTCTTGTCTTCCTGTTTTCAAATAATATTTTATGGTCTTAAATTCCACTTCTGCCAACAGAATGTTCCTATTCTGTCATGTTACGGAACAAACAGAATTGCTACATACAATCTTGGTAATTAAAAAATTCTGGTTTTGCTATTTTGTCTCAAATGCAATATATCTTTTTAATATTGGGGTTTGAATTTGTTTGCATGTTGAGGAATGGGATTCATCATTTTTTATTGCATTTAAGCTTTATCACACATGATTTTACTCTAATGAAAAGCTCAACTTTTAGCCAAAGCAGCAATACTTAGTGTTTAGTATAAAGAAGTTGACTTCTGATTTGGGGGGGTGGAGGGGTGGCGCCTGACAACACAATCCATGAACCTCAGTGTTGCCACAGTGAGGCCTTCACTTAACCAAGGTCTCTTTCAAAGGGGCTTTTCTCCTTGTAGGATATAAAGCAAGGAACTGCATCTCACTAAATCAGTTAAATGCACCGTGGTTTTACATAATCGTTTGAAAAAAAAAAAATAAGTTAGTCTTTGAAAGGAGAAATCCTAGCTCCTGAGACCTATAAACCTTAAAATGACCATCGGAAGAGTTCTGCGGAGGGATGAGGACTTCCCGAATGCCGCAGAAGGAGCGGCCTACGTCCTGTAAACGTATTTCGGTCTCCTACGTGTACGGTGCGCGGGGGCTGAGCGAGAATGCTGGTGCCCACAGTGGGTATTTCAGAGAGACTGCCTCCCTTTCAGAAATATGTTGCCTGCTCTCCTCAGGGGGCCCACGCTGTGCAGATACTGGTCCCCAGACCCAGAACTCACCCCTTCGGAGGACTGGCGCTGGAGTTCGGTGCCTCCCTGACTGCTGTTGGTGGATGCTCAGGGCGGGGCGTCGAGTGAGTTGGGACAGGCGAGCTCCTCCCTGCAGAGGCCCTTGTGTGTGCGCCTGTTCGCAGCAATCACTGCAGAGGATAAAAACAGGCCGGTGAGAAATCCTCTAGGAAAGCAGACACACGTGCAGTCTTCTTTTCTTCCTGGTTCATTTTTAATTTGGGGAGGAATTACTATAGCAGAGCATTAAGTGAGTGCTATGTTGTCCTAAGACAGAGGCGAAGGCCCTCACCCAGCCGTTGATGTATTTCCCATATACACGTCACCCACTTGGGTAAGTAGGGCAACAACCTGAAGAACCTCTGCTCTTGTTAGCCCGTTTAATTACCTCTTCTTTCTAGGTAATTATTCTCTCCCAACAAACTTCTCGAGTGTATTGAAGGGCTAGCAAGTTCTAACAAATTGTCTCCATTATATTGTGTTATACTTTTTCCTAACATGTTAACCTTATCATTTTCTTAGCATTCTTATAAAATAGTCTATATACATTAGAAGAGCTAAAAAGCAGAGAAAGGAATAAACAAAAGAAAGTCATGTGTATTTTCACTACCCCACATGCAGTGTTACTAATTTTTGACACATTTTATTTTACTCTTTTTTTAGATATTCTTACGCTCTCAAGAGAACAATATTTATGGTATTTTGTATCCTATTCTTTCACTCACACTATAACATTTTTCAATGGCATTAACATTCTCTGTAAATGTAAATTTTAAAAAGTACCTACTCTCCCTTCAGGGAGCTATAACATAAAATGTGTAACCATTCTTCTAATAATGAACACGTGAGTTTCATTTTCATTTTGGGACTATTAAAAATACCCAACTCAATACTCCATAAGAGTTCATAATTACAAATAGCTTGCTAAGGGACTTATTTAGACTTTCTAAATTCCAAAATGAAAAATTCACTGAAGATTTTACAATCCCTAAAATTTGTTTCAAACTCATTTAACTACAGGAAAAAAAATTGATATTATCTTAGATTACATACAGTTTAGTAATTTCAACTTCTTAGTGATTAATGGCCCATGTCTCTTAAAGGTAAGTAAACTTACGTTTTAAAAATATTTTTCCTTTTGTAAAAGTAACAGACTTCCTAGTTACTACAATAAGGGACAATAGTAGTAGTAGTAATAGCTACCAATTTGGTGTGCTTACTATATATCAGATGTTGTGTTAAGGCATCTACACGCCTGAACTCATTTACACACTCAAGCGCTGGTATTGTTTAAAACTATCCTTAAGTCACTCAAGTGGCACAGCTTGGAACGAAACCTCATTTTGTCTGATTCCAAAGGCCGTACTTGTAATCATTTATATAAAGCAACACAGCCACCTGGTCTATAGAACTTACAGGTGTAGCATCTGCCACGTATTTGCCACGTGACGTCAAATTCCCACCTGTCACGGAGCGTGGCCTTGACGGTACCCATCTTCTGCTTTTGCCCTCCTCTAACTTCTCGTGCCGTACAGAAAGCGCAGCGCCCTTGTCACAGCAGAAACCGGAGAGCACTGCTCCTGTTGTCGAAGGCTACCCCGTGCAGTTTGGGTAGAATCCTGATTATCCTCCAGGGCCCTTCGTGGTCCCACCCCCGCCTGCGGCCTACACCTCAGCCATCTCCCTCTCCTTCACCAAACTCCTACCACCGACCTTTCTTTCCCTCAAACCAGCTAAAGCCCCTCCCCACCTCAGGGTCTTTGTACGGCCATTCCCCCTGGAATATTCTTTCCCAAAGACCTTCACCTGGCTTTCTCTTCTTCATTCAGACTTAAAAGAAAAGCTTCGTCGAGATGTGATCTGCACGCTGTGTGATCCACCCATTCGAAGTGCTTAGCATCTTCGGAGGGTTGTGCAACCCTCGCATCTGACTTTTTCATTTTTGACTTCATTCAGATTTTAAATCAAAGGGCATGTCCTCGAATAGGAATCCCCCCATCGCCTAATTTTAAAAGCCCACTTCGTCTCCACAGGCATTCTCAATCCTGTTGCCTTTTTTGGTACGGCATTTAAACTTCTGTGACATTATTGGTTTCTGTGTTTATTGTCTGTTGTCCCTGGCACTTAGGTGGGCCTGACACATAGGAAACACTCAATATTTGATGAATGAATGAGTAAGGATAATGTCACCTTTTATTTACTGGGTCTTGCATTGTGTTAGAATAGAGATCATCTTGACAACAAACTTGAAAACCTGGGAGTGTGATCCCTAAAACTCCTAAGGCAAGGAAGGCTCAGAGGTTTGCTCGAGTCAGGTCGCTGGTGAGTAGCAGGGCTGGAGTGCAAACCCAAGGCGGCCTGGCTCTAAATATGGGCATGTTTCATTAGGCCAAGGCAACTCGAACCCGTGCAATAATTCAAGAGTTACATGACAGGCTTCAGGTTCCAGAAGCGTGGAAACCGGATCACCTGAGAGCCCTCTGGCCACAAACCCCCTAGAATGCGGAACAGAGCATCTCACGCTTATTTGAAAAGCACGGCTGAGTGTGCCAAGGCCAAAAACTGAAGAGGGAGCCAAAAACCAGAACTGTGTGAAGGCACAAAAGTTACGGTTGACCCGTGGACATCGGTCGGTAGCCAAAGAGACTTAGTATTTGTGGTGACGGGAGACCTAAGACAAGGGGCTTTGGAACTGAGATCTCGGGAGGGAAAAACAGACATTTGAAGGACCACCCTCAGTAAAAGAATGAACTAGAAAAATTCCACCTCTGGAAAAGGAAGACAGTGAAATTTTTCTGTCTTGGCCTAGGTTGCGGTGGAATATTTTCCTATGGTCATTTTGAAAATTTCAATTCCTTTAAATGTTTTAAGATTCACTTTATGTCCCAGCCTATGGTAGATCTTGGTGAATGTCCCATGTCTACTTGAAAAGAATGCATTCTGCCATGGTCAGGTGTAATGTTCTATAAATACCAGATCTAGTTAGTTGATAGTCCTGCATCCTTCTTTATCCTTGCCGATTCTTTGTTTACTTGTGCTGTTAATTATTGAGAGCGGGATGTTGAAATCTCCAGCTATAATTGTGATTTTATCAGCTGTCATTCGGTCTGAAGCTCTGCCGTAAGGTTCATAATCACTTTTGATTGTTATGTCATCTCGACGAACTGGCCCTTCTGTCATCAGAAATAGTCCTTTTTCATTCCGGTAACCCTCCCTGTCCTGTTAGTGACATCACCACTGTCACCACCCAGCTTCCTTATGACCAGTGCTTGCTTGCATGGTTTATCTTTTTAATCTTTTTTCTTTTAACCATCTGTGTTTTATATTCCACATGCGTCACTTACAGAAGTGTTTTATGGCCCGTTTGGGTCTCGCATATTTACCTTCTCTGACAGGTTGCGTGTTTACATTGGAGCATTTGGTCCACTCCCATTTACTTGATTATTGCTTGAGTCCACCGCCTTGCTTTTAGTCTGCTGTTATTTCCATCTGTGCTTTGATCTTTTTTCCTCCTTTCCTGACTTAATAAGAAGTGAATTAATCAACTTCTTATTATTTTATATTTTCTTTGGGCTTATTAGCTAGCTGTACTTAATTTACTAACTGTTAAGGGTTGCTTAAGAGCTTGCGATATACATAGTCCATTTAATATAATCTACTTTCGAATAATAGCATGTTTCTCACTTAGCACAGGAACTCCCCAACACTGCACTTCCATTCCACCCTAGGTCAGCATGGGGGCTGTTGTAGTGTCGTCTACGGATCTTCAACTGTGCAGGTGAGACAGGCCACACGTTGGGAGAAAATACTTGCACAGCACATATCTAACAACAAAATGCCCTAGGATATATGAAGAACTCCCAAAATCCAATGGTAAAAATAAAACAATCCAATCAGAATCTGGGCAGAAGACGTGGACAGACTTTTCACCGCAGAGGATATACAGATGGTAAATAAGCACGTGAAAAGATGTTCCACAGTATAACTCATTGCGGAAATGCAAATGGAATACTACTCGGCCGTTAAAAAGAAAGAAGAAGAAGAAGGAAATCTTACCCTTTGGGACAGGATGGATGGACCTGGAGAATATTATGTTAAGTGAAATAAGCCAGCCAGAAAAAGACAAATACCATATTATGCCACTTATATGTGGAATGTAATGAATGAAATAATTTAACAAACAAAATAGAAACAGAAGCACAGATACAGAGAACAGACTGACCGTTGTCAGAGGGGAGGGGGCTGGGAGGCTGGGTAAAAAGAAAAGGTGATAGGGACTTCTGGCCAAGATGGAGGCGCAGGTAGACACACTGTGCCTCCTCGCACAAACAAAAGAAGGACAACAACAAATTTAAAAACAAAAAACAACCAGAACTGACAGAAAATCAAGCTGTATGGAAGTCCGACAACCAAGGAGTTAAAGAAGAAACACTAACCCAGACCAGCAGGAGGGGCGGACGGGTAGCCGGGCAGAGAGGACTCATGGAAAGGTGGTGGCTGGCACACCCAGCAAGGCGGCAGCTGGTGGAGCTGGTGGTCCCACATTCATGCGCAGATAAACCGGGAGGAAAAACTGGGGAGCGAGACAGACTACACAACCCAGGGATCCGGTGCCGGAAATAAAGTCTTAAACCCCCGACAGCAAACACCTGTGGGGGTTGTGGCGGCAGCGGGAGAAACTCCCAGCCTCACAGGAGAGCTCGTTGGAGAGACCCACGGGGTCCTAGAACATGCACAAGCCCAGCCACCTGGGAATCGGCACCAGAAGGGCCCGGTTTGCTTGTGTGGAGCGGGAGAAGTGAGTGAAAACCGGCAGAGAGCGGCGCAAGTGGCACTGTTCCCTCTAGGACCCTCCCCCACATACAGCGTCACAGCGCAGCCACGTGGTTGCCCCGCCCTGGTGAACACCTAAGGCTCCGCCCCTTACTATGTGACAGGCATGCGGAGACAAAAAAATGGCCCAAATGAAAGAACGGATTAAAGCTCCAGAAAAAAATATAACTAAGTGACGAAGAGATAGCCAACCTATCAGATGCACAGTTCAAAACACTGGTAATCAGGATGCTCACAGAATTGGTTGAGTATGGCCACAAAATAGATGAAGACATGAAGGCTCTGCTAAGTGAAATAAAGGAAAATGTACAGGGAACCAACAGTGAAGGGAAGGAAACCGGGACTCAAATCAACAGTGTGGACCAGAAGGAAGAAAGACAAACATTCAACCACAACAGAATGAAGAAACAAGAATTCACAAAAATGAGAGGCTTAGGAAGCTCCAGGACATCTTTAAACATTCCAACATCCAAATCATAGGGGTGCTAGAATGCAAAGAGGAAGACCAAGAAGTTGAAAACTTATTGAACAAATAATGAAAGAGAACTTCCCCAATCTGGCAAAGGAAATAAAGTCCAACTTCTTTGGGACTCTGAGCTCCTTAGGAAGCTCAGAGTCCCAAAGAAGCTGGACCCAAGGGGGAACGCACCAAGGCACATCATAATTACATTAGCCAAGATTAAAGATAAGGAGAGAATCTTAAAAGCAGCAAGAGAAAAGGAGACAGTTACCTACAAAGGAGTGCCCATAAGACTGTCAGCTGATTTCTCAAAAGAAGCCTTGCAGGCAAGAAGGGGCTGAAAAGAAGTATTCCAAGTCATGAAAGGCAAGGACCTACATCCAAGGTTGCTCTATCCAGCAAAGCTATCATTTAGAATGGAAGGGCAGATAAAGTGCTCAAGTTAAAGGAGTTCGTCATCACCCAGCCCTTATTATATGAAATGTTAAAGGGACTTACCTAAGAAAAAGAAGATAAAAAATAGGAACAGTGAAAATGACAGCAAACTCACAGTTATTAACAACCACACCTAAGACAAAACCAAAAACAAACTAAGCAAACAGCTAGATCAGGAACAGAATCACAGAAATGGAGATCACATGGAGGGTTATCAGTGGGGGAGTGGGAGGGGGAGAGAGGGGGAAAAGGTACAGAGAGTAAGCAGAATAAATGGTAGGTAGAAAATAGGGGGAGGTTAAGAATAGTATAGGAAATGTAGAAGCCAAAGAACTTACAGGTATGATTCATGGACATGAACTAAGGGGGGGGGGATGTGGGTGGGAGGGGGTATGCAGGGCAGAGGGGAATAAAGGGGGAATGGGACAACTGTAACAGCATAATCAATAAAATATATTAAAAAATGAAAAGGTGATGGGATTAAGCAATATATATAAAATACATAGACCACAGTATGGTGATAGGCAAGGGGGAGAGGGGGAACAGGGCAAAGGGGGGATAAACAGGGACAGAAAGAGACTTTATTTGGGCAATGGGCATGTGATGCAGTGTGCAGATGGTGTTTTGTTGAACTGTACACTTGAAACCTGTCTGATTTCATGAACAAATGGCACCCCAATAAACTCAAACCCCATAATGAGATACCTATCAGAAGGGCAAGCAGGTGGAGAAACCAGACCACTCCTGTGTTGCTGGCACAACCGTGAAGTGGTACAGCCGCTGTGGGGAATAGTTTGACAGCTTCTTACAAAAAGAAACACGCAGCACTCAGTGACCCAGCAATTACCCCCTTGGGCACGAGTCCCAGAGACGTGGAAGCCATGTCCATACAAGGGCCTGTAGCGACTTTACTCATAATAATAAAAAACGGGAAATAACCCGGACGCCCATCAGTGGGTAGAGGGTGAAGGGCACTGTGGTATATACACCTCGTGGAAGAAAAGCACCACGTTCCTGATACAATCGGCCACCTGGATGAATCTCCAGAGAAATAGGCTGAATGAAAAAAGAACCGATCCCCCAAACATGACCCACCGTCTGATTTTGTGTATGACACGCTCAAAATGACACATTATAGGCGTGGAGGACGGATAAGGGTGGTCGGTGTTTCTGTCTGGTGGTGACATCGTACAATAGTTTTTCAACCTCTAGGAAAACTCGGGGAAAGGTAAGTGAAAGACAATTTTGGGAATCTGAAAGTGGCACAATTATATAAATTATAAAATCACAATTATAAAATGACAAGAGAAGGCTATGAAATATATTCTGCAAATATATTTGAAAGTTTAGATCAAATGAATATTTTAAAGAAAAATCTGCTAAGTCTAATTTAAGAGGAAAGAGATCCTGAATAGCTCCATTTGAATTAGTAATTTAAAATCAACCCCCCAAAAGAACCCCCAGATGCAGTTACAGACAAGATTTAAACATGCAGGAAATAGATAATCCCAAGATCATACACGCTTAACAGAGAAAAGTAACCTTGATACCAAAATTACGTAAGGGCAGTATGGGAATGATCAGTAATTACTCTGCTTCATTTATAAATATAGATTCAATGGTCAAATCCAATCCAACAACAACGCATTAAAAAATTCACGATCACATGGATTTTATTATTCCAGGAATGTAAGGATGGTTTAATATTAGAAAATATTTCTGTGTAATTGAATTCATTCTGTATTCATTTCCTATCACATCTGTAGGAAGTTACCACACACTTAGTGGCTTAAACAATTCAAATGTGTCGTTTGACCCTGGATGCCCTGGAGTCTCAGTGGGCTCAAGCCGAGGAGTCAGCATGGATGCGTTTGCTCCTTCCAGAGGCTTTGGGCGGGGGGGGGGGGGGGGGGGGGGGGGGGGTCGTTTTCTTGCCCTTTGCAGCTTCTTGAGGTTGTCAACAGTCTAGGGCTCCTGACCCCTTATCCCCATATAGAGACTGGGTCCCTGAGCCACATTAAAACGAGCGAAGACACGATTTCTTTTTCCCATCACACATCCTTCTAACCTTTTCCGCTTTAAAGGGTGCACGGGGCAGTCCGGGGTCATCTCTTTATTTGAAGGGCAGTTGATGAACAACTTCCGTTCCATCTGCAACCTTCGCTCCCTTTGCCAGGTAAGGCACATCGGCATGCCTTCACTTCTCTTGGGCAAATACCTAGGAGCTGAATTGCGAGGCCATTGAGAAGCTGTGGGTTCAGTTTCATAAGAAACCGCCAAACGTTTTCCCCCAAGTCCTTGTACTAATTTACATTCCCACCGGCACTGGATAAGCGCGCCGACTGGTCTACCACACGGGCCTTTGGATAGAGCTCAGGACTCACAGAGGGTCCAAGTGGGGATGTGACCTTGAACGGAGACCCCCTTGGCTCTGATCCCTCCCGTGGCAGCCCTTGAGCCACATCCACGGCCCACACACATTTCCTCAGCCATTGTCTGTGCGTTTATGGATTTGTTCCTGCGGAGGTCACCCAGCCCCGGCGTGGTGGCAGTGGCGATGCCTGGCTCCCAGGCCGCAGACAGCACAGGGAGGGGAGGTGCAATGTTCTGGGGATGGAAGGAAAAGCCTTGTTTATTCCTGGAGGGCTTGATAGCCGGGCGTGGGGCCAGGACTTCGGTGCACATCTGGGGGGGCGGGGGGGCAAAGGGAGGATTTCTGCACATTGCAAAAGCACCTGTAGAGGGGAGCAGCACCGGAAAGAACCCAGAGGCACCCCTCCTCGGGCTCAAGACTCTCCCATCTAGCCCCCCATTTTTGCCTCAGCTCACCTTCCTCTGAGGAGGTCCGTAACGCAGAGAAAAGAACGCCAGGGTCAGGGTACTCAGGTTCTAGTCCCTGCTTCCAACCACTGACATATTGTTACATCCCTGGGACTCAGTCTCCTCATCTGTAAAATGGGGAAATCCCTTTATCTACAGACAGTCCCTGAGATTTTCTGAGTCAGTTCAGACCAAACGTGTGTGTGTCAGGGAGAGGGAAAGAGAGACAGCGAGAGACTGGCGCTTCACAGGCTGCCCTCCTGTGTATTATGCCGAATTCTAGAGAGACACCTCTGGAACTCGGCATCATGGCCACTGGGCCCACCCCTGAAGTCAGCCTCAGCTGCCACAGAACGTTCTCTGTGGGCTGAGACTCACCTTGGCAGGCCACGCACGACCTCAAGAGGGCGCAGCACGCCTTTCTGCTCTCCGCTCTGGCCTCCTGGCATGTGGGCAGCCTGACAAGGCAGGCAGGCTGCTGCCCTTGGAGGGAGCCCCCACCCAGTCGGGGCTGGGGCCTGCTGGACAAATGTGCGGCCCTCCGTCCATCAGGGTGCGATGCTGGGAGGCACTGTGTCTAGGCGCCTCTCAGCTGAACTGGCAGACGTGAGCACGACCCTGGTAAACACCCCCTTACACTGGCCTTTTCTCCTTCCCTGGCTCGCTCGCCCTGTTCCTCTACTCCTGTCCCCGGGGGTCACCTCCCCAGGAAAACCACCTGTGTCCAAGTTCTCATCACAGGCTCGAAAGCAAGCCAGGATGTCAAGGTAAGACTGTATCTTCTGGAACTAGTAAAAGTGTCTGCTGGAGGCTGGAGGACACTGTTTCCTATACATCCCAACGCAAGCTCCCGCACCCAACAAATCTGTCCTGCTGTGTCACCTGTTGCCTCTCCCTCCGAAACTCCACCCCAGCACCTTCCTCTCTAGGCCTCTTTGCCTTGCCCGGGAGCGGGGACCAGGACTCCCTGGCTCCTCCGCATGGCTCACAGCCAGACACAGGGTCAGCAACAGGGTTTGAAGGCCTCGGGGCCCTGAGGGGGGTTTGAGTGCAGAAAACGAACACTCAAAACTGGCGCCTGGGCCTCATGCTCACTGACCGCCTGTCCAGCACAGGTGCTGGCGGCCACCACGCGGCAGCAGCGTGGCCTCTGTCACTCAGATGGAGGCCCTGCAACTCTCCCGCTGTCCTCAGGATGCTGGGAGGGTGGGGGGGAAGAGGAGGAGCTTCCCCCCCCCCAGGTGACAGCCACCGTGTTCCTCTCCCTGGGCAGTGACCGGAGCAGCCACCTCCTCCAGGGCTGCTGCGCCCTTCAGTACCCCTCACGGCCTGGGCAAGATGGCAGCAAGTCCCCACAGACCCCTGGCACCTGGGGCTTCCATTCCGGCAAGGCCGGGGGCGTGGCTCCAAGCTGAGTCCTGGTCCTGCTGCGGCACCAGGGACAGAGGAGGGCTCTGTTGTCCCCGCTGTGCGTGTTGGGGAAGGGGCTGCTGGGTGCGGAAGCCTTCTGATCTCGCGCTTCGTCGCGGGCAAATCCCTGAAAGCAGAAGAGACAACGACTTCTTTTTTTTTTCTTCCATATTTGGGGGGGAAACAGTCCATAAGGGCAGGGGATTCTGAAGAGACACCGTTCACGTGATCGTCGCTCAGCCTTGCGCATCTGTGTTTGGGTTTCTTCACCGGTCCAGCCCAAGAGCAGTGGGTAGGGACTTGCTTCCTAGCTGTGAGATTAAGAATGGCCAAGTGCTCCTTCTTCAAGCAAAGAGGGTGTCAGGCCCAGAAAGAAGAGCCCGCTGCAGCCTCGGCTCCCAGAAATGGCTGCTGGCCCCCGGGGACAGAGGCCGCACTTGAGTGACATACATCCCTCCTCCACTAGCACAGAGACGCCGCTCACAGATTGGAACGTGTCTGCCGTCCCTGGCTCAGGTCCCACTCGTAAAAGTGGACACATCGCCTGTTACACAGAACTCTCAGGGTTTGGTCTGGGTGCCCTGGGAGTGGCTGTTTCCCAGGTCACCCTGGGCCCCAAAGCACAGCAGCCCCCGATCCTGGGCCAGGTCCCTGAGACAATGTGCCATGTGCGTGGGCCACCAGGGCCAGGATTTTCAGGAATCAGGGGGTGCTGAGCTGGGTCAGCCCGGTCTGGCTTCACCATCTCCAAATACCAGGCGCACATGGACATACCCAATATCCCTCCCCGAGGGAGGTCACACCCCAATCCTGTTCTGGTTCATCCAGCCTGTCTCCCTTTATATCATTTGCTCTCCAGCTCACATCTGGATGATAGTAAAGGACATCAGGAAGTGAACACACATTAAAACTCTCAAGTCCTTTAAGGGGCAACAATAACGAGGACTTGACCAGATTACACTTACTTCTCCTCCTTTCTCCCTCTCCCCGTGCTCCCTCCCCCCACCCGCCCCATGGCTCTGAGGTCACTGAGGAAATGGTAAGTTCCGCTGAGTGCAGAGGCTGCACTTTTCTCGCTTCCCAGGTGGGAAAACTACAAAAGCAAACCCACCTTTGGATGACGTTGAGGATGCCCAGGGGAGGTCTACAGGGCACCCTGCCTCAGAGGAAGGGACACCAGCTAAAGCCGAGCCCAGGGTGAGTGTTTGTTTAGCAGACATGGGGTGGGGCGGGTGGGGAGGGTGGCGGCAGCCGAGCTGTGGTGTGCGCAAACAGAAGGAAGGCCAAAGCCACTTGGCGCGCCGGGAAACACCTGGCAACACTCACACAGGTAGGAATCCAGGCGCAGGGCCAGCCACGGCGGGGAGGTGGGTGCGCGTGGAAAGCCGTAGGTGCTCGTGTAGAGGCAAGGAGATAAGGCTTCCCCAGACAGCGCCACCACAACGGGGGATCATGCTGGAGCCAAGGAGGCCGAAGTGCCAGGGGCAGGGGTCACAAACTCTCCAGCGTCACAGAGGTCGGCAGAAAGGTAAGTAAGAAGTTTGGGGTCCACTGGTGAGCTCTGCCCTCTCCCAAACTCAGAGGGGCTGGAGAGAGCTCCCGATGCTTTATGAGAGTTATATGTGAAGTTTCCTGGTTTGCAAAGCAGTGGGTGGGCCAGATAAAACGTGGGGCCTGGAGTTGGCCCCCAAGGCGTTGGTTGGTGACCTTCTGGAACAGGCAACCTCTTCGATCAGCCATCGTGACATCAGGCTGAGCGATGTCACCGCTGCTTTGTGGTGCCTTCCTGAGAGATCTCGAAGGGCTATGGCCTGTCCTTGGTGCGAAGGAACACACGCAGTTCTCACGGGTGAGGGTGGTGGAGCCACGCAAAGGTTTACTTTTCACCAGGATGCAATCGACACAAACTGGATCAAGGAAACCTAAGAAAGTGGCTGAGGAGGGGAGAGCAATGGGTCCCCATGGCCTCTTAAGCAATTAGCTTTCATTCCCTGGCAGCCGTGGGATTCCAAAGGCAATTCCAGGAGTGTGATTTGGAATCAGTCCCTGAAGACACACTTAAAAGCACCGGGGCCGGGTCCTTGGCCCGGAGAAGAGCAAACCCAGTGGGAGTGGGGCAGCGTCGGGGTGGGAAAGAGCCCTGGTGTCCCTGTGCTCAGAGAGGCACAGGGTTGCTCTGTAGCAGGAGGGAATCGGCTTCTTTCGTGTGGCTCCGGGGGCCAAGCCAGCGGGTGCAAGGGGTAGAAAGACAGCTTGCCCTAAACGGCAGGGGGCTTCCTCGACATCAGAGAGGCCGGCCGGTGGAGTCAGTTGTCTTTGGAAGAAGTAAGCTCACCATCATGGGAGGCATTCAAGCACATATTAAATGGCTGCTGTTTGGGGGTGATAGGGTGGAGAGAAGGGCTGTTTGGATGAATGCGGGAGTCTCCTCTGTCCTAGAAATTTTGTGATTTACCTTATTAGCCACAGCTCATGATGTTTAATTGGTCTGCTTTATTGGGGATCTTGTTTTTGTGGGTTTTTTATTAGAAAATATGCAGAAACTTTAGAATTCTCTTTGTACTCGAGAAGTGAGACTCGGAGCTCTCAGCACAGGAACTATGACGAGTGGAAGTAACCCCCAAATCCTGGTACTTCGGCAATGAAAGTAGCAGGGAGTCCTTGGCAGTGGCTTAATTTGTGGCTGCCTGGAAGAGTTCAAGTGCAAGGCGGGCTTCTGAGAAACAGGAAGGTGAATGGGCAGATAGGACACGGGAGCCTGGAATTAATAAAAAGTCAAATGGCTGAGTCACTGAGCTAATTTCAAAGTCTGAAGGTAAAAGGAAAGGAGAAAAAAAGGAAAAAACAAAAACCTTCCAGATAATTAGAAGGTAATGAAGGCTTTGCAAAGACCCCAGGTGACCAAAACAATAAGAGAAGTCGGGGAAATGTAATTACACACTGATACGTGAGTGGTCGCAGCAGCCAGACCACCCCACCCCTGGCCTGCCCCTCACACTGGATCCCCCGCCTGGGCAGTGGCAGCCCAAACCGGGGACACAGTGAGACAGTCAGAGGGCTCCCCGTTTGCTCAGAGTGGTCTCCCGCAGTCCCCGTTCCAGTGCAGATAAGTCCACCACCCGTCACTCCCTCTGAGTCAGGACAGAGAATCTCAGAACAGATGTGAACATTGGGAATCTGTCTGCCCATTACACAGAAGGGAAAGCCGAGGCCTCAGGAGTGGACCCTGTGCTGAGTGAATTGACACAGGGAGGGCTGAGGGGTGTGAGAGTCCACGTGTGTTCTCCCTTGAGCTGGCAGGGAAAGTTCACGGGCTAAAGTCAGAGCTTCTGCCTTAGACTCACGTTCTCTGGGCTCTAAGACAGGAGTCTCTTCAACTGTAGAACTGGCTTCGGAGGAATAGCGATTTCTCCTGCCCTACATACCAAAGGTCATCTTTTTGTTGACAGGGTGAGATCTGGGGATGTCCTTAAGAACAATCAAAATCTGTGTTCGGCCCTGTTCGCAGACCCATCCAGAGAGCAGGTCCAGTCGTGGACGGTCCTGGGCCCCACAGCCCTGGAAGCTCATCCAGTTTGTCTGACTTCGAAGGACAGAGAGAGAGGCCCCACGGTTGTGTCCCAGCAGCACTGGGCAAGGCGGGGGGCGTTCGAATGTGTAAAGAACTAGAGAGAGCACGTCCATGTGCTCTTTAAGTTTTGTTTATACAGTTTCAGAATCAGAAAGTGTCGCACACTGCTCTATGAGAGTCGTCGTCACAACCAGCCCTCACTTCCCTGCCAACCTCCCTCCTCCAGCCTGCGAGGCAAGTCTCCACCCCTTCTCAGCACCCCACTCCTGGTGCCTCTAGAGCCTCCTGACCAGGTCCCCACCCCACCCCTGCACTCCACTCTGCACCCCGGCGGACAGACCCTTGAAATACAACTTTAAAGCCCTCAAGACTTTCCCACTGCATCAAGAGTGACCCCGTCCTCCTCAGTGTGGCCAGAAGGTGCCTGAAAATCAGACCACAGCCCATCTCTTCACTCCCCCCACCACAAACATCACGCCCTCTGCCAGAGCCACCCCTCACCTTGGGAGGCCTCCGAGGGGGCTTCCCACCAGGGGCCCTTTAGGGCTTTCTGAGTTAACCCACACTCTGGTAGTGACTTCAAGCGCTTGTCCATATCCATTGATAGCTTATTTGCTTCTAGACTTTTCCTCCTGCTTGTGTTTAGGTAGGGACTTCATCTGTCTTGTTTACCACTATAGTCCTGGCCCATAGAACTGTTCCTGACATATAACAGTTGCTCAGGAAATGCTTGTAGGAAGGAAGGAAAGAAGGGAGGAAGGGAGGGAGGCAGGAAGGAAGGCAGGAAGGAAGGAAAAGAAAAGAAAAACAGAAAGGATGGAGGGATGAAGTCTCTTGTATCTACAAATTCTAGCTGATTTTTAGCCTGAAGAGGGTAATAATTAAAACAAAATAGTTAACTATGGGTTTTAAGACAACAGAAGCAGCAAAGTTTGGGGGGTGGGGTTGGCAAGCCCCCAAGTCTCACCTTCCATGCAGCCAGCTATGTCACTTAGAGGGGTAGGACAGATGGGAGCTGGAGATGAGGTCGGGGGGCTGCCCGTGAGCTGATGGTCCAGGTGGAGGAGGTGAGAGTCTGCAGGTATGGTAGGGGCCCTGGGCTGATCGTCCAGGTGGAGGAGGTGAGAGTCTGCAGGTACAGGAGCGGCCCTGGGAGGCCCGGGCAGCCGCTGCCCCTTTATGAGCAGCGCTAGCGCTGGCATTGCCCCCAGGAGAACAAGATGCGATCAAAGCATTGGTGGCATGCAAACGTTTAGGCCAGAGAAGGGGATAGCATTTCTCTCCTTCAGCCCTGGAGTTCCCTGCAGCACACTGACTCAAGAAGCAGCCTGAGGTTGGCTCTTGGCACACAATCGCATGATGATAAATGGCGGGCATGGGAGGGTGGGGGCTAGTTCCAGGGACATGGGATGGCGCCGGCCTTCAGTGCTCCGGAGGGCCGGCCTCCTGCGGGTGAACACAGCCACCCGCTGAGAAATCTCTTCTAACCAAGCATGGAGGCATGCGACAGCCTACCTCGGGGGGCTCCCCACACAAGGGGGGGTGCTGAGCACCATCGGCTCCAGAGTTGGGTAAGACATGATGGGGACGGAGGCCAGGGGTCCCTGCCCAACCTCAGGTTCTGTGACGCCCAGACGAGATCCATTTCCTGCCAACGTTCGAGCGGCCTCAGCGCCATCAGGGCATGCTCAGCTCGCCAGGAAAAGTCAATTCCCTAGGGCTTTTACTTATAACTTTGTTTGCAGATAGCGAGCCTTTTCCGTCCGGCTCCTTGTCCCGATCTTTTCTGCTTGGAACAATCACATTATTTAATTTAGACGAGTGAAGTTACCTTAGATCAATTATACTTATTTTTTTTTTCTGTGTAATTTCCAAAGCTTAATATCTCCATTCGGGCCCAGCCTGGGGGCCAGGTTGTCTAGCTGAGTCCTAAGCGGTTTCAGCCCTTAATTCGATTGTACTTTTACCACAGCCTGGGCAGCAAGCATAATTCTTTTATCCCTAAGATGTCTCGTTAGCACTAATCTAATAGCACATATTAAAATATAGGTCACTGAGGTGGGCTGCCAAGTGGAGGACTTGTCATAACTTTGAAGGCTGGACAGCTGTCTCGTGCCCCCAATGGCACACCGCCCCAATCCCAGGCTTAATTCTAAAACAATCAACTCAACAAGAACAGTTTACTTTCTGCAGTTCAAGATTAGAGACTCACCCTCAAGATTAAACTCACCCTCAGATTCAAGATTAAAGAGCGGACATTTGGGGTGGGGGCGCCTTTTCTTGCCAACGTGACACAGTGGAAAAGGTCTCTGGCCTCAGGCATTTGGGGCCGTGCTCCCAACTGTGCCACCAACGTGCAAAGTGACCTGGGGGTATGGCCCTTCTTCTCTCTGACCTCAGTTTTCACACCTGCGACAGAGGAAGGTAGTGAGTTAGATCCGCCGTTTCCTAAAGTCTACTTGTCTTAGTACGTACTTGATGTTTCCTTTAAGTCCACGCACTCTTCTTAGTTACAGACGTTTGTTTTTAAAAAGGAAGCTCCAGTATCAACATGGAAAAATCTCAAGAACATTTGCGGAAAGATCCGTGCAGAACGATACCATTTGTATAAACTTTGAATTAGGCACAAAACGATACTTTCTATTGTTTAGACAGGCGAGATGGGGCTATGCCACAGGGGTCAAGGCAATGGTTTCTTTCGGGGTGGCGGGGGGCGGGTGGAGTTGACTGGGAGGGGCTACGAGGGAGACTTCTGGGGGGCTGATCATTTTTTTAATGGTCTTGATGGTGATTATATTGTATTCTTGCACATCTGTGTGTGTGTTACACCTCACAGACACCCACAGACACACAATAGAAGATGATTTTAGGAACACAGCATGAATACATGTTTGGGAATAATCAGCAGGACGGTGCCTGGCCCAGGGAGGTAGGGGGGAGAGAAATATAATGGGGGAGAAGTATCCAGGGACATCAACCATATTTCTAGTGTTTTTGTGTCTTAAGCCAGCTAGTTGCTTGTTACGGGATTTGGCTATATTTTTATATGTCTGAAATATTTCATCATGTTTAAATCAGAAAGTTAAAAGGAATCGATCATGAAAAAGCCTTTATGTCACTACCAGAAATCGAAAACCAATGCCACATGTCATAAATAGACAGGAAGTGTAAAAATAAATGCAAGGAGAAGAAAACGCAGTTATTCAAATGTACTTGGACCGCAGGTTGAAGACTCCGCCCCCAAGCCCGGCTTCCCTCTGCTGAAACGGGGATCAGTCAGTAAGGGAGAGGCATTCCGAGCATGGTAGACCAGACTGAGACTTGCTCCTTCAATAATCAGGGTCAAAAGGACATGGCAATGGGGTCATGCTTCCTCCCTATATGACTCAAAGCCACTTAAATCAGAGCTTGTGTGGTCTTCAATGACTGGCCATCTCATCGACCTGCTCTCTGGCTCCACTTCAGGAAAGGAAGGCGAGGCCCCTCTAAGATCTGGCCATCCTGGCTTCTGTGTGGCTTGAGGGTAGGGAGAGGTCTTATGCAGAGTGGGGTGCGTGAGAGAGAGACAAAAAAGGGAGAGGGATTGTGTTTAGCAAAATCATTAGCAATTGTTAGCATAATTTGGAAAGGCTGGTGGGCGGGTTGGGAGGAGAGCCTGGGAGAGGGCAGAACTCCAGCTCTGGGGAGAAAGGGCCAGAGCAGCTGGTGGCTAGAAACAGACAATGCTGGGGTTCAGAAATGCGTCAGCCACGACCTCCAGGATCCCAGCCCCCAAAAGTGAGGGGCCCTCCTGGGAACGAGGAGCTAGAGAGCCAAGGAGGAAGCTGAGGAGGTGAGGAGGATGAAGAGGGTAGGGACCAAATAGGGAGCCACCAAGCCACTGGGGCAGAACAGCAGTTAAGACGTGTGCCCTGGAGCAGCCTAGGTCTGGGTTCAGATCCTACCCTCTGTCCCACCCTAGCCATGTGACCTCAGAGGCACTGAATCACGTTCAGCATTAATTCTTCGGTCTGTAACAGGGCCATAATAATAGTGAGTATTGTGTGGCATAACACTTAGCGCGATTCCTGGAACCAGTAAATGCTGGATGAATGGAAGGACTGCCAAGCAGGCCGCAGCTGTCTATGGCGTGTTTAGTAGTATGTGCCAAACACCGCCAAAGCCTTTCGCAGTCACGGCACACATTGGTGCCTTACAGCAGCCCCAGCGAGTGGATACTGTGATGAGCCCCACTGTACAGAAGAGAAAACTGAGGCACCCATCAGCCCAAGACAACACAGCTGGTAAGGGACATGGCCAGGAGTTGAAGCCCAAAGTAGTCAGTATGAATGCTGAGTGCCACTGCCTGCTCATCCCCTAAGGGAGGCCAAGGGGTCAGGTCACCTAAGAAATGAGAAGGGGAGGGTGATGGTGCTTACCACTGACAGGGCAGAAGACCCCTGTCCTGGGTCCTGCTCCTTAGTTCCCCCCCCCCCCGCCAGGCCCCTAAGACACTGCTCCTCATCCCTCACACCTGCTCTGCGAGGTGTGTGGCTGCTCCTGGTACCTCTACGACTTGTCCCTGGACAGTGAGCCCCGAGCTGCTTTTCCCCTTTCCGTGCCTAGGGGGCTCCCATTCACGCCTCCCAGGGAACAGACGCGAGTGGCCCTGCACTTTTCGCTGTTTGCTAAGGGCAGTCAGTGGAGCAAAGGGAAGAAATACCGGTCCAGGGAGAAAAGAAGGCGCTGGGGTGGGGCAAACCAAGAGTAAATTGCCGGGGCCGCGCTCCCCCTGAGGCTGTGGTTGGGAAACGTCAAGCCACTGGGATTGGTTTATCTAAACAGAAATTAAACACGCCGCAAATACGCAAATTCCTGGTTCTCGCGGGGAATCTGCATTTCTGGGGTGGGGCCCAGGAGTCTCAACTTGCAGTGTGCTAGAACGGCGTGGGCGTGGGAAAGACGATGAGGCAAAGGGTCTCTAGGAAGAAGCAGCGACCTTTGAGGACACCACTTTAACTGTCATCCCAGAGGCTTGATAAATGCAACCCTTCCCACTGTGTTACCAAAGTCTTTCCCAATGATTAGCTACATTTGTATATTATCCCCATTTTACAGGTGGGAACACCGAGGCTTAGGAGCCAAAGGCCACCTGGTGGGCAAATGGTGAAGTCAGGTTTCAAAAACACTTTTTTTTTTTTTAAACTCTTCAGGCCACAGTCGTAATTGTCATACCAACCAATGCCGGTTATTTCACCCCAGGCTTGGAATTTGAAGTCAGATAAACCTCAGTGAAAATTCTGGAGAAGTTCCTGCCTCCCACAGACATAGGGAAATTCAACTTTTTGAAGCCACCGGAAGAAGTAACACATGCACTGTCCCTAAGAGCTTTACCTGCATTTATTTACTTAATCCTCCCAATGAGTCTATGACGTAGGCACTGTTGGCTTCATCGTCCCTCCCATTGTACAGAGGAGGAAACCAAGCAGGAGAAGTGGCCAAGATTCCACAGCTAGGCAGAGGTGGAAGTCAGATAAAAATTCCGGCCAAGTGGCTCCTAAGTCCTTGTGTTTGGTCCTGACCCAAGTCTGCCTCCCCAGGCTGCAGAAAAAGCTGGTCGCAGTCAGTTTCCCAGGAAGAGGCATCAGCGGGACAGAGAGATCGGAGGGAAGGGGGTGGGAAGGGGGTGGGGAGAATCACTGGGGCTCATGCGTGTTACTGGCAAAGCCACTGGGAAGTGTTTCTTGAGGAAGAAGAGGAGAGAGCCCAGGGACTAGCGGGCAGGCATGTGAAGGGATTCTGAGACGGATTCTAGGCAAGCACCTGCCAATCCCCTAAAACTATATTTAAGAGGCTGTGCACAGTTAAGGAGACAAGCACATGGGGATATGTACTGTGTTCCCGGATGGGCGGAAGACTGAATGCTGTAAAAACGTCAGTTCTCCCCAAATTGATCTGTAGATTCAAAGCAATCGCAGTTGGCATCCCAAAGGGATTTCTTCATGGAGCTCAGCGAGCCGCCTCTGAAATGTGTAGGAAAGAACATCACCAAGACATTTCCAAAGAAAAAGCGCTACAGCGTCTTCCCTAGCAGATAGGAGATAGGAAAACACATCCGAAAGCAATGTTTGCTTGCTTTCCCAGCGCTGGTGAGATATAACTGACTAATAAAAATGTATGTGTTTAAAGTGATGATTTGATACATCATCTCGTACATACATTGTGACCATATACACTGTGATAGGATGACCATGATTGAGTTGATTAACCCATCTCTCACCTCGCAAAGTCACCTTCGTGCGCATGGGGCGACAATGGCTAAGCTCTACTCGGTTAGCAGCGTCTGAATGCACAGTACAGCTCTGTCAACTACAGTCGCCAGGCTGTACCTTAGACCCTAGAACGTGCTCATCTCATAGCCAACAGTTGGTGCCTAGAAAGTAACGTCAATTGTCACAGACAAACAGGCCGACGGAGCAGACGGACGAGCTCAGAAACAAACGCAACTGTACAAGGAGACTTGAACTACAGCTCACTCCGTCGTCATGGATGGATCCCCAGGATGTGACACGGAGCCGAAAAAGTCACAGGACAATACCAGTAGTGTGATTCCTTTCACATACAGTGCGAGGGGCAAAACCGAACAATCTACTGTTAGGAATACACTCACAGGCGCTAATGCTGTAAAGAGAAGCCAAACAATGAACAGTTGCTAAACTCAGAATAGTGGTTACCGTGCAGTGGGGCAGGGGGTGAAAGGATGTGCTGAGGGTGGGCATTCGGGTCTCCTGGGGGATGGGACACGATCTGTCTCTTATTCTGGGGAAGGGGTTCTTGGGCGTCCATGTCACTAATGGTATGAAAACTGTCCATGCATGTTTTATACACTCTTTCTTCTGCGTGGTAAATTTTACACTGAATTTAAAGGTGCTGGGAGTATGTGAGCATTTCTGGGAGGGTCTATGTTTCTTCCAATTCTCTAAGGAGTGCCTGGTTCTCTCCCAGAGTGCTCCCGGACATGGCGCTTCCCGAGGTCCCATCCTGCTCAGATCCTCCAGCCTCTTTCCCGGAGAGGGATGGGAACCAGGGGTCAGTCCCTGTCTCCATAACTCACATGACCCCCTGAAGGCCACAGGGTGTACTTGGAGACTAACGCAGAGATGGGAGAGTGTCCGCCTTCCCTCCAGGAGCCTGAGGCCCTTTGTCTGGAACACCTCCCTTCTCTCTCCTCCCCCAGCTCCTCTTCGGACACACCTTCCACCTGCCTTTCTGCTTCCTGTGCTCCATCCGCATCCCACTGACAGACGTGGTCCTCGCCCCAAAGCCCGGAAGCAGCACAGAGGAGTCTGGACCTGGGGTACTAACTCCCAGCCCAGTGCCCTTCCCGCCACCCCGCCTGCCACTCCTCTTCTCTTCTCCCTGGTCCCTGCCTCGTCCTCTATCCCACGGGGCCTGAAAGGCTTGGCTAGGCCTGCATTGGCTCGACCCCAAAGGGATACCTTTGCTCCTGTTGTGAGAAAGAGGAATCCAGGTCGGCTACAAGGTTTTTATCCTGAGGAGCAGGAGGGGAGATGCCATTACCTGGAAGGAGGCAGGAGGAGCCTCAGATGTGTGGGCAGATCAGAGGTCAGGTCAAGAAGTCTACTTGGGACTTGATGAGTCCCAGGTGCCTTGCATGAGCCAGGGGGAGATGTCCAGTCTGTAGCTGGATCCAGGCAGCGGATGTAAATGTGAACATCAATGATGGACAGAAGCTTTTTAAGGCCAGTGTCTGACCTTTTGGCTCCAAGTTCAGGCCTATCCAATGACCCCATCTCATTCAGAATAAAACCTGAAGTCCCTCCATGGCTGATAGGGATGAAGGAGTAATGAGACACAAGCCCAGCCAAGCCTGGGGACTTCATGGGATGGCAGTCGGTTGGGGCAGGAGCTCAGTGGAGGAAGTCAAAGGGCAGGGTCACATCTGAGTGGGTTGGAAGGCCAGACAGCATTAGTGGGATGTGGCCCAAGGAGACTAGTTTCAGCTTATGGGGGTCATTTATTGAGGAGACTTTTACACTGTTTGTAAACATTGTATCATTTATAACAATGACCCCCAGGGCAGGTCAGTTGCAAGGACATAGACGTCTATTGTCCCCTGATCCAAAAAACAAACAAACAAGCAAATGAAAACTAGAAAAAGAAAGAAGAAAAAGGAAGGAAACAAATTACAAGCAAACCTCTCCTCCTCTCTGGCCTTAGTGCCGCAACCAGTGCAGGCTCTGAGCGCATCCTCAGGGCGCTTCCAGAACATAGCCCCTTGGGTTCCGAATGTGCTCCAGCCTGGCCTTTGTGTGTCAGGGACTTGGCAGCTGCGGAGAAAGGGCCGGAGCTGGACAGAGAGCTCCAGCCATTGCCTTGTGCCCATGGGCTGTGTCACCACGTGCCATGGTAAGTGGAAGTGACGCCACCCCAGAGATCACATTAGCTCCGATAATGCTCCAGTCGCCTGCCCACCCGCCTGCCCTCAGGCCACCTAGAGGGGCAGGATGCAGGGCACAGAGAGAAGCCACATGGCCCCGTGGCTCTCAGACCAGAGGTGGAGAGGGATGCCTTCCCCTGAGCCCCACCCCAGCTGGGCATCCTCACCACTGTTCCCCTGGAGTCTCTGAAGCGACAGGGTGGGACTCTCAGGACCTGCTGATTGGCCCCCTGATGTGTGCATGTGTGTGTCCTGGGGAGGGGGACACTTCCTCCATCCCTGTGTCCTGCCTACACCCCACGTCATTGCCATCCGCTGTTCCTGCCAATGAAGACCCAGCCCCATCAGCTTCCTACTGCCAGTCCCTGTGCTGGAAGCCCTTGTTGGTGACGGGAGTGTGCTGGGCCCACCTCCAGGCAGGCTGGAAATGCTGGCAGGTAGGCACCCTGGGAGCAGGCCTCAGGATTAAATACCCCAGCTCTCTTGCCCAGGAATACGACAACCAAGGCTCGGTTTATGTTGTCTCCCAGAGGTCCCCAGGAAGGCTGAACACCAGCTGCCCACAGCTGGAACCGCTCCTTAATGTCCCCTCTACTGGTTTTCTCCTCTTTCCTGCCAAACGCCCCCACCCATCCACCAGGGCTGCCAGGGGCCGCCTCCTAAATCAACAACTTAAATTCAATTTGTTTCAGGTTCTGCTTCTGGAGGAATCCAATATAAACGCCTTTATCCAAAGGCACCAAAGCCAACCAACAATCGAGATCTCTTCTAGTGCTGTTTTGTGTATATTTCTGGAGCACGAGCTATGTAACAGGATATATCAGGCACTGTTTTGTGCCGGTGGGGAAGTCACACAGATAGCTATTGGACAAATATACAAAGCTGTACAAAGGAGTTTACTGTATTGTGGGAGGTGGCTATCAGGGAGGGCTTTACAGTGGCGGTGACATCTAAAGTTTTGAAGGATGCATAGGAGTTCTCCAGGTAGACAAGAGGAAGATGAAAACAGCATGTTAAAAAATCCAGAGGTGCAAAAAGGCACAAAATGTCCAGGGAACTATTAGCAGTTGAGTATCTCCCATGTTGCTAGAGAATAAAGCATATTTTGGAGATTATAGAGGGTTTGTAGAAAGCATGGGGAAAGAATTAAAGTAGCCAGCGTTGTGGTTAAATAGGCAGGCAGAATCTTGTCTGAACTGTTGACGGTGTTTCGATATTATCTTGGAAAGATTAGAGGACTCCAAGAAATTTGGGGTTATCCTTTTCTGATTGCGTATGTATCGAATGCTCATTGTCAAAAGGTTGGCCGATAAAGAGAAGTATAAAGAGGAAAATAAAATTACTTCAAACCCAGGATTTAATGAAATCACATGGATGTGTCGCTGTGTCTCAGAGGAGTTTTAGGCAGGAAGAGTGAGGTGATCAGACTTGAGTGGTGGGTGGAAAGAGCTCTGGCCGCAGGCGCATATCAAGCGGCTGGAAAAGGTCCTGGCTGTGGATGTCCAGCTGGGGGACTGTGAAAGGTGGCGGGGTCTTCTGAGGGGATGCAGGGGATGCGGTCCCAGTGGGAGAGCGGGGGCTTCGCAGGGAGCTCAGAGGTGGGAGTTGCAGGGCCAGCTGGATGGGGCTGGGTGTAGAGAGAGGAGGAGGACCCGATCACCAGAGAGCTTCTGAGTGCCCCCCCCATGAACTGGTGGAGGGGACAGGGGCAGGGAGCCAAGAGACCTGGGTTCTCTCCCCACTGTTGCTGCTTCCAACCTGGGGAACTTCAAACAGGTCCCTTGGATCCTCAGATCTGAAAAATGAAATATGTTCACATTCCAGCTTTGCTCTCAGGCAAACCCTTAGTGGAAGAAGATAACAACCTGTGGCCCCAGGCTCTCCGGAAACCTCTGCTCATTCCTTCCCCTGACCTTCTGCCTCCTCCCATCACCAGCTCCCAGGAGAGACCCCTCACCTTCCTCTCTGCATCCTTCGCAGAGGACGTTTGTCATCCTGGTCCCTCTGGGGAAGAGTGCTCTAAACCCCCCTCCCTGGAGGCCTATTAATTCATTCATTTTACCCACTAATTGATGCCCTAGTACGTCTGAGGTGCTGGGAATACAGCACAGGACAAAGTCCCTGCCTTCCTGGAGCTCGTATGTCATCCGAGGGGAGACATGTACTAAACAAGCAAACACAAACGGGGGCAGTGAGGTCATGAAGGGAATAAAATAGGGTGATGTGTTAGCGAGTGGGGGCTTATTTGAGATCAGGCAGAGGGAAGAGCATGCATAAAGGTCCTGGGGTGGGTTTGCACTTGGAGCGTTTAAAGGTAGGCAGCCCTGGGCTTGCGGAAACTCCTGCCCATCCAATATGAGTGTCGCCACCTCTGGGAAGCCTTCTTGGATTGCCACCTCACTCCTTGCTCGCTGACTCAGCCCCGCCTACTTTCCATACCCCCGTGTCCACAACCCACCCTCACCGCACTGGCTCAAGATTGACTCCTTCCACACCGAACTCTTCGGTGGCAGGAACTGTCATCTCCACAGCCCCACTAGCCAGCGAGGTTGGCTCCGGAATCTAGGAGGTGGTCAGCATCTGTCTGATGAATGAATAAATGAACCTGCAGATAAACGTGTGTGAGCGTGTGTGCGTGAATGAATACCAGGTCTAAATGGCTCCCTCCTTTACGTTTAAACGCCGCCTTCTCAAATTCCCTGACCCAACAGCAACCCCCTCTCCCCCCACGCAGCCCTCCCCCACCCCCAACCGTGCTCTGCTCCCCCCACACAGTGCAGACCACCTTCTCACATAGCAGAGCATGTATGTATGTATTCATATGTTTCGTGTTCCCCCTCCTCTCGCCCTGAAGGGATGTGAACTCCATCGTGTCAGGAAGTTTTGAGTAAGTCGCTCACTCAGGGAGCCCCAGAGCCCAGGACGGTGCCTGGAACGCAGCCGGCCCGCACGGGAACGAATGAGTGGAGGGGTGAATGAACGAGTGAACAGATAACTGAATACTAGTTCTCAGCCTCGCACCAGGGGTCACAACCTCCGATGCCTTGCCAGCCTGCCCAGTGCAAACAGAGAAGAGTGAGGGCTGGGCTGGGCCCTTTCCACCCGGGGCCAGCCAAACAAAACCCACCCAGCCGCCTGCCAGCCTCACTTCGCCGTCCCAGGAACGGAGCGGAAACGTTCCGCTAGTTGATGGAGAAACTCTAGCAGGGTAGTTTAAGACGCCTGCGGCGGGTGGCAGAGCTGGTATAGAACCGGGTCATTCGCTGTCTCGTCTGTCCCCGGCCCCTCTCAGAGGCGACCCAGGCCCTAGTTCTGGGAATCCCGTTCTCTTGCCGTGGTTGGAAGTCAGAGCCTGGTGCCCCAAGGGTTTCGGCTGGTACCTCCGTGCGCTCTGGAAAGGGAATGCGTGCCCGGTCCCGCGAGTCGCTGGGAGTGGGGCTCCCGCCACCTCCGGAGCCCGCGCCGCGCTCCCGCCCCTGCCCATTCCCGGCTGCTGTCACTCTCCATTAGTGCTAACAGGCTCCAGACGGAGCGGGCCCGGCGCTGCGTTAATGCAATCGGCGCGTTACCTGGGGCGCAGGCTACATTACCAGCCCGGCCCAGGTCCGGCGCGGCCAGAACCAACCAACCGGCGCCCCGCCGGCCACCCCTTGCCTCCAGCACTCCTCGGGGTGCGCCCGGACGCCGCGCGGCGGAACTTGGCCCCAGCCCGCGCCCCACAGTCTAGCCAGGCGAGGCGGGTCCCGAGCTGGCAGGGCGCACGGCATCCGGGATCCCGTTGCTGCCGGACACGTGAGTGCGCCCTGCGTGCGGGACCCGGCTAGATGGGCCGGGGAGACCCAGGCTGGGGCGCGCAGAGAGTGCTAGCGAGTTTGGCGTGCAGAGGCGTACGTGTCCGGGGAGGATGCTGGGGCTGTTGGGGGAGAGGGCAGCCGGCTGCACCGGACTGGTCACCGCCCTGGGAAGCCCCTGCCTCGGCGTTCCAAACCCCGTCACTTGGGACTGCGAGGGAGCGGCCAAATGAGGGAAGGGCTGCCAGGTCCCAAGCCCGACCTACAGGGCGGGCAGGAGCGGTCTCCGCCTCTAAGTTCCGCCTCTAAGTTCGGCGCGCCACTACCTCTGTTTCCAAATTGTTCCAACAGACGCGCGCTCTTTACTGGGAACTCTGCGTCCGCTCTGCGCGCGCTGACTGAGGTATTCCCGGCGTTCTCGGGAGGTCTGGAGAGGTGCAACCGGGGCGGAATGACCCAGTGACCACATCTTTTCCTTCTATCCAAACAGAGCCTCGGCGTGCTCCCAGTACCGCTGCCGTCCCTCCCGCCAGCCGCACCCATGCTTCTGGCGCGGATGAACCGGCAGGTGCAGCCGGAGAACAGCGGGACGGACTCCGAGGCTGAGCAGCCCCTGCCAGCGCGCAAAGCTGCCGAGCTGTTGGTAGTGAAAGAGCGCAATGGTGTCCAGTGCCTCCTGGCGCCCCGGGGTAGCAACGAGCAGCCCCGGGAGACCTGGGGCAAGAAGATTGACTTCCTGCTCTCGGTGGTCGGCTTCGCGGTGGACCTGGCCAACGTGTGGCGCTTCCCTTACCTCTGCTACAAGAACGGAGGCGGTGAGCCCCCTGATGGGCTAGGGGTTTGGACTTGGGAGGCTACCTGTCGGCAGCAGTGGCTGGCAGAGGTGATGGGATACACACGGAGAAGAGGAAGCACACGGGCAAGTCTGGGGAGCAGGAAGGACAGGGCTCACGGAAAAGGCATCCGGCTCCCCGGTGGAAGAGGGAAATTGAGGCATGAATGTGGACAGTGAGGGGGTGCACGGATGGAAGGAGGGAAAACGGCACGAGGGTGGGTGAGGACCCCTGACTTTGGATGGTCCACAGGAAGGGAGGCTGAGATTTGGAGAGCTCTGGAAGGGGCGTCAAAAGTGCACAGGAGGTGATAAGCAGGTACACCGTGTCCCTAGGTCCAGCACTACCAAGCTTGAGAGAAGCCTTGGGTTTCCCGAAGGCACTTGGGAAGTCCTGCACTCTCAGGACAGAAGCACACAAAGAGAAGCTAGTTCAGAGAGAACTCCACTCGCAGCTGGAGTTGTGCTGGAGCGGCCAGAGTGCACGCCCTGGGAGGGCTTGACCAGTAGATCCCAGGAGTTGGCCTGGTTCTGGAGACAGGAGGCCTGGGTGATTGGGACAGAGCTTCCTGGGGTCCTGGCCACGTGGCAGGGTAGAGGGGCCTGGAAATACCAGCCAGGCTCTCTCCACCCCTCCTTGCTGGGTGACATTACCTACCTGCCCTGGGGTGGGAGCCTAGGGGCCAACTGCAGCAGAACCAGGTGTCAGAGCCTGGGGGAAGCAGGATACTGGATTCTGTGGCCCTAGCTCCTTCCCCAGGGCCTTTGCTCCTGGGTGCGCAAACCTTCTCCATGGCCCTGCCCCTCTTACTAGGATGAACTAAGGGGTGCCCTGTGGAGTGCCCAGCAAAGAATAACCTAGAGGCAGAAGTTGGTGAGGGGGGCGCCACTCTGGAAACCTCTCTATCCACTGGACCCTCCTGCCTGGCAGGGGCTTTGGCTCAGGACTTCAGGGGGTCAGAGGGAGTCAGGGAGAGGGTTTGGGACTGGGAGTCAGGGCCTGGGACCCAGCTCTTTGCTTCACGGTGTACTGTAGACACTTGCTTCTGCTTCTGGGTGAGAAACGGGCAGCATGATGCAGACAGAGGTGAAACGTCCCCGTGTTTGGCTGCTGCAGCTTCTCAAGGGCTTCTGGTCAGGTCTAAGCATTGTGGCCCTTCCAACCCAAGAAGGGAGGAAATGCAGATTCAATGTCATTTCAATGTCAAGGTGACGAGCAAAAGACAGACTGAAAGACCCCAGGCCACGCCGTCTAACATGTCCTCAGTGACCGATGAGACTGCTTGTCTCTAGACAACAGAAGGCCCCCTCATTAATCAGTGATATCAGCCGGGTTCCTCTCAGTGTGAGGCCCCATGGAGGCTCTGCTGGGGTCATCTAGACCTTTTAACCACCCCATCTGCCTGCCCAGAGCTTTAGTCACCGACTAAAGGGCTCCATTGTCACGCTGCTCCAAGTCATTTCCATTGTTGTAAGTGTTGAAACTACAAGCACCCCAGATGGCCAATCAGACACATAGTAGATGGACATCTTGGAGTGTCCCCGGGCCCCGCACACACACTTGGCCCTTGCCACCAGCACAGACGAGTGCACACTGTAGGCAAGGTGACATCCCAGGAGCCCGGGGTACACAATGGAGCAAATTGGGCACAGGTTCTAGTTTTCAAGCGAAGTTGTCTGGAAGCCCCCTCTCCTGAGCATGCTAGCCCTGCACACGGCCCACCCCTGAGCTGTTCAGTCACGTATCTGTTCAGGAGTCTGTCTCCCAAACAGCCTGGGGCACCTTGAGAGTAGAGAATGTGGCTTTTCATGCTTGTGTTTCTAATGCTCAAGATAAGGTATAGATGCTAGGAATGTGGCTGAGGGTGCCCGGCAAACGTCCGTGGACTGAATACATTCATGAAAGGGCCGGAGCCCTCAAAGACTTGATCCGTCTCCAGAAACAGCAGAAAGGCTGGCAGTAACTAACAAGCGAGGCGCGCACGCTGGGGGCTGGGGAGGGGGCGGGCAGCCTGCAGATCAGGAGCCTGGATTCCAACCTCCAGCTGTGTGACTTTGGGTGACTCTTGCAAGCCTCCATTTTCTCATCTGTCAAATGGAAATCATGGCGTTCGACTCTGAGGCGGGTTTGTGAGGATGAAATGTGCCCGTGGGGAGCGTGGCATGGAGGATGGCCTTCATACCGGTGGCTGCTGCTCCTTCTTGGCATCACTGTGATGACCTGTGAAATGGATGAGGGTGGACAAGCGTTGCTTAGGAAAAACTGGAGGCGGGGGGCCATGGTTGGAGCTTAGCTCCTGGGGATGGGAGGGGCATGGGCAAGCCTGGGGTGGGGAAGGAGACATTCTAGTTGTTCAAGAATGCACCTGGGATCACATCACAGACTAGGAGTGCAGGCTGAAGGGCAAGCTGACAGAGATAAGGGTGGAGGGACATGTTGCGGCTGGGCCATGGAAACCTTGAACACCAGGCTAAGGGGTGGGGGGGAGGTATTGGCAGTGACTTTCCATTTCTGGCTGGGCTGTCCATGGTTGGCCCAATGCAGCGGGGCAGCCACCATTTCAGAGCCCAGGGCAGCTCCTTTGGTAACTTACGCCTCACCCCTCCAGGGGATGCTCAGCAGGCCCCTTCTGGGCTTTATCTCTGCTGAGACCTCCTGGCTGCTCCTTGTGGATCAATTCCCACCTAGTAATTCTGAAGTCTGCCCAGAGACAGGCAAGCAGGCTGGCAGGTGGAGATCCCAGAACTGAGGAAGCAGCCTAGAGACCTGAATTTGAATGCCAGTTTGTTAAACCTAGGCATGACACAGCCCCTTTCTGAGCCCAAATTCCCCGCTGCAGCTGGAGGTGGGCTCAGATGGCCCCCACAACCCATTCCTGTCCTGGCCCAGTGCTGCACCCAAGTCGGGACTCAGCGCCCAGTGATCTAACAGCCCCCCCACCATGTGCTCTTCCGGTGTCAGAATGGACACCATAACCTCCAAGTCCAATTCATGGTGGAGGCTGTTTCGAAATAATGAAGATGCTAATAGTGTAGGCCCCTGGCTAATATTTCCTGAATGACTTGCTGGGAAAGATCAGCCTGCCTGAACACTTTCTTGTAGGGCAGCTGCTGGGGTGCATGGGTGTGGGAGGCTTCCGGTGGGGAGCGTCACTCTCGAAGATTCCAGGGCTTCTTCATTCAGAACCTTCTCGACCAGGGAGACGGTGCCCAGCAAGGGGGCAGTTTCCAGGCCTCTAGGTTGTCCCTCTGCACCTGTGGTCTTGGGCCCTGCCTGTGCCGGTTCCTGGGGAGAAGTGGGTCCCCACGTCTGCCTCCCTGCCAGGGGAGAGGTCCCTGTGAATTATCCTTTGCAAATGGCTGCTTTTGTTTGAGATGCATGGTGCTGACAGCTCTTTAGGTTCAGACAGAGCAGGGTTTGAATCCGTGCCTGACGTTTCCCGGAAGTGCGGCCTTGGACAAGTCACTCACCCTCTGTGGACCTCAGTTCCCTTGCGCAGAGAAGGAGAGTAACTGTACCTTCCTGCAGGGAGATATGGCATCACAGAGAACACATGCCAAGAACTGAAAACAGTGCCCGGCACATCATAGGAGCTCAGTAAGTGAAGTTGTGGCTATTATGGATGTTGTTCAATGGTTGCTAACCACAGGCTAGACCCAGGCGTGGGGCAGGGACCTGGTTTTTGGGGGAGCAGATCTGATTGTAAGAGGAAACCGATGAAGGGAAACCAATGGACGTGGTCACCCTCGGGCCTGGGAACCGAGAAGGAAGAGCGGTGCGTGTGCTATTGCTTATTCCGACAGCCCGACCTTGTCTCACCGAGTTTCCTCCCCCAGAGAATGGGGATCAACATATTCCTCACACTTGTGGGGCCCCATGTGGTTCTGGGTCCCAAATGGGGTTCCCCTTCTTCCCCAAGGAAGCTCCAGGTCTCAGGTCCCCATAGCCCTTCAGGGACTCTCGGGGCCAAAAGAGCTGGGGTTGTGGAGGCTAAATGGCTGGTGAGAAGGGCAGGAGCCTGCAGACCTGGTGCCCCCACATCTGGCCCAGCTGTAAGGGAGGCGTCTATACTGCAAGCTTGCCAAGCCAAGTTCAGCTCAGAGGCCCATGAGCCAGCCAGCTGGTGTGGCTCTTCTGCTGACAAGTTCGCAGGAAGGAGGTGCTCACTGGGGACGGGAACTGAGACCTTGGGCTGAGGTCACCAGCATGACTGGGCCCCTTGCTCTGAGCTGGCCCAGAAGATCTGAAGGGGCCATTTCCAGCAAGATGGGATTTCACAGGGGTAAGAGTTACATTCCGCCCCGCAGTCCCAGACCCAGCTGCCTAAGTGAGGATGAGGTCATAGCATGAGTGGAGAGAGGCCCAGGACTCCCATTAGCTGCGTGGAAGTCACTGCCGGCATCCATTTATTTAACCACAAAACATCCACAGAATGCCCATTGCATGCCGGGAATATCAAGATGAGCAAAAGGCAAGCCCTTCCTTTAGGGAGCTCATAGTCTGTTGTAGAAAACGCAAAAGTTAATGTCAGCGCAGGTGCTACTACTGGAGGTCTTACATTCCAAATGAGGGAGGTGAGGTCCCGCTCTGCTCTCGGTGGGTGTGTGCGAACTGGGAAAGGGGTGTGGCTTGGTCCAGGTGGCTCTCTTCAGTAGCTGAGGCCTGAGCAGTCCTCACTGAGGGGACAGCCCCTTTGTTCCCGAACAGATCCTAGGTGGCACCACGGGGCCTTTCTTGACGGAGGGGCTGCAGGTGGCCTATGGGATCCTTGGCTCTGCACTTGCTTGTGGCCAGCAGTATATTTGGGTGCAAGCCTCCCTGGGGACAGAGACACGAGGAGCCCAAGGGACTGCCTCCAAGTGCTCTGCGCTTGCGAGCCCGAGGCAGGCATTCATGGCCATGGGCTGTGAAGGCCAAGGCCACCCTCAGCCAACTGAATATCCTCAGTCAGCTGTGGCTTCCAGGCTACAGGGCTGTGCATGTCCCGTCTGTTCTCACAGGTGGTGGCAGGACATCATTCCATTTACAGAGCGCTTACGAAGTGCATGTCTTTGACCTCTGTTATCTCTAACTAGCACAGCAACCCAGTGATGCAGGTGTTATCATCCCCACTTACAAAGAGGAAACTGAGTCTCGGGGAGGTTACAGTTTTGCTCGAGGTCACATGGCCGTAAATAGCAGGACTAGAACTGTCTGTAGATCCCGTCAAGGGGGTGAGAGGGAAATTGTTTCGGTTAATACTCTTCTCACCCTCATGTGTGGGGGCTTCCCCCACTCCGACCATTTCCCAGCTCTCTGGACGCTGGCTGGGTGGTCTTCAGTTCATTTCTGACACTACCTGCTGTTAATGCAGACCCTGCAAGACTGTCCACACTTCCGATGCTGGTTGCTGGGCCCCTGCTGTGACCTGTGCGTCAGACGAACCGGCTGCACGTCAGGGCTTCCCACCATCCTGTCTTCGGATCTGACCGTTTGCACTGACGGCTCGTAGGGCCCGGGGAAACACTTGTTTACACTTACCTGTTTATTATAAAGCACGCAGGTGAGCCGCCAGATAAAGATGGACACAGGGTGAGGTGTGGACAGATCCCAAGTACGGGAGTCTCTGTCTCCACGGAGTTGGGGTTTGTCACCTCCTGGCACATGGGTGTGTTCACCCCCTGGAAGTTCTCCAAACTCCGTAGTTCAGAGGGTTTTGTGGTGGCTTTGTCACATAGGCATGGTCAGCATTAACTCAATTACCAGCCCCGTCCCCTCCCCAGAGGAGGGGAGTGGCTGAGAGCTCCCAACTTCTCATCATAGCTGGTCCTTCTGGTGAGCAGCCAACATCCAGGAGCACACCGCATCACTTCACTCAGAAAAATGACACTCCTAACACCCAGAAAATTCCAAGGGGTTTTGGAGCCCTACACAAGATGCACCCATTAGCCCCTCGCCTCGGGCGGTTACAAGGCTTTTAGTTCCGTGGGAGAAACACAAGCAGAGACCACATAGGTATCTATTTCTTGTTACATTACAGGGGTCTGCCCTGGGCCCTGGGCCTTAGAGAGCCCCGTTCTGCCCACCTCTTCTCACCTGAGGGCCAAGTGGCCTGCCCACCTAGGACACTGCCTCCCAGCCCCCATGCCCCGCCCAACCCCTGTTGGTCTGCGAGGGTCTCTTCCTTGGTCCCTTTGTCTGTACCGTGGGCTGTGCCAGACCTGGGCTCAGCCCCAGGCACAAGGGAGGCCGGGCCCACTATCTGCAGAGGCTGTGCACAGCACTAGGATGCTTAGTGCGTCCCTGGGTGGAGCTGCGGTGGGAAGAAAGGGGAGAGGGGCAAACAGGGCTCCCCATGCCACCACTCTCCAGCACAGAGCACCGAGAGCAGACCTGAGCGCTCCAACCTTGAATTTTACATGGACGCCATGGCTATTGTGACGGTTTAGTTACCCAGGTAGGAAGATAGAACATGCTTGTATTTAGCAGCTGGAACCTGACGTGTCCGCTAGAAATCTGCAGACAGGCGCAGTGTCAGTCTCCGCGCGGGTGGTCTTCCGCCGCCCCGCAGGTGTCCAGGTCGTCCGCCTGCTAGGAGCCACTCTGTCTTCCCTTGTTGTCTCACTCTCCTTCGCACCTGACGTTAACTGTGCCCCTGGGATGTCGCTGCAGGAGGGACAAATCCAGCTGCCCTGGGCGAGGACCAAGGTTTCCCTGGGGCTCTGGTGGACTCCGCGGGCGCCCAGGGAACAGTTCTATAGGCGTTTGCTCCTCAATACATCAGGGCGTGGCTGCAACCGGGTTGTGGAATCAGACGCTCAACAGTCTGGCAAGCTGGTCCAGCTAGATCTCTGGGGACCCTCCTCCTGTGGCCCCTCCCTGGTCACACGCCCTCCTCCTGCTCTCATTCCCCACTGTCCTGGGCCACCCCACCTCCTGCTGTGCCTCCTCCTGCAGACATCCCCTCCCGTTCCTGGGGTCCCCTCACCCGCCTAGGCGCTGCTCCAGCACACCCACCCAGAACTGGGCAGCCGCCAGCCTTCCCTTCCTGAGACTCGGCATTTGCACAGAGGATTCCAGAACCCCTCCGTGACCAGCAGGCTTCCTCTCTAACAGCGGGGCGCAGGCAGTACGTGCTGGGCTAGGGGTGGCGGACAGATGCATTCCTTACTAAGTGCGCCCAAACTGGTTGGAGTCCCGTGCGCAGCTGGCAGGCGTTTTCCTCGTGTGTTTCTGTGAGCGTGTCGGTGTGCAGAAGCGCCCTTTGCATGAGTAGGTACAGTGGTGCGCTTTGTGGACGTGTCTATGTGCTGGAGACTTCCAGGAGCTGAGACACTCCGGAGGTGTGGCCCTGCCTGCGTTTGTCTAGGTTTTTTTCCTCGTCCCCAGCACCTGCATGGCCAGAACATTCCAGAGCCAGGATTGCATCTGTCAGCTCTCAGGCCCCGTGGGAGGCTGGCTGCAGTTGGCACCACCCCACACGGGGATGTGGCCAGCCTGTGGGACCGTGGCAGTTACAGGCCTTGCAAGTTGGCGACTTCTAGAATGTGTGCAACCCAGCCTCAGTTTCCCAGGAGCTGCTTCTGGGCTGTTCCCAGGAGAGGCACCCTCAGCTGACCTATCTTTAGCTCTGCCCTGGCGTCCTCTGGCTCTTTCTGCAAGGGGGCGTGGGCCAGCTTGCTGGTTGATGTCCTCTCTTAGGAAAAGGCACCAGCCGCTCGGCAGCTTTCTGGTTTTCGTTCAAACCCAGCCATTTCATCGTTCCCACGTGTTCTCGGCCTGTCCCCACCTGAAGCTCTGGCTGCCCCCACCACATGCTGTCATCTGTCCGAGAGAAAGACTCGGCCTTGTGCACACTCATCCACTCCCTCTCCCTTGGCCTGGACTCCCAGCCCACCCAGCAGGGGATGAATGTAAACAGGGCTGTTGACAACCTGCCGGCAGTGCTACCCAGAGAGGCAGGGTTGAGAAAACTAACCAACGTGGCCGCCTGGTGAACTGGCTGACGCTGCGTTTTCCCTTCCCTGTAGAGAAGAACATCGAATCACCAGGGGCAAGCCACAGCGCCAAGACCTGAGCCGAGACCCTTGGCTTTTCCTTCCCCTTAGTCCCTGGGGCCACTGACTTCCAACTTCAGGCCTATTAAACAGTTTAATACATGTATTTCCCCTTCTTTCTGGCTCCGAGCCCCCAGCAGGAGTAACAGGTAGCCACAGGCAGAGCAGAGCTCAGACAGATCCAGGTGTGAAGCCGAACAGCATCCTTACTGGTTTGGACAAGCAGCTTGACCTTTCTAAGCCTCGGTTTCCTTGTCTGATAAATGGGGTTTGTGGTAACTATCTCTCAGGGGTGGTTTTAAATGAATGATTATGTAAAAACTTAGTGTGATGGCTAAAAACGCCTGTGTGGGGGGATGTCTGCCCACCTGCCTGGGCATTTGCAAAACACACTGAGTTGTAGAATTGTGTTATAGTTTAGGGTTCCATATAGTGGCCAAACCTCCGCATCCCCTGGATGGGATTGGGGCCAAGCTGTGTTACAAAACAATCAGTTGGTCTTTCTTTAGGTTTTGAGGCTCAAGCTGTGACCAATTAGATAGGATATACCTTAAGGGGGTGCCAGCAGGAATGGATTTGTTATTCCCCAACAAAAGAAGAGGGGGGGTTGCTTAAACTGCAGTTTCTTGGCATAAGCCTGGCAGAGACAATAGGCAGTAGACTAGACTGCCAACCCCTTTTCTAAGGGGTTGAGAAAGAGTCTTATTAGTTCTTTTATCCTTCTAGGACCTAAAAAGGCTTAGGCAGGGAGTTGAGGGGTTAAACTGTGGCAACTATTCCCTGGGTGTGAGCTGGGAAGCAGTTTGTTCCACCTTTACAGTGGCCTTCAACCCCCTCTCCTGACCCCCTCCCCCTGCCCCCCAACTCCTGCTCTGCTCAGGATTGAGGCTGGAAGGGAGAAAACAGCTGAGACATCAGGCTCAGGCTTCAAGCAGCGGCCTAAAAGGGCCTGAGTTTAAATTGTCTCCTTTTCTCCTCTGTGTTGGAGAGACAGGCACCCTGCTCTTCCTGCAACCAGCAAGGAGTCCTGCGTAGGGGGTTAATTACCCTATTGTTCCCAGGACCTAGCAGTTCCTAGGTCTAGAATTTACAGTGTTTCAAAGACTTGTATGCTCATTTTTCCTTCTTATTTCTTCTTCCACTTCTATTTCCCTTCTTGAGTTACCTACTCCAATGTCCTTCCTTCCCATAATGTTCTCTTTCCTGTATTCCTTCTTACCCATCTTCTTCACAATCCTTCACTTTCTTAATTCTTTCTTTCTCCTTCACTTTCTTTCCCTCCCTTAATCCCTTCTCTTTCTGTTTCTTCCCCCTCCACAATCTTCCTCAACTTGCACAGGCCATCTGCAACTCACACAATCCTTCTGCAACTTACACACACAACCTTCTAAAATAAGCGTAATAAGTCTTTAAAACTTAAGCCCGATTAGCTTGCCACACAGCTGACCTAAGGAGGACATTATGGAATGAAAAAGGGGGGAAGCTTATGAATGAAGCAAATTTGAGTGAAGAGAAGGCATAATTAGGAGAAGAGAATCTGGAAAAGCCAGCACGTCCCTCTAAAGGCTGAAAGCGTGCTTCCTCCTCGCAGAGCTAAACCTGAGTGTGGAATGCGCTGCGGGATGGGTGTGTGACTGCTTTATATTTTGCCTCTCCTTGCAAGGACTTCTGCTGTGGCTGGCGGGGGGCGGGGAACCCAGCGTTCAGTCCTGGTTCACCTCCCAGCTGATTCCCTCACAGGTGTCTTTCTTTGCCACGAGCACCTTTGTGGCTTTTAATACTTGACCTGTGCCCGGGCTGTGGCAATTCCTCAAGACATATTCACCTGGCAAATGTAACATTGCCTGTCCCTGCGGATCCTGCAGGAGGTATTTGGATGCAAATTGAAGAGCTAGAGAAGAGAGATGCTGCAAGAAGCCACCTGAGGGGAGAGAGATGCTGCAAGCTTTTGACAGGCCAATGATTTAAACTGACTTCTGGCCACGCTTAGAGGCAGAAAAGGCTAAGGAATCCATGTGGTGGGTGATGGGAGTTTCCTATGAGGCCCCTGCACCTTTAGGGATTGACCCCAGACACCTCTGCGAGGCCCCCACTCACACAGGGACACCCGAGAACTCAGGCTGGAGGGAGGAAGTGCCTCTTTTGTCTTCAGAGCCCAGGTGGAACTGAGTACTCATTACAGATTTCATTGCTGCCACCTCCACACATAGGCCTAACACGTTTGAATGCCGTCCCCACACAGTGCAGCATCTCCTTTACCCCAAGGATGAGAGACCATGCTCACTTGCACTCCAAATGGCTGGAGACAAAAAGGGAGGGGTTCAAGCCACCGTCTGAGTCACAGCGCCAATTAATGTTCTGGGAGAAACTCAGTTCTTGCTGGCACAGTAAAGAATTACAGACCTGCAAGCCTCCTAGCATGCAAGCAAAATCTATTAGTTCTGAGTTATAACGGGAGAGCGAACGCAAGGGCAGCAAGAGCAAGGTGGCCAGAGGCTGGGAAGGGTGGGGGGGAGGGTGGTGCCAGGAGAGTGACTGCTTTGTTCTGAGGACTTACATAGTTTGCAGGATGCGGGTGAGGGAGTTGCACATGGGTTGATGGGTAAAGCTGGTGCCAGCTTCCCCCCAGGGAGGCAGGACGACCCAAAGGTGAGGGGGTCTGTTAGCCTGAATCCTTATTTTGCTCCAGACTCCATTTGTTCATTTTGTATACATACCATGAGGTGGGCAATCAACCACAGTTGTTTTATGGGCTTTATCAAGGCACTGTGGAACCCTCCCCGTCCCCCTTCTAGCCCTTGGGATGAAGACAGAGTCTCAAGGTTTTCCCTTTCCCAGCTGGTGGAGATGATGCACACAGAGTCTCGAGGGTTCCCCACATGCTGCACATCACAGTTTTGACTGTGTTGCTCAGAATACCTGGCAGCCTTAGCAGACCGGGCTCAGGACTGCTAAGTCAGCAGGGTCTCCCTCCTCCGCCCAGCCTTGGTTTGCCGTCTATCCTACCTGACAGACAGACATGGGTTCCGCTGCCAGACTAGCCCTATCTGCGTGGGAGAGGGATGAGGGTAGAGACTGAAAGCAGGAAATGCGGAGAGGAAGAGAGAGGTTGGCATGTAGCTGTTTCAAAGAAGTCCAACCTGGAGCAGGGGCTGGAGTGGTAGACCAGCCCACAACCAACAAATGAGGGGGCCTAGCTGGGCCCATCCTGATCCCCAGTTTCAGAATACTGCCCCCCACCAAAGACTGCCCTTCACTAGGCTGGAATGTTCTGGAATCTGCAGAATACATTGAGAATGGCTGTGAAGCTCTGGCAGATCTGAATCCCAGATCCATCACTTACCAGCTGGGTGAGCCTAGTCCCATCTCTTTAATAGCTCCAAGCCTCAGTTTCCTCCTCTGCAAAATGGGTATAGCAGGTGGACGTCTAGTGACTTCTGGGGAGGATAGATGGGATCACAGATGTCCAGAGTCCAGTGCCCTGCCTGGTACACAGGCCACACTCACTTCCCAATAGTTTCTTCCCTCCTGCCCACCCTGCTGGTCCATTGCTGCTACAGAAGGCACTGGGTTTCCGGGCACATCGGGCCTTGTCCCTAAGAGCCCGGGGCTTCCTGGGAAGAAAGTGGAGATCTGGCAGTCTGAGGAGCTGAGTGAATTTGACCCTGCGCATCACACAATGGCCACATTTTTCTGCTAGCTCGGAGCCTCAGTGTTCACATCTATAAAATGGGAGTAGAAACAATCTTTGCACATTAAGGTGGTTGTGAAGATCGAATGAGACGTTGCAGGCAAAGTGCCCGGAACCCAGTAGGAGACATTACATTTCTAAGGTTGCCATCATTAAATATTTCCCGATTTCTTCCCTTCCTTGGTGTGGATGGGGATGAGAGGGTTTGGTTTCCAAGGTTACGGCAACTCAGCCAAAGGTTGTCGGCGGGAAGAGTGTGCATCTGGCTCGGCCACCTCCTGCCACGTCAGGAAAAGGACTTGGCATTTTGCTGTGGTTGTCTTATCAGCCCCGGCTGATGAGCATGTGTCCCAGAGAGTCACCCAGCTGAGTCAGCGCCCGCTAAGCTCACCCCAGGCTGGGTCTCAGACGTATCTCATCCCCCCAGGGATCCTCCTAGGGACCGGTTGCTGCCCACTGCCCAGGGGCCCCCCTAGTGTCCGCGTGGGCGCCTTCCCTGGTCAGTCTTGAGCCTCCGGCCTCTGCGCTCCACTTCAACTGCCTGGATTTGAATCCTGCTTCGGTCACAAATCAGCCATGCAAACAGGACCAATTTGATTCCCTTCTCTGCCCTCAGTGTCCCCTGAGGGGACATAATGACCCTGTCCGGTTGAAAGGAGTCTGGTGAGACTGAGTTCAGGAAAGCCCCACGTGACCTTAAAATGGCAGAGATATGAGCAAAGCGAGAAACCCGGTCATGTGTCACCTTGGGCACCATCTGCCCGTGTCTGGCCTCCACTTTCTTACCCCTGAAAGGAAGGGCTTGGGGCAGCGGCAGCCCCAGAGTGGGGCTCAGGGAAGGAAAGGCCTGTGTGTACGCACACTTGAACACGCTTTAAGTGCGGACTCACCCGGGACCGTCCTCGTGGCGCCTCACCCCGTGTGCCTGTGTGTCAAAGGCTAGGAGAGGCCTGCGGGAACCACACCTGTGTGGCTCTGATCAACCCAGAGTTTACTGAATTGGTGACAGGCCTCACTATTGTGACTATTACTAGCACAACAACTTATTACCATTACGATGATTTGTCCTAACTGCTCTGTGTAACTCATATTTACCTACCACATGCTACCCCTCGGGAAGTGGGTGGGGGGCAGGCAGAGGAATGAGGACCCTCGCAGCTCTGGTCCGAGAGGGTCCACAGGCTCTGTGCGGGGCAGGCCCAGGCAAGGCAGGGGTCCGGGGGGTCACACTCTGCCTCTGTGTCCCCCAGGTGCCTTCCTGATCCCCTACACACTGTTCCTCATTATTGCCGGCATGCCCCTCTTCTACATGGAGCTGGCTCTGGGCCAGTACAACCGGGAAGGGGCGGCCACGGTGTGGAAGATCTGCCCGTTCTTCAAAGGTAAAGAGTGGGCTTGCGGGCGTCCCAGGTTGTCCAGGAAGACTTCCGTGGTGCCCCTGGAGAATCTGCTCCAGAGGGGGGTCTGAGGTAGCCACCACTCTCGTGGCATTCAAACATGTCCCCCATTCAAAGTTACGTGGAGAGCATTTGATGTTTCACAAATAGCTTAAACCTAGAAAGTGTGAAAACCCAACTCTACAGCTGAGTGACCAGAGGGTGTCAGTTTTCTGTGTGGGAAATACAGAGGTTCAGAAGTACCCAGCCTACACACCACTACTCGCCCCTCTTACTCCCATGGCAGGCATGATAAATAGATCACAGATATTTCCAGGCTCAGCCAGCAAGCTGCCTCATAGTCCTTAATACAACAGCCACAACTAATCGATCACAGCTGGGATACAAGAGGAAGCCTGCTTGCATTTGGGACTTAGGGCACATCTGGAGGAAGTGGCCATAGCAACTGCCATTTCTTCGCCCCCGTACAGCTGTGAGAAGGACGTGGAGCAAGAATTAGTGTCTCCCACGCACTGGTCAGGGAGCTGGGCCCAGAGGGCCCTGAGCACCAGTGTGACTCCTCTGAGCCTCTTCTCAGCCAGCGTGTGTCTCCCGAGCTCCAGCTATGTGTCCAGTCCTTCAGTAGGTACCAGCTGGTGCAAGACGCATGTAAGACATCAGTGCATTAGTTAGGAATTATTTTTTACTTCCAGAAATCCTACTCAAAGTGGCCTGAATATAAAAGAGAATTTATTGGTTTTTTTAAATTGATTTTTAGAGAGAAGAAGAGGAGAGAGAGAAAGAGAGACATAGATTTGTTGGTCCACTTATTTTTGCATTCGTTGGTTGATTCTTGAATGTGCCCTGACTGGGGAATCAAACCTGCAACCTTGGCACATGGGGATGATGCTCTAGCCAAATGAGCCAACCAGCCAGGGCCCTTGATCCAGGTTCTTGCATAATGTTATCTGGAATCCCTCCCCATCCTTCTCAAGTCTGTTTTCATCAGCATCAGCTTCTGTCTCAGGCACAGTCTCCTCAAGTGCTAGCAAAGCCATCCATCAGCAACAAGATTAAATCCTACCAAGTTTAACAAGGACAAAATAAAACAAAAATCTCTTACATCATCACTGCTTCATTAAAGGTCCCAGAAAGGACAGTCATTGGTTTGACTTGAGTCATGTGCTTACTAATAAACCAATCACTGTGGCTGTGGGGAAGCCCAGCTCTGATTGGCCAGGCCTGAGCGATGTGCCTCTAGCTAGACGAGGGAAGTGAGGAATTAGCCTCATTCAAGCCTTTCATGATAAGAATACTTAAGGCTACTCTCTTAAAACCATGCAGAGCAGCAAAAAAATATGCCTACTGCAGACAGAAGCTGTAGAATTCGCCCTCAAGGAGCTTCTGATGCATTCAGGGAGATGAGGTTGGACATTAATCAGGTGATTGAGAACAGGACCCCGAGGAAACATGGGGCAGAAGTTCTGATCAGGGTGTGCTTGTCTGGGGTTCTCCAGAAGCAGGTCCTGAGACAAGGATTTCATGTAAGGAGCTATCTGGGGAGGTGATCCCAGGAAACATCAGTAGGGGACAGGGAAGGGGAGGCAGCCCACAAGCCAGCTCCACCATGGGCCAAGGGCTCAGTGCCACACTGGAGAGAGAGGCAACATGCCTTAGTGTCATCCTGCCCAAGGCGAGGAGTTGAGATACTTGTGCTCCAATGCCTGACCCTGCTGCTCCCTGGGGACATTCGGGCCCTGGCACATCTGGCTTGCCCCATGTGTGGGCGGGAGTGGGGTGTGGGCAAAGGGATGGTGGGTGCCTGGGAGACACAGGTGGGGCTCTGGTGATCTGCTACAGAAAAAGAAAGCCGTGGGGTCAGGTGGTGCAGTGGTTGGAGTCAACCCCCCCCCCAGGAGAGCTGGCTCTGGGCTGGACCCAGGGGAGCCCTGCTTAGCCCCTCTGCTCCCACCCAGGCGTCGGCTACGCGGTGATCCTCATCGCCCTCTACGTTGGCTTCTACTACAATGTCATCATCGCCTGGTCCCTGTACTACCTCTTCTCCTCTTTCACCTTCAACCTGCCCTGGACCGACTGTGGCCACGCCTGGAACAGCCCCAACTGCACGGACCCCAAGCTCCTCAACGCCTCCGTGCTGGGCAACCACACCAAGTACTCCAAGTACAAGTTCACGCCGGCAGCAGAGTTCTACGAGTAAGTCCTCCACCCCTCATCCTGTTCGAGTGGGCACACTGAGACCTGTGCTGGGCAGCACCTGAGCCAAATGCTAAGGAAAGCCACAGGAGAGGCAGGGGGCATGCTGGTCATCATTTCCAATATGTGCTGACCCTGGGCTAGGAGTTGAGGGTACAGCCGTGGACAAAGCAGCGGGATGAGATTGTGTTCAGGCACAGGAGAGTGGGGGTGGAGAGACAATGCCCGAGCACTCAGGTAAAGAAGCAAGAATGTTTTAGAGAGTGGATGCGGCATTGAGGAAATAAAACACATTTTAGGGAGTGTAAGTGCCCTAAGGAACAAAAACCAGCCAGATGGTAGAAAGTGACTGTGGGGGTAAAGGTAGTCAGGGAGGGCTTCTATGAGGAGGTGTCATAAGAACGGATGAAGTCAGCCAGGGGGACTTGTATTAATAGTTCCTCTGAGATTCTAATAGCCAGCCAGGGCTTGGAGCCCCTGGCCTGGCCACTGCACTGTCCCATCTCAGACAGAATGAGATTCTTGCTGGGGTCAGGCTGACAGCCCCCCAGTGTCACATCGCGGGAAATCTGCAGCCTCCTCCACTTTCTCCTGAGGCGCCTTGCCTCAGAAAATGCCAGACCTTTGGAGGGCTTGTGGCTGGAGGTGTCAGGCCTTCCTAGTTTGTGACTGTGAATCGTGCCAGGAGGAGAGGGTACTGTGGAGACTTGTAATTGGTTCCATGCTTGCCCCGTCGTCATTGCACGGTGGAGGAAAAAGCCCGCCTTTTCCTTTCTGCTCTTGGCAACACTTGTGCTTACAAATGAAAACAGAAAAGGACGAACTCGCCTCCAGTCTAGTTATCACTTGATTCCTCCTCTGCCATCTTAACTGGCCTGCCAGTCCGCCCCAGGAGAGACGCCCAGCAGAGACGCCCAGCAGGAGGGAGAGGTGAGCTGGGTTTCAAGACCCTGCTTGCGTACTTTAACTTAACCACAGCCCCGAACTTCCTTCAGGCTCAGCTGTGAACAGAATGTGGTGGGAAAGGATGACCTTCTCCTGCGCAGGCTGAAGGGGCTGGGGGTTAGAGTGGGGAGCAGAATCCAAGGCTTGTTGTCACAGCTGTCTGCTCCGCAGAGTTCCTCTCTCCTCCCCTCCCCTCCCTTTCCCTCCCCTCCCCTATCCCCTCTTTTTAAGCCTGGCTCCTCCCTTGCCAAGCTTCACAGTCACCACGAGTCAGCCACCAAGCACCCCTTCCCATCCAAGTCCCATTGGGCCTTCACAGTTCCTGTCAGTGGAAATTACTCCCATTTCACAGATAAGAACATGGAGGCTCAGTATTTAGATAAGAGGCAGAACCGGGAGCAGAACCCTGGCTGTCCAAGTCGAGGTTCTCCACCGCCCCCCCCCACCCCGTGCCCCCAGGCCTCCCTCCTGTCTTTCTCCTCCTCCTGTCTGAGTCTGCAATGGGGTGTCCGGGGACAGGTATGCAAGAGTCTCTCTAGGCAGACAGGAGTCCATCCCAAGCTCCCCTTTCTCACCTGGAGCCTGCTTTCATGAGCTTCAAAGTCTCGAAGTCATGGGCTGCCTCTGGGTTTTCTTTCGATGGCACATGGCCCTGTTATCCAAATGTTTGTACTTTACAAGTCAACCCCTCTCAGTCTGGGGACCCAGCAAATAGGACTCCGAGAGCCAGCGCTGGGGAGGTTAGCTGTTGCTCCTTCCTCAGAGTCTGCTGGCCAGTTCTGTTACCATCTTGTACTCATTTAGGCTGATGGATTGAACGTATCATTCACGGGAACAAAACCGCTATTCTCTCCAGGCTCCGGGCCTGATGCCAAACAGCCAGCGGCTCAAAGCAACCTCGATGCTCTGGGACCCTATCTGTACGAGGGCACCCTGGGTCCACCTCTACCCCCGCCTGATCCTGGTGGGAAGAGAAATGCCCCTCTGCCCCTCCTCCAACACCCTGCACTTAAATGTCAAGTGAGAAACTAAGCCCGTTTGGCCCACAGACTTCGGAAAGCCTGGACCACATGCGTCACCGTGATTCATTTTCATTAGGTGGCTGGGGAGGCTCCAGCAAACCCAAGCTATGTGAGCTAACTAACCCCAAGGCTTGGGCCTGCTGGGGAGAGGAGGCCGGGTTCACATTCCTCATCTTGGGAGTCAGCCTGTTCAGCCCTGAAGGTGGACGTCACCTGCCTGTGGTGTTCCCTGGGCCTGCTAGGGGCATTTCAGCCTGCTGATTGGATGCTAGAGGCATTCATACTTAGCCCATAAAGCAATGGGAAGAGGCAGAATTAAGTCAGGTGAGTTCAGTATCCGATTTTGGTTTTCTGTCTTTTTTGATATGTTCAGTGCTTGCCACCCTCCCCTCCCCTCCCCTCACCCTTTTCCTTTCCTTTCACGTCTCTTCTTCCTCTCTTCCTCTCTCCCCCTTCCCTCCTCTCCCTCTCCCCCCTACTCCACAGGGAAGGAGCCATAGCCAGGACATCGTGTTTGAGACTAGCAGAGCAAGGAATTTGCCAGGCAGACAAATCGGGCTGGGGATGTGTTCTAGGCAAAAAGAAATACCAATTCCCAAGGCTCAAATCAATGAGAGCTTCCTATGATTATGGAATGACGCGTTGCCAGGAGCCGGAGGCAGGGCGCAAGGCAGGGGGTCACTGGGCCATTGGGAAGGGCCTGGGATTCAGAAAGGCCTATGTCTTCATGCTTTTAACCAGGGTTTCTCAATCTCGAGACTTTTGACATTTGGGGCTGGATAATTTTATGTCCTATGCATTTCAGAAATTCAGCAGCACCCCTGGCCTCTGCTCACCACATACCAATAGTACCCTGTCCAGGTGTGTCTCCAGATCTGGCCACATGTCCCTGGGAGGCAGCACCAGCATTGCCCCAGGGAGAACCACTGTTTTAGGTCATGAGGGTCTCTGAGCATTTGGGGGCAGGAGGGATGAGGTTAGAACAGAACTTCCAGTGGGTCAGGGGCTCCTCCAGCGGCACAGACAGTGGATGTAAGGAGCCAACTGAACAGAGAGACCAGGGTCGTGGGGAGTGGGGGGCTTCTACAGTTGTCCTGGGGAAGAGAATGGGGGTCTGGCCTGGGGCAAGGCCATGAGGGAGGGAGTGGGGGAAGCTGACCAAGAGATAGGACTAGGAGGGGCCAGACACAGAGGCGCATTGCAGGGGAAACTGAGGCAGGGTGAGTCGTTTACAGCCACAACATCTGGCCTGGGGACTGTGGGCAGGTGGGCCAGGAGGAGGGTCTCTGGGGGCCTCGATCTCCCACACAGCTCTGCTCATTCATTCATGCATGCTCGTTTGTAGACATGGATGCCTGTCTACTTCCCCCATCCCCCATCCCCCATCTCTGCCCCAACCACATCTGTGCGTCACCTCTCAATTCACCTGCCTTCCCCCAGGCCAGAGAAGGCCCCCTCCTCCATGAAGCCCGCCATGTGACTCCCTGGCAGAGTTTCCTGGGTGCTCCTTAGCTCCTTGGCAGGCTCCTGCTGCTCTGGAAACCAGGACGCTGTCCTGATAGTGACCACACCATTTGTTAACACTTCCTGGGTTCCAGGCATTGTCTCCCATCCTGCGAGTTCCCCGCATTGTGAGCCGTTTTTGTGAGGAGGAAACAGGCTCAGAATGGGGAGTGTTCGCACCAGCGATTGTCCCCTGGCCTGGGAGCTTCACGTGGCCGAGCCATCACCTGCTTGTCCACGGCCCCTTGCACACTGCCTGGCTCACCGCAGATGTGTGGAGTTTATGGAATCAGTGATAGGGTCCAGGCCACAGGGTAGCTGGTGGCCGGGCCAGTGGGGAGCCTGGACCATCTCTGTGCCACGTCCCTGTGACCCTGCAAACGACAGGCACCGATTTGGAATGAATGCATGAACGAATGTCTGAGTCAGCACAACATACACAGCGCCCAGCGTGGCTTCCTGTCCCTCCGCTGCCCGGGAGCAAAGTTGAACTCCTGCCCAAGGATACGCTGACCAAGTGTCCGGGCTTGAGTGCACATTTTCCCCACAAGTCTAGAACCTTCCAGGGTCTGATGCACGGCTTCCAGCGAGGGCAGCCATCCGCCTCGGATTCTGTGGGCTCCTCCGACACCCAGGCTTCCAAACTATTTCAGGCCCACTTTCTGTGAGCCTGTCATGGTCTTTTTTCCCTTTGGAGCAGAAAGCCAACCTCGTTTCGCCAGGAAAGCAAAGGCAGCTTCCGGAAGGCTTCAGTTCACCCCGAAGAAGCCTGCCACTGGGGCAGGGCTGTCATTCACTGGGTCTCCACTTTGGCTGCCCGGACAAGTCCTCCAGGGACTTTTGGGGACACTGGTGCCCCAGCCCCACTCCCCGAGGGTTCTAATTCCATCAGTTGACAGCAGGGCCCAGATGTCAGCCATTTATTTAAAACCTCCAGTGGCGGCTCCGTTCTTGTGGACAGGCCTCAAAATTACATTTCCCTCACCTCGTATTTCTCTATGGGGATGTGGGAAAAAAAGAAGAGAAGGAAAGGAAGGGGGGGGGAATATGACTATTCTCTAACTTATTCATTGCAGTGTGTAAAACTTTCCCATTGATGCAACCTTTTGGGTTAGAGCAGCCCTCCAGAGAAGCGCATCTATTAAGCTATATCGCCTTTTACATGGTGTGAATTGATTCACCAGGCATGTGCTGAATGGACCCATGGCTGAGGGCAAACCCTGCTGAGTGAGACTCAGGAAGTTAAGCTCGTACAGGGGAATGGATGGTCGCCCTGGGCAGCAGGAGAGAACTGGACAGAAGGACGAGGGATTTATAAGTCAGGGGGGCGGGCTGCTTACAGAAGTGAGAGTGTGAGATTGATCCTCTTTCCTTCTCACTTCCCCTGAGGGTGGTCCTGGGCTCATTTTCTTCTAGCAAGAAAGGTTGCTAGAAATCTCTCTCCTCATCCCAGTCGAGCCTTGGATACAGGCAGCCCTGATGTTGCAGGAGCAGGCCCTGCTTGGGACATGAGCCAAGAGCCACCGAACTGAAAGGGTTAACAGATGTGTATCAGGAGTGATCATGGAGGCCTCCTGGAGGAGGTGACATTGACGCTGGGCCTGGAAGGGCATGGGGAAGTATGTGCTGACAGCAGCCTCTGGGTGTGAGGTGCCGAGGGGGACCGGGCAGAGGCCAGTTCTGGATACCACACTGCTCCCCCAGTCGTCCCAGCCCTTGTCAGCTGTCATCGTGACTGTGGGTTTAATGCTGCCTCCAGTGCTAGGACAGAAGCCCCCCAAGGAAGGTGCTGTGTGTGAGGGGCTCCCCCCACCCCTCTCTGTGGGGACAGCTCTGCTTTTTTATCTTGCAAGGGTGTGCACTGTGGTGTGGACCCTCCCTCCCCCGGGTCCTGGCCCACGAGGTCATCGATGGGTCGTCTTGGACCCTCGCTAGATCCTAATGGGCTTCACCAGATTCTAACGAGCAGTTGTCACCTCATCCGCAGTTCCCTCTCCCACCATTCACTGCAGAGTGTCCTCCAACCCCACGGATGCTTATTCCACTGGTTTCATTGAAGGACAGATACTGTATTACAGAGAAGTGAATGCTGTTGAGTGACAGCTCAGCAAATGTCACACATGGAACACAGCCATGTAACAGACTCCCAGATGGAGACACATAACTGGCTGGTGTCCCAAAGGCCACACTGCGTCCCCTCCCCATCAGGATCCCCACCCCCACCCAGAGTCGGCCTTTCCCAACTTCCGACCCCTTCGGTTAGTTTTTCCAATTGTTATACGTTGTATTAATGGAACCATACAGAAAGCAAGCATTGTTCGGGTTTTGGCGTCTTTCTCATGGAATTTTATGTGAGCAAAGTCACCTGTGGGGATGCGTCTACACCGAGCACGTTCCTGTACAATATTCCACTTTATGACTACATCAAAGTTGGTCTATTTTCCTGTCGATGCATATTTGAGTATTTTGCAGTCGGGGTCATTATGAATAACACTGCTATGAACATTCTGGAACATGTGTTCTGGAGAAGATATGTCCACACTTCTATTGGGTAAACGCCCAGGAGCAGAATTGTTAGGGCACAGGACGCAAATACCCTCAGCTTTAGCAGATATTCCAGGTGGGAGAAGTGTTGGCTGTTGTCTCAGCCCCTGGACCAGGGACTCCTACATAACCTCAGCAACGTGGCAGCTTTGGACCAGATAATTCTTGGATGTCCCAGGCTGTCCTGTGCATTGCAGTATGTCCCTAGTCTGTACTCTGGCCATGCCGACAGCAAGCCCCGTTCCCCAAGTTGTGACATCAAAGACATCGCCAAACTTTCCAATGTCCCCTGGGGGTACAGTTTCCCCACCACTCCTACAGAGCCCTGATGCTCTGACTATGAGGGCGGGGACCTTCCTATTAATAACCACCCCGGACCAGGCCTGCGGGAGGCACCAGGGAGGTGTTGTTTCTGCTTAAAAAGCAGCCCGGAGCGGGAAGTCTCCCTGATGACTGGCTGGGCCCAGGCCAGCCGCCATGCGCAGACAGGCCCCAGGAGATGCAGGGCTGTGGCCTGTCTCCCTCACGTGCACAAGCAGAGATGGGCCATGGTTGAGACCCTGACTGACGGCACCTCCCCGGCCCTCCCCTGTCCCCCTGGCAGGCGCGGAGTCCTGCACCTCCATGAGAGCAGTGGGATCCACGATATCGGCCTGCCCCAGTGGCAGCTCCTGCTCTGCCTCCTGGTCGTTGTCGTCATCCTGTTCTTCAGCCTCTGGAAAGGAGTGAAGACGTCGGGAAAGGTAGTGCCTTTGCTCCTCTGTCCGTTGGGAGGTCGGCCTCAAACAGTGAGTTTTTTCTAGCCGGAAATGTCACCTGGTGGAAAGCGAAGGCGGAACTGGATGCAAAAAGCCTGGGGTTGCTCCCAGCTCCTCCACCGTCTCTCTGGGGGACTGAGGACAAACCCCTTCCCTTCCCTGAGCCCGGGCTCCCCAACAGTAATGTGGGGGCTACAAGTGGACCAGGGTACCTGTGCTTTTCCACCAAAGCTCCCTTAAGGGACTTAGGAATGGGACACCCCAAGGGCCTTGGGAAAAAGCCTATTGGTCCCCTGCCACAAAAAGCAAACTATAGACATGGGTTTCATGTATTTTGAATTCTGGCTTAAAACTGCATGCAAATGTTCCCTCCTACTAAGGAACCTAACCATCGCTTCACTATAAAACCAATCATTGCCCCGTCTGAATTTTTGAGTAAAAGAGAATGCTCTAGAAGATATCTGTGTATCCTGGGGGCTTGTGCTTCCTCTGTCACAGTGCTGCGTGCCCCCAAGGGCCGTGGTGTCCTGGAGAGGGGAGCAAGGGACCAGATGACCAAAGAGGGCCTGGCCAGGGTTAGCATTCTGAACCTAAGTGTCACCTGCCCCTGTAGCCAGCCCCTCGGGGTGGAGTAGACTCAGGCTCCTGTTGGTCCTTTGGCTGAGGAACACGCCACCCCATGTGGACCCGGTGGGTTCCCCGTGGAACTTGACTGCATGAAACAGGGTATAGCTGGGCGCTGTTCTCTCCAGTGTTTTGGTTAGCTGTTGCTGGGCAGCAAGCCACCCCAAGATGTAGTGATATAAAACATCGACCATTGTCTTCTCTCTCCTGATTCTGCGGGTTGACTGGGATCAGCTGGGTGGTTCTTCCGCTCCGTGTGGCGATGCCTGGGTTACAGAACTGGGAGCTTGGACAGGATGGAATGTCCAAGGCAGCGTGTACGTGATGGCAGTTGGTGCCAGCTGGCTGGACCTGTCAGCCGGAACACTTTGGGCTGTTTCCACGTAGCCTCTCCGTGTGGCTGGGGCAGCCAGGTTCCAAGTGCGTGTTCCGAGCAGACGAGCCCCGATGTGCGAGTGTCCCTTCCAGTCTCTGCTTGCATCGTGTTGGTGTTGCCCCAGTGGCCAGGATAAGCTTGTAGGAGGGGACCCCACCCTGGGGTGGGTTCACTGGGGTCACAAGGTGACCGTCTCGCATGATCAGGTAGACAGGAGTTTGTGAGACGCTTCGTGAGACAGATGGCGAGTTTGGAAAGCAGGGTGTATCCGGGTTCTCTCTGGTACCCCTAGGGTTCTTGGTCATGCCATTGCAGGCAAAGGTGGGGGCAGGGAGCCAATAGCCAGCAGAGGTGAACTCGCTCAAGAAGAGCTGGAAGTGGTGCTTCCTACCAGCACACTAGCAACACAGTGTCTGTCCCGAGAAAGAACCCCAATAGAATGCAAGGCTGGGAGGACTTCTGGAGTAGAGAGAAACCAGGGTAGCACCACCACCATCCAGCACCTGGCCCACGGTAGGCCTTCTGTACATATGTATCGAAGGATGAATGAGGGAAGGTAGGAAGAAGGGCCGGTGGGTAAATAAGTTTGGGGACCTTTATGAAACGTCCTGTTGAATCCAGTTCAACTTATTAAACACTTATGGACACCTACTATGTGCCAGGCTTGGTGCCAGTACTAGTGATGCAAAAATAAATAAGACAGATTCCTTCTTCGATTGTTCTAGAGTCTACGTGTATTACAAGCAGGTGTGGGTCAGCCAATGGCATTAGTTTCTTAAGTCTCTATCCAGAGACGTAAGTGTGTCCCCCTTTAAATAGACAGCAATACTCACAAACTATTGATAAACATTAAATAAAAATCCATGGTCACACGCTATTACATAGCTTGCTTTTTTAAAATTTACTTTACCTTGCAGATAATTTCGCATCGGGCAGTCGGGCTGCACTGTGGCGCAAATACGACATGTGGATAAACTGTTGTTCAATCAGTTTGGTCAGTCTCCACGAACAACTTTTTCTAAATGAAACAGGCTAGACAATAGCCAAGCACACTGCACAGAGGGTAAAGCACAAGCCGTCTCGTGCACGTTGTGTTAGTCCTAGCGCCAGTGTGTTTATGTGTGTCTTCTCTCAATGCAGGAGGTGCTTAGTACCATGCGGCCTCGTGGCCATAGAAGTGGGAGAGGCTGTGTTAGTGAAGGAAGAAAGTTCTTTCGACTGAGAGGATCTGCAGGGGCCACGGAGAGGATGGCGTCTGGGCTGGGTCTGGGAGGAGGGAGGCAGGAGGAGGCAGGGTAGAGGGAAGGGGGTTTTCAGGAGAGGAGCCTGAGCAAAGGCAGGGAGGTGCGGAAGCCCAGGCCAGCCTCTCTGAACTTCTCCTGGGCAGTGGGGGCAGGGCTGCCCTGGGCATGGGCAGGGGCAGGGCTCTCCAGGCCTCTGCAGGTGTGAGAACTGAAGGTGTAGGAGCCCCACCGCTGCCTGCTGGCCTGGGCGTGGGGCCACCACAGGCTTCTAACATTGCACCCAGAGAGTAAGTTCCCCAAAGCCAGCCATAGCCAGAGGGGTGGAGCCTGCCTACCCAATTTAGCACTTGGCCGGAGCAGAGCCTGAGTTGTCTGCCAGGAGAGTGATGCTAAAGAGAGAAGGGGCTGAGTATGCAGTGCCTCCGGGCAAAGGGGCCTTCGGCTGAGCCAGCCGGGAGAGGCGGGGCAGGAATGTGGCACCAGAGAAACCCCCCAGGTGGAAACACGTCAACAGAATCCACAGCCCACATTTGCGCAAGTCCCCCAGTCCACAGGGAGGGACTTCGAGTAGGACATTCTTGTGTCCTGTCGCTAATTGTTTTTATGAACTGGCTCAGGAGAAAAACAAGAGCGTTGCTTATGTCTTCCAGATTGCCCATGGAACTGGGCGGGGGGGGGGGGGGGGGGGGGGGGCGGCTGGAGCTTCCTTAGCGGCTTCCACAGCCACAGAGAGGCCCGAAATGAAATGCAAATGCTCACACTTCCTGGCAGCTCTGGGTGGGAAGATGTGTGACTCCACTGTCCCCTGCTGGGATGGTGTAGGGGGCGGGGTGCAGTCTGAACCTGGAAAAGGAGTTACCCCAGACCACACACTCTGTGGCCTTGACCCATGGATCACCCCAGGGTAGAGGGTGGAGGTCTGAGTCAGGAGTTAGCAGGCAGGGAGCCTGGCAAGCGTGTGCGCCCCTTCTCCATCCTGGAGCCCTGCCCACCTCCCCCATCTCCCAGCCCTTGGCTGAACTGGCCCTTAGCGACTGCAAGCCCAGTAAGCCAGCACCTACTGTGGACCCCTGGGAGATACTCGGGGGCCATCTGCTCCTTCCTGCTTGTAGAAATGGGGAAACTGGGGCCCAGAGAGGGGAAGGGTTTCATAGCAATCTTTAGCACGGCCAGGACTTGAACCTGGGTCTCAAGTACACAGCAGAGTGAGTGATTAAGCATGTGGCCTGGTGGTCAGACCACCTGCATCCAAGTCCAGGAACCATCATTTCTTACTGGGTGCCCCCAAGGTTAATGGTGCCCCCTAAGCTTTTGTGTCCTCACCTGCAAAGTGACAGCAAGTATCAATGGCACCAGCCTCCAGGGCTGCCCAGAGGGTGGAGCGAGAGGGCCTCAGGGCAGGGCTGGCAGGTGGGAATTGCTCAGGTAACGACCCTTGTCGCTCTTTGGCCCTGTCATCAGCCCCCCTGCCTGTGCTCAGTGGGCTTCAAACTGGCAACTTCCTGTGGGGCAGCAAGAGGGTGCAGCCCAGGCTCCCAGCTGCTCTGCTTGTTGAACCAAACTTCCAGAAACCTTGGACTTCCTTACGCCCTGAGATAAGTCAGGACAACAGAACTGGCCGGGGCCAACCACCACACACTGCCCCTTTCCCACCGGGCTCTGGGCTTTCCAGGAAATGGGACAAGACAGAGCACTTTCTCGAATTCTGGTAAAGTTGGTGGGGTCAGGGGCAGAGAAAGCTGGACTGATTCAAGGTAAACCTGACTTCTAGAATATTTAAATAGAAAGGTCTTTTTGTTACCTTTTGCGTTCAAGTCATCAGTCTAGCCATGTCTTCTCACTAATTTGTCGACGCAGGCTGGTCCTGGCTTGCTGTCGTGACCCCGCTGGACCCTGCTGTAATGGACAGCATCATTTGCCCATGACCGGGGAATGGGCTGAAACACGGACAGCTCAGCATTTTCTTAAGTACCATGAGTGTGTGCCCTTCACCCCACAAATCTTAGCACGTCTTCATTGTTAGTGCAAGTGTCCCTGAGACCCAGTTCGGAGAATTATAAATTATAATCACTGGAGGTGCCACGAAGGCAGTTTGCGCCCTCCCTGTGTGAGGGCCTTGAGCCAGGCTTAGCAGCCAGGCTTCTCCGTCTTCAATGCTCATGAGAATCACGTGGAGGGCTTGTTAAAGCTCAGATTCCTGGGTCCCTCCTTGAGAGGGTGACTCTCTGGGGCGAGCATTGCATTTCTGACAAACTCCGGTGCTGCAGATGCTGCTGGTCCAGGGGCCTCCCCTTGACCGAGTCCTTTGCCTCATGCCTGGATCTGAGCAAGGCTTGCATGCCTGCAAGGACAGGGAGCTCACTGCCTCCCTGGGCAGCTCCTTTCCCCTTTAGAGAGTTCTGTCCATTAGAAAGCTCTCCCTTTGCCGGAGCCTCACTCTTCCGCTTCGGGGTCATCAGCCATTGCATTTGGCACCCTGGAACCATGCAAATTCTAACCCGCACCCACAGAAACATGAGGTGGAGAAGAAGTTGGACTTGCGGTGACAGAAAGCAGTGTCTTCCCTTGAGGACTGATGGCACTTGTCAGAAGCAGCAGGCTCCCCGTTGTTCCTCTCATCTCATTCTCAAAGATGGACCGAGTCTGGCTTCTCAAGGCCGGAGATTCACTGCACGCTGAAAATATGGTAGCAGAGAAGCCTGGGGTGCAGCTGACATAGCCCTCAGGTCCTGTCTCTCCACCCAGTGCACAACCAGGGCGCACGTAAGCGTGAGCAAGCCATTGGCCAAGGGCCCAAGCGCCTCCCCTTCCACACAAGGGCAGCGGAACTCTCTCCTGCCCTCAATGCTGAGAACTCTAACGAGCCTCAGGTGGCTTACTTTGAACACCTGTGCAGGGACGGCGCAAACTCCCTTCTTGATGGTTGATTGCAGACAGGGTCAGCTCTGTCGTGCCCTGGTGTGCTCTTGGGGAAACAGATTCCATGCTGGAGCCTCAGGCACGGCCAGGGCAGGGCCTTCTCCTGACCCCTTGGGAGAGTCCTTCGAGTCCAGCCAGGGGGTGCTGTGTCCTAATGGGTAGAGAGGTGGTAGGCCCACAGCTGGTGACATGAGTTAGAGGGGAACATGGCAGACAGGACCTAGCGAGGGTGTCCGAGGGCTCCTCCTTGTGCCTGTCATGAAGGAGTGCCATTTGTCCCAGCTTGGGGGAATAAATCAAGGATTAATGTGAGGCTGTCCAGATGCAAGGACTTCACTTGCTAAGGCATGTTTTCCACCTCGTTTGTTTTTGGAAATGTGTCTGCCTTGTCTGCTTTGTTCCTACACCCCTGGAAGAAAACAGAAATCAAAAGCCTGTATATGCACCACATCCCCTACTCGCCATGTAACAAGGGAGGGATGGAGGAGCAATTGGATACCATGGAACAGAGCAGCCTGATTCCTCTACTGATTCCCTCAGAAGATACGACTGACCACTGATACATTTAATTACTCCCTGATTCACTTGTTCACTTATTCACTTATTCTTTCATTGATGCTTTGACTAATTTAATCATCCACCAACCTTCTGATTTATCACTGACCCACTTGCCCATCTAGCTACCCACTCAACCATGTACTCAACTAATCATTCATCTATCCATTTAACCATCTACCTAATTATATATCCAACCATCCATCTATCCATCCATCCATCCACCTAACCATTCAATCATCCATCCATCCACCCACCCACCCATCCAACTATCCATCCATCCATCCATCCATCCATCCATCCATCTATCCATCCACCCACCCATCCATCTATCCATCCATCCACCCATCCATCCACCCATCCACCTAACCATTCAATCATCCATCCATCCATCCATCCATCCATCCATCCATCCACCCATCCATCCACCCATCCACCTAAACATTCAATCATCCATCTATCCATCCATCTATCCATCCATCCATCCATCCATCCATCCATCCATCCATCCACCCATCCACCTACCCACCCATCCATCTATCCATCCATCCATCCATCCACCCAACCATCCACTCAACCATTCAATTACCTATTCATCCAACCATCTATCCATTCATTTACCCACCTGTCCATCTATCAACCACCCTATTTATCAACCATTCCTCCACCCATCCAACAAACATTTTTTTTTTAAGCATCCATGTGTGCCACGTGCTGGAGACAAGTTTGAAAACTATGGGCATTTTGTTCTAATATGCCCATGGCCTGGTGGGAAAGACAGACGAGGAGGCTAGACACCAGCCTGGAAACATAGTTATGGGAAGCAGATGACTTCACTCCCTACCTCTCAGTTTTTGTGGAGGGCCCATATCTCTCTAGGCTGGCAAAGAACTTCACCCTCAGGCATGATTCAGGGCCTCTGTTTTCTCCCTACCCATGTGTAAAGATTCTGGGGGCTGTCTGGTGTCCGGGCTTTGAGAGGTGGGCCATCTGGTCCTTCAGTCACATGTCCTCTAGTGCCTCGGTGGAGTCTTCCTTGTGTCAGGTCGTGCCAGCCCTGAGCACACTTCTGCTGGGGGCCCAGTCTGCCTTCTGCGTCTGTCCGTGGCCGCCTCTGCCTGTAGCTGTGACTCTAACCTTGGCTGCACGTTTACATCAGCAGGGGGAGCTTTTAAAGCGTCCTGAAGTGCAGGCCCCAGCCCACACCAGTTAAACCAGAGACTTCAAGAATGGGGTGTGAACTTGGACATTTTTATCTGTAACTTCCCCTGGCATATTTCAGCATGTCGTCAAGGGTGAGAAGGAACAGCAAGGAAGCCTACACAGCCCACCTCTTCCCGCCTCCCTTCTCTGTCCCTCTACCTGGGGCAGAGTGGGGAAGAGGGTGTCTTCTTAGTCTGGGAGCATCTCTTTCTTTCAGGGTTTCTGGGACTTTATGCCCCTGAAATACCCCCGTTCTGATGGAGGAGGGCCAGAGCTCTGCTTTCTGCCCAGCCACGTCCCTCTTCCGGCAATGAGCTTAGCAGGGTGTGCTTCAATGAGGGTAGAGAAGAGGGAGAGTGGAGCAATGGAGGGAGGGGGCAGGGTGGAAAGGTGGGTGTGCTTAGTTCCTCCTGGGCAACTTGAAGGGGCCAGGAGAGGCAACTTGTGGAGGAGGAGGTGGCAGGTGCTGCGAGAATCTGGTCATTGTCCTCATACCCTTGGCCCTGGTGGAAGCTCTGTGCCTAGGGTGGCTAACTCCCCACTCACCTGTGAGTGGCCCTGGGGTGCGGCCCACCCCTGCTCACTCTCTGCTGGATTCCGGCCAGGCCTGGCCTAGAGACGGAGCGAGCTGTGCACTGGGTGAAGGGAGGTGGGAGGGGAGGGCCTGCCCAACCCCCTGGGGCAGAGCCGGGGGGAGGGGGGGGTGCGGGAGGTGCCCTCAAGGTGGCCTTGTTCCCTGGCAGGTGGTGTGGATCACGGCCACGCTGCCTTACTTCGTGCTTTTCGTGCTCCTGGTTCATGGCCTCACACTGCCAGGCGCCTCCAACGGCATCAACGCCTACCTGCACATCGACTTCTACCGCCTGAAGGAGGCCACGGTCCGTGCAAGTGACCCCTACCCGAGCACCAGGGGCAAGGAGGGCTCTCGGGGCAGGCAGCGGTAGGAAATCTGGTCCCGGCTCTGCCCCAAACTTGCTGACACTTCTCGACTGGACCGATGCTGATTTGATTTGCCCCGTCCAGCTCCGATAGTCTGGGATTGTGTGGTTCCTTTCGGTGGCCTTTGTAGACCCCTCTTTTCAAGGGAAGCAATGCTCTGTCCTGGGTTTTACCTCTGTCCTGTATCGTGGGCCCCCAACCTACCCCGGCCAGCCCAGCCTTATTTCCACTCTGAGGTCCCCAATGCTGGTCCTTGCCACTGTCCTCATCAGCCAGAGGGAGACCTGGGCCTGCTGACTGCCTCTCCCATCACCCCCTCCAGCTCTGCGTCCTGGCCAGGGTCACAGATGACAACGAAGAGGGTGAAATTGGAGTGGAGCCCAAAGCAGGGGGGTGAGGCTGGGAGCACAGTCTCAGAGGGACCAAAGCCTTGAGCCTCTTCAAACTGTGGCTGTGACCTCACCTCCTCCCTCAGCCCCACCTCAGTGACAACTCCCCTGCAGTGTCCATCACAGCGATTCTGGCCACATGGGACCGGGTGGGACCCCTCCCCCGATGCAGCTCCCCAAGTTAGGACGTAGCAACATGCCACGGGGTTATAGCCCAGCCACCAAGAGAAAAACCTATTGCCTTAGTGGCTGCCAGAAAGATAGCAGAGCACAGGCAAGAATCAGCCTTGTAAACTGTAAAGCAGGTCGGACTTCTATCCGCCTCCCGAGTGTCCGAACAGGCCGAATCTTTCTGCCGCGCAGAAGCCTCCCTGCGGCGCTGTCTCGGGGAGCAGCTCTGTCCTCCTCCATCAGGCTGCCTCTCTTGTGCCGACAGAGTAGGGGAAGCCTGGAAGAATGTGAGTGGGGAAACGACAGAAATCTCACAGATCCTAATGGCGGCCCCTTCGTGGGCGTGGGCGAGGTGTATTTACCCCCGGGACACAGATGCGGGAACTGGCAGGCGGGGACGTGAGGGGGACCTGGACCAGACCAGGAGGCCAGCTGCTCGGACAGGGGCTCGGATCTCTAGGCTATGGGCCATGTGCTTTCATCACTCAAAAGATGGAAGAATAAGTGGACCCCCATAAGTGGGCTCCCAGGAGGCACCCCTGTGTGGCTGGTCGAAGCTGCTAGAAACTTATCCCTTCCCGAAAATGCAGTCCCCATAACTCCCGGGGGGTCGCAGCCCTCACTCACCCACACAGCCTGGTCCGTCAGTTTATTGCCTTCCTTAGACAGTCGGGGCATCAGTGGAGCCAGAAAGTTCCTGTCAAGACCACCCAGCACCGGGAGATGCTAGGAGACCCTGGGCTCTCTGTCCGGCCCGTTCTGTCCAGGCTTCAGGGGGCTGGGAGTGGCCTGCTGCCACCTCTGGTTCAGACCTCGTTTCCTCAGGTCGCACGCAGAGTGTCCCTGGGCGTCCCAGCCCTCCCAGAGTTGCAAGATAGTCCCCTTCTTGAGGCAGCCGAGGGTGATGGCTTCTGTCTGCCCGTCTCAGGTCTGGATTGACGCGGCAACACAGATATTCTTCTCGCTGGGGGCTGGGTTTGGAGTCCTGATCGCCTTCGCCAGCTACAACAAATTCGACAACAACTGCTACCGGTGAGGCCCTGACCCCAGGTGGTGCTGGGCCAACCCCCCCATCCCCCCCGCCACGGGCACCACTGGGCCCCCTACTCTGTCCCGGGCGCCGGCCCAGGCAGGGAGGGGGGAGCACGCTCCAGTCTGGGACAAGGGATGGGCAGCTGGACACAGGGACACGGCGTGGCTCTCCGAGCAGACCGCACCGTCTGTCTGTCCATCCAGCACCCAGGCAGGCTAGGATGGAATGTCCGCTGGTTGCATGAGTGGCGAGGGGTCAGCAGAGCAGACGGAAGTCTGCACGGGACAGCAGAGTCTGCATGTGGGCGCAGACTGGGTTTCCATCTGTCCCTCTCTCAAAGGCCCAAGACAGAATCACAACCCCTCTGGTACAAAACAGAGTAGGACGATGCCTACAGCGGGGAAGGCTATAGGAAGAGTGAGGAAAGGGGGTGATCAGCCCCGGGGGGTGGCAGGGGGATCAGCAGAAGCCTGGAGGTGAGCTGGAGGTGGGCTTTGGAGGGTGGTGAGGGCTGTGCCAGGCAGACGCAGTGGGTGGCAGACATGGCGGGGAATAGCCTAAGCAGGGCCAGGGAGGTGATTTACCTCCCTGGTTTGCTTGGATGGAAAACAAGCCCAGAAGGGAGGTTGGGGCACCTGAGCAAGGCTCTTGGTGGCCCGCTGAGAAGCCGAGGGACAGTGGGGAGCCACAGAAAGTGGGTTGAGGAGGGCACCAGCAACTCTGTTCCCCGGCAAGAATTTGGTGTCAGACCCTGGTCTAGAGAGCACTGCCCCGGTAGCTGTGCCCCCACTTCGTGCAGCTGCAGGCACTTGCCTCATGATGGTGGGGCCTCGGCCCGGGGCAGCGAGGAGATCGGAGGCGTGTGAGGCTGCGGGGTCCCTAGGTGGTCCAGGGGTCGACGAGCAGGGGTGGGGAGAGTCCTGCGACGTGAACTAACTGACTCTTTCCCCCAGGGATGCCCTGCTCACCAGCACCATCAACTGTGTCACCAGCTTCATCTCTGGCTTTGCCATCTTCTCCATCCTTGGTTACATGGCCCACGAACACAAGGTCAACATCGAGGATGTCGCCACTGAAGGTGGGTGGGCAGACCTAGCCCCGTGAGGATGAGGGGGCTGAGCAACCCGCCTCATTCAAGGTCGTGCAGCTCTGTAGCAGTGGTGGGACTGAGCGCCAGACCGCAAGCTTTCCAAACGGCCGTGGGATGGATGCACTCTGGGTCCGTGGCGGGAATTCCGGGCAGTCCTGGGCCCTGCGACGTAGCAGCGCCTTCCTCTGAGTCCGGCTGAGAGTCCACTCGGCTTCACCCCTGGGCTGTGCATTGATGTGCCTTCACTCAGCTCTCGCGGGTGAGAGTGAACAGACCCACTTCAACCATGAGAGCTCTGAGACGGGCTAAGCAGCCCAAGGTCCCCCAGCTGACCAGTCCAACCGTGGAGCCTGTGTCCATCCCCACTGTTTCCGGTGTTCTTGTGGCCACAAAGAAGCTGAGACCTGGGGAGGGGACCCCCGTGGGGTCCAGGAGGAGGGTTCGCAGCCCGTGGCCTGCAGCTACCCAGATGCAGCACCGCTCTCTGGTCTGGCCGGAGGAGGCCCACCTCCCTCGGCACAGGGGCTTGTCTGTCATCTTCAGATCCTTGGTTTTTCACTGACCCAGAGCCACAGGCTGGCCTGAGGCCAATGGAGCCTCACAAGGCCCTCCTCCCACCTGCCGCTCCTACCGAGAGTCCCAGCCAGTCCCTTGATGTTTCTTCCAGGAGCTGGTCTGGTCTTCATCCTGTACCCAGAAGCCATCTCCACCCTGTCGGGGTCCACGTTCTGGGCTGTGGTGTTCTTTATCATGCTCCTGGCCCTGGGGATCGACAGCTCAGTGAGTGACCCCGCTCAGGACACACCCCCCACTCCCCCCTACAGCTCAGCCTCAAGTCCCTGCCATTCAAACCCCTAATTAGTAGTCCTTTCCAGAAAGCCCTATTTGAATGCAAATCAGGAAGTGAGTTCTCACTCAAAAAGGCAAGATATAAGCCACAGGCAGGACCCAAGAGAAACCCAGTGGCACCGTGGAAATCCACTCCACACCGGAGGGACCGCAGATCAGCCAGCCCAGCGCTCTCCTCTGGCAGACGGGAACTGAAATCAGAGAGGGCATGGAGCACCTCTCCTCCAGCTGGGCGCTCTTCCCCCTATTATGCCATCAACCAAAGCCCTCCCAACCTCATTTGCATCTTAGAACCTGAAGCTGACCCATCTGTAAGATTAGATTGCCTGGCCTCTTTCTCTCTGTCTGTCCACCTTCAGGACACCATGCCTGAAAGTTTAGGGTAGGGCTGGCAGAGGGCTTTCCTCTTGCTGCCTCAGCAGTGGGTGGAGCTGCCGGGAGCAGGGTGTGCAGAAGGGTCCGAGGCTGCTTCCAGGCTCTTAAGAGGGGACCCTGATTTTGCTGAGCAAAGCCTGCCAAGGGCAGGGTCACGCCCATGTCTGACTGGAAGGGGGGACCTGTATGCTACTTGTCTGCCGTCCCAGGCTCAGGGTGTCACATAAGCAAACACATGACGATTACTCATATGAGGCCATAAACAATAAATTAGCCCAGAGCTGTGGGCTATGTGACCCTTCCACACTCGGGATAGTGAGGAAAGCAGCCACAGTCCTTGTCGGAAGCTGCTGCCTGGAGTCCCCAGCACCCAAAGCTCCCCTTTGGCGGCTGTTTCCAGGAGGCCCTGCTCACGTGACAACACGTTTCCTGGGTGTTGGGTACGCTATGCCTTTCACACTCCTGCAGGCTCACCTGACCCCACTGAGGCTGAGTGAGGGGGCAGGGGACAGGTGCCTGTTGATCAGGGGGGACAGGTAACTCTGACCCCCTCTTCCCCATGTGGTTTCTGAGTCCCAATTTTGGTTGAGAGGGTGAGAGGCTGGGGAGGCAGGCAATACTGGCCGATGTCTCCAGAGAGGCGAGGCAGTCGGTATGTGAGTCCCCTGACAGCAAGGGGGCGGCCAGAGCCAGAGCCTGAGGCACAGGGCACCCCCCTTCCTGCACCCACCCTGCCTGGTTCCCCCCAGATGGGAGGCATGGAGGCCGTCATCACGGGCCTGGCTGACGACTTCCAGGTCCTGAAGCGACACCGGAAACTGTTCACATTCGGCGTCACCTTTGGGACCTTCCTACTGGCCCTGTTTTGCATCACCAAGGTGAGGAAGGACAGCAGTCCAGGTCACCTCCTGCCCGAAGGGGGTGGGTGCTTTTCAATCTGGTTGGAGCTGGTATGGGCAAGGCTGGGTGAGCTCCGGGAGGCCCCGATATCCTCAACCCTGTGGCCCGATCCCCTAGGGTCACACTCCATTGTCATCTCCCACCTCTGAGCCTGGGGCTCTCCAGCCAGTCTTGGTGTCAGAGGCAGCAAAATCCCTTTGACACCCTCAGACCCTGTGACTCCAGAAGGCCTCTGTCAGGACACACACATGCGACATCATCACAGTAGCCCCCAAACCCTGTCACCCAGGTTCTCAAACTGGATTCTGAGCCAGTGGGACAGGGGACAGGGGACAGGGGACGGGTTTGTCGTGATGGATGTAACTTGGTGGCCACTTCCAGCCAAGATGGACTCAGCTTTCTCCCTCCACGCCAGGGCGGGATATACGTGCTGACCCTGCTGGACACGTTCGCGGCGGGCACCTCCATCCTGTTTGCTGTGCTCATGGAGGCCATCGGCGTCTCCTGGTTTTACGGTACGTGCTGTGCCCTGCCCATGTGGAAGCTCCTCAGCCCCCATGTTCCTGGGCACTTTTCACCTGGAGCGCAAAGGGGCTTCTGTGTCTGGCCGGTTCCTTGCCAGGAGAAGCCCCCCCAGCCCTCAGCTCATCCCAGTGAGAACTGCACCCCCTGAGGCGGGGGCCGCAGAGGCACCCGGCGTCAGCTTTTAAAGAGGGACTTGAAGAGGCTGCCACTCCCCAGGCATGTAATTCACTCTGAAGCAGGGCGGAAGGTTCAGCAAACAGAAGACAAGGTGCCCAGTTGCACCTGAATCTCAGACAAACAGCGCATACTTGTTTCAGGACACATGTGTCCCGAATATCACATGGCCCACGCTTAAACTAAGATGCTCTCCATCGTCTGTTTGAAATTCACGTGTACCCGGAAGTCCTGTGTTTTGTCTGGGAAGCTTTCTCTGCAGCTGAGCGGGTGTAATGTGTTACCAAGTGTCAGTGTGTTGCCACTGTTGATTCCCTGTCATACCAAGTGAGTCCTGTTCCCGGTCTTTGCTACAAGTCACAAAGAGATCACAGTGCAGCCAGGGCCCTTCCACCAGACTGAAGCCAGAGAAAGCCCAGTCTCCATGGCCTCACTGAGCATGAACCAGAGGGGAAGCCAGGCTTTGGAGTCAGGCTGACCTGGCCGTCTGACCTGGGGCAAGTCCCCTCCCCTCCCTGAGCCTGTCTCCCTCTGGAAAGTGAATTGAGGTAGCCCGGCTGTGGTACTGTCTGTGAATGTGTCTTCTCCCTTGCTCTGCCCCAGCCAAGGGCTCAGCCCCAGGAGTAAGTGCTGGGGCATCCCGTCGTGCCTCTCCGCCCAGCTCTCCGCCCAGCTCTCCGCCCGGCTCTGCAGGGCTGCGGTGACAGGAGTGTCCCTGTGTGTGCACAGGTGTGGACAGGTTCAGCAACGACATCCAGCAGATGATGGGGTTCAAGCCGGGCCTGTACTGGAGACTGTGCTGGAAGTTTATCAGCCCCGCCTTCCTCCTGGTGCGTGGTGTGGGTCGTGGTGCCCTGGGCCCCGAGGTGGGGGGAGGCTGTGTCCGGGGTGGGGGTGGGGTGGGCACGTTTGCTTCTTAGGGGAGGAGGCTCCAGGGTGCAGAGTCCTGGCCATGCGGACAGGACGGTGGGCCGCTCAGGCCTGTGGATCGGGTGGCGGACTTCCACGCCAGCAGGGGCTGCAGCCTGGGCCAGGCCCCCGGGCAGCTGTGTGCCACCACTCTGCCCAGCTCCAGGGTCACCTCCCCATTCTTCTTTTCTCGCTCCCCGTGTCTCTCTGCCTCTCTCTTGTTACCATTTGCTTCTTGAATTCTTTCTTCTTTCTCTGTTTTCTCCACCCCCTGTAATCCCTCTCGCTGGCTGCCCCTCACCTACCCCCCATTCCTCTGCTCCTGCCCTGCCCTCCCTCTTTCCTCTGCCTCCTGCCCCTCCCCCAGTTTGTGGTGGTGGTGAGCGTCATCAACTTCAAGCAGCTCACCTACGACGACTACGTCTTCCCGCCCTGGGCCAACTGGGTTGGCTGGGGCATCGCGCTCTCCTCCATGACGCTGGTGCCCGCCTACATCGCCTACAAGTTCCTGAGCATGCGGGGCTCCCTGTGGGAGGTGAGCTCGGCCCAGGGGGAGAGCGCGGGGCATTCTCCCCCTGGGAGGGGCATTCTCTTTCTGGGAGGGGACCTCTGGGTCATTGCTGCCGGGGTGAGAGGGGACACAGGACAGGGACCCCAGGGTCAGACGCACCCACCGTGAACCTCGATTTCCACATTTGTAACCTGGGGACAATCACACAGACCTTGAAGGAAAGAGAGCGCTTTGCACATGGCAGGTATTCAACACGTTACGGGACACCGTGTCGCATGTCACAAGCACCGTGAGGACGGCATGCACCTACTGTGGCTCCTGCCGGGGTGCATGTGAGAAGGTGGTGCTCAGCCCCCCCCCCCGGTCCTCTAAGGATCCCCTTGATGAGGGTGCCCCCATGGGGCCCCTTCTAAGGCTGGCCCTGTCCCCAGATGCCCCAGCTCCCCGGGTCCAAGCTAGGCTTGGACCTGCCTCTTTCCTGAACCTGAACGGTATCAGCCTAAACCAGAGGTCTGCAAAATATGTCTTCCTCCCTTCCTGCGCGCTCGGACGAGTGTCTGGGAAACAGCGGCCCCAACTCTGAGATGACGTCTGTGCTGCTCCCGGGCTGTTAAAGTGCCCCGTCTCTTTTGACTGGTGGTGAAGGTCGTTCCCTTTCACCCTTCCTTTGCAAGATGCAGATTTCACCCCTCCTCCCTTCACGGGTCATGCCTGCGGGTCAGCACAGCCCAGGCCAGGTGCCCAGCAGAGGCAGGCCTTCCTGATGCTCCCTCTCCCACAAGGGGCCCGGTGCGCAGGTGAGGGTGTGAGGGAGGGAGTCTCACAGGAACTGAGGGCAAAGGGTGCCTGGCAGGGCTGTGTCCGCCTCCTCCAGTTCCTCGTGGCGCTCCATGAAATTCCCAGCCCCAGGGCTTCTGGGCCACCTGGAGGGTCCGGGTTCTGGGAGTTCGTCCCAGACACAGAAACCAGGACCCGCTTCCGGCTTTCTGTTCTCACGTTGGGAGGACTCCCATCGTGGGGTCAGACCTGCTCGTGTGTTTGGCTTTTCCATGCCTACCCCTCCCATGAGCCGCCAGCTCCTCCAGAGTGGAGGCCGTGTGGGTCTCTTCCCCTCCGGACCCCCGGGGTCTGCCCACGGCACCTGGATGCACGACTCAGTGCAGCAACCACGGTAGGGTGTCTGCATGGACCTTGTCCGCTGTCCATGTGGGACTTCAGGCCCAAATAGCAGGTGGCCCTTATCTGGGGGCAGCCCCCTGGGCCGCTGGGCCTAGCTGAGGCCTCCCCCATCCCCCCCACCCCCACAGAGACTGGCTTACGGCATCACACCGGAGAATGAGCACCACTTGGTGGCCCAGAGGAACGTCAGGCAGTTCCAGGTGGGTGCAGCCCAAAGCCCTGGGGTGGGTGCTGTGGAGAGGGCCCTTGCTACCCCCTGCTGGGCACTGGGAGCGTGAGGCAGGACCACGTACAGTGGGCCAGAGCTCAGGAGGGTCTGGTGTTAGGAGTGGGGCAGGGGGCCAGCCTCTGCCTTCTGCCAGCTCCCACTGGCTTCTCTGCTCCTTGGTCTGGGAACGCCAAGTGCCCCAACTTTGCTAAGCTCTGTCCTCCCACTTGGAGTCACCACGGAGTGTTGCCAAGGGAGGCTGAGGATTTCTTGTCTTGCAAGAAGCGCTGTGGGCGCATGGGTAATATCTTGCCCTGGGTCTCACCTGTTCTCTCTTAAAAACATCCATGGCAGGGGGTGGGGGAGGGTCCCGGTGAGCTCCCTGCTGCAGACTTGCTGTTTGACGTTGGGAAGTCTCCTTTGCCCTATTCGAGCCTCCGCGGCCAGCAGGGACCCCGCCTGCATGTCCTCCGGGTCTTGGGAGGGAGGGGTGCTTTCCGCCTCCACTGTGCTCCACAGCAGGCCCTGGGCCCTCCGGCCCTGCCCGTGCACCCCGGCACTAAGGCCTGGCGTGTCCCCGCAGTTGCGACACTGGCTGGCCATCTGACCGGGCCCCAAGGAAGAAGCCCACCGCGCCAACGTCCAGGCCCAGGTGTCTGCTTCGCTCCCACCCGGATGCTGTCCAGGGATTCCTCCCCCCGGCAGGTGCCCGTCCCCATGCCCTTCCTCTTGTCCCTGCTCCAAATGATGTCGTGGTCCGGTCTTCCTTCACCTTCTGTTCACCCAGCCCGGGGGCCGTGAGCTTCGTTCGGTGAGCCTCGAGGGAGAAGAGGACAGGCGGGAACAGAACCAAAGAACTTCTACACATGACCCATGGGCATGAACTAAGGGGGGATTGCTGGAGGGAAGGGGGTACAGGGTGATGGGGCAAAGGGGGAATAATTGGGACAACTGTAATAGCATAATTGATGTAATATACTTTAAAAAGTAGAGAATTGAAAAAAAAAGACTTCTGTCGATCCTCTTGTTTTGGGGACACCTTACCCAATTTGAAAGGCAGCCCAAGCTGAGGCCGTGGCTGGAGCCGGATTCCCCACCACGTCTGCTGGTGCTTCGGGCCGAGGGAGAAGCCCCGGTCCGCCCAGCGTGAGGGAGGGTGTCGCTACGGTCAGCCACCACGAACCAGACAGTAACAAACACCTGGCAGGGTTGGGGTGGTGTCCATAGTTCCTCCCTGTCCGACACGCCCACGCCTGGCCCCCCACCAGCCCTCCTGGGTCTGATCTGCGCAGGGAGCTTGGGTGTATTGTCCCTGTCATGAGGTCCGTGGAGAGATGCTTGGGGGGTCTCGAGCAGAAACTTTCATAGTTAGTGTTCACTCTGGCTGACCTGAGTCAGACCTGTGTGTTCCGGAACAGTCTCCCAGCGTCTGGGGGGTGGAGGGTTCGTGTGTGTCCAGCAGGCAGCTGCGGAAGTGCCAGAGAGGCTCACTTGAGGTCTCTCTCTGTCGGGAACACGGAGCCCGGGAGCCCATCTGTGGCTCCTGGGACCTTCCTGGGACGCTGGGTCAGGAACCGGGGGAGGCCAGACATGGATGTGTGCCCTGGACCCTCTGCTGTCCTCACGCGAGGGGGGTGCCCAAGAGCGGCCGGACAGGCCATCTGCTTCTGTGCTGCCCACTGGTTCCTGCAAGTCTTTCCCTGGAAACCCCACCCAGCTTGGACTGGGGGTCTCAGCTGATGGGGAGCTGTCCCTGAAAACTCCCCATGTCTCTCATCATGGCACATGGAGGGCAGGGTGGGACCAAGCGCATAGCAACCTGGTCTCGCAGGTTGAGGGGACAATGTTCAGAGCTGATGGAGCAGGTTGGAAGTTGAAGAGAATTTCTAGGTTGACTTCCAAGAGACACTTGCAAGTGGCGGCCTCTGGTGGCGGCAGTGGGTAGTTTCAGCTCCTTCGGAGAAATGATTCATAATTTGGTTAAGCTGGTGGCAACTCCTTGGGGTTTCTGTTTATGGTTTGAGTCTCTTAGGCCCACGTGGAAAATCTGTGCCTGTGAGCCCTTATTGTGGCTGTGGGAGTTCCTGCTGGGTCAGGGTCAGGAGACTTCTGACCTTTCCATATCAAAACCGCAGCTCCAAGTCTGAGGCAGCCCACACAGGAGCACCCCATGGCGAGTGGAACGACAGGGTGGGGGCCTGGGCTGCCAGGGCAGGGTGGTCAGCATGGATGGAATCCCCAAGGGACGGCAAATCCACCCGGGAACGACAATGCCTCTCTAGCTGTCACAATAGTTTTACCAAACACTTTCACCCTCGCCACCTCCCATCTGCCCAGCAAAGGTCACGGGGCTGGCTCTGCCTCCCCATTCCCCGGATGAGAAAACCAAGGCCCAGCACTTCCGACACTCAGTCGGACCCTCCCATCAGATCCCCTGGCTCTCCGCCTGGAGCACCTCGCAATTCCCCGCTTGATAGGGTTCACCCACCCAGGGCTGTCCTTACAAATACACAAAGTTGCAGACACGGGGGCCGGGGCGTGTCTCTGAGCAAAGAACGGGGTGTTGGACAGAGGGAAGAGGGGAGAGGATGTCCTTTATCCTCCTCCAGCTGGTTGCCGGGAGGAAATGAGGTAGCTGCTCCCGTCGGATGAAAGAACCTTCCAGAAACAGTGGGATGGGAAAGCTGCATCTACTTGGCTGAAACGAGAGCATCAGAGAAGCCAGTGTGTGTCAGAAAAGGGACGCACTTCAGAGAGAGCCTGCGGTTTTTTCCTCTGCCATCTGCTCGTGACCCTTCCGCCTGCAGACGTGTGTCCCAAGATGCGAATCGGGATGTGGTGCTGGCTGAGCTGGCGCCAAACCAACATAACAGTGCTGCCTGGCGGAGGGAGTCGGCTCCTGAGCCTGCAGTGGGGGGAAGCTGGCCCCTGGCCCCGGCCCCTGGGGAGGTGGGGGGGACCCACAAGTCCTTGGAAGTCCTCGTGGAGGGAGGTGCTGGGAGACCTCTGGGCTCATCGTCCACCTACATCTCTTATGCTTTGTCATAAATAATGCTTGACTTCTTTTTTGTGGCCCGCTTTTTTTTCTTTTTTCTTTTTTTTGGATAACAGAGGTTACCCGGGATAAGGGCACTCCTGTGTACTATATATGACACTTTTGATATGTTACAAGATTGCAAGAGAATCGTTATTTTCCATAAATGTACAATATTTGTTTAAGACAATCACGTTAACATCGACTCATCGTCTAGCACATGAGCATTCATTTGTTAGCTGGTCTTCATTCTAGAGGCGAGGGACCCCAAGGAGAAGGGGGTGGCCAACTCTTGCCAAGTATCCTGCTGAATAAAAGTCCCCAAAGCTGCCTTAGTTCTCGGAGAGGGTTGCTGCCCGGGTGGGAGCCAGTCTCTTTGCGTAGGATCCATTCTGCAGCCCTGGTGAGACTGAAACGTCCCCACTGAAGAAGTCACTTTTCAGTAATGAAGTTGTTTCCTTTGAATGCCATGGAGTGGAGAGGAACAGAGAGGGAGCGGCGGGAACGGCACTGCATTTGGCATTGCCAGGGAGAGCGGTGTCATCCCTCTGAACTTCCACATGCTCCGCCTGTAAAAGCAGGGCTGGACTGGACAGTCAGTCAGAGGTCCCATCCAGGTAAAAAATGTCACAACTCCCTGACAATGTTCTTGTGCTAAATTTACAAGGAAGGAATCTCATCATTTACCGTAGGGCTTTCCAGAATGACCTGGTGACTAATAACTCGTGCAGCACCGAAATGTCAGATTTCTGGCCTCCAGAACTTTGGTGGCTTTTTTTGGACACTCAGTACTTTGTCTTCCTCCAACTTGTCTCCAACAGGTGCCAGAAACGCTTGGTATTTAAAAAATGAAATCCCACCCTTCCGTTTTGAGGATTGTGAAGTAAGCCTGTTGGTATGATCCTAGAAGTCCCCGGCCCCACGGGGCAGCAGACTGCAGCCATGGAGAAGCCGCCCAACTACCGGTGCACATGAACTTGCTCTTGGGGTGCCTGCCCTCATCCCTCTGGTCCCCCACTTCTGTGTAAATAAGGACTGTTGCTGAGGCACCCTCTCTGTGTCAGGGACCGTCCCAGTGTTGTGCAGATCTCTGTTTAGTGTGCATCTATTTTACAAGCTGTTCTCTTGGTGGAGATGTAACAATGTAACTGCACAGAATAGTAAAGGCTATTCCTGTACCGGGTACCTGCTGGTGGAGTTCTTCCTGCCAGAAGGTAACAACGCGACAAGTTTTTTAGGTTTGTCTGTGACCAGCCCCCAGCGAGTACAGAAGAGCTTCTGGTCGGAGCGGCCTACCTCTCCCCTAAATAACTTTTTTAATAACCCATGGAGCAGGAGAATGAAGGCGTTGAAACCTGTAACCCTCGCTGAGATGGATACATTTATACTTAAATGGAAAGTGCAGACCCAGCGGCACATAGCTCCTAGTCTACTTTTGCTTTCTCGTCTCTAGGGCTGAGTTTCCCCATCTCCCTGCATTACATGGACTTGTCATTTTAACCCACCCCGCATCAAATCTGTCGTTTGTCTTCCTGACTGTCATCCTCAAGCGAGGCAGCCGCAAGAACAATCTGCCCACGGGACAGATGAGGAAATCGAGGGCTGGGGTTGAGACGTGACCCATTCAAAGTCACAGCGGCCCTCAAGGACAAAGTCTGTGGGCATGAGGGGGTTCCTGAGGGGTTCCCCAGAGCCGTCGGAAAGGACAGCAGGCTCTGAAGACTAGGACATGCAGTGAGGGCTTGTTGTGGGGACTGGGAAGGCCACGTTGTTGTACAGCCTCCGGTGGGGCAGTCGAGGTGAGTCTGGATGCATTGGGAGTCGGGGCTGTGGAAATGTTTTGGACTCCCAGAGCCCCCCTGGGACTGGCTACTCTAATGTGGCAACTGAGTCACATTGGAAAAGGCATCATCAAACCTTGGTTTCCCTGTCACCAGAATGAGAGGGCTGGGTTAGGTGGTTCTGTGAAGTCCTTTGGGTCACTGGCTCTCTGAGACACTCTCAGGAAGCTGGCACAGCCGGGGACTGACCAGCTCACACTAAGATGTGAATGACCACCTCTCCGGGCAGACCTGATAGTCCCAGCTGGGAGTCGATGCCTCTGTTTATCCTGTACCTTCTGAGCAGGGAGGGTTTGGCGAACATGCCCTGTGCAGCCTCCGTCCCCAGCCCGGACCTCTCTCTGCTCCTGTGGCCGAAGCGAGCTGCATTCGGAAAATGGCGTGGGCCTTTGACCTGTGGTTTGCCCTGCTTTGGTTGCAAGAACAAAGGGTTTGGAGTCAGACTAGACCTGGCTTTGAACCCCAGCTCTACCACTTGCTGCTGTGGAATCTTGGAGAAAGTTACATGAGACCTCCCACGCATTTTTCTCTCGGAGGGGTGGGAAGAAGACCACGTGGGGAGTGTTATCGGGAGGCGCGAGACACAGGGCGCCGAGGACGGCCGCTCTGGAACTGCAGGGCCTGGGTCCACAGCCGGGCTCCATCGCTCACACGGCAAAACTCGGGCCAGGGGCTGAGCTGCCTCAGGGGACCATTGCCACGGTGGAGAGACCACGGAACCACCTCGTGGGGAGAGGGGGAGGGGGACTGTGAACACTGTCCTGCAGCCCATTATCAGACACGCACGTCTGTTTCCTCTCCCTCCGACCCCTTCTGCCAATTCAGAGGCGGCCCAGCAACTACTGTTTTCACGTCACTGAAACAGTGTCTGTCCCCTTGTCCCCTCCTTAGGACAGTGTCCCTGAGGTTTGGGTTGGGGTCAGAGTGGTCAACTCGGAGTCTCCTGAGGCCTAAGTGCAGGTGACCACGTGGGCAGGAAGTTCAAGCCCCAGGACACACCAGCCTCCACAGGCCTGGCCAGGCAGCGGCCAACCTCCAGCAGGACACAGCTGCCCCACACGCCCTCCACTGTCACCCCCATTAGGCTGCTGGCGAGGGACATGCTTCTCCAGCTGGGTCACGTCTCAGGCAGGCCCTGATCTCAGCTGTGACCCAGAGGAGGAGACGCTTCTGAAAGAGCTGGCAACTAACTGGCGCCTGTGTATCAGCCTCAGGCCTGGGAGGGGCTGAGCTGGGCCAGACTAGCTGGGCATGAAGGCAAGGGGCTGGCTTTCAGAAAATCAAGAAAGATTCTCTCTGTCCCCAAAGGAGACCCCAGTGAGGGCCACAGACCCGATGCTTCTGCTGTTCAGGACGGCTTTACAGAGAGTACAGCCCCCACACCCACGCCACCTCAGGTGCCATCTACTCCCGAGTCCCAAGCTAGGACGGGCAGACTCGGTGTCAGAGGGGGGGAGGCCTGAAGCGAGCCCAGCCCACAGCCACAGTGGGCCGGACTCACACCTGAAGGCCACAGTCAGCCGGACCGCAAGGCATCTGCCTGCTGCCCACCCCAAAATCATTTCCGGTCCCTCTAAATTTCTGTTCTTGCACCAGGGGTTGCCACTGACCCCTGACCTCCATCTCTAGTCACCCGACAGTAACAAAACCCTATCAGTGGAGAGAAGGGAGAGGCCGGACCTCGGAGAGGAGGAAGGACGCGGCAGCGCTGACGTTTCACATGAGTTACGCAACTGTGGAGTGTCCGAGAGAGGGTTAGCGTGGTCGGCTAGACAATTACATTCATAAAGACCCCACTAGAGTTTTAGAATTGGAAGGGACGCAGAACGCAGGGAGCTCCTGGCTTTGTTCAAAGAGGGAATGGGACCATCCGCCCCAGGCTCACCAGCCAGGGGCCCAGGCCTGAGGCCTCAGGGGCATCAGCACCTTGGACAAGGCCAGCACACCAAGCTGGCCTTTCCTCAGCAGACATGTGGGCTTCTCCCACGCCAGTTCCACTTCCTAGAGCTTCACAAATCTCACCTCACTGCATCCTCCCAAGAAGCTGCTGAGGCAGCATTATTATCCCCTTTACAGCTGGGGGAAATGGAGACACACGGAGGTGAAGTAACTTACTAGGTGGTGAGGCTGGGATTTGAACCCAGGAAGTTTGGTTCCAGCCTGTGCTCTTAATCTCTCTGACTTGCCATCTTCCTGCCCCCTAACGTGGCCCAGCTGGCAGGGCTGTGGGGCCTCAACTAGTCCAACACCCTCTTTATTACATTTATATAAAATAAAGATACTTATTTATGTGTACACACATAGGTGTAACCTGGACATGCACCTACACATACCTACATGGGCATACTTAGACATGCACACACTTACATGTAAATGTGCATTTACATGAAGTGTGTGCACATGCATGTCAGTGCCTGCAGTGTGCTGGGTGCACGTGACTGCCCCCGGCCGCGTGGCCGGAGAGAGCCGGTGGACACAGAGGCCTTCTGCCTCCCCAGGGAAGTGCCTGTGCTGGCTCTCCGCAAGCACGCCCCCAACCCAGGCGCGCTGCTGCCACGTAGCGCTTCCATCTGGGCTCCGAATCGAGAAGCAAAAGATCATACCTGCAGATGCTAGGCCACAGGGGGCAAACACAAGGCCCGCGGGCCGAATCCGGCCCTCTGCCTTGTTTTTACCTGGTGGCAATGCCAAGCTCTCGCTTAACTGTTAAGGAGTAGTTACATGTATACAGTCCTAAAATTACATTCGGCCCTCTGAAGGCAACCTCGAGGCTGATGGCCCCTGGTGAAAACGAGTTTGAAACCCCTGTAGGCTGACAAGGTGTCCTTGGTACCAGAGTAGAATGTGAGCGAAGGCCCTCCCTGGCCTTCCCTGACTGGCCCCAAGGCCTGGGAGAAGCTTAAGAAAGTCGCCAGGGGTTTGGACTCCCAGCCTCCTGTCCCACCACCCACAGCAGGCGGTTTTCTGCTCCTAGAGAGACGATGCCTAACCCACCTGCAGACACCCTGCCCACCTTTCCGGCAGGAAGAGCAGAAATGAAGAGAAAGGGGGAAAGGCAGAGGCCAGCTGTCTGCCCCTCTTCCTCTGGAGAGAAGCAGCTTTCTCAGAACCCCACCCAGACACCCGCCTACTGCTTGTTGCCCAGGTTTATGCAACCTGACGGCCTCTAGACTGTCCCCGGGAACGCTGCTTCCCTGGACAGAGGGCCATTGTGGGAAGAGGGTAATGGGAGGACACGGGCCACTGCCTCCCTCCCTGTGGCTTCCTCCTCCGATTCCATCGGCAGCTGACAACTGGGTTTTTGTGGAAAGCACCATGGTCTGAGTAGCCGTAGATACGGGCTTCTCTGGCCTATGGGCTCACGTGAAGGACTCAGGTCTTGCACGGCGAGGACAGACAGACCTGGGGTTAGCATTCACAGAGGCGCCTCTGAGCTGGCTGAGGGGGTAGGTATGCCCGCCGCTCGCCTCACCTGAGCAGACAGAGCATTTAGTTATCAGTGGAAGCCGCTGATCAAAAGAGAATCCGGACACTGTGGCCACCAGGGGTCACCGACGCACACTTCTGCTGCCAGGCAGAGGAAGGAAGCCAGGACACCCGGCTCAGAGTCTATTTGAAGCCTCCCCACTTCCCCGAACCGGGGAGCTGGGAGCTGGCACACCTCCCAACCCTCCAGCCATAGTTTAGTGCCTGAGCAAGTCAAAAGGCCAGCCCATACTCCGAATGAGTGGAGTGCAGAGGTCACGTGGCAACAGGCAAGTAGGAGAGGTGAAGAAGAGAGGCAGGGAGACTAGTTAGGAGTCTCAGACCAGCCCAGGCCACAGGCAACGGGCAGAGCCTGTGCAGAGAAATGCAAGGAAGACTTCCGAGGAGCAAGGGACGGGATTAGTTCCGTTTTGGGGGCTGAGGAGGCTACGTGGGCCCAAAGGCATTTAATCTTAATTGGAAGAAGAAATAAGATTTCGGAAGCTCCTACCCAAGCAGCTCCTGCATGGTTATGACTCTGGAATCTGCAAGAAACCAGTCTGAATGCTGTCCCTGCACGCGTGGGCACAGGCGGACTCACTGCTGTTTGGACACTGCTGCTAGTCTGGGCGTGGGGCTGCAGCTGGGGCTCTATTCGAAGCAGCTGTGGCTATGTGGGCATGTTCCACCAGAGGGCAGCAGAGACTCACCGTTTGCCAAATGGGTGCTTCTGGCCAGTGGGGAGACAGAGACCAGGGCAAGCTCGGAGTAGAATTGTTGAATTCCGGCCAGTGCAGGAAGCAGTCAAGGATTGCTTTGCCCCAAAGGACTCTGGCTCCACTCCCAGCTCTGTCGCCAGGCTCCAGCCTCCTCAGTTGCTTTCATGCTCTGTTGTCGCCATCTTTCCCCCCCCTTTTTTTAGGATTTTATTTATTTATTTTTAGAGAGGAAGGGAGAGAGAAAGAGAGGAAGAGAAACATTAGTGTGTGCTTGCCTCTCACGCGCCCCCTACTGGGGACCTGGCCCTGCAACCCAGGCATGTGCCCTGACTGGGAATCCAGCCAGTGACCCCTTGCTTCGCAGGCCGGCACTCAGTCCACTGAGGTGCTGGTACCTCAAGGGGTTGCTGTGGAGGTTATTAGAATATGTGAAATAATTTATCATGAAGACACAAAATTTCAGTTACTATTAGTATTAGAGCATTCACAGGTATAGTCACCAGATCACCAACTGCTGCTGTCCACCTCCACCTTGTAAAGAGGCACCAGCCGGATAGCTAGCCATGCATGTACCTAGTCCCATTGCCAAACACTTGCTGGGGGACCATGAAAACGAACGTGACCTTGGTCCTGACCCTAAGGAGCCCATAGCCTGGCAGCAAAGCCTCTGGTCACTGGTGAACTTTCCTTCCTTTTTTATTCCTGGTGCCCATGTACGCAGAACGCCATCGAGCTGACAGCCAGCAGCACTGGACTGCTCCAGCCACTGGGGTCTGTAAACCAGCACCCATTCCTCTGGGTCTGCTGGGCTGCACCAGCCCCAGCCTTGCAGCCTTGGACAGGGCGCTCCGCCCGAGTGCACAGACCCTGCACCTGATAAGAAGCACCGCCCTGCTCCAGGCCTGTCACAGGAGTAAGAGGAAGTGTGGGCTGTGAGCGCCTGCACACCTGCCACCTGGGGCTGTGTGTGTGATGGACACCACCAGGGGGAGAGTTCTCAAAGGGCGTCACCCTCTCTCCCATCCCTCTGCTCAAGTCTCGGCCTCTCAGGGCTGCTGGGATGAGGGGAAATGTGTGTTTGAAAGAGTTGGTTTCGTGCCCTGGAGCTGGGGGCTGTGAGGAGCAGCTACGGGCAGATGCGAGGGGTGGGCAGCAGAGAGAGTGGCCAAGGGGGCAGCTGCACTCCTGCATGGAGGGGTCCACTGGAGGCGGCCTGGCGATATGGGAGAGAAACCCCCATCCCAGGGGTGAGGAGGCCCCGGGTTGGCGCCAGCAGTTGGGACGAAAACTTCTGGGTGACTCGGAGCCAGGTCTTTGTGGTCTCTGGGCCACCCTGTGCCCATCTGTGGAGGTGCCCGTCCTGGTGCCCTTCCAGCTGGGATCCATCAGGGGGCACTACCCATGCGCAGCTCGTGTCCCCGCCAGGCTCCCGGCTCTCGCACGCACTGGTGGTTTCTCTCCACAGGCACCTGCCTGCAGGAGGGCTTCCTCCGTGAAGCAGGTCACGGTGCTGAGAAGAGACGCCCTTGAGGAATGACAGTGTGCATGTGCCAACCACCCTGCCAGAGGCACTTTCTGCCTGTGGCGCCCCCCACCCTTTCCTCCTCCCCCCGCCCCCGTCCCCCGGAGGAGGATAGGTTCGTCTCCAGCTCAAGATGCAAACACTGACTTGGTCACCAAAAGAACATTATTTCCAACATTGAAGCCATGGGTACAGAACTCCCCCCGCCCCCCGGTGGCCCCCGCTCACTCCCACCAGATAGCAAGCTACCTTTGGGGCCCACAGATGCCTTCCTGTAGAATTAGCCCTAAGTTCCCCCAGATCTCTGAGGCCAGTGGGGCCTCCCGTTCACAGCTCAGTATGTTCTGTTTTGCGTGGCTTCTTAGCTGCGTCCTTGGCAAAGAGCTCAGTCCAGAAAGCCACTTCCTTATCTTTCAGCTTCTGGGCCACCTGGGTGTTGCTGCCAATCTGCAGGCAACCTTCCTTCTGGTCGTACACAGGCCAGTGGGGCAGCCCCTCCCCGTTGGGGTTCCTGGGAACAGAACAATCAAACAGAAATTCCCCAAAGCTACTCTCAGAGGTTTGCTGGGATCCCGGCTTCATCTCTGCCAGAAGACTTGTACACCCAGAGGCAGGGGCCTGTCTCCCTGTCTCTGGGCAGCCTGGCCCTTTGTGGTCAGCTCTAGTGTCAGAGGTCTCCACCAGGAGCTGGACCAGCAGGTGCTGGGAGCTACCCCTCCCGACAGACACGCCCTGGCCCGTCCCAGCCCTGCCCGTTTTGCTCACCCATTCCGGGCAAAGTTGGCCCAGAATTTCATCACCATCTTGCTGAGTTGGATCTCCTCTTCTGAGGCCCCCTCTGGAGGAAAGATGAGGAAAGGCTTTGTCACCCAAAGAGTGTTTGCGGGCCAATGGCAGCCACACACACTTGAGGGTTTGTTGAAAATCCAGGATGTGGCTCTTCCTCCAGACCCGCTGAGCCAAAAGCTACACTTTAAGAAGACCCCGGGTAACTGGTGTGCACCTCCAGCTGCCGCGTCACTGACCCAGGACGAGACAAAGGGCTGTGGTCAGTGCACGAGCCGATGGCTTTGTTTTGTGCCCGCCTGTCCCGCCCCCCTTCAGAGTCACAATGCCACACCCCAGGGTTTCCGCCGCCCACCTCCCAGGACTGTCTTTTCATGGGCGTGTTCTCAATCTCTGCCACCATCCACATTGTCACAGAACCTAAAAAGTCACAATGATCTTGAAGAGCCATCCACTCAGGGTATGGCCCTGGTGCGCCCCAAATACCCTCGAGATGGGTCGCACACAAGTCGTCTGCAACTGTGGTGGATAAAGCATGGAAGACACTTGTGAAAGGTCATCTTTGAAATATGTTCCTAAATATAGGCTCTGGCATGAATAACGCCCCTGTTTTATTACACAATGTTTTATTACAAAATCATAGGCATGGAATTCTGTAACAGAACAGTATCACACTCAAGCCCACCATGTGACATTTTAGGTGACATGTTCAAACTAAAACTATAAATTATTACACCCATATTATTACCCTACTAACCACACTCCAGTAGGTGTTACTTCTGCCGGACCCTGTATATTAACTTTTAAAAAAAATACGAGTTTTAGATGACAGAGAGATGGCTGGGTAGACAGACGGGGGACATACAGGAGCCCCAACTCACGGTCAACACCAGTTCCAGACTTACTCTCACATCCCTTCTGCTATCCTCTGGGAAGTGGGAAGTGACAGGTGCCCTTCCAGCCCTTGAGCAGGGCCCTGTCTTACTGACACCCAAGTCTGGAGTCTCAAAGTGACCAGGAACAAGGGCACATGCACGCACATGCTCCATCATGCATGTCAGAGCAAGGGAAAGGTGGGACCTTTGGGGTTCAGCCCATTATGGAGCATTTGGGAAACTAAGGCCTGGAGGGAAGGAGCAACTCGCCCGAGGCCACGAACCGAGCCCTGACCCCCGATCTCCCGACTGCAAGCGTGCAGGGCCATCACCTTGTAAAAGCGGGGCCCCGAAGACGGAGAAGATCTCGTCCCCGTGGTCTGCTATCACGGTCTTGGGTTTCATGGACGACGAGAAGCTTGGGCGGTACCGAAACTCATACATGTAGGTGGGGGCCCCGGCATCTGAGGAGACAGGATCGACACACAGGTCACCTCACCGGGTTCCGAGGTCTCCGGGGACCCTGCGCGCTCGGGATCAGTGGCACCCGGGTCCTGAGCATGGAACGAGCATGTTAACAGTGGCCATCCGTTGTGAGTGCCGGCCGTGTGCTGGGCGGTGCCCCCACACGTGAACTCTCAGCGCAACAGAGAAGCAGAGTTTCTGGAAAGACCCATGAGTTGATTGAGGGGCATAGTGGGTGCAGGAGGGACACATTTGAGGCAGGTGTTAGTTGAACGAATGAATGATTTAATGAATGAATGAATGCATGTTGACACCTTGGGAAAACCCATTCACAAGAAGGGCCCTCGTAGGAGCCCTGAGTCAGTCCGCACAAACCGCCTTGCCTTCTGACGTGTTCACCCAAAAGCATCGCGCACACACACAGTTTACCGTATTTCACTGACAACAGCCTACTTTTCATTCCTTTGAAGAATACCTGCGGCCCAGTGGTGCCCCTTGGGGACAGTAAAACTTGGAAAATGCTGAGAAAAGGAAAATGAACCAAACAATCACTATCCCACCACTCAGAGAGACCACTGTTAATATTTTAGCAAGCATCCCTTCCATTTAAATCAAGTTGGGATAATAGTGGGTATGTTATCTTGAAACGACTATAATAATTTCTTACATCACTCAAAATTCATGCACAAAGTTATTCTAGATCCCAGCTGGAGGGGGCAGAGTCATTTACTTAGTTGCCTCCCTCGCCCTCATCATCGCCCCCTGGGTGTAGCAAGTGGTGTCATCTGGAAGAAGCAATTCTTGGTTCCATAATCTCCTTGTGAAACAGCTTCCTCAAGGTCAAGTTTAACCTTGCCTCTGCACTCAGCAGTTTCAGAAAGGAACTCAGTCCCGGGCTGGTGTGGCTCAGCACACTGGGCACTGACCTTCGAACCACAAGGTCGTGAGTTCAATTCCCTGTCAGGGCACATGCCTGGGTTGTGGGCCAGGTCCCCAGTAGGGGGCGTGCGAGAGGGAACAGATGGATGTTTCTCTCCCTCTCTTTCTCCCTCCCTTCTCCTCTCTCTGAAAATAAATACATAAAAATCTTATAAAAAAAGAAAGAAAGAAAGGAACTCAAGACCCAACCATAAGGGAAAGAACTTTTGTGGATGCGAGAACTTATTTTTGCCCTAAACATGATGATGATGATATTATTCTTATGACTCTTCTTCACCTCTGCCCAACCCACGGAGATGTATCGAGTTCCTACAATCACAGCACAAGTCTCCAAGGGAAAGTGGGGCACACACCTGGGCAACAACTAGGAGCAAGAAGAGAAGCAGAGGGAAGGGGAGAGGTAATCATCAAAGTACGCAAATCGTAATACTGTGGTGTTCTCTTTGGGGGTGAGAAGGGGCTTATAAAAGTGGCACCAATCTTTTTACGTTTTTAATCCCAGTATATCAAGTGAGAGACTTAAGAAATCCCCACTCTTACACAGTGGAAACCAATGTCACCATCTGTGGCCCAGATTAGTTCGTTTCATCGCTAATAACTGGTCCTCAGAAAATTATTAGAGACTTGGTAAAAAGATATATGCACATACATACAACAAAGCAAAATGTTTTTTTGTAGCGTCAAAATAAAAGCAAGCAGCCTAAATATGCGAGGCAGAAACACTAAAGTAAATTTTAATCCATGCAAAATGGATGTTTTGATGACTTTTGACTGTCATTGAGGAAGTGCCTGCAGCATAGCGTTCCAGGAACAAAACAGCATGAACTTAATTTTCAAGTTATAGGTAAGATGTGGCAAGACTGTAGAAGAAAATGTTGAAAATTTATAGCAGATACTTCTAGGGAAAGGAATTATGAGCACTACCTAGCCTCTTCCTTCTATGTCCCCGTATTTCCAAACTGTCTGCAACTGACAGGTACGGATTTTATATTCAGAAAAGTTTTTTTTTAATCAAAAAGAGAAGGAGACAAATACAAAAAGGAAAGAATAACACTGATAAAAATCTGTGTAGTCCTGGCCAAAAAATCCCCCTAAACTTATAGTCAAGAGAAATTGGATAAACAAGTCCAGGTGGGGACCGGCAAATAATGCAGAAGGGGACACCGCCAATTCGACACGGGACAAGAGGCAAGGCCAAGTTTGTGGAAGGACAGATTCACCCCTTCCTCAGGACCCTGGGGAGGAGGAGGCAGTGACCAGAGCACGTGTCACTGCACCGAGGGCTTAGAAGCACGGCAGGCCAGCTACAGCTCCCTCCTGTCACTTGCCATCAACTTGGAAGCCCCCTCCCCACTGCCCACCCTGCACCACTAGAGAGAGAAAGAGGTGTGGGAAAGGCCGGAGCACTGTGTCCAGGCTTGCAGATGAGGCACCAGGCAGGGGAGGCCTCCTGGAAGAGGAAGGACCCCGAAGGTCACCTCCTCTCCAGGTCAGCTCATCCATCCTGCCTTCAGGCTCCGCCCACACAGCCCAGGGTCACTGTCGGAAGGCCCCTCGCTAAAGCCGACCATGGACATGGGCATTCCCCGGACCATCTGTCCCTACACCTCCCGCTACTCAACCCTTTTGACTTGCTTGGTCCCAGACAACCCTCCTGATCCGATGCTTGGTTTCCCTCTTTCCCCAGCTCTACTGGTTAATGAACCAGTGCACACTCTGCTCTGACCTTGGAGACCTTCCAAGACACATCCTCCAACATTAGCCCTCTGGCTCCACAGACCCCAGGACTTCAGGTGAGGAGCCCCCAGTGCAGAGGCTGTCGGCAGGCCCCCATGTCCCTGTGTCTGGGTGGGCCAGCCTCACTTCACTTCCCGTGTCCACAGCCCTTGGCCTAGGGTCTTCAGCAGGCAGAGACCACCCTGCCCATAGCTCACTAGGCCAGTGCTCTAGGGAGTTAACACCCTCCTGGGAAGAGCCTTGAAGCAACGACTCACGCTGGGGAGGCTAAGGACCCCAGCCTGCTTGTTCCCAGGATAGCCCTGAGACCTGTCTTCTGCTGGACCCCCAGAGCACCTGGCTTCAGGTTTCCATGGTGGGTACCTGCTTGACCATGCAACACAATGGCCCCCTCTCTCCCCACATCACTTCTCCACTTCTCCACTGAGGGTTTCTGGGGCCACCTCCAAGCATGCTGGTCAAATCTGAGTCCTTTTCTCAGAGTCTGCTTCTGGCAGAAACCAAAATAGGACGGTGCCGTGCCCCCCAGGCCACTTGGAATCAGCCTAGGAGGACTGACCAGCAGCAGTTTGCACACCTGTGTCTACGTGGGGGAGGGGGGGTGGGGAGAGGAAGGGGCAGGGCAGACAGCGAAGGTTGGGGGGCTGGTGTCCCTTCCAGTCCCACGTCTGAGACTCACCTCTGCTGTGACGGGCCACGATCACAGCTGGGACACCAAATACCACATCTCCCAACAAATCCAAGAACAGGTCTTTCTTTTTGACAGGGTCGTCTGTCCCTCCTAAATACTTCTCAATGGCCATGGGAACCAGTTCCTCAGAGATGTTCTGAAAGGGGTCAAGAGAGAAAGTGACCGCCACCCCCTGGTGAGCGACGTGGCTCCTGCAGCCAGAGAGGAAGGCTTGTGTTCAGGGTGAGCTCTCCAGTTCAGGGCGCACCCCACCCCTCCCCTTTGGCTCCGGTCTCCACTCTGCCACTTAACTGCTCAGTGATCTGGGGCAATCAACCCCCTGCCCCTCCTCAGGTCCCAGCCAGTTCCCAGGATTCCTAGTCACTTACAGTGATGGGGTAGGACTTCCACAGGAGGGAGGTGGCCGTCTGCTCGTCCAGCCTACCTTCAGAGATCTGGTAGCCTATCATCTGTTAAAACAACGGTGTAGCAGCTGTGAATCTCTGGGGTTAACAGGAAGGACCAAACTGACCGACCGAGCAAAGCAACGTAGGCCAGAGGACTTGCAGGTCTTGACGGGCAGGGTCTCTGGTGAAATGGGCAAAACCAATGTAGGAAATGGACTCATGTCCAGAAGCTCAAGGAGTGCAAGGGACATACAGCCCTTTGGAACCTAATGCGAGCTAGTGTTGAAGGCCAGAGCTCTGGGGCAGACGACACAGACCTCACAAACACCCTGCCCGCCCCTGATGACCGAGGAAGCCCCGGGTCCTGCTGGTATGGCTTGGGTCCTTCAGTATAACCTCTGAAACCGTTCTCAAGCGAGAACTGCAGAAGAAGTCTGCACGCAAACCTCCGCACTAGGAGCCCTGGCCAAACCCTCACATGGCTCCCGGCAGGCAGCTTGGGCTGGGTCCCTAGGACAGAGGACCCCAGGCCCTGGGAGAGCCTCCTGCTGCCAGGAGAATTTACTGTTTGCTCCAGCGATAGCCTCGTGATAGGCAGATAGGCCCCTGACACCCCTCATAGTTTGCAATCATGATCCCTGCTCTGCCCTTGGAGATGTAAATGTACCACCCAAAGTGTTTGCTCCAGGACAGAGAGCCACCAGTCTGCAATACAGACATTCCAGGGATGAGTCGTGCCCCCCAACCCCCCCCCCGTACATGCACCTCGGCCTTCTGACACATGCACAGGAGGGAAGCGCCACCCCGCCAACCCAGGTGGCCGGGTCACAGGGACAACCCCTGCACCACCCAGCCTTGAAGCGGCCCCGCCTTTCGTTTCAGGGTTTGAGTGGAGTTCAAGCGGACCTTCTCCCTGCTGCAGTGCTATGACCAGTATCTGGCTTTGTGTTCACCGGAAGGGAAAGTCCTTCCTGACTTTCAGAAGTCAGCTTTACCACAAGGGGAGGCCAGCTCCCCTGAATCTTCCCGGGGGACCAAGAGCACACGTGGGGGTTTGTGCAGACACCGTGAAGTCCAAGGGCAGAGGCTGCGGGGCCCCGGGCCTCACTTCCCTTACTCCAGAGCCCTGAGCCCCCAGGCCTCGGTTTCCTCATCTGCACAGTAAGTCTCTCCACAGGCCCTCCCAGCATCTACACTTCAGGGTTTTTGGATTGGGGACAATCAGAGAGTTTGGAGGAGGGGTCCCCAAGGCTTCATCACTCAGGTATCAGCTGGGCCATCTCAGAAAAGGTTTCCATGGAAATGTCAACCCATGCAAAGGGGACAGCTGCCCGGGGCCCAGGCAGGGTCTGGAGAAGGAGGCAGCTGAGACCTGCAGCAGGAGGCTGCCGTGGCGGCTGGCACAGATGGGCTGGCGCAGATGGGCGGGAGAGGCCCGCGTGCTCACCATTGGAAGGAGCCAGCCGAACTCCTGCCTGTTGAACCCGACCATGTACGGGACGAAGTTGAACAGCTTCTGCGCCAGAATCTCTTGAGGCATCTTCGGCAGGAGCACGCCGTCCACCACCGTGGGCAGGAAGGGCTGGCTCTGGGGAAGAGGACAGAGGAGTGTCCGCACGGCCCCTGTCCGGTCTCCCCATGTCCGTGCACCACACCCGCACACCGCAGGCAGCGGCCACAGGGCTCCGGGTCCTACCAAGGGGGCTGAGTCTGGGACCCCAGGGGGCAGAACTGGTGAGGGGCTGCCGTGGACAGGTGATGGGGACTCTCCCTCCAATTGAAATATTAACAAATATTAGTGTTTATGTTTTTAGAAATTATACAAGTACGTATAAGTTATGAACACATATGTTATATACATTTGAATTGGAAGTGTATGTGTATCTGTATGAATCCCTCTCTACAGTCAGTGCTCATTATTCACAGTGCTTACGTTCTACAAAGTCACTGTGGGCACCGAATCGGTGAGCCCGGGCCGCTGCTCACAGAGGAAATACAGGGGTAGGTTCCCATAAGCCTCTGCTTGCAAACTTGGATTTGAAACGTGGCTCTATTCGTTTCCTGTAAGTGCCCATCAGTAAATGAGTGGATCAAAAAACTATGGTACATTTACATGATGGAATATTATACAGCAGAAAGAAAGAAGGAGCTCCTACCCTTTGCGACAGCATAGGTGGAGCTGGAGAGCATTATGCTAAGTGAAATAAGCCAGGCAATGAGGGACAAATACCATATGATCTCACCTTTAAGTGAAACCTAATCAACAAAACACACAAGCAAGCAAAATGGAACCAGAGACATTGAAATTAAGAACAATCTGACAGTAACCAGAGGGGAGGTGGGGGGCGGATAATGTGGGGAAAGGGGGGAAGGGTTTCCAGGAACAAATATAAAGGACACATGGACAAAACCAAGGAGGGGTGGAATCAGGGGAGGGAGGTGGGGATGGCTGGGGTCAGGGGGGAGTAGTGGGGGTAAATGCAGACAACTGTACTTGAACAATAAAACAATTAAAAAAATAAAGTTACAAAAAAAGAAGAAACCTGGCTCTGCCACTTACTAGCTGGTAACTTGGGAAAGTAACTTCACCTGCGTGTGCCTCAGTTTCCTCACCTATGAGGTGGGTCGTGGGGATTAAATGAACTGGTGTGAAACTCTCAGCACAGTTCTCGGGACACGGAAAGGGCTCGATAAGCATCAGACACGCTCACGGGCAGTGTTATTCCGGGTCCCGCACACAAACAGCAGCCCTGTGCACCCCACTCCCCTCCCTGCTGGCAGGAGGGCCTGGACAGTCCCCAGGACTCGAGCCCCAGTGGCCCCCAGGACCTACGTCTGTTCTGCAAGGGCTGATGAACAAGGGCCCGTTCTGGAGGCCCGCAGAGGTTCTGTCACCTGCACCTGACCCAGTGGGACAAGGGCCCAGATCCTAATCCAACACGACTAACAAGTGACAGTCGAGAAGGGCGTGGGAGCCACCACTGCTCCCCGAAGGCAAGCGGAGCAACGCCTTCTGGAAGGAAGTCACAGGGCAGACTTGTGCAAGCCGAACCTCTGCAGCAGGTTCTGGGGAAGGTGCCTCATCAGCAGGTGAAGAAAGAAAGGGGTAGGGATTTCCAAACAGTGGGAGCCGCAGGGGCAAAGGGAGGTGGCCCATTTTGCACAAGGGCTGGCACATAGCAGGCACACAGATTCGTTTTGAAGAAATAAGTCCAGGGGGACAAGATCTGTGCTGTAAGAAGGGGTGGCTGGCTGTCCTGCAGCTGCTGGAGGCACTGCAGCTGGCAGCCAGGAGGTGGGGAGGGAAAGCAGAGGGGAAGGGATTAGAAGTGCAGGAGAGACAATGAGGGCCCCTTCTGATCTGAGCGGCACAGGGGCCTCCCAGCTGGTGTCCCCGTGTCTTCCCTGTCCTCTCTCTACTGTCCGTTTTCAACTTAGCAGTCAAAGAGCCCCTTTGTTAAATCTACGGCCACACCCCTCCTCTGTTCAAAAACCTCCCAAGACATTGCATCTCACTTGGAAGCACAACAGGAGCCCCGTAAGTGATCACCCCCCACCTCCCCTGCCCTTTAGCCTCAGCCTGCTCCCTCCCCTCACTCCCTCCACTCCAGCCACACCGACCCCGACCCCTGCCTCAGGGCCTTTGCAGTCGCTGTTCCCTCTGCCTCCACTGTTCCGGGTGGACAGTGGGCCCCTCCCCTCCTCCAGCTCACCTGTCACCTTCTCCTGGTTTCTCCAGGCTCTGTGAACTCAAGTCGCTGGCAAACACTGTCCCCACTTCCCACGCCCTTTTTCCCCACATCGCAGCCCACCCACCCTCAAACACCCTGCCTGTTTCGTTTGTACTGTGCTCTCTCCTCTCTCCCAGAGGGCAGGGGGCTGTGTCTGTTTTCAATGGTGTATCACCTGCTCAAAACTCGGGTCCTGGCTCACAGTGCGCGCCAATGAAGCCTCTGCTGAGTGACTGAATAAATGTCATTTACTCCTCAAGACATCTCCTAAGGGAAGTGCCACTGTCCGCGAGGAGGAAGGACAGAGGGCAGGATGGTAAGATGGGGCAGAGGTCAGGCCATTGGAACCTGGCAACCCTTTGGGAGGTGGGAGGAGAGGAGGAGGGAGGTGGGGAGGTGCTGCAGGAGCTTCCTGCATGGCTGGGGGGAGGGTGGCGTCCTCAGGACAGAGTCCTGGGTCCCCTCCTGATGACCTTGCACACAGCACAGCTTGCGTGGTCAGCCAGCCCCGAAGCCCCTCGAGGGAGGCTCCTGGGGAACCCTTACCCCGCCACCCCCGCCTCCCTGCGGTGGGGGTGGGGGTTTCTAGTGCAGCCTTCTCCCACCAGGGGCATTGTTGGGAGCAGGGAACGACTGGGAGTCACAGGTTCCAGCCCAATCCTCAGCAATATAAACACAATATAAGGAGTGACTATGAGTCCATAGGAAGAATTCTCCTATTATCTTTAACTGGAACTTCAAGGTTTAAAACCCGTAATCAGGAAAACAAAGGTCCTTACCTCTCTGGGGTCTCCAAGTAGGTCAAGCATGAAAAACTTCTGTGAAAACAAAGGCAGAGGAGGCAGGTCAGAAGGCTTCCTGGGAGAAAAGCTGATCTTTGTCACTTGTGAGCCAAAGGTGTGTCAGGCTCTCCCTCCTGGAGCCACCCTGATGGGGCCCAGGGCAAGTGGCAGAGCACTGGCTGCTCCAGCAGGAGCCCAGGGCCTAGGGGTGGGGGGTGGGGAAGGGGAGCTCTGGAGAGCGTGTCTGTTGTTTGTGCCTGCTGGGCCCTCTATCCATTTCCCCTTCTTGTCCTCTCCCCTCTCCCCCAGCAACAACACCCCAGTTTTCCTCTTGGGGGACCTCCCTCATCCCCATTCTCACTCCGTGAGTCCAGGCATGTATGTAAGACCTGGGGTGCCCCATCTTCCTGACCACAGAGATTAATTACTTTGGGGATGGGCACAGTGCCTGTGTCAGGCCAATTGAGGTTACCCCACAAGTTTTGCTAGAATGATTGGGAAAGGGGGTTTCTAAGCAGATGGGAGGTACGTGCAGAGTGTTGTCCTCTTTCACCTCCCCAGGGGACAAACCTGCCTGAGAGTGAAACCAACACTGAAAGATAAAAAAAATGGAGTGTAGAGACAGATTCTTATTAATATATAGGTATCTGGATCCAGCCATGCCTGAAGCTATCTCCTCCTGAACTTTTCAGTAACCTGAAGATTCTGTTACAACACATTCCTTTTTCTGCTCAAGGGAGTTTGTAGAGAGTTTTCTCATCTGGCATTAGAAAGTCCTGACTCACACAACCTCTCAGAAATTCGCCCCAGCCCACGCACCTTGTTGTGTACACTCTCCAAGGCTACACCGACTGACACTACCTTGTAGCTAAAAGGTCGGACCAGTAGGCAGAAACTAACTGGTAGGGTCCCTCCATTGTGGGCTGTACCATCCAGGTGTGTCTGGGGTGTGTGTATATGCTGGGGAGAGTGGATTAACGTGGAAAGACTTTCATGTGACCTCAGAAAATCTCAGAACGGGAACATGAGCTCTTAGGTTCTCTGGGTTTCCCCAAAGTCACCAGTCCTCCCCTTGCACCCTCATAAGCTGGGTCCTCTTGTGCCACATGGGATAAGTTTGCCTCTTTCCAGGCATCAGGAAACAGCTGTGTTTTAATTCTTTGAATATACTGGTTGCCTTATTTGAGCCTGAGAAGCCAGGAGCCGTACCCTAAGGCCACCCTGGATTCTACTCGTGGGAACAGAGCAGAGTTTGGTGCAGAGGCCTGCCCTGGGCCTTCCCCGGATTGTCCACAGGGGCCCAGGATCCAGGCAGTGAGTCCAGAAATTCAGGTTACCCGGGGACTCACACTCACACCTCCCCACACAAAAAGGGAGCATTCCATGGGCCCTAGATGCTGTGTTCTCTGGATGTCTGCCCTGCTGTAGCTCCTATGTGGCGACGCATGCCACGGCCGTCCATCCGGCCTTGGATGTCACCTCAAATGTCATGCTTCCCATGAGCTGTCCCTGCTGACTGTAATGGGTGGTCCTCTTCTCTGTACTCCGCCACACTGGTGGGTGGGTGGGTGGATACATGGATGGATACATGGGTTGATTTGGTTAATACGTGGAGTATGTGTGTTTTGGATGGTTGAGTGGACAGATGGGCGATAACTAGCTTATACCTGATGGATGGATCATTGATTTTAGAGGGATGAATAATGGTGTGAAGATACATGGTGGGCAGATGATGCGTGAATGACTGACAATAGATAAATGCAAGCTATGGATAGATCGATACCAGAATAATGTAAGGGTATTGATGACACTTGCGGATGCACTTGCGGATGGACAGATACTACGAGCACAAATGGATGTGTGGATGGTGGGATGGACGGACGGACGGATGCATGGATGGATGGATGGACAGATGCATGGACAGACGGATGGACGGACGGACGGATGGATGGCTATCCTAGAGTCACAGCTGAGGCAGGAGCTTAGAAAACCTAGAAAACTGGGCCAACGCTAGGCTATCACTGGTCATTTCTAAGTGAACCAGATACATTTTGACAACCTGTCTGAAAACATTTGTTCTTAATATCCCCATTCCCCAAATTCAGGCTGGTAGTTACCTCTGGGAATAGATAATGGTTGATTTCTTAAAAATATCTCTGGAAACAAGAATGACAAAACAGTAAGTGTTGACAGAGCCGGGGGATTATTACACTTTTGATTGTCATGTTAGTTTTGGACTTTGCTAGCATTGGACACATTCCATAAAAAAAAAAAAGGAAGAAGAAGTTCTCCCTTCAGATTTAGGGGAGACATTGCTGCTGAGAGATGAGACACTGTCCCCTCTCTGGGAGCTTCTCTGGGGCAAACAGGCAGCTGAAATGGCGAGGCCTGGGCCAAGTTCACGGGGCGGGGGGACCTGCGAGGCCGGGAGAATGGAGGCACCTACCATCTTCAGCGACACCTCCAAGAGCTCGTCCTCAGACTTCTGGCGCAGGCAGTGCACCATGGCAGCCGAGGTGGTGGTTTTGCACCCGGCAAAGACGGCGATTTTCTGCAGAGATCACAGGCAATGGCAGAATTCGAGAGCCCTGTCCCTTCCGTCGGTCGGCAGGAGGTGTGCTACCCCAAGCTCAACCTCAGTTTCCAAAGGCAGCAGGGGTAGCAGAAAATTCTCTAGCCCAGCAGGTGTGGTCCTGGGTCTCGGTCATGCCAATTACACAACCTCTGTCTCAGTTACCTTGTCTCTCAAAATGGGCAAAATGGTCTCAAAGCTGAATGTCTAAAGGAGGAATCCAGAATCACCGTGTCTGGTTTCAAATCTTGGGTCACCCTCTTCCTAGCACTTGGCCTCTAGCAGGTACGGCAAAGTGCGGCCAGAGGAGAAGCTGAGATAGAGAGAGGAAGGCAGGCCCCCCAAGGCGGGGCCGTGGGGAGTGTGCCCGGGCTCCCCAGAGCCTAGCAGAGTGTCTGAAACAGAATCAGTACTCACTGGGGGGAGAGGGGGGCAGCAGGGGGGCGAGAGAGAAATACATTAAGGGGGGAACACACAAGAGCAAGAACAAAAGTCTTAAGTTCCCTTCATTTTGCCAATTTCTAGTTCCTATTTGACAGTGAAATTCAGCCCAATCCCTGCCTCCTGTTTCTTTAAATAACCCCCCCCCCCCTTGACTTTGGCCAAGTGGACTTCTGTTGTTCACAACCAAAGAACTCTGAAAACCATTCTCAAAATTCTCGTTTCCTCCCTCCTACTCACCAGCCCCTGGAATTCTGGCTGCTGCCCCCACCACTGCACAAAGCCACACTCACAGCCCCCCTGAAATGCTCCCCACCCCCGACACTAGCGGGCACTGGTCAGCAGAGCGCCACCCCCCACCCCGGTCCCTGGCTTTCTCTCCCTCAGATTCCTAGCAGTCCCCAGACAGGGATGCCGTCCTCCCCAGGGTCCTGTGCAGCATGGCCCCTGCCAACGTCCTCGTCTTCAGCTCACTCCACGATCCCTCTGCTCTGGCCACATCCACCTGACTCACTCTCTCTCACCCAAGACACTTCCTCCTGCCACAGGACATTTGCACGTGTTGCTCCAGCTTCCCAGAACATTGTTTTCTCACCAAGTGAGTTGCTGCTCGGTCTTGTGATCTCAGCTTACCCATCACTTTCTTCAGGAAGCCTTTCCTGGTAAGGCCCCCTGCGTACTGGACTAACTACTCATAACGGAACACTGTGACATTAAGTGCCTCTCCTTATTCCGCACCACAGTTGACATTTTATAACTGTGTGATTATCTATTATAATCATTAATCTGTCTCCTCCATTAGAAGGGAAGCCGCATAAGGTTGCTAGATGTTAGGCTATACTGAAATTATCTGTTGAGTGAGCAAACGAATCGACAAATACATTCTCCAGATGCCCACCCCAGTCACAAGGCCCCTGGGGGGAATCACTCCAGACCCACAGGCTACAAGGGGTCCCCAGAACTCAGGCCCTCAGAGAGACGAGACACCAAGGCAGTCTACTCCCCGCTCTCGGCCCGGCACCCCGCCTTGACACACACTCGGGAGTGAGGCCAGTGAACAGTGACTGTGTTGGCAATCCAGAGTTGTGAACTTGAGTCTCAGCTCTGCCTGATCACTTGCTGACCTTGGCAAGTGGCTGCTGCTCTTTGGCCCAGTTTGCTCAGTAGTAAAAAGGGGAGAGGTGAGAGGGAAAGGTGTCGCCTTGCGTATCTGCTCAGCCATTCTTCTGTGCCTCTCTGAGCGTGTGGCTGGACCCCATGGCAACAGAGGCGCCAGAGGATCCCGGAGGACAGAGCGGAGGGGGTAGGGGCTGTCCAGTGTGGGACCTACCTGAGCTGTGGCCTTCGAGTCTGCCTTGACCAAGGCAGCAGTGAGGGCCACACCACTCTCAGAGATGGCCCGGTGGAAGAGGTTCTTGGCCAGGGGAGATAACACCTGGGAGGAGAGAGGAGAGGAAGAGCATTTAGGCTCACGGAGGGGGTCTTCGAGAGCTTCCCCAGCTCGGCCCGGCCCATCCCCCTGGGGACCTGGGCTCAGCGGACTCGACAGGTCCTCGCCTGGCCTGGCCTGTTCCTCAGACTGACCTGGGGCCCAGCTTCTCCAAGGGAAAAGCCGAGGACACAGAGTGGGGAACAGAACAGAGAGCGTGTGGCAAGCACTGATTATAACAACCAATGTTACCTGAAAGACACCTGGGCAAGTTCGGGTAACACTCCGCAGACCCAGCCCTGAGTCTACCTTTCCGTGACTCAGAACTCGCCCTGAGTTAAGTAACCACGGCAGCGCGTGGTGACTTCTGGGAGCGCTCCCGCTGTTTGTGGCGGGGAAGTGGGAAAGGTTCCCCAACCACGGTATTGGGTAGATCAGCTATTTTCAGTTCTTACCATGGAATACTATGCAACTATAAGAAATGAAGTTATGGGAGAGTACTTAATGGGTAGGGAAATGTTCATGTTATATTTGTAATGTTAAGGAAGCTTTTTCATTTAAAAAGTCATAGATAAATGATAGACAGATGACAGGGGGAGTCACTGAAAAAAGGCGGAAGAATAAGGGTCCACGGGTCCATGGTGACTGTCCTGGGTAATGAGATCATGGGTGACATTTTTTTCTTGTTTGGGCTTATCTGCGCTTTTCCTTTCTCCCCACTTTACAGAACACGGCAGGCCTCCTCTGGGTGTTTCACTAGGAAAGCAACATGCGGCGGCCAGAGGGGTCCTAGCAGCCCCCAGCCCCTCCTGACCTGGTTTTCCACCTGTGCTCCCCCCAGGGCCTCCCAGCTGGTCTGTGTCCCTGTCCCCTGTCCCCTCCCCACCTGCTCCCACCTTCCCCTTCCCTTCCCCCATCACCTGCTCCCCTGCCCCGCCCCTCCCACATGCACAGAGACTGCTGGCCTCCTCGGGCGGACCCGCCAGCACACCGCCTCAGAGCCCGTCCTCACAGCTCCCAGCCTCTCCGCCAGTGGATCTGGCTTTCAGCCAGACGAGGACACTCCACTCCGCCCAACCCCATGGTTGCCTCCTGTCCTTCACAATGTATGCCCGCCCCCAAGCACCCACCCCCCCCCACCCCCCCCGCCGAGAGGTGGGGTGAGTCCCATGTGGGAAGGAGAGAGCTCGCCAAGTTGGAGGAGGAGGAATGGTGTGGGCTGGGGCTGGAGATTACTGTGGCCCCAGGGCGCGGCTGCTCCCCAAGCTTCCTGGGGACCAAGGAGAGTTGGGCCATTAGATCTCTGCCATCTAATCCTGTGCAGAGCAAGGCCAGCCTGGAACGCAGATCTCGTTAATGAAGCCACCCACGGCTACATCGCCTGGTCTCCAAGGGGTCCCATCAGCAGCCATATCAGGGCCGGGAACACTTACAAGGACGGAGACACTCTGACCTCCCGCTGACTCTCCAAAGATGGTCACAGAGCCTGGGTTCCCTCCGAAGCTGGCGATGTTCTCCTGGACCCAGCGCAGGGCGGCCAGCTGGTCCAAGTGGCCCCAGTTCCCCGGGCTGTGTTCGTCCCCTGTGCTGTGAGAGAGAACAGTGCAGGGTGGGAGCCAGTCATCACGCAGAGCTCTCAGGACCACAGGTGGGGCTGGGGGCCCCAGGTGAGCCTTCGGGAACGAGCCCAGGCTTCCACAGCCCTGACTCGGAGGTTTTCGCCTGCCTTCTGTTCCTGCATCATTGGCTTCCCTTAGGGCTCTACTTTCATTCACCTGGCATCTACTTATCGAGCATCTTCTACGTGCTAGGCGCTGTCCTAAGAGCCAGAGGCAAATCTGAGAACGAAATAGGCAAAATCTCTAACTATGCAGAGCTCACATTGGAGATCATGGACAAATAAATAGATACATGTAGAATATAACACCAGGTAGTTCAAGTGCTTTAGGAAAAATGAAACAGGTTGAGGGAACAGGCAGGGGTGGGGCAGGGGGTTCCTATTTCGGACCAGATATCTCAGGAAAGGCCTTGTGGAGGTGGCAGCATTTGGAGGTGGGGGGATCTGTGTGAATGAGCACCTGAGCTTGCAAACAGGCAAAGAAGGGATTCCAGGTGAGAGGGTCAGTGAGTGCGAAGGCCCCAGCGTCCAGTGGACAAGAGTGGGAGTGTAGAGCCTGCAGCTGGACAGGGCCCTGAGGGCCTCGGTAAGGACTGCCACGTCATTAAAAGTAACGCGGGAAGCCGGGGAGTGACGTGATTCTGCTGGCCTTAAATGATCACTCTGGCCACTGCGTGGGCCACACAGTGTGGGTCAGACATGGTATAAAAGTAAGTGGCTGTGACAGTAACCCAGGCAACAGACTCGTGCCAGAGAGCTTTGACTGGGGTAGGTGCGGGTTGGGGAGGGCGGGTGGGAAGTGGCTGGATTCTGAAGGCAGAGCCAAGAGGACTCACTGGCCAACTGGATGTGGGGTGTGAGAAACAGGGGAGAGCCCAGCCTCACCACCAGGTTTTGCTGTTGAGCAACCAGAGGGCTGGAGCTGCCAGCAGCCTGAGCGCTCATGGGAAACACTAGGGAAGGGAGGGAGGGAGGCAGGGGCAGTGAGAGTCAAGTGCTAAGCTTGTCCAAGTCAGGTGCGAAGTGCTCCTTAGCCATCCGGGAAGTATGTGCACCTGAGTCTCACACTCCTCAAAGGACAGGCCGGGCTAACAACAGGGAGCTGTGAAAGGGCCCCCCACCCCAGGGTCACTCAGAGACGAGTGGAGACCAGAGACCTGACCACAGGGAGGAGGAGGAGCAGGGGCCACTGAAGGGTCCCAGCAGGAGCAGTCCCTGAGGTAGGCGGTGGCCGGAGCCACGAAAAGGAAGCATTTCGAAGAGGTGGGAGGGACCACATGTGGGTGCTTCCAAGGTTGGGCCAAGAGTAGGTGGTCCTGGTAACCTCGGCCAGAACAGTCTGGTGGTGTGGCCAGAGTAGCAGCCCGGCTGGCGTGGGGAGAGGAGAGACTGGAAGGGAGAAAGCGTGGAGAGCGGATGGAGAGTTTTCAAGGAACGGAGAGTGGGGAAACGGACGGGCAGGTGGAAGAGATGAGGAGTCCCGATGAAGCTGATGCTCGCTGGGACTGCCTCACCTGGACGACCTTCCTCCAGCCCCATGGGTCTCCGCAGAGAGAATCCCCCCACCTCCAGCCTGCCCATCCATCTGCCCTCTCAGGGCCGGAGCTCCTGGGGCCTGAGCATCTAGAAAGCCTCCCGGGAACTGTGTCCTAAGGGGACCCGACTCCTGTCTCTAGGCTCTAGCCTTGACTCCTGCATGGGGCAAATGCAGAAGGAAATGGGGTGAGAGACACCAACACCCTCCTAGGAGGGATGTCCCTGGTGTCAGGGGCTCTGGCAGCCTCCCGGCTCTAGCCACAGGCCCCATCAGCCACAAGCGCCCTCCGAGCTCCCGCCCTGAGTCTGCCCCTCCCCTACTTTCCCATGAGAGGGAAGGTTTAAATGGCTGTGCCGCTGTCATTTCAGGGGCGTGCAATGTGCTGTGGCAGCACAGGTGAAAAGGAGATGAATGTCTCAGAGGAGGTAACATTTGGGTTGGGCTCTACAGGATGAAAAGGAGTTTGTCGGGTAGAATAGGCCTTCCAGGCAGAGGGAACAGCACATGCCAAAGCTCAGAAGCAAGGGGACTCCTGTGACTGGGAAATAGTAGGTGGAGCCCAATTATGAAGGGATTTGGATGCCTCACTAGGGAACTTAGCAAAGATCTCCTTAAGGGCTGATGGGACCAGAACTGGGTCCTAGCACCCTCCCTTTGAGAGCAAATGTGCAGCAAGGAGAGTCCAGGGTCTTACCTGAAGAACCCCCAGATGCCCAGGCGGTACTGAATGGTCACCACCACCACGTGTTCTTGGGCAGAGAGGGCCAGCCCATCATAGGTTGATGCCCCGCCTATCAGCAGGCCGCCTCCGTGGATCCACACCATCACCTGGACAGAGGGGAAGCAATCACACTGGTTATCAGGAGCAGAGCTGGGAAGGACCTGGAAGCTTGTCTGGTTTGGTCACCTACCTCTCAACCGTGACTCAGGCAGGCTGTTCTCCAAAGTTCATCAGCCCTCGGCAAAGTTGGACCAGTCAGTCCCTCACCTCCCCATCCTCCTAGCTGGGGCCAGGCCACCACCCCACTCAGTGCACCCTGGCAGCCCCTGCCTAGCTCTCCAGCCCTGATACCACCTCCTCTCAAGGCTCTTCATGCTGAAAACCCCATCACGGGAACAGCCAAGGCCAAGGGTGTCACCTCCCATCATCCTCATGGCCAGACCTCTCACCCAGCTTGGCAGCCACGCTCTCCTGGCAGCCTGTGGATTTCAGCTTCATTAGTTACCTCTTGTGCAGTGAATTAAACTTCTCTTGGGCATGTGAATGATTATCTCAAGAAGCATACATGCCCCTGATGGCATCTCTTCTTAATATCCCTTCCCTCACCCTCCTCTGGATCCCCAAACCCCACCCATCCTCCAAAGCACAGTCTGTCACCTCCTCCAAGAAGTCTTCAATGATTTGACACACATGATCTTAAAACCTAGAGAATTCTAAAAACAGCAATTGCAGGTGAACGTGGACACAACAGTTTGTAATGAATGGCTCACAACAGTTTGTAATGAATGGCTCTTGCATTTAAAGAGCTCACTTTGCAGGGAGGTGAGCGTGGCTTAGCTTCCCTGTCTCTGCCACAGGGCATGGGTTTGGAGGCCAGAAAGCTCTTGCTCTGGTCCTGCCAGCTGTATGGGTGGCCTCACCTTTCCCTCTCTGGACCTCAGTTTATCTACCTGTATAAGAAAGCTTGGGTTGTTGCCTTCTCTGTAAGATTCCTTCAAGCTCTAACTTTATTGAAAATTATGTCAGAACTGGCTGGTGTGGCTCAGTGGACTGAGTGCTGGCCTATGAATCAAAGGGTCGCTGGTTCAATTCCCAGTCAGGGCACATGCCTGGGTTGAGGGCCAGGTCCCTGGTTCCCCAGTTGGGGGTGTGCGAGAGGCAACTGACCAATGTATCTCCCGTACATCAATGTTTCTCTCCCTCTTTCTCCCTCCCATCACACCACTAAAATAAATAAATGAAATCTTTAAAAAAATTAATAGCTTTAAAAAAAAAAAGAAAATTGCATCTTAGCTTCTCTGGAAATAAGATTCCTAATCTGGCAACTAAACAGAGATCACTCTTGTTCCTCTACTGCACGGAAGAAAGTGGGAAAACTGACTGCAAGTGACAGATGCATAGCCAAGTCCCCCAGAGGCACTGTGACTATCACTAGGGGAGACTGAGGCATGGGACACGCGTGTTTCCTGTGGGCACGCTGCCTGGCTGCGGGGGTAAAGGAAGCCCTGGGCCCTGGAACAGCTGCCTCATCCCCCCAGCCCACACCAGAAGAGCCGCCAGCACTGGAACTGGCCACTTACCGGCAGCCTGCTTTTCTTCGTCAAGTCGGCGGGAGTATAAATGTTTAAGTAAAGGCAGTCTTCAGAAAACTTGAGCGGGATGCTCTCCTTGCGGTTGGTAAAGAGCTCTGAGAGCACCTGGCCTGCCACTGCATCTTGGGAGCACCTGGCGTGGGGTGGGGCAGGCAAGAGACATCCTGAGGCCCAGCCTCAGCTGAGCACAGAGCCCTCTCCTGCACTCAGGCTGGGCCTGGGAGTGGGAGCTCCAGGCCTGTGCCAATGGCTGCTTACCAGAGTGAAGGCACTGGGGTGGGCGGGGCCACCTGACGGGGGCGGGGCTGGGTGGGGGCCTCACTAAAGTCTCCCCTGACAAAGCACAGTGAGGAGGCCTGGCTTCTCTCCACGCCTGCCCTCCCGTGTTCCTCCGCCAGGTAACCCAGGTGGTCTCGGCCACAGGAGACTGCCAGTAACCATGAAGTGTCACTCAAATGACAGCAGGCATTTGGGGCTTGTGACAGATCAGGGGTGAAGACTTGGTAGGGCGCCATCAAGAGAACTGCCTCGGCCTATGAGGTGCTAGGCGACCTTGGGTGAGCTCCCTCCATGCTCTGGGCCCCAGTCAGCCAGGTCCAAGTGAGGGCAATGATTTCTCGAAGGGTCTTGCAGCCCGGAGGTGCTGGGATTCTGTAATCCCCCCATGCACCCACCCCAGACAAGCGCTGCTGCTCGCCCAGGAGAGATTGGAATTGGTGACATTTATTGAGTCACCCCCCCCCCCCCCGCATGCCAGGCATTAAGTAGTCCTTGGAACTAGGTAGCTAGACACACCTGGGAACTGAGAACCTGCCAGGTGGACACCCCAAAGCACTCCCTCCAGGCACCCCCTGGCCTCTGCCTCCCCGCTCCCCAAGCACCGCAGAGTTCAAGACGGGAGAGTAAGCAGAGTCCTGCTTCTCATCCCCGCCACCTGCTCAGCCTTCACTTTCCCCCGAAGCACTTTTTATAGTCTGACCTGTTATGTAATTTATTAATGTGCGTGTTGTTTTTGATCTCCCTCCCTCCCTGCTGGAACGGAAGCTCCGGGAAGGAAGCCACATGTGTTTCATTCACTGACGGGGCCCAGCCGCCGAGAACATGCGGGCACACAGCAGGTGCTCCATAAATGTTTGTGGACTACAGGGCTCTAGAATGCTGTGGGTGCTCTGTTATGTTTTTAAGGATCGACCGTATCTTAAGGACTCCAGAACAACGGGAAGCCACGCAGAGGCTGGCCTTGGAACCTTCCTGCGTCCCTCTGCGGCGAACGTCCCACCAAAAGATGCCAGCGCTTACATGGGAGGGTAGGAGGTGGTGTTCTTCACGAAGACCCACGGCTCTGCAGGCTGCGGAGGGGCGAACCTCAGGGGTCCCAGAGGAGGCTTGGCGAAAGGGATGCCCAGGAAAACGGCCACCGGCTCTGCAAACCCGTGTAAGCTGACATACGTCCCCAGGACCCTGCCCTGCGCAGTGCCCACCACAGGCGGCGAAGGTGGGTGCCCTGCACACATTGAGAGGAAAAGAGGACACGGCAGCGGTGAAAGGTCTGAGCTGGTTCCAGGTGGGTCGGGCCACATGTGACCCTGAATGAGTCACCTCAACTCTTAGGCCTCAGTTTCTGCTTCCGTAAAAAGGAGGAGAGGTGACTGTCCTTCTTCATGCATGGGCTTCTCCTAAGGAGCAAACGGGAATGGAGGTATAACAGCATCCAGCAAAACACAAAAGCAAGGAGAGCTGCTGGGTGCGGACGAGACGCACGGTTTCCACACTTAGGAGCCTGCGGAAACAGTCATCCACTAGGGTCCTGGCATTGAGCTGCACGCTGGATGAAGGGTGGACGAGAGGCAGCCCCTCTTCTCAGAACTCTGGGCCTTGGAGGGAGAATGAGCCACAGACACACTTGGCCCTACTGCTGGGAAGAAGGGCGAGAGCGGCCGGGGTCCTGAGAGAGGTGTCAGTGAGGCGTTCCAGGAGTGGCGGCATCAAGGGGCGGCGGCTATGGCACTGGGCCTTGTGGGAGGGGAACCCTGGACCAGGGGCGACGGAACGGGGGTACAGAGGTGTAAAGTGGAGACGAGACACCACGGTGCAAGACCTGCCCGAGGAAGAGAGAACGACCTATCGGGCCGGAGGGACGGATGGGGTGTCTGAGAGGGCCTCAGTGCCAGGCCAGGGGTTCGAAATTCTTCTGGTGGCTCTGAGCAGCGACACCGAGTGGAGACAGGGGTCAGATCCCCAGCTGCTCCGTTCCCCCGGAGCAGACAGCTCTTCCTCACTGAGCTGACTTCACCTCCCCGCAGCTCCCCATCGGCCCTGGCTGTACCCGCCACGGACCACCCTGAACTTTCAGACGCTCGCTCGATCGCGCCCATCCTCACACCTCCTCTGGCCCACCCTTGGCAGCCTCGGCTTGTTTCCGCACCCCCCTTCAGAAATGAGTTCCAGCCTCTCATCCTTCCAAGTGGGCCCCTTGAGACACAGACAAAAGGCCAACGCCTCTCAGAGTGTGTGGCCAGAGCGCAAAAGGACTCAGAATTGGTCTTACAGAATTCTACCCTGCTGACACTAGAGACGCTGTGTGCAAAAGCCGGTTACCGAACAGCGTCCGTGTCTCCTGTTATCAATGGCCAACCCCATTCTGTGGCCAGGCGGGTTGTTCTCCTTTGTCGTGGTTGCTAAGTATCGTGAGCATCGAGGTGGGCTTCCTCGGAAGCGTGTGCATCAAGATTTCAAAGGGTGCGGTCGTGGCAGGTGAGTTTTTCCCTCGTGCTTTCCAAGTTTTCAGCATTGAACACAGACTCTTTTTTATAATTAGAAGGGTTTTCTTATGAATAAATACAGCGATGTCTATCAGGGATTTTGAAGAAGGGCTTGGTCCCGGATCCGAGGTGGGAGACACGGAAGCCAAAGCAGAAGATCAAACAGCTGAGCTGTGACGCTGAGTTTGTTTCAGACAGGGGCAGCACAGGTGTCAACGAACTACCTGGGTAAGAAGATGCCCCAGGAAGTGGGCCCTTTAAGACTGGAGGAGGCCAGGGGAGGAGGCAGCGCAGAACCAGCGACCGGAAGGTGAAGGCACCAGCGTGGATGGGCATGGCGTCACTGAAGACGAGGGAAGAGAGAAAGCCACTGAAATGGAGAGAGAAGAGGGAAAGCGGCAGAGCAAACCCAGGGCAAGCTGCAGCAGAGACTCAGGACCACCTGGGCAGAGGGAGGGAGGAGAGCACCTTGTAAGGCGTGGGGCGGAAAGAGAGCCGAGTGCTTCAGATTGGGGAAGGAGGGTAAAGCCTGAGAAGAAACCAGACCTGAAGAAAGCCTGGCCTTTAGGGAGTAGGCGATAACCTTCAAGAGAGATGAAGTGCACAGCAGCCCAGCTGGCAAGGGTGACAAGGTGGGCGGTGGGATTGGAGACCCGCACCACAGCGGGAACCCCGGCAGTTACCACGCACAGTATAGGCGGTGTCTGTATGTTCAGCGCTTCCCGTGGACCAGGTGGGCCTCCGGTCCACTGAGTCTTCCCCAGAGCCTCGCTAGGGACGCATTCATACACCCATTTTACAGAGGAGGAAACTGAGGAAATGGAGGCAGCCAGAACGGAGTTGCTAAAGAGGGAGACGGGTGGCCTCACCAGGGGGTAGCCAGCAGCCACGGGCTGTTCCCCTCCTAATTTGGCTCCTTTCTGACTCTGCTCACATGCAGGTCCAGGCCCCCCAGAGAGCACCCCACCAGACAGAAGACAAAACCCAGGTGGCGCTGGGCTGTCAGGGCACCGACGGCCACAGCTCCGCGGGGTCAGGAGCCAGAGATCACGTCGCTGTGCAGAAACCTTCTCTTTACTCTGGCTTTCATTTTCTTTCCCCTTTGACTCGAGCTGGCCTTGGCGAGCTCCCTCAATCGCCCACATCTCCTCTCTTGCTCAGTCGCCCTCAGGGCAATGAGGTTCTGGTCAACAACCAGTAGTCTTAGGAACAAGAGCCTCGGTCCACTGCCTACTGATACAGAGCTCCCAATCAAACGAAACGTGACGTGTTTTTAGCTGAGTTTTAGCTGAGGATCCAGGGGAGCAGAACGGCCCCGCAGAACAAGCCCCTGTGAAACTGGACAGGCTGACATCAGGACCAGACACGATGATCAATTACCCCCTACCCTGGCACCAGCCGATCAGCAGAGACCACGACCCTACCTCTACGAGTCACCATGATTAAGGATTTGTTTTCCCCTATACACCCTGTCCCCTGGAAGCTACAGAGGAGCTGGCCTTCGAGCCTGAGCTACCTGTGACTCTGGGCATGGTGCTATCTTCGTCACAAACCCTGCCTTTCTTGGCTGCAAACTCGTGCTTTCCTGGGCTTTGATGCGCACAGGCAGGCAGACCCCTTCGGTCCAGGAACAACGGTGCAGGGCACGTGGAGGCAGTCTGGCTTCCTTGCCCAGGTGTCTGGGTAGCTAAGGGAAGCAGTGTTCCCACAGCCTTGGAGGCACCTGATAATTAGTGTTCTCATAGCCTCAGGACTGGGTCTCATAAAGTGTTCCCGTACTGTGAAGTGGGCTCGCCTGCACAGAAGTACGTTATGTAATTCCTGGCATTTTGCAGGGGTTGTTTCCCTCCAGTACTTAAACAGATGAGAGACACGCAAGGGGACAGGTGTCACGATGGGTGCCACGCCGGGGAGCAGGGGCCATGACATGAGACATGCAGACAGACACGCAGTTTGCAGCGTGCGTGGCTCGCCCACCCGTGAATAAAGCATGCCAGGCATCCAGGAGGCTCCGTGAATGTTTTTCCATCTGCATGAATACCATGAACCTACCTGGCCTTGAAGGGTGGCCACATAAACAGGTTCTTGCCCGCAGCTCCTCCCTCCTCCCTCTGCTTCACCCTGTGGCTGCCCCGTGGTGGCAAGGCCCCCGCCCTCCACTTGGGAACTGGAAGTAACAATTTTTTCAGTGACAGCGGCTCCTGATCTGCTGGCCTTGCCCACATTTCCCACTAATACCCTCCTCTTTAAAACACCCCCTTGATTTATGGGCTCTTCTGTCGCACTTCCCCCATCCCAGGCACTGTGTTCTTCAGAAAAAACCCAACCCATTTCATCCTCACAACAGCTCCACGATCCGTCACCACCCGTTTGGGAGAGAGGCACAGGAGAGAGGAGCTCCTCTCTGAGGGAGGAAGGACGCACTAAGCTAGTAAGCGCTGAGCTGAGACTGGAACACACGCCCCCGAGTCAATGCTAATATGCTGCTGAGCCGCTCTCCAGGATTTGGCCACTTCGGGACTACGAATCAAGGGGGAAATAAACCGAGCTCCTACAAGCCCTGGAGCTCCAGGCGTGAGGTGGGGGGCTCCCTGTGCGAGCAGCGTGAGCCGACTCCAGTGCCCACTGGCCCTGTGTCTGCCGTGGACTCGGGGTGGCTGGGCTGGCACTGCAGCTGCCGCGCCTCTGCCCTGTATGCATCTCCCCTCACCACGGGACGTGGAGCACACCTGACGTGGATGTGCTCCTCTCTATTTGTATTTCGGTAGGACTCACCCCAAGTCGTGGAAGTGGCGAGGGAGCCCAAGACCAGGGTGAAGAACCACATCGTGGAAGGACAGCAGCTCCCGGGCCTGCAGGTCTTCCTGTGGCTCCAAGGGGCTGCACCCTAACGTCCGCCCTCAGCTCCCAACGGCCCCAGCTCAGGCCCCTCCTCCGCCTGGCAGCCTAATCAAGAGATGACAGAAAAGCCAGAAAAGCAACGCCCTCTTCCAAACCGCACTTGTTGGGGCCTCTAGGCCCCGCCCACTCAGAGTAGCCTCTCACCAGACAGCCGGGACAGAGCTCTCGGATTACCAGTAGTCAAACAACTTGTTATATAAGCGTTCCTCCCTGGGGGACTTCTACCTCAGCTGCCTGAGCTGCCCGAGGCAGACCCGGGAGCCTGCAGACAAGGGGAAGTTTTGGTCTGGGGTCCTCAGAAAGAGCCTGAAAAGTTTCTGAGCAACTCCCAGCCCCATAGCTGCTCAACTGGGGAATTCAGGACAAGCCTCTTAGCATCCCTGTGGTGGGGGTGTGGACTTTGTGACAGCATTAGAGTCAGTCGCCAGAGGCGACTACTTCTACAGAGACTGGCGTGGGCTGGGGTTCCTCCCTTTCACCTAGGAAAAGACACGGGTCATAAAGAGCACGCCGATAAAGGGCACCTGTATCTCTATCCCCCTGGGACAGCCTGGGTTGTCTTCTAAGCAAAGAAGCTATTTTGTTTTCCACACGAACACACACTGGCCTTCGCAACCCAGGAATACAGTCCTGGCTGTTAGCTTAGGGAGATGGTAGGATGCTGTATCAGCAAAATGTAGAATGTGAGGGTGAAGTATTCCTCCAATATCACTATTCAATCGCATGTCTGCTTGGGACACCAGTCCATTTCACAAACGGAGGCAGTCACTCCTAGACCTCGCTGTGTCTGGCTGCCGCTGGGAGGCCCACTCCTGGCTCACAGCAACTCTACAGAAGCGATGGGTGAAGCTGGAGCGCACCAAGCCTGAAGTTAGACCTCAGCTTTGCTTATGTGTGTGATCCCCCTGTGCCACATTAGCAATACATGTTTCAGTGGCTCCTGATTGGAAATAGGGCTTTTCCCCCAGGGACTTTCCTAAGGTTCCCATGTGGAAGCGGACAACCTGGAGAGGAAAATCCTCAGAACTGGCCTCCACTCCTAAGTGGCTGGATGGGTCTTAGGAGAGAAGACACACCTGGGGGTCCCAAATTAGCCCTCCAGCCTCTCCATCCCCATCCATTTACTCAACAGATACAGGGACAGCACACACCTGAGCAAGTGCTGGGCAAATGGGAGCCCACATCCCACTGTGCCTTCCACTTAGCTTTGCCCGTCACTCATGGCGCTGATCAGCATCAACCTCGGGTGGAGAGCACTGCTCTGGGAGACCAGGGGCTGGGACGCCCGTTGGGTGATGCTGGGGGGTCCCTTTCCGGAAAGGGAGTGGGGAGAGGCAGAGGGTGGCTACGGGTATGGTGACCTCTCACGTCCTGTCCACCCTGGACCACCATCCCGTGCATCGGAGTCCCAAGGTATTTTCCCATGCAGCCTGGACCCATACAGCCTGGACCCATACAGCCCTTCCGGAACCCCAGTTACTCCCATACTAACATCCCTCCCCCCTTTTTTTTTTTTTGCCATATCAGCATACCAGCTGTACTATTATTAGCAGTTTTCCTTAAATGGGCAATTCTTTGTACTTTAAGCACACTCACTCGAAAAGGAAATTTATATCTTTTCCATACATGGAAGACCTATATAACTTCCCATGAATAAAAGCATGAAAAACGTGTCCTCGCATTTTTAAAAATGCAAATGATGGTAAAAATGAAAAGTGGATATGGAACTGTAAGTACTGTCCCCTCTGACTGATTCACAAAAGTGCACACCCAAAAATGAGTTACCGAGTGGGGAGCGCAAACTGCGGGTGGGCAGTACTACAAGGGTGGGGCTGCCCAGTCCACCGTCATGACCACCAGCTAGGCAACCCGGCACTGGCTTGAGCGAGGGTCATCCTTACTACAGCCAGTGAGCCTCACTGAGCTTTGGAGAGCACTTCCCCTCTGACCCTCAGATCACTGGGTGTCAGTCTCATTATGTCTACAAACCGCAAGGCCCTTGATGCTCTGTTGTGATCAGGTGGTAACTCCCCAGGGTCAGTCTGGTCCCAGGACTTACTGGGACAGAGCACTTGCTGGACACTCTGGCCGGGGTCTGGGTCCTAGCGAGGAGTCAGCTGCACCCCCCATGGGCATACAAGGTCATCTGAGATGGCACAGACAGCTGGCACACAGGCATCGCTATGGGGCAACCACGTGGGGCCTCCTAGCTTAGCTCCTGCTGAGTGAGCACGTATTGTGAAATGAGGGTGAAGTACGGCGGCAAGAGCCCCAGACCTTCAGTGGTTTCTTTCTCGCTTATCAGAAGAACTGGGGTGCTGTTCTTCCGTCACTCAGGGATCTACCAGGAGGTCAGCCCATGTTTTCTGGAAAGAGCCAGCCAGTGCATATTTCAGGCTCTTCAGGCCACAGGGTCTCTGTGACAACTACGCACCTCCACTGTCGCAGCAGAAGCAGCACAGACCAGGCCCAGGGAGACGGGCATGCCTGTGTTCCAACGGAACTTCACTGTAAAAACAGGTGCCACGCTGGGTTGGGCACATGGGCCGGAGGTGCCGATCCCTGACTACATGGTGGCAGCTTTGCCAATTGGACCTCGTGGTTTTGAATGTTGTCATGGGTGTTGATTCCAGTCAGCTGCAGTAGGGGGTGCAGGGGGGAGCCTGGAGCAGGAAACACTTTGGGGACAGGGCTTTGGGCCAGGCCTGGATGTGGCATCCCTCACTTCCACTCACATTCCACTGGAGAGAACTTAACCCCATGGCCAATCTAACTGCAAGGAAGGCTGGGAAATGTGGTCTGGCCATGCACCAAAGATGGTAGGATGGGTTTTAAGGAACAGCTAGAAATTTCCGCCACAAATAATATCCATTCAATCAAGGATTTGATAGGAGGGATTTTTTTTTCTAGTACATAGTAAAATAAATATATCACCATTATATAAATGCTTTGAAGTGCGCACACCATCTTATTAACCTTGCATAACTCTAGGAATAAATATACTGCACTTCGCTAAACACCGAGCTTTTGTATTTCTTTGCTTTCAGTTACAAGAGCCCGATTGTGAACCGAGTCCCTGCTGGCTAGAGCTGCTCTACAAAACCTTCCTTCAGTCTTTAAAGAATAAAAAAAGGAAAGACAGTGAATCAGAAAGACATGTAAAAATTCACACCCAGAAAAGTTAAGGTTGAACTGTATTCTGGAAATGGCTCTGCAAACTCAAATTGTTATTATAGATTTTTTTAAATAGACATCTGGGCGAATACACGCCTTCAAACTGTGTTGTCTTACCCCAAGGGTGGTCCGAGTTTATCGGCGCCCCAAACTGCCCACACTGTTTCCTGACTATCCTGGGCATGAAGCGACAAGACTCGGAGGAGCAGAGAAGGACGGGCGTCAGGGGTGGGGCGAGGTGGGCCGGGGGGCTTCTCAGCGAGGTCGCCAGGGGCTGTGAGGGTAAATAATGGACAGACGGCCTGAGTGCCCAGCTCAGGACGGCCAGGCTGGCTCTCACCCGGAACAACGGGGAGCCATCGAAAGGCTTTCATCAGGAGAATGTCATGATGTAAGGGCTGTTCCCGAAGTAGAATCGCACAGAATCAGGTGAGCCACTGGAGAGGTCCAGAGGGCAGCTCCGAAAAGGAAGCTCCCAAACACTCCTGGGAAGGGAGGAGGACTCTGGAAACAGCTGAGCTCGCAGTGCGTGAGGGCTGTGCCCCGGGGGCTCCCACAGGCCTCAGCAAGAATAATGACGTAGCATCTCCAAAGTGCTGGGCGGCACGAAGGTTTGCAGGTGCCAGGATGACTGATGCTGGCCCTCAGTTGTCACAGTGGGTCATGGGAGTCAGGGGGAACGTGTCCCCCTTTGAGATCCCCCCATCACGCTCTGTTCTGTGCCTGCTTGTCTTTCTAGGGAAGCAGATCAGGATCACAATGCGGGTGGGCACAGGTGTGTGAGGGAGAAAGATGCGCCAGCCCCTGGTCTCCCCGTCCCATCCCGCAGGTGCCGAGGGCCTTTCCAGCTATGCACGTGACACTGTGCCCTCTCTGCAAACAAATCAGCGTGGACATCAGGTCATGCTGATGAAAACCAGACACTCGGCGTGCCCCCATCACACTGGCAAGGATTTTTACCACTACGATTTTAGGGATTGTGCCAATTATTGGCAAAGAGTGTGGGAAACAGGAACTTCACTGCTCGTGGGGCAGGTAAACTAGTACAGGCTTTCTTGGGGGCCATTTGGGTTGCAAGCACTTAAAACGGGGCGCCTCCGTCGCCCTAGCTGTTCTCTCTCTAGGAATAAGTCTGAAGGAGCGCCAAGGCGTGTGTGTCGGAGGGGTCTCCTCGGCGATGTGGACAGCAGCCAAGTGGTGAAATAACCCGGTGATCACAAGGCGTAAATAAATCGTGCTTAACGCTTTGCTGAGTGTGCCTGCAGTGGGTGCTGTGTGGTTGTCAGAAACGGTCTAGACAGAGAGCAGGCTGGCAGCGGTGGGGGGGTGGGCGGGGTGCGGAGGGATTGAGCAAAAGAAGAAAAAACAGCGGTGTGGCGATTGTCGGGGGAGGAGGAGGTAGAAGAGAGGTTAAGCGATAAACGGTGGCGGAGGGAGACGTGACTTGGGGTGGTGAACACACAGCACGGTGTACAGATGATGCGTTATAGAATCGCACCCCTGACACCTACACCATGTGATTAACCAACGTCACCCCGATAAATTCAATAAAGAGGAAAAACTATAGAAACACATATACTACTGTTTTTAAATGTTTGTTTAAAAAAGAAGTTCTCCACTTTCTGTGAAAGAAGGATCAGACCCTTGTATTTATTTCCACTCCCTCCCCAGGTTCTTCTAAAATGACGTCCTAAAGGCACAAGCCCACCTGTGCCCATCTAGCGAGCGGAGGTGGAGACGATGGGAACAGCAGGTGGCAGCTGGAAAGGGGACAGAGACAGGGAAGTGACAACTGCCTCTCCAGCGGAGAGTCAGTGCCTGGGGAGGAACAAGACCCCGACAAGGGGGTTCCACAGGGAGACAGTGAAGAGCTCCCTGGACTCAGAGGTACGAGGAACCAATGAAAGCAGGGGTACAGAGACCCCCACTTGTGCACATGGAGCGGGCAGCGCTCCCCTGGGCGGCACCCCGCCCCCGCCCTGGCCAGTGTTCCCACGTGGGCTGTGCCTGCGCCAGCCCTCACGCTGGACCGCGTCCAGGGAACCTGATCGCCTGATTACCATGCAGGTCAGCAGTCTTGGCAGCGTCAACGTCACGTGACTTCTGTGCAGAAATCTGAGTGTCAGAGGGGACAAGTTCCCTGGCCCTCAAGAAATGGTGGCACTAACAGTGGCCCCTGAAGCCGCCAACGCCTGCTCACCTACCTAGTGGCGGTGAACAAAGTTGTGCCGGCCCTCGTGTTTACTAACCATGGTCCACTTTTCCTGTCAAGTAACCTGTTTTCTGGAATGCACTTTCATAAATCAATTGTTACATCCAACAAAGCTAAGCAGGGGTATATACGGTAATTAATAAGAACAAAAGGGTGGCAGTCCTTCAGAAAATACTAAGTATTGACAACAACACGGAGCAGCTGGAAATCTCTGTCAGCTGGTAGGGGGGCAAATTTGTACGCCCACTTTGGGAAACTTTTGGTGTGTCTAATAAAGTTGCCGTATACAATCCCTGTAACCCAGCAAAGCCACTGGTAAACAAATTTCCAAAAGAGAGGCGAGCGGGTCGTCACTCCATGACACGTTCGAGCATATCCATAATATTCTATTCCTAATGACCTGAAACTGGCAACTATCCAAGTGCCCGACAGAAGTGGAATGGATAAAATTTACGGCACGTGCATACAAATAAAGGCTCCCTGCAAGGACTGAAAAAACAACAGCGCCACTTACTACACGGAGGGTGGCAGAAACATGACGTTGAGAGAAGGAAGCCAGACGCAAGAGCACGTGATGCTGGGTGTCTGCGGCGCAGCACCCGGGGAAACGGGGAAATGGCAGCCCGCTGCCAGAAGCCAGGAGAGGGGTCGTTACCACTGTGGATGGACGGGCTGGTGGGCGGGGCCCGGAACTGCGACCCAGGTGCTGGGGTGCAGCTCATCTTCTGTGCCTGGAGCTGGGTGCTGGGCACGCAAGCGTGATATGTCAGTGAAAACTCATCAGGACAGCACATATATTAACCTGTGTTATATTACACTATATACATTGTCATATATGTATATTACATTCAATCGAAAACTTAAAAACTTGTTCCAGGTCTTAAGAACATATTATCTAATAGAGGAGATGAGTTTGTTATAGATGAAGTTACTAAAGGCTACATAAATTATAGAAATAGAATAAAATGCAAACAGTCAAATGGGCAATTATTTTAATCAGGACTCTATTGTATGCACTAACAGAAGTCCTACTTCAACTTACCTAAAGCATATACTGAATATATTCTCTCCTGTATATGAAAATTTCAGGAGTCAAATAGAGTTTCAAGTATAATTATATAAAGGGACCCAGATAGATAGATAGATAGATAGATGGATAAATAGATAGCTAGATAGATAGACAGACAGACAGACAGATAGACGATGGATGGATGGATGGGTGGACGGATGAATGGATGGGTGCACAGCTAGATGGGTGCACAGCTAGATGGGTAGGTAAATTCGCCTTTCAACAATCTGCACCTGGAAGGAAAGAAACCTGTTCCCTGCAGGCCAAGGTTAAAAGCTACCCCCCAGGCCTCCACGGTGTCCTCCAGCAACCCTGCCAATGGCACCACGATGCCCACTAGGCTGCCCCCGGCCACCCCTGGGCATCTATGGCTGCTGCCACCACACCCTTGCTGGCCTTTTTCCTCCCGTCCATCCTCTACGTCCCAGAGAAAACTCTGACCCGTCCATGAAGAACAACGGTCTCTTTGCCAAAGAAGTGCTTTGTACTTCAACACAATCGAGTGCCCAGGTAAGTTTTCCCCTGCCCACTCTTCCCTTCCCAGGGAATACAATGAGGTGCCTTCTTAGCGCAAACTGTGAGCTGAACCCTCGAGGCTGTGACGGACCGTCTGCCTAGCTGCCGGGAGGAAGGTCTGTCCCGTATACCTGTTGTCTGGGGCAGCGCCAGGAGAGGCAGCTTCCCAGGTGCAGGTGTGAGCCCACCTCCCACCTTCTCCCCCACCTCTTCCCCGGGGAATAACCTTGACTCTCAGCCAGGGCCCGAGGCTGACTGGGAGGAAGATTGGGCTTTGGGGTTGGGCAGAAAGGTCCAGAGTCCATAGCACCCTTGAGAGAGGATCAGGAGCCACAGGGGAAGGGATGCCTTTCTGCCGTCCGCAGCGGGAAAGCACTACTGGCCCCGACCTCCACTCAGCCTGCAAGTTATTTCGGTCAGACTTCTTGGGTCATAGAGGGCTTTCCACCTTCCAAATGTAACAGGGGGACAGGGACAGGATAAATGGTGTTGGTTTGTAATTTAATTACTTTAACTGGTGTTCTTTTCCTTCCAAGTTCTACCCTATCCTGTCACAACCACTCAGAAGCCTTGGAGGGAAGCCTTTTTTTTTTTCTTTTATGATGCTGCCCTCTGCTGGACATTAGGAAATTCACAGGCAAAGACATTCGGTTTGTTTCCAGTTTTGCTCCAGATTGAGCGATTCAGGTCCAAGATTGCTTGGGGGGTGAGGGGGTGGGGAAGGATTTTCTGTAAAAAACTAAATGTTGAACTCACAATTAGAAAGCAATGAAATATTTTTGCTTTTGCAATTATGAAGAAGTAGAGGTGACCGTGAAACACAAGTACCTGTGTTTCCCATGAGCGTGGAGTGCCCTGGCCCTCTGGGGAAGTGAATTTGTAGAACATAAGAGTAATTTACAAAGGGCATGGCCTTTGCCCTGTCCGTCTCCTGTAAATCCAGAAACCAGAAATAATTTTCGAAACTAAAGGTACTCATTCCCAAAGCTGCTCATCAAATTATGCCCACAACCGTCCGGGAGCCGACTACCAGCTAAAAAGATTGTGATGTAGCCGCAGCAGAAAGACTTGCAAGCAAGCTGATCTTTAAAGGACCTTTAGCAGCTTGGAAAAGGCACACGCCACACTGCTGATACTGAGCAGTTCTTGATCAGGGGTGTGCACCGAACGCCTAAAAAGTGAAAACACAGATCTCCAGATCCCAGCCCAAAAGATTCTGCTTCAGGTGCACTGGGGTGAGGCTTGGGCAGGGGGTTTTGGGAAAGCCCGCCAAGTTCATCTCCCGATTGTACACCTGAGAGAGAACCCTGAATTAAAGAAGAAATCAGGTGGCCAAGTGGCATGTATGTTTCAACTTTAATCCAATGATGCATCTGATCGCAGGGAAGAAGGCCCGGTATCTGGATGATTTGGAGATACGCTCTCTCTTGCAACACACCTACCAAAATTAGAACCATCTTTGAGGGTGCTGGGACTGGGAGCAGTATATAAATATGTGTAGTGTCATTTAATATGATAGCATTTAAACATGAGTGATGTTTTCTAGCTGTTAGTTTGCTGACATGTCAACGCAGAAATTAGCCTTTCACAGCTGCAGAAGCAACTGAAGTCCCAGCTTCTTTGCACGTGGCCAGGCCCTCCTCCTAGAGCCAAAAAGTGGCCCACACATCCCTGATCCACCCCTGCCACAATCACCTAAGCCAGACACAATCCAGCAGCCGAGGATCGAGCACCGAGGGAGGCAGGCAGCCTGGCAAGAAGGGCCCTGCCATGGAGAGACAAGGGACGTGAGGCCTGGGTTGACCTGCTGCTCACTCACTAAGGGAACATGGGGGAGCCCCGCCCCCTTCTCAGATTATTGTAAAATGAGAGGTCAGGGGTCCAAACTTAACTACTGTTAAGAGGTCATGTGATATTGGTGAGTGAATCAGGCAGGCACAGGACTAAGGGGAATAGTGAGGACTGGCAAGGTGATAGCTCCTGCTGTCAGCATGCGGGGGGTGGTCGCTCTGCGGTCCCTGCTGAGTGCTCTGCCAGGGCCATGGGGGGGGGGGCAGCTGTGCAGGCCATGCCCTGCAGAGGGCGCCACTTCCGAGATGGTGCAATCACAGCATAGAACAGACACTTATCAAGGACAGTGTCCTGGCAGATGCCCGTACAGGGCTTGGAGGAAAGGACACCTTCCAATTTGCACAAAGGTGCTGTCTGCCAGTGCAGCTCCAACACTGCCAGGTCTCCTCCCCCTTTTCTTTAGATCTAGAGAAGCTTAAAACATGGCTTGTAATGTGAAAGTTTCCTGATTTAACATTAGTTGAAAACTAATTCCAAAACATTGGTGACCTTATGCCTTTTGTGAGCTCAAGAAACTTCGGGGGACCAAATTCAGACTGTGATTGGAGGTCTTTGACCCAGGTGAACCCTAAGTTGCTGACACGAAGCCCTCCTGCTCTGTGCGCCTCCTGTGTGACCTTGAAGCCATCCCAAAGGAAAATGAATTGCCCTGGTCAACGATGTCAGGATGGAAAAGGGATTACGTGGACACAGAAACTGGAAATGCATCCTCTGAATGACGGTGTGCGAGTTCCCCCACCCATCATCGGGCTAACTTTAATTCGTCCTTTCTTACTATGAATGTTATTTTTCCAGAGACAACCTCCTAAGACTTCAGTCCAAAGTAGGTTCCCTGCTTACACTTTCTTCAAACAGCTCACTTTTGCTGAATGAACTTCACAAACTTGCATCATGAGATGCTCACTTGTGTGGATGTCTGCTCACTGTCTGTCTGCTCACCATTCGGGGGACAGCCTGTCTCCCCCAGCGGGGAGACGCCTGGCACAGAGCAGGCCCCCACTGTAGATTCACTGAATGACTGATTCATCTCAGTCTCCGTCAGGGAAACATCTCTCCTTGGTGTCCTTGACCTGCCCTTGCTGCATGGGGCTTCACTCCTGGGTCCCTGACCTTAGGGGATGTCTGGTTTCCACTGCTGAGAAGGAGGTTCTCTGGCGTGCCCCCACAGATCTCTGAGCCAGAGAAGGAACGCCATCCGAGCCGGCGATGGTCAGGACATCCATGCATGGCTTGTAGCTGAAACCTGCCTGGACTGGGGTTGGAGGACTCACATTCCGGGAAACTCAAACAGACACCTTCTCTGAGACAGTCATCTTGGATGTTGGGGGCAGAGGGGCGTAGCTTTTAGCCCAGAATTGAATTCTGTTCCCTGTCCATGTTAAACGTTCTGCTTTTATTTCACATGCATCGCCAGATCATTTCTATGCCAACAAAGAGGCCGGCCCTCCTGCGGACGGAGTGAGGACGTCTTCAAGGCAAATGGCATTTTTCTCGATGTTGAAAAGAATTCCCTAAGGATCAGCTGAAGCAGCTGATTCCGTAAAGTAACTAAACACAGAATGTAGCCAGCGATGGCAGGAGGAACTACAGTAGAAGGGAAACCAAAGTCACACAAAGATAACTTCTCAACGAGCCAAAGGGAACATGAAAGGCAGGAGCAGAGAAAGGAAGAGTAGGGAGGAAGGAGGGCCGAGGTGCCCTCCGGAAGTGGACATCATCAGGGGGAGGGTCTCTGTCCAAAACTCCACCTTCGGCGCTTTCAGTCTCTGTCCCACGCTCAGGTTCAAGTCCAGCTGCAGGTACTGCTCCTTCTGGCTGTAGGCTGGCCACAGAGGCAGGCCTTCCCCGTTAGGGTCCCTGGGGGTGGGAGCAGAAGTGGAGGTGGGCTTTCCATCCTCAAACACATGGCTGTGGGAGACCGGAGGTCTGCTTACCCAGTCCGAGCAAAGTTGGCCCAGTATCTCATCATCTTCCTGCTCAGCAGCTTCTCCTCCTCTGTGGCTCCTTCTGCGGGAGATAATCACGAAACCCGGCTCCCGCAAACATTCTCCAGAAGCCCAAGGTGCCTCACATTTGATGAATGCCTTTCCATCTCTCCTCCCGCTGGGTCCTCACCAGCCTACCAAGCCACTCTACTCATTTTGTATCTGTAGGTACCGAGGCTCGGAGCCGCTGTGGCCTGCCCAAGAAATCATGGCCTCCAAATGGTGGAGGCTGAACACACACCTTCCCTGCGCACCCCACGCTCTTCCAGCCATTCCCCTGAGGCTACAGTTCCTTAGGGGACAGAGACCATCTCTATGTCTCTCTCCCAATTATTGTATTTCTTTATCTGACAAAGTAATCCTCAAAGCATTTTGTCAGAGTGAAAAACCCAGGATGCAGAAAGAATATCTAATCAAAGTTAGTTTCTCTCCCATCTCTTCTCTCCGCTGTTACCAGCCTCAGAGGCAACCACGGCTACCAGGCTCTTGGGCGCCCTCCGAAGGCGGGCTGGACATGCACAAGGGTATAAGTGGACAGGATCTTGCACACGCTGTAGTATAATGGACACAGATCATGCATCTTTCTTTTTGTTAAAATTCTATCTAAGAGATAGTTCCACCGTGTCGCCTGTAAGACTCCCATTTATTACCATTTATTGTTCTATAAATACATATATATATATTTATATGCAATTCTATAAATATATAATTTGTGTATCCAGTACTCTTTTAATCGATCTTCACGTTACTTCCAGACTTGTGCTCATAGAAGCAATGCTTTAGTGGGCAGGTATATTTTTTGCACATGGGGAAGTATACTTGCACAAAACCCCCGAGAAGTTGAATTGTTAAAAACCACACGCATTTCAGATTTTCACTGAGTTTTCCATTAATAGATGAGGTTGCCTGCTTTCCCACACCTGCTCCAACAATTATGAAAAATGTACTGTTCTTCCCAACCTTGACCAATGAGAAATGAGTCCTCAGTCAAGGTAAGTTTGCAGTCCTTGTTGAGAGCAAGGTTAAGTGGGTTTTCATGTTTAAAAGCCACTTGCATCCCCTTTCCCACATACTGTCTATTTATACCTGTCGCCCAGTTTTCAGTGGGGCTGTTTCTTTTTGCACTGATTTTAGGGGCTGTTCAGACACCAGGGGATTTAACCCTTTGACACCTGTCGTTCACTCTCCCAGTTCGGAGGGCCCATGTGCCCAGCAGGTAGTCCGGGCTCAGCGACGGCTGCTGAGTAATAACAACAGTATTACTCTCTGTGCACCTCTGAGAATATCTTACCTCGCCCCTGTGCCCACCTAGGAGGCAGTCGTGGGAATCTGTGTTATAAGAATGAATAAACGAGACTGCGGACAAACCGCAGAGTGTGGACACTGCATGGGAGAGGCTCTGTCCTCACCCTCGGGAGCTATTTTAGTGACATTTTCTGTGTGTGGTTCCTCTAACTTGTCCTGCTCACCACCTCACCTGATTGGCTCATGATTTTAGGCACTGAACGGGCTGTGCACCAGGAATAAATGAGCTTGCCTCAGGAGTAACAGTTCACAGGCACGTACAGTAGATCGCCTGGACCCAGCCCACTTGGGGTTCTTGCCTTCTACCCTGGGTAGTAGCCCCATGGGAGTTCTGAGAAGGGCGGGGAGGGCGAGGCCAGCAGTCAGAGAGGTGGGAGAAAGTGGTTCTAACTGTTTAAAAATTAGATTGCACGAGCGCCCCACCCACCCACCCCTTTGGGCTTTAGTACAAAGAGAGACACCCATCAAGCAAATGTTGGCAGCTCTTTTCCACGTTGGTTTCTAAAAACGCAAGTAGTGGGCATTTTCCAGGGGAAGATCATGTTTGTAAACCTTAGACTAAATACATAAATTAAAGCTACCCCTCCAACTCCTGCATAGTTTGGGCCCAGCGAGGGGCTCTGTGCAAATGGTGGGGAGTTACGTGTCCCCCCAGCTCACCCCAGGGTCCCTGCGAGAGCAGGTGCCCCTGGGCCAGCTCCTCACCGAACATGACGACATCGCCCTTCAGGAAGGCGCCTCCAAAGACAAAACGGATCTCGTCAGTGTGATCGGCTCTGACGAAGGCCGGCTTCCGGTCCTGGAGGCAGTGGGGCCGGTGCTGAAATTCATAGAAGTACACAGGTGCGCCCGCATCTGCGGAAGGAGGAGAGAGCCCATGGCAGGCACCCAGGCTGGGGGCAGCTGGAGCGCCCGCAGCCCCACCTGTCCAGACCTGGTCCCGCAGACCTGTGCAGAGAGGTGACTTGAACAAAGCTGGCTTCCCTCTTCCTTCTCAGAGGCTAGCACTTCCTGCTCCAGAGGCCCTCACACCCCCAGTGACAGGACGGTGCCAAAGAGAAGAACTTGCTGTCCCTTGGGGCAACCTGAGAGGGCAGGGCTTCTACTCTTCAAAAGAAGCCCTTCCTACTGACCCAAGTCTGCCTCCCTGTGACTTCCTCTCACTGGTGCAGTTCAATCTGGCAGGGGTGTCCAACCTGTGGTCCCCAGGCCACAGGCAGCCCAGGGTAGCTGTGAATGTGGCCCAACGCAAAATCATAACTGTACTAAAAACATTATGGGATTTTTCTTGTGATTACATCCCACAATGTATTTAATGTGTAGCCCAAGACAACTCTTCTTCTTCCAGTGTGGCCCAGAGATGCCAGAACGTTAGACGCCTCCGGAAGGCAAACAGAACAAAGTTATTCCCTGCTTCCAAAAGCTCCGTGCATCCTACATGCCTTCACCTCCCTTCTACGAAAGGCCTTTGCTCTCTAGCTTCCCCCACCTTTCTCTGAATCATCATTTTTTCTCTACTGGATAATGGCAACCATGCTTACAAAGTCTCCCATTAAAGCACATGCACAAACACATGTGTACACACACACGTGTGTGGGCACACACAAACACACTCTTGGTCTCATCTTCCCCTCCAGGTACTGGCTTATTTTTCTAAATCCTTCTAACAAGACCTCACAATACAGTTATTATCTCTGCTTCCTCTCCTCTTGTTTTGTCTTTAGTTGCAGGGCCCTTTACGGACAACAAAAAGCACAGATTTTAAATGTACAGTTCGATGAGTTTTTATACGTGAAGTGCACGCACACTCACGTAACCACCACCCTAGTCGGGATGCAGAGAGTCCCTCGTGCCTCCTTGTGGCCACTCTACCAAGACACAGTGTCTTCGTTCCCATCGCCACAGATTAACTCTTCCTGTCCTGGACCTCGCACACACGGAATGACACCACAGGTACAACCCTTCTGCATCTGGCTTCTTTTGCTCAGTAGAATGTTCCTGACTTTCGTCCTTGTTGGAGAGTGTGTCAGTAGCTGATTCCTCTTCCCCACGATTTATTTATCTACCCGTCTGAGCACAGACATTCGAGTTCTTTCCAGCTTGGGGCCACTATGACTAGAGCCGCTGTGGACAGCCATGCACACGTCTTTCCCACGGGCACGGCTTCTCTTCCCTTCAGTGAATCCCTGGGCGGAGAACGCGTGAGGAATCGGTCAGGTGTCCGTTTATCTGTATGAGCACCTGACAGTTTTCCGGAGCGGCTGCACCATTTTAGATCACCCCTCTCCTCAGAGCTAAGGCATTCAGGAAGACGCTTCCAAACAGAAAGTAATCTAGGAGACTGGTCCCAGGAAATTATGGGAGGTGGGAATTTGCTCCATGGTCCTGAAGAAGGGGACGGAATGGAAAAAACAAGAACTCAGCGACATTCCTGAACTCTGAAAGGCAGGGGAATTGCCACGCTTGGCACGCAGGGTTATATCCCAGACACCTTGGGAGGTCCCTCGCGGTGAGGGTCCAGAAGGGCGGAGCAGGCGGCCGGTCAGCAGGCAACAAGGACCCGAGGCCCCCAGCCTCGCTGCGCTGTGGCCCCACAGGGGGGTGGCTCGGGGACTCACCTCTGTGATATCGAGCGGTGACCAGCCCGGGGACCACAAAGAACACATCTCCAAGCAAGTCCAGGAAACTGTTCCGTAGTTCAAACAGGGATTGCTCATCGTGGAAGTATTCGTCAGCCACGAAGTGTAAATACTGGGCGGGGACATGCTGTAAAAGATCACGGTCACGGGAGGTCCAGGTCAGTGACAGCAGCCTGCACACGAGGCGTGGGCCCGTGCAGGCATGATTCTGAGGGCTCTGCATGCTCTGTCACACTGAAGCCACATGGCGAGCCTGTGGCACAAGTATCGAAATCAGCCCCTTTTCCCCGACGAGGGAACTGAGGCTTACAGAGGTTGGTTAAGTGGTTTGTCCAAACTGGTGGAACCGCGATTCTTTTCAAGCCTGTTTGCATCTGAATCCCACGCTCTTAACGCCTGTGTGAAACATCCAGAAACCGCCACCCTGGGCAGGACCCAGAGCCAAGTGACCATGTGGGGCCTGTTGTTCAAACACTACAAGACTTTCAGGGTGGGGACAACAGACCAGCCGACCTAGTCTAGGACCCTGCTGAGCATGAGGCCCTTTGCGGACTACACAGGTCACGCCCCAGGAAGCCGGCCCTGCTCCCGGTACCAGCACTGCCGCCAGGCCTCTGCTGATCCATCAAAGCTAGTTGGTGCCTTGGAGTTCCCTCATCGACCAAAAACATGGGTGTCTCAGAGGGTCTTTAGTTCTGCTGGTTCCCTGGGACCTGCTGCCAAGTCCTTTAACGGGGTGCCCCCTGCTTTCTTTGACCTGGTGCCAGGCTGCCTCTCAGTCTGCAGCACCCCAACTCGCCCCAAGCACTAAGGTCGGAGGCTGGGAGGTAAACTCAGGAAGGTTCAGGGTCTGCCACATTGGTGATGCTCTTGGGGGTCTGGCACTCTGGAGAGCACTGAGACAAGTTGCTGCCCCTCGGCCCCCCCAACTCTAACCCAGAGGCACAGCCCTTCCAGCTCTCTCTGGGGTTTGGAGGGACATAAGCCACAGTGGGGGCCACTGCTCGGACTCATCCACTGGCCCCCTTCCGCCGGCTGGCTGCTCTGACCAGGTCCGGGAGCTGGTGCAAGTGCCTCCCACTCAGACCACACAACCAGCAGATCGTGGGGTGTGCGAAGTACCCAAGGGGGGTAGAGATGCTCTGTGGAGCCTCTGGCGAGCCCAACAGGGCAGTCAGGGGCAAGGCTACGCCATCTGCATTGGAGAACAATGTACCCTTTGAGAAGCCCCTCCCGCCATGCTGCTGGGCCCTAGGGGAGAGGGCACACTCTGCCCATCCTCATGCACCTTCCCACACCCTAGCGCCCACTCCTAGGACCTGGCTCACGATACCTTCTCCTCTTGGAATTCCCCCTGCTCAGATGTTCCCCTCCCCCCAAGGCCCGGATCAATGACCTCTTGCTCCAGGAGGCCATCTCCAACCCCGTCTGAGAGATTCCACTGGCCGACTTCTAGTTTAAATACCTCTCTAACTTTAGTCCCAACTCTCATCCCCAGCCAGCCAAGACTCATCCAAATCCCTTCCAAGCCTTAGGGCCCGAGTGATCCCCTACCTCCAGTCTGGTCCGCGCTGCAGCCATAGGACTCTTTCTCAAGCGCATATTGAATCACGTCGCTCTTTCACCCCAGCCCCTGGGCTGGACTTTCCATTCCTCCACAGTGTGTGACAGCCACAGCACCCTCCCCAGCCACAGCCAACCCACCACTGATTTCTTCACACTCCTCTGCTCCTAACTGCTCCCACTCTGCTGCTCCTCCATCCGCCAAACAAACCTAGCTCATGCTCCAAAACCTTTCCCTCCGGCCTATGGACACCACAGGGCCGGACATCCCTCGGCCCTGATTTGTGCAGCAATGCCCTGAAGGGTCTCCTCCCCAGGTTCCTTGGCTTGGGGGCGGGGGGCGGGGAGGGGGTGCCTGCTTATCACTGTGCCCAGTGCCTCTGGAAGTGCTGGGGCAGGGGGGCCTCTCAGCAAACATCTGATCAGCGAATAAATGACTGAAAGGAACCCAGAACACAGGACGCAGTGAATAAATGTTCACGGAAAGATGCAAGGGAAGAAGGAAAGGAATCCGCCTCAACATCCTCGTGTCTGGGATATACTTGTGCAGGGAGCGAATGAATAAATGGTTGAATAATGGGCCTCGGAATTTCTAGAACCCAATACAGGCCTGGCTGGCACGTAGGGAACATGAGTCCCTAGTCCCAGGTGGGCTGCAGAATTCGGAACTCACCAGAGCTGTGCGTAACAGGCGCAGGATGACGGACTTGTTGGAGCCCCTGAGGATCTCGGGGAACTCCTGCTGTGGAGAGAAGCAGGGGCCCTGTGAGCGCATCAGGTCATCAGAAGGGAGGCTGGTCTCTCTGGGGGCGACCGCCCTGCCTTTCCGAGGGGAGACCAGGAGAAGCAGGAACCGATTCGGCCCTCAGGGGGCACATGTAGAAGCAGCCTCAGTGGGTGGTTCAACAGCACAGTTTCTTCTCACATTTCATAAAAGGCAGCCACTCCCTGCAAGCCCGTAGTCTCGTGGGACCTGAGTGGCTTCCCTGTGGAAAGGCCACATGGGCAGCGTTGTGCCCTCACAGGTCCCTGTGTTGAAGCCCTAGCCCCAGGAACTCAGAGTGGGACAGTGTGTGGAGACAGGGTTTTAAAGAGGCGATTACCTTCAAGTGAGGACCTTAGGTTGGGCTCTAATCCAATCTGACTGACGTCCTTATAAGAAAAGGATACGTGGACAAGCAAAGAGACACCAGAAAGGTGTGCACACAGACAAGAGATCATGTGAGGACTCGGCTAGAAGGCGGCCAGCTGCCAGCCAAGGAAGGAGGCCTCAGAAGAAACCAAACCGGCCAGAGCCTTGATCTTCGACTTCCCAGCCTCCAGAACCGCGAGAAAATAAATTCCTGTTGTGTAACCCGCCCAGTGCGTGGTGCTTTGTTATGGCAGCCCTCGCTAACTACCACAGGCCACAACTTGGCTTCGACACCAAGTTCAACGAGAGACCAGAGACTCTCGAAACCAGTGGTCTGCTGTTCTCTTTCTGAAGACCTGTGCAATCAGGGCCTCCGAGAAGCCAGCCGCTGGCAGGCGGCGCATGAAGGGTGAGGCTGGTGGTTAAGAACGCCGACTCTGCTTAGTACACAGTGAGAGCTACGCGTAGTTATTTGTTAAATGACCCCCTTCCCTGGCTGATATTACAGCTTTAAAACGAGGGGATAGAAATACTATTCATTGTCAAGTGAGTTTCCCTGGTACTTTTTCTGCTCACAAATTTTGAGCCACTAGGGTAGTTACTAAAACATATGTGTCTCCTAGAACACGAGGGAACCCCCGGAGTTATTGAAGTTACCCGCAAGTATAGTTTAACTACGAAGGACCCTCTCTGTATGTTCGGAAGCTGGGATTTGGGACCGTCCACTAGCTTTGTGACGTGAAAAACCTCTGTATTTCAGACACTCATTCCCCCAGCTCGAGAGGAGATGGGTGTGTAGAAATGAGCTGTGACGGTACTAAGAGGTTGAACGCCCCCCTCCTCTGAGGGCAGATGAAAGGGTTATTTCAAACGTGGGGGGTCTTCCCAAGCCACGCGGTCAAGGAAGCAGGGCTCCTCCTCAGCGTCCAGGCCTCAGCTCAAATGAACCCTCCCAGAGGACCCTTCCCTGACCACCCTTTCTCCTCCCTCAGGAAGCTTTCTCTCCCCGGTTTATGTCCTTCACAGCCCCCACCCTTCTCTGAAACCTTGCATTTCGTCTGTCCCTGCCCTCGAGAATGGAGGCTCGCAGAAAGCTGCAGCCGTGTGACCAGTTCCCAGTCGCACGCTCAGGTTTTGATACCAGCGAGCTTAGCGTGTATAGGAAATGGTCAGTTCATTCTTGCTGAAGGACTGAAGTGATTCGGTGATTTTGCAACTTGCACCGGCTTAGAGGGCATTCTTGGAGATCCCAGTGCCCGAACTGAGGCTGAACAGGAAAATGTAAAGGCCGGAAGGTTTCTGAACCTACATGGATTTCACTTTGAAGTATTTAGTAGCTGCGCTTATTTGAAACAGTCATTTGTCATGTTTTGAACAAGGCCCAAATGGATCCCATCACCCCTTAGCATTTCATAGAGTCGTTTCTTTCACCAGCAACCTACACGAGGAGCAAGGTGGACACTCGCTAAGGCTGACCCCAGGCCTGTCACCCTCCTTCAGAGAGAGGAAAGATGACCGCTCTGCGCCTGGCTGATGGACTCCAGCCCTCACAGCCCTCCACACCCAAGGGAGGGGCCCACGAAGGAAGCAAACCCCTGCCTCACTGTCGAGGGAGCGAGCGAAGACGCGGGCAGAATTCTTACCACCGGCAGCAGGAAGCCACACTCGTGGTTATTGACTCCGATGATAGAAGGAACGGAATTAAATGCTTTTTGAATCAATAGTTCTAGAGGCTCATCGGGAAAGAAAAAGCCATCAACCACTCTAGTGAAAGACTTGGTTTTCTGAAATAAGAAGAGAAAAGTTGGAAGCTGTGTCTGTTCTCGAACCCTGCTGTCCCCAAACCCTAGCCATGCTGAGTTAGCCCAGTCTAGCAAACTGGGGTAAGAAGGGAAAATGAGCCCCTCTGCGCTGGTCCCAATGCCTCTGTGTGCCTGGGCAGTGGGGGGAACTTCTCTGTGCCTTCTTTTCCTCATCTGCTGACAGGAGATAAAAACAGAATCTACCTAAGAAAAATACTAGCCTAGCACGGTGGTTCTCCAAGTGTGACTCCCAGACCACCAGCATCAGCATCACTTGAGAACTTGTCAGAAATGCAGGTTCTTAGGCCCCACGCCAGGCCTACTGAACACAAAACTCTGGGGATACCGTCCAACCAACTTAAAAAAAAACCTTCCAGGTGATTCCATACATGTTGCAGGGTGAGAACCACTGGCCAAACGCGACGGGCAGAACGGTGAGGGTGGGGATGGCTGGGGTACTTACTGAGGGCTGGTGTGAACCCCTTCCCGAGACGTCTTCCCCAGCACTGTGCCTGGGGTCAGGCTGGATATTTCTAGGGTCTCAGGAAGCAACACTTGACTCTATTCATGGGGAGTGGGGGTAGGTCTCTGTTTGGAAGTGGGGTTAGACCCCCCATCAGGTCACGGACTTGCCCACTTCCCCGACTCCAGCACAGCTCACAACAAATCCTCAGCTCAGGCCAGATAACTACTTAACAAATTGGAATCTGGCAGATAATGACCTTGCTCTGCCAAGGACTGTCAGAAGCTCTCAGGACTGGAAGGGACATAAAAGATCATCCAGGCTATTCGATGAATCACCCAGTGACTGAAATTTGTCATCAGGACCCTTCCTGCATCCAGAGAGGTGGGTACTGCATCGCCTTCTACAAGAGCAGATCCTTTGTCAGGCAACTGAGTGTTTAGGAAGCTCTTGATCTTACGAAGCTACAAGGGCTCCCCACAGGACTTGTAGTCTTGATCTTGACCTTAGCTGCTGGGGGTCTTGTGAAACAAGCACGATCCCTCTACCCAGTGAGGTGCCTTCAGTGACTGGGACACAACTTCTGTAACTTGTATTTTGCTGGATCTTCTCCAGGCCAAGCAGGTACTCCTGGCCCATCAAGTTCTTTCAATTACCCATTAGGGTCCTATAGTCCACATATTTACAGCCATTGCTATGAATCCCCAGCCCCCATCTTTCCAAGTCCCAAGTCAAAATAAGTAAGAGCGGCAGGGTGCGTCTACCACTCATTCAAAGGGCCGCCCTGCCCCCAAACCCTCTCCTCCCCCTTCACCTGGCTGATGTGCAGCAGCTCCTCGGAGGACTTTGCCCGCAGGCACCGCAGCAGGGCCTCGGAGTCTGCCACACTGCAGCCACAGGTATCTGCGACCATCTGCAACTGTTTCCAGAGAAGGAGCAGGTTAGAGCCCAGGACTGAAAGCCTCCAGGAAAATGAAAACTGGAAGGAGCCCTCAATCCAGCCACAGGCCGGCCCATCATACACGATGTCCAGCCTGCTGGCCCACCCCACTCTCATGTGCCCGTAGTGGAGAGGACACAGTGAGGACAGGTGGGTCCTGCATCATCCTTGCTCTCACCTGGCACTCCTTGTCATCTTTAGCAATTGCTGGAGCTGGGGGTAAGGGTTCGCCAGTCTGTGGCCATGGAATGGGGTCAAGACTCCTGGTCATGGAGTGACCTATGATGTCACAGTCCTATGATGTGGGCTCCACTGGCCTGGGCCCCACAGAGCCCAGAAGCCCAATTCTGGGGTGCCGAATGGAGTCGGGACCCCCAAGAGTAAGGATTTGCTTTGCAAGCTCCTTAATTGTCTGTTGAGGCACAAGGCCAGCTCAGAGTTTCGGCTTGTTGCCTCTGCTCAAGCCTCACCCTCACCCCCACACTGGGATGCCCTGAACACTTTCCTTCCGTCTCCTGCACTGATGTCATTCACTCTTGAAGACCCAAGTCCCGCCCTCTCCAGGAGGTCCTTTCCTACCACTGCAGTCCCTCTGAATCCCTTCCTCCTCTGGCCTCCCATCCCCCCGAGGGTCCCCACCTCCTCTACCTAAATACCTCTTGCCCTGTCACTGAACTTCCCACATGTGTACAAGCTGTCCCTTGAAAGTGGCGGTCCTTAATCTTCTGGGAGCCATGTATGCTCTGAGAGTCCAGCAAAAGCCCGACTCTCCCTGGGAAAATGCAGACAGCTATAGAGTTTGCATACGATTGCGGGAGTTTGAGGACCGCCTCCCAGGTGTGTCCATGGGCTCCAGGGTTAACATTCCTGTCGCAAAGTGATTAGAGTCTTCGGGTTAGTGTGTGCCTTCTCTATGTAGAGACCCGCAGATCCTAGCCCAGAGCTGGGAAAACCATGGGCACTCTGAACACACACACACGCACACACACATGCACACACGCATGTTACCAACCACAATTTTCCCCTGTAGAGAGGGGACTTTTGCAATATTGTAACTCTGTTTCTGCGCTTGGTATGTGTTGCTCTTTTCTATAAGGAGTTTACGAAAATGCTCCACAAACACAAATAATACCCAGGAAATGGCTCCACAGCCCAGTGTTTAATTAATATTCATTAAACGAGTCAGCTCATTGGTGAGCTCATTCACTGAGCAGATGCTTGTAGTCACCTAATATCTACCAGACATTACGCTGGGGCGTGAAGGACATAAGAGACCTTGGTCTCTGGGTCCTGGTAGAATGCAAAGACAGGGTGACAGATGACAGCTATCTGGGGCATGTGCCTCACCTCCTCCCCCCTCACAGTCCCATGTCAGACAATATTAATAAGTCACAGTGTTATTTCCTCCCGAGCTGCAAACAGCAGCAGGATCTTATTAGAGTCCTCTAGGTAGACTAGCGTAAGTAGAGGAGGTGAGCTGTATATAACACAGGGGACAAAGATCTATATCACAAGCAAAAAATAATAAATGAAATATGAGGCCTCTCTCTGTCTCTCTGTCACACACACACACACACACACACACTCAATACCACCAGCACTATTGCATTGTGTATCTGGACCCATTTCCTATTGAACCAGGCCTCCCACGGGGCAGCAAGGTTCGCCTTAGGCCAGCATCGGCTTCTTTGGCCACGGTCAGTAAGGCCAAGCACAGGGTCTATCGACACCTGACCAGGGAGAGGAAGCCAGAGAGGTGTTAACAATATACCTACATCCTCATTTCTCTCTTCATCAGGGGCCTGCAGGTAAGGGATGATGGCCACCCCACTCTCCATGATGGCTTTGTGGAATAAGTCATTGGCCAGTGGGGACAGGACCTGGAGAGATAAAACAGGAGCCTCCTTACGAGAGCTTGAGAGAGAGGGGAAAGTCCTGGTCTGAGGGTTTAAGGACCAGCTGTGAACGGTTGGGTAAGTGGTTGGGTAAGTTTTATAACTTTGAAGTCACACATTCTGGCGTGTGAGTGCGAGCTCCTTACTTCCCGGCTGGGCAACCCCAGGCAAGCTGCTGAATATTTCTAAGCATCAGTTTACTCTCTTACAAAACTGGGTACAAATCGAGCCCACGTCACAGGGTTGTTCTGAGGAGTAGAGGTAATGGACAGAGAAGGACTTGCACAGTGCTTGGTGAATTAATAAGCACCGGTGACACGGTGGCTGCGGTCACATACCTAAAGTTAATATAATCCGCCTTCTAAGGTTGCTTGGAAGGTAGAGAATACCTTGTATATCGTCAAGTGTTACATAGCAGAAGCTTCACCCACCTCCCTGCAACTGACTTCCGTGATTAACACGTGAGCCGCTGCCCAGGAAAGCTGACCACTCAGAACTCAGAGCCAGGGAGCCGTCCTCCACTGGCGCATCCGCACATTTCGATTCCCACCAATTCCTTGCCAAGAGTCTGGTGTGTTTGCTTCCAAACCTGTTGTCAGTGACATTTGCTATCGTAATCACGTGATCAATGAACAGGGAACCCATGGATGTGTGTGTGTGTGTGTGTAAAAAGAAAACAAAATTATGTTTCCGGGGGAAAAACCTGGATAGAGGCAGGTGGCTATCACAATTGGGGGTGAACAAGGTAAGAATAAACCACATGGCGGGTGGGGGGAATAGGAAACACCGGAGGTGGCTGCATTCACAGACTACTTCACAGGCCTCATTGGTGCGCGCCCACTCCAAGGACACAAAACCGCAGTTTGAGGGCGGGGAGCCCTGTGTGTGGTTCATGCCAGAGAGCCCTGTGGACCCCCAGCCAGCGAATGGGCTCTGAAAGGGTAAGGCCCTGGAGCAAACTATTGGTGGAGGAATGTATGTTTTAAGTTAAAATAAAATACTGACATGTATCCTTTGCTATTTTATGCTTTAGCTGAGCTTTTCTATTAAATAATTATCCCTCCTGGTAATTGGACACCAGGGACTCAACTGTACAAATACAAACGATTTTTCCTCAAATTGTCACTCACTATGTGACCTTGCAAGATTCATTTAAACTCTCTGATGACAGCTCTTGTCCTTAAAATGAGACTGAGCCCCTAACTCACAATGTGAGGCTCCAGGGGGATGATGTGGATAAAAGTGTCCAACATGAAGCACCAACCACATGGAAGTGGCTCCTCACCCTCATTTTTGTAACCCTCCCCCCCGCCACCGAGGTTTGTTCAAGTCCAAAGAAGAGAACTCACCAGGCTGGACACACTGATGGCCCCCGCTGACTCGCCGAAGATGGTCACGGAGCGTGGGTCCCCACCAAAGAACTCGATGTTCTCCTGGACCCAGCTGAGGGCGGCCAGCTGGTCCATGAAGGCCCAGTTCCCCAGAGCATGCTGGTCCCCTGTGCTAGGGGTGAGAGGTGAGTGAGAACATGCATGGGCCAGGGTCTGCCTCCTGCAGCCCGGGCAGCTGGCAGCAGGGGCTGTGGGCGGGGGACAGGGCACCGCCGTGCCCGCTGGGGAGAGGCTGCAAATCAGAGACCTGAGGCGGCGGGGAAAGCCAGGCTTGGTTCTCTCCCTTTGCTGGGATTTGGGTTTGAGAATCTGAGGAAAGCTACACACACCAGGAAAGCACACAGACAGTCCTGTGTGTGCAGTTTCCAGGTATTCACAGGCTCCCCCGAATCCGTGGATTCCAGCAGAGCTCTGCTCCTGAGGGCGGGTCTGCACCAGGGAGCAGGACCCACCCGGCACAGAGGTTCCAACAAAAGACTAAAGGAATAAGGGCGACAGTAACTGCAGCGGCAGCACCACACTGTGATATTGTCCTGAGGGCTTTATGGCTGATGCTTCCCTAGTGCCCCCAGCCGGTGAGGTAGGGGTACTGGTGTTTCTCCTGCTGCCCCTCTGGGTGCTTCTATCCCTACCGTCTCCACCCTCCTCCCAAAAGACTGACCCCTATGGGCTGCACCCAGGCTTCCAGCTGTGTGCCATCAGTGGAAGGCACCGGCCAGGGGCTTGGGGCGGGCCGTGGAGACCAGCACGTTTGTCCCGCTGCCCCAGGCCCGTCTCTGCTGGGCAGTGCTACGGGCAGTGGCTATATTTCTCTGAGGCCATAGCTCAGGCCACTTCCCTGCAGAGAAATCTGCAAGCAAGCCCTGCGCTCACTGCTGGGCACCTCGGCTCCTTCTCACAGACAGGAAAGCAGGACCCGGAGAGAGTAAATCCCTTGCCCGGGACCTAAAATGGTGCAGACGTGCGATTCAAACCCAAGGAGACTGACCCCGGAGTCCGACCCCGGAGTCCGACCCTGGAGTCCATGTTCCTGGCCATGGCCCCATGCCGCAGCCCGTGCAGACAGCGTGTTTCCCAGGATGGGCGGGCAGTTAATGAGGAGGGAACAGGATGCAACGGAGTGACTCTTCCCAGGTGAGCGCTTGAGGAGCCTTGAGATGGGGCCTGAAGGCAGAGACTCTTAGCTGCTCACACACTCTGCATCCTCATCTTCCAGGGCATAGGCTGGGCTACATTCCCCATCCCCCTTGAGTTGGGTATGGCCAAGTGACGGAGCTCCGCCAATGGTATACAAACAGAAGTGATGAGCGCTACCTTCAGGCTGACCCAGAGGGACCACCCTCACAGGACCCTCCAATCTCTTTCTGCACCTGCTGGCCAGATGCAGGGTGTCCCGGCCCTACAGGAGGGCAGAGCCCCAGACGGAAGGAGCCCCCATGCCTGATGACCATGCGGAAGGATGTCTGTCAGTCAGGAACACTCTGTTAGATTTCATGGGAGTGAGAAAGCAATTTTTATTGCCCTACAACCTGGGGGTTTACCTGTTATAGTTGCTAAAATTAACTAAATAATTTGGGTCAAATTTGTTCAGGGTCACTGAAGACTCACTCCTCCTTGGGATGCTGGGCACTGAATCCCCTATGGCTCCTACACAGCTACCCCTCTCGTGGGTGTCAGCCACTTGGGGACACTCACTTGAAGAAGCCAAATATTCCTAGCCGGTACTGGGCAGTCACAACCAGCACGTCCTCGTAGGCAGCCAGGGCGGACCCATCGAAGATGGAGGCTGAGCCAGTCTGGAAGGCGCCCCCCGGGAGCCACACCATGACCTAAGGAGGGGAGAGGAATTTTCCAGTCAGCCTGCCGAGCACCCAGACCCCCTCCCTGTGCCCGATGGGTCCTTCTTTCTTTATGGAAATATAAATGTCTCACTTTCATTTCTAAAGAGCAACAGAGGTTTTGTCTTTTGAAGAAGGTTCAGGGTTATGCATGTGGGCTCTGGCATCTGAGTACCTGGGATTGATTCTGAGCTCTGCCACTGACTAGCTGTGTGACCTTGGGCAGATTATTTAACCTCTCTGAGCCTCGTTTTGCTTATCTGTAAGATGTGAAAAATAAAAGTATTCCACTTATCAGGATATTACGGGGTTGAAAAAAGATTCTGCATCTAAGGTTCACGGAACAACACTGGCACGTTTCAAGGGCTCAGAAAGTATTAACTAAACACTGAACTTGTGACCCACAGGAAGACAGAAATCATTGTAAGCCGTGTGAGAGAGCAAACACAGCTTAAGTTGTTCTAATCTAAGCCTGTTGTCTACCTACAGCGAAGAGAAGAGAGGGAAAAGGGAAGAGGAGTATGGAAACTTTACTATACTGACTAGAAAAATTGGGACCAGGGAACATAAAAATTGTTCAAATGGTATTATCACTATTTACACTTAATAATAAATCCCCACCATTCTCCTTTTTAATGGTCGTATTAGGGACTGCAACCCTTGGGGCAGGAAAACAGAAGAAAGCCACCGAGGAGAAAGGAGAACAGAACAAAACATTGGCTTTGACACAAGAATCTGCCACTTACTGTGGGCAGAGCGCAGAGCAAGACCCTCATGCCCTCCCTGTGCTTCAACTTCTTCATCTGTAGCATGGGCCCAACAGCCCCGACCCTCGGGGTTATTGTGGGGGTTAGATGAGATGCTATACCGTGCCTGGCACCTGTCAGACACCAACGGATGTTGCTGTTATAAAGCAACACAGCGAGTCTCCTCTTGCACTGGTGTGGGGCAGAGAAGAGGAATGGGAGGGTGTGGCTGAAAGTGAGATGGTAGACTATGCCTTTTTTCTCACTTATACGTGGAATTTCTACATTTCTAAATGAAGTGCTCCACATCGTTACCTGTCTTCATTGCAAACAGAAAAATTAGAGAATGCAATTATCTTCTTTTTAAAAATGTTTCCCAAGCAAATTAACAAACAAAAAAATCAGAATCCTTCTAAGCAGTGTCTTTTCTAAATGTTTATGGACTATCAAATACTCGACAGAGGGGAAAAAGGCAAAATAAAAGTCAAAGGTCCAGATCGCTGCCAGTAAAGAACAATCAGAAAAGAAGAACAAGTGCATCTGTCACTAGAACGACTTTTTAAGGAAGTTACAGACGTGTTAAAGCTCCGTTTCCCTTTTACCCAGCAGGAAGCTGGGCCTGAGTCCAGACACCCAGCCAGTCTGCCTGGGGCCCATCCCAAGGACCTGCTAGCTGGAGCCCCCAGCGCAGCACGCAGCCTTACAGGGAGTTTGGCTCTGGTGTCCGCGCGAGCTGGGGCGTAGATGTTAAGGTACAGGCAGTCTTCCGACACTCCCAAATTGGGGAAATGCACCTTGAGAATGTGTTGATATGAGGGCAGCCAATCTGAGTTCTGGAGGCACCTTGGAGAAGGAGAGGAGAACCCCCCAGAGTTGCTGTCAGCAAACTTGCCTGCAAGGAGCCAGCTCTTGTGATAGCGAGGAGGCCCGGGGGTCCCCTTCACCTGAGCAGAAGATGCCTATGGGGGCTCTTGGTGCAAAGTTAGTCATGCCCTCCCCTGATGGCACAAACAAACCATGAGTCTCTTTGGTCTGTTTCCTGGGTAGGAAAGTACATTGTGCACAATAATTGTACCATTCACCCCCCTCACTCCCCCCCCACCTGTGCCTACACCCACCATCATAATGCAGACACGCACATAAAGACTCAGACTGGTTCAGCAATTCCCCAAACTGCAGTGGTCAGGATGCCAGCTGCATACCGAAGGCTTTGCTCTGGAAGCTCCCTCTTCTGCCCCCAGAGGAACAGAAGGCTGTTTCCCCAGGCCTCTCCACCAGGAGCCAACTGAAGTAGGTGTGCAGAGAGACTCCTGCATCCAGACCTTTGCTCAAGCTGGTCCCTCTGCCTAGACTGCTCTCTTCCTCTACCTGCTTGCTCATGTTCTTCCCTTTCTGTCAGATTCAGTCCAACTGTTACCTCCTCCAAGAAGCCTTCCGAGATTTCTCCAGTTATATCCTAGGTATCTTTGGAAACACCTGAGTGTTTTGTGGGTTTTTTCCCTTGAAGTTCTCCTAGACTTGCATATGAGTGTTATCATATTCCCCAACTCAACCATGAGCAGCTAGAAGCCTAAGACTCTGTATTAGTCACCTAAGTACCATATGGCCCCTATCACCAAGCCTGACACATAGTAAGATTGAGTGACATTGTATACGTGAATATTTCTACAAATCACTCAATTAATGTTAGATTTTTGATAGACTAGTGCACAGATTTGCTGCAAATCTACCCCCGACAAGTTTTTGTGCCTGTTTTGCCCCTTTGTAGGTTGTTTACCAGAAATCGAGGCCTCATGCTCTCAGCAAAGCCGTCTCTGACCATGCCCCCCCCCCACCCCAAAGTGAGGCTAGGTGGTTCTCTGTGCTTCCTCAGCTCCTTCTCTGATCCCCTACGGCAGTCCTTGTCACTCTTCATTTGACCTGTCACTACAGTTTGTGTCCCCACCACCACTACCAGTCTGCGGGGTCCTGAGGGCGGCTGTGCCTAACCCACAGTGGTGTCATTTGGGGCTTCATGGAGGTCCAGTCATTGGGTCGGTTCTTAACAGATAGGAGCTGATGAATGAATGAATGAATGAATGAATGAACGAATAAGCAGATGAGTTTCCTATCAGTGTCCTCAGTCCCTGGGCCACATGGGGTCTTCTTCTGTGGCTAAGGGAGCTTCCTGGCACCAGGGTGCTCCTTCTGCCTGGAAGCCCAATGCCAGGAATGTGACCAACTGTGAGGACGTGACAAAATTTGTCAATCAGAAGATTCTTGGGGATTTCCACGTCTCAGCTCCCACCTAGTGCATGAGGCCCCTCGACAATTCACGGGGAGTCAGTGGCCTACCTAAGCTTGAAAATTTGCAGTGCCTGGGAGCTCCTTACCTCCCAGCCCCGCTGTGTCACAGAGACATGCTCCTGTCATCGTTCCCCAGGTATGTATGGATTTTCCACTGTGGGCCAGCCAGGCTCTGCAGAGGCCCTGTGCTGGCTGCTGGAGCTAGCTTCCCTGTAGTGTGATTCTCCCTCTACAGCCCTTGTCTGGTCTGCCCACAGAGACTAAGTCTAGCCGAGAGGTGACACAGAAACACCTAACAGCCCCTTCCTACCCTCCCAGACTCAGAATCCTTAGAGAGCAAAGCTTTCAGACCACCCAGTGTGCCGGGCCCAGGTCTGGAGATTCCAACTCGGAAGTTCAGACAGGAGTCCGGGGAGCTGCATGTTCTAATGATGCCATGTGGTCACTGAAGCCACTTCTGTAGCCCTCCCCCACCCCTAACACCCCTTCCCATTGGCCTGCATGGCCTATTTCCCCCTCAATGCTCTGCTCCCACTCCCAGTCGCAGGCCACCCTTGGGACCAAGCCTGGTCTTACAATTTAGGGTATGATGTGGCGTCTCGGAAGCCATTCCAGGGCAACATAGGCTGTGGGTTTGTGAATCGCAGGGGTCCTAGAGGGGGCGCAGCAAATGGGACCCCGAGGAACACGTTCACTGGCATGGCGCTTCCCAGCACAGCGGCTTGCTTCCCCCGGACCCATCCCAGCCTGGTGTTCCGCATGGGCGCATCTCCGGTGGGCCCTGAGGGAACACACAGGAACACACGGGGAGGGATCAGGAATCGGGAGCTGGCCAGAAACAAGCTGAACCCAGAGCTCTCCCAGTTGGGGGCACTCTTTCTCCGCCAAGAAACTGTGGAACAGGAAGTATCTGGATTCCTTCTGAAGGAACCCAGGCCCACTGCTTCCTTCACGATTGCCTGAGTAGTCACCTGCATCAGAACACCAACTCAGCACGGAGCCACAAAATCTCCCCCGGGGACCTCGGGGAACCGCCTCCCTCCTGTGCACAGAAGCCTCCCCGTCCTACGGAGCTGACGATGCACACCGGGCTCTGCAGACCCTGGGACCGCACTCAACCACCTGGCCCAGAGCTCCCCACACGTCGTCCCTGTCAGACCCACCAGCACTAGGGTCTGTGCGTCATCTGTATGGCTACTGTTTCTTTAATTATCTTTAACCTAAATTTAAGGGAACTTTTCATATTTACCTAGAGGAAGCTTAAGCAATGACATCTATGGACTTGTGGTTTTGCTGAGCTAGGTATATGCTTTTGGGAATGCATGAAAGTAAACATATAGCAGTGAAAATAAAAAATTCTCATGCAGATGCTGCCTGAGACCTCTCAGCCTGAGAGTGCAGGCCGCTCGGTTCCCACACAGAATCTGGAGCTCTGAGAAGGGAATAGGCCGGCTGTTTAGTTAGCAGGACCCCGGTGACTGGGCTCTACCTCTGCCAACGTCACTTCAACAGGGAAGGTCCCACTGGAGCAGCCAGCATCACAGAAGTGCAGGCTCTGTCCCAGACCCCTCCCCAGTGCCCAGGGCAGAGGGCTCTCCAAACCCCTCACGCAGTGCGAGAAACTCAAGGGCAGGACTGGGGTTTTCTGTGCTCTGCCCACGTGCCCTGGCAGGAGACTCTGGCCCCGGGGCTGTCAACAGCACCAGGACATCGGCCAGGTGCCCTGAGGGTACGGTGGAGCCCTCCAAGGGCCCTCAGAGACCTCTGAGCAATAATTTCATTCCCACCAGTGGAAAATCCCCCAAGACAGGGAAACCCCCCTACCCTGTCTTCTGAGAGCCCCCCTCTCCCACTGGGCGCCTCACCCTCAGTGGCAGCTGCAAGGACCCAAACAGCCCAGATCAGGGTCTGGCCTGGGTGCACCCACTCCCCACTCATCTGGTTGGTCTGCCTGCACTCCTGGACATCCACAGTGGCTGCTGGCCTCAGAGAGCTTCGGTCAGGGGCAAGAAAGAGCTGCCTGTTAGAAGACAAACGTTGAGCAGACAGACACAGAACACAGGACTGGTGAAGAATAGCATCAGACTAAGATTCGAGAGAGGAATTGGCCAAGCAAGACTTCCCTGTTCTGATTTACATAGGATGCTGACGATTAACTCTTGAGCTGGGGAACAGTCATTTGTTAGGCTTTGGGCTCATAGAACAGAACTAGACTTGGAATCGGGGAAGCCAGAGACCTTAATTCAGATGCTCTCAGGAGCTGGAAGGCAGAAAACAAGCAGTGAATGCAGCTGGGCCAGGAGAGCAATAAGGAGTGGTGGGGACTATGGAAAACTGCACACACATGCTCTGTCTGAAGGGGCAGTGACGTCTCAACCCCAGTGAACATTTGTTTTGTGACAATGTAGGTAGGCCAAACCAGAAGTGTACAATATTGCTCTATTTTTCAATGTGGCCTCAATTAAAAAAAAAATCACAATGGGAGCCCCATGCATTATTTCTACAGGCTTGAGTTTAAACATGTTGGGTGTCGATAGGGTCAGAGACTTAGGGCTCTCTAGACGAGATGGGGTGCATTCAGGGCAGTATGGCCGTAGACAGACTTAGGGCTTTTCAGTGATGAAAGCCCTCAGCTCATGTCCGGGCCGCAGACTGGGTGGTCAGTAGTGTCTGCCAGATTGGAACCTAAACACCCACCCGTACATTGTGCTTTAAAAAGCTGTCAAGAAGAATGTGACTCGTTTTCCTGACTTTCCAGGTGGGTCCTGCCTATTATCACCACCCTGAGCAGTGCTATGCTCTTGCCCATGGCCTTGAGGCCCTTCACAGAGATCTGAGTTCCATCCTGATTCTTCCTCAGAATCAAGGGTGTCCTTGAACAAATCTTTCCTTTCCTCTGGCCCTCAGTCTCCCCATCTTTTGATGAGGGTTGTGCTGGTATTTTAGGATCAAACGTTCCAGAGACCCAAGTATGAATGAGGGTCCAGACCTGAGTAGGACAGAGAGGCAGAGAGATTCCCGAGATGAGGGAGAACGTTGCTACAGGACAAGTGAGTGGCAGCGAAAAGGCGCCGACTTTGCCAGTTCCAAATGACATCTCTGCTGGCCCCATGCACCAGGGGCTTCAATGTCCATTTTGTCGCCAACTTGGAGACTTCTTAGACTATCTTCCTGTCCTAGCCCTCCCAAGTTGCCACCAAAAAGACACTCCCTGCCCTACAACCCTGTCCCCCCATCCAATCAGAAATAGTATTAATCACCTCTCCGGCAGCTCACTCAAGTTATTAAAGTGCCTCCACATGTACTATCTTATTGTCACATCTCCCCCTGCCACACACACACTTTAGATGCTTGTTTCTCCAGCTTTTTATCCTCTTAAGCCCAATTCACTTGCCACTTCTGAGAATCTTTCCAACATTCTCCTGAACCCCTTAACGCGTTGCTTTTCCAGCCCCTCCTGTTCCCTAGTCAGTTGGGTACACGACGGCCTTCCTCCGTGAGAGGGCCTTCTCTTCCACCTATGTGTCCATCGCAGCATCTTCCGTGCACTCTGGCATTTCCCCAGGCTCAGTCGTGGGCCTTCTAGCCTCACAATTTGTCCCATTCCCACTACTAACTTGACCATCAATACACTTGAGGTTTTTCTTTATATTGACCTTGAAAACAACTGTTCATGTTCAAAGCAATCATTACATACCTACTGCAATGAGGACAGTGTTTTGACATCACCTCTAGGATCTTGATGTACCCATCACTAGCACAGACCAGTGGCCTGGAGGGCCCCTGAGAGACATGGACCTTTGATGGGGCCTCTCTGTTCTCCCACGTTGCCTTCAGGGAGAAACTAGAATGAGAGAGGACCTCGGTCCAAGGCCTGGCTTAAAACAGATGCTAATCTACCCCTGCTGGCAGGCAGTGGGGATCAAAGGGAGACTGAAGGAACCCTGAAGGCATCAGAGCAATGACAGGGACCTCAGCACAGACACCAGCCTGCAGGTGGACAAAACAAAGAGCGGACGCTCTGGAGATGGAATCAGGCCACTGGGCAATGCCCCTCACACCCCACATGGGCATAGAGCTGCACCCTTTGAGTTCCCTCCCATAGCCTTTCTTCAAATTCAACTCACATTCACGTTGAACCAAATGCACTGACAGGATGTTCAAATATTTTCCCCTCTAGCTCCATCCTGTCATTCCCGGTGGTTGTATCACTGCACCCCATCACACCCCCATCACTGTTCTCCCATAACTACACCTATCACTGCACCCCATCACTACAACCCCATCACTACAACCCCATCACTGCACCCCATCACTACAACCCCATCACTACAACCCCATCACTGCACCCCATCACTACAACCCCATCACTACAACCCTATCACTACACCCCATCACTACACCCCATCACTATAACCCCATCACTGTACCCCATCACAACCCCATCACTACAACCCCATCACTGCACCCCATCACAACCCCATCACTACAACCCCATCACTGCACCCCATCACAACCCCATCACTGTACCCCATCACTATAACCCCATCACTGTACCCTGTCACTATAACCCCATCACTGCACCCCATCACTACAACCCATCACTGTACCCCATCACTACACCCCATCATTGCACTCCCATAACTACATCTATCACTGCATCTCATCACTGTACCCCCATAACTACAACCCCATCACTGCACCCCATCACTGTTCTCCCATAACTACATTCATCACTGCACCCCCATAACTACACCTATCACGGCACCCATCCCTGGATCCAGTCTTTGTTAATTGCCTTTTCCTCTCCTAAAATGTTTTGCCTTGACTTCTTCACCTGGTGAAATCCTACTTATCTTTCAAGATCCCATGGAGACAGCATCTCCTCCATGCAGAACTCCTTATTCTCAAATGCTAGAATCACTCTCTCCTTTCCTCCTGCATGTTTTGTTGATGCCTCTACTATACTCTTTACAATCCAATGTCCTATAGCAAACAACAGTGTATGTTATCAACAGAAAAGCAGACATACAAATCAATGGAACAGAACTGAGAGTCCAGCAGTAAACCCACACATACATGGACAACTAATTTACCACCAAGGAGCCAAGAATATTCCTTGGGGAGTGTTGGGACCTCCCATGGACTCTGCTGAGTAACTACAAAATATGTTCAAGACTTGGTGAGTCTTGGTGGGAGTCTCACTGCACCCTTCCTAGGTGGGAGAAAAATGAAGTATAATTTTGCCTTAGAGAGCTTGGACTCTGAGGAGGGAGTCACCATGTAAATGCAGATAACTAATAGAAGACAGAATGTGCTAAGTTCTCCAACTGAGATTTGGACGGGTATGGGGTACAAAGAAAGCAGATGATTAGCTAAGGCAACCCAGAAGATACCCACTGATTTTTCACCCTTACACTTAGAGCTGTTAGATGAACGGCTCCCAGCCCCTAGTCTGGTCCACTCCACAACTTTGAGAGTGCTTTCTTTCCTAACCTCCCACGCTGAGCTTCAAACCATGACATCTAACTCCAAGGAAGCTGCAGGGCCACATCCAGAGAGGAAGGGTGCTTCAACCCCTCTCAGAAGGAAGGTAAAGAATAGGAAAAGCCTCTGCCAAGTTATTGCAATGAAGGCCCCAAGAGCACTTCCACATCCCTAGACCAGACCCCACCTCCCCAGGCTGTACCTGGAGGCCTGGACAAGACAGACCTGCTCCCCGATTCGTGTGCAAAGAGCTCTCTGCTCTTCTGCACCTTGTGTCTCCAGGGGATTGCTAAGTGCTCTGCTTGCCTGAGGCCCTTGCTGAGAGCATCTAACTTCCAGGGACCACTCCCCAGGTCCTCGGTGAGAACCCAAGCACTCTGCCACCTGCATGGTCAATGTGCTGAGGCTGAGAGACCTTGGGCTAAACCCTACGGCAGAGCCTATATTTGACGTGTTTGACTTACAAAAACAGCAATTTCACCTGATCTACATTGGGTTTCTATAGATTTCAATTTAAGAGAGAGCTCCAAAGTGTTCTCACGCCTTGCAAACTATTAATCAGATCCAGACTTCTCACTGCACAGATGGAAAGAATCTGTTCCAGAGAGGACAGGGGAATTTCCTGGGGTCACACAGCAAGTGCGCTGGATCCAGACCTAAGCACGGGCCCCTGAACCCCTATCCACCCTTCCCATCAACACAAAAGCCTGAGCCCACGGCAGCTCAGTTCTCCCGCCATGGGAGATGGCTTCTTCCCAATTTGCTGTTTTGATGCCTGACCCCAGAAGTTGTTTCAGAGAGGGCTGCTTCCCACCCAAAACTTGGGCTGACATTCATCCAGAACTCAGAAGAAAATCTGTTTGCTTAAAAAGGAAGAAAAGAGGAACAAAAGAACCTTATCCCCAAACAGCCATGCAAAGTGAGTCCAGCTGCTGGGAACTCGGCGGGATGAATACCCACTCACGTTGCTCCAGAGAGAAAGGGCCTAAGAGAAGCGTGCAGAGAATGACAAGGCGTTCCTCTCGAGGAACAATAGCTCTGCCTCAGATGCACAAGAAGCTTTTCACTGCAAAAGAATGAGCCCGGTGTCATCCTATGATAAAGCTGGACAGGGGCCTCCAGGAGTCCAGGGGAACTTGGCCTCCAGGGAAAAATGAAACTGTGATGCCACGGTCACTTCGAAGGGCCAAGGACACACACCCTACAGCAGAGTTCTGCTTGACAGCATGGGGAAGAACCTTGCAGACTGCCCAAGGGGGCAAGACGCACGCCAAGTGAGGCAGGTTCGGGGTGAAGAGCAAGAGTCAAGCTTACCCTCCCTCTGCAGCCAGAAGCCAGGGTGCTACAAGGCAGACTACATGCTACCTTGAACTTAACCTGCATATATTCATTTTAGTATTAGGGCACTTAAACCCCATCCACCCCATGCCTTGCCCAAGTTTTATTTAAACACTTTTCTCATTGAATGTTGGAGAAATTGAGGCACAAAGAAGTGGAGGGGGCTTGCCTGAGTCAGGGGAAGAGCTTCTGACCTCTTTCATTTCCCACACAGGGAGGGGAAAAAAAAGCCAGTGAGCAAATACCTTATCAGCAAACTAGTCAAAGTTTTTTTCACTTGTTTGTTTGTTTGAAGGTTTACTATAAAGTCAAACCCCTACAGAAACAAAATCCACAAGCTGCTGACCATATGGTTTAGGAAGCAGATTCCCCATCCTCAGAACGGAAGCTTTCCTCTTACAAAATGCATCTGAGCCTCAGCTCTGGCTTCTCCACATTTCCTACTGATGGAGGCCTCAGTTACCCGCCCTGGTGTGCCCTGCACCCGCCCACAGCACTGGAGGCCTGCAATCACCTGCCAGGACCTGAATTCCCTCAGCTTCCCTCTGCTGGTTTCCATGGCGAACGCTTCCACCTCCCATTTCACATGCAGGATTTAGGCCAACCCAAGGTCTCTTGAAAATGGTTTTTCTGACCCCACTAGTGCTGACCCTCTTTTCCTCTTATAAACCAATGGATTTTATTTTAATTTCAAGTCTTACAATTGCATGGCTGCTGTTCTGGGATTGTCTGTCTTTTAGCACACGGCTTCAGCTGCCAGATGCAGCCTGAATTCCTCGTCTGCCTTCCTTTCAACAGAGGAAGAGAGGAGCCTTGGTGAGGACGGTGATGGGGAGCAGGGAGTTCACTCTCAAACGAAGCCACTTCCCTTTGATCTCAGCCCTTTTGATTGTGCCTTTGATTGCTGAGCCCGGCTTTGATCTTTCACCTGCCAGAAGCCACCAAAGATTTTCCAAGTCATCCTCTGCTCCATGTAGAATGAAACAGGAATTTCACCACCTGGCAGGCTAGGGCAGCCAGTGGCAGGGAACGAGACATGTGAACATCCCCTGTCTCATGGTGGCTGGACCCTTTGCGAGGCTATGGTCAAGTGGCTGGGCATAGGCTGGGCAGTAGAAATTTTCTGACGTGCTGCCCTCTGTCCAGTTAGGCCAAGCGCCCAGCAGGGCTACCCTCCGCCTTCAGATGGGAAGTGATGGCACTTCACCAACCCCAGGACTGCCCTCCGGAGGGCCTGCCCCACGAAGACACAATGATGCATGAAAGATGGCATTGCGTTGGCTCCTTCTTCCTCCAGTCCTGACCAACAGTCTGTGAAATCACTGTCTCATCAAACCTTTCCCCCAAAATACTCACAATGGAATAGGTTTATGAGGGGCATCATCCACAGCTGTCAGAGTCCTGGGCCCAGTGAGGTCTGGAGGGGACTCAGAGGACACAAAGTGTGGTCCCTGAGAGATACAACCTTATACCCCTTGGTTTATAGGAAAACGTGAAGGGCATCACCTGAATTCCCATCTCCTCCTGTTGCCTGAAATGCCATTGGTGATTTCTTCTTTACAACAACTAAGTGCCTTAGAGGAGGGTAAGGGGTCAATCTCAAGGTCTTCAGATGAGGAGGATGAGTTTCTCAGACAAGAAGACTCCAAGTCAATGTGGAAGTACTGGGAGGAGAGGGGACTATGGGGGAGGAGAGATGAAAGAAGAAGACAAGGCAACAAAGACTGCCTTTTTTGCAATTCTGACAAAAGGTCAGCTTAGAGGAGGGCCATTTTACTGCTATCTAGTCTTCTGTCTGAACTAAGACCTCTTTGGACACGGAGCTCTAGACCAGGACCTATTTTAAAGATATGCAGAAAAGCTGAAAACCTACTGTGCTCCCAAATCTGCAACAAGCAGCAAGTTCAACTCCTGAAGCCCAAGAGGAGTGATGACTCCTCATGCAAGGTTTCCAGGCTCCCAGACCTGCATCGGGGCTCAGGAAAGCTGCGCTTCTGCCTAGGTCTGTGGCCCATCCTGAGATGGGGCTGGACAGGCATGGGAAACCCTGGCAACCAGGACTTGTCCAAGTGATTTGCTGGCTCAATCACTTAGTCTGCCATATCCACATGAAATGAGACCCCACACACACCCCATTATGAAGCCTGGATCTAAAATGGGAGCCAAGAGAGCTGAATGAAAGCAACACACGTGTGCGCACACACACACACAGAGTGATGAGCACAGAGCGAGAGAAAAGAATACAAAAACCTTTACCAAAAAATGTGAACTCGCACACAGTGTCATGGAAAGGTAGCCAATAAACACAACAAATTGGAGAAATTATACTAGCAGAGGAAGGAAAAAGAAAAGAACAAACAAAACATTAACAATCAAACATAAGGCAATAAAAAGGGAAAGCATGTAAAGTACGACATACAAGATGAGGTTGTAGAAATAAAACCAAATATAATGGCAATCACGATAAATGTAAATGGCTCAAAATCACTTACTAAAAGTTGGAAGATGTTAAAAGATATGAGATTATATATATACATATACATACATATATATATGTATTTCAGCCATGAGAAGGAAGAGCATCTTGTCCTTTGCAACAACACACATTGACCTTGAGCAAACATTGACCTTGTGCTGAGTGAAGGAAGCCCAACAGGGAAAGACGAGTACTATATGATACCACTTAGACGTGAAATCTAAAAAGTCAAATTCACAGAAAACAGAGAGTGAAATGCTGGTTACCAGAAGTGGGTGGGTAGAGCAACAAGACTGATGTTGTTTAAGGCACCAACCTGCAATGGGTGGTGAATAAGCCATAAAGATTGAATGCACAACATAGTGAATATAGGCAACGACCTTGTACTCCAATCATCTATCTTGCTAAGAGACTAAAACTTAATTATCCCAATTCACCACAAAAAAGGGTAATTATGCAATGTGATAGAGGTGCTAAATATTGCTATAAGGACAATAATATTACAATGTAAACTGTATCAAATTAACGTGTTATACATCTTAAATCTACAAATGTCAAGTACCTTCAACTAAAAGAAAGCTGGAGGTTATCAGATTGAACTTAAATCTAGCTAAATGCAATTTGCAAAACATATACGTAAATTAAAATAAGAAAAGGGTTGAAAATAAAAGGGTAGAGAAATACGTTTCCTCATATTGAAATCAGACAATGGAACTTAAGTTGAAAAACATGCACAGGGATAAGAAAGAACACTATGTGATGAGAAAAAATCCATCAGAAAGTTATTGCAATCCCCCCAATAACTTATAAGTGCCCAATAACATAGCTTCAAAATATACAAAGCACAACCTGCCAGAAAAGTAAGGGGGGGAAATAACAAGGTAACAGGCAAAAATATGGAGAAGTTGAAAAAGTCTATGTCATAGTGAGTATATATATATTCCATTATTCAGAAAAAGAAATGGAGGCTCAGAAAATTCAGTGACTTGCCCACAGCAACACAGCTAGCAAGTGAGAGAGCTGGGTTGGACCCAGGTCTGTCTGATTACCCTGAACCACTACAGGGCACTGTTTCTTGACTCTTGAAGTGAAAACACTCACCTGGCCCAGCATAATAGCAACTGATCCCTCACTGAGTCTCAGGCCAGGCCTCCCTTTGCTCCTGGGCAGAAGTCAGCACCCATGTTTCCGGTTTATACCTTCCCATCCACTACTTTAGATGACAGTGAGAGTCACAAGACTGGCAACTTGTCTTGTCCTCTCCCTGGATCCTCAACTCTGGACTCAGTTCGGGTATCGGGATGTTTTATTAAACCAAATTGAACAGACTGGCAAAAAGAAGCCAAATTCTATCACACCCAACACCATCCATGCAAATAGAGGCCCCTGCCCACTCGACTCTCAAGTTTTGTGAACTTTCTTTCCAAACAGGCTGAGAAATGATCCAGTGGCCCAGGACAAGTTCTTCTTCCCACAGCAGGAAAGTCCCGCCCTGGCCATTCACGGTGCCCCTGGGCCCAGCCTCCAGGCCTCTGTCACATAGGCAACTCCCTTTGCAGTCAAATCATGTGTTGTTCCCAAGATGGTGTTGTAAAGAGAGGGGAGTTTCACGGTTGGGATCTTCTAATTCCGTTTTCCTTTTCTCTAGGATACCCCAGCACCCCACAAAAGATCTATAAATCTGATATTAAATGCAATTCTTTCTTCTATGCCTAGATCAAGCCTCAATTTCTCCAGGAAAGCTTCTCCAGGTGGGGTCCTCTGTGCTCTGCAAGAAGGTCTGGAATGTGAATAGGGTTTGGACTTAACGTCCAGCTGCTGACCCAGAGCCCTCGTGACTCCAAAGCCATTCCCACCATAGAGAAGAGAGAACTCAATAGTCAATCAGGAAGTGGGAGGAAAGGGACGTTTTTATTTATTAACTGCCTGGGAAATCTTCGGATGCGTTACGCATGCTATCTCATTTAATCATTGCAACAACACTCCCGGGACACATCAGCGACTCCATATTACCCACGAGAACCCTGAAACTCAGGGAAGTCAGACCCCTTGTCCAAGTCCACAGGGGAAGACAGTAACAGATGGGAGCTGAAGTCAGGCCCATCCGCCTCGAGGGGCCTGCAGTCTCCAACTGCATAGGCAGTGCCGTCCCCAGACCGTTCCAGATGGTCAGTGCTGGGGTCCCTCCGAGTGTCACTCCCTGGGCACCAGCAAGAAGCTCGGGCTTAGCAAGACGACATCTGACTGAGATCGGCCTTGTCTCTGGGAAAGAGCACTTGAGGAGAGGGGCACTGATTGGTGCGGGTTGTAATAACACTTATTTTTCTGTAATTACTCCTTGAATTCCAGCCAAAACGGGCCCCACTGAGCTGCAGCTGTGCAAAACATCTGGATTCTCACACACGGCAGAGTCGGGAACGGGGTGGTCGGGAAAGGAGCTGAGTGGGGGCAGAAGGATGTCTCCACTCAATAAATACTTACCGAATCCCTGCTTCGCACCAGGCCTTGGTGGAAAGGGAGAGGTAAAGGCATGAAGCTGAATAAAAATGCAGTTTCTTTACAGATCAATTACATGTATACTTAAAAATGCAACAATGAAAAAATAAGACTGGTTTCTTGCTTTGAGGGAAATAACAGGCAAATGAACAAAAACCTCAGCAGCCTAATGCGACACCGTAACTGAGGTGTGCTGGGGAGCTAGCAAAGACTTTCCAGGAGAGCTGACTTTTAAGCGAGGCCTCTCAGCTGGGTCCGTCAGGTGGACAAGAAGCTGGGAACTGGGGAGGCAGTTCAGGCAGGGGGCTCAGCCTGGGGAAAGGCTGTGAGGCACGAGTGGGCTCGGCGTGCAAGAAGTTCACTATCTGTCACATCCAGTGTCCTGCCACACGCTGGCTGACAGACCTGGGTATTTCTCTGTGCCTCAGTTGCCTCTTTTATGAGAGAGAATAATGGTTTCTAACCATAAGGTTGCCGTAAAGATTAAATGTTATTACATGTTTACCACACAATAAAAGCGAGCTTCTTTTCATTCGGTTGATGTAGGACCTGAGACACATCATGCTCTGCAAGAAACTGCCCAGCTGCCCCACTCCCTGGGTCCCTCCACTCCCACTCGCCCCATATCCCAAACAGCTTTTGGAAAGCGGACACGGATACTTCACTGTCCACAAGCCTTCCCAGGCCTTCAGAGGTCTGGTACTGGCCAACTGGCCTCCGGACTGGAGTTGGTATTGGATAACTGGCCTTTCCTCCCCCTGCCCTGCCTGGTGCTTTGCCAATTTGCCCACTGCCCCACCCCCCATCCACCCACCTCCAAAATTAGCCCACCTCTCCAGCTTCGTCCCTACTCCTTCACAGCGCAGGACCCCTGCTTTCTCCACTGTCTCCCCTGGTCCTGCTTCTTTTCTCATTCTGCCCAAATCCTATTGGTCAGCCCCTGGATGGAGATGCCTTATTCCGGAGTGCTGCTACTCGAGTCCACACTGATCTTTCCCTTCTTGCTCCCTGTATATTCAGGGGGGGCCCTTGACCCCACAGTTGGGTCCATCTATGTCTTATATTGTCCATAAGCACCTTGACCTGGGGGTCTGACTCTCCACATAGACAGGGGCCCCACAGAGGCCTGTCTCTACTTCCTCACCAGCACTGGGCACAGGCACTCAGCACCAGCTGTGCGGGGACTCCCCTTCTCCCTTGGGATCCCCTTCTCTTTCTTTCTTTCCAGTCCAGACACAAATTTTCCAAACAGAGCAAAGAAAGCTGCTCATGTTTTCCCAAAGAGAATAAAATACGAAGAGAATCTAGAAAAATGCTCCACATTCATAGGTATGAGGAGTGAAGAGAGGTGATGGAATTTTCGACAAGCCAGCAAAAGATGATTGTCATTCTCCTGAGTTTGGGTCAGGGCAGTAGAGCACACTGGTCGCTGAGAGACGCTGCCCTCTGCTCTTCCCTCCAGAGCCTTGGGGAGGACTGGGCCCCAGGGAGCCCAGTGTACTGCTCCGTTCTTTTCCTCTTGTCCTCAATCCATGGGAGCTAGGGGTGAAGGGCTAGAGTCTTCCCACCACCACCCTTTCCCACAGAAATAGGACAGAGAATGAGGCAAAGTAGGTATTCCAACTTCAACCCACTCCTCAGAGTCATCAGCAAAATCAGCCTGTGCCTACAGGTTAAAATAAATGAAACCAAAAGTAAAGCAGGAGTGACTGCAGTTAGACGTAGTGGAGAACTGACAGATCACTGTGACAGAACACATAAAAGTGGTGGAGGACAGGGAAAGGCAATCTCAAGCCAGCTGCTGTGACTGAGGGTAGACACGAGACAGAGAGGCTGATCTGGTCATCTCTTGAGCTGTGTCCTAGTTCTGAGGTTCCAGGGATAAGAAAAGGGGCCTATGGGTGGAGTGAACGACCCAGAGGTAGCTGGAGGCAGATTGGAGGCCTGCAGCCCCACCTCTCTCTGTGTTAGTTGCACCCCTCCCCCAAGCCTGGGAAGTCAGGAAATCTGGATTCCGATTCCGCTGTTGGTCTTAGAAGTTCCTTCCTCCTCTGGGTGCAGTGCCACCACACTCAAAATGAGGGGGCTAGGCCAGATGGTCTCTACGGGACCCCCAGCTCTGCCTTCCAAGACAGTCTGAGTGCTCATTGTATGCTGAGATGACTGCTCACACTGTCCTCGTGAGTGCCCCGCGTGCGCTGGTCATCCAGCCCCAGTGTGCTACAGGGCACTCACCTCTGTGCCCTCACTGCAGGCAGGCCACGGCTTCAGTGAGCCCTGACATGCCACCGGGACATCAGTGGCACCAGGTGTATGATGAGGGGCATCTACCACTAGCTTCCCCACTTCAGAACACAGGAAACAATGGTGATGTGCCCTGTGGCTAGGCCCCCTCCACCAAGTCACCCCCAGCTGAGAGGCATCCTGCAGCACAGTCCTCTATATGCATAATGCAGCCAACTCCGGCCTCCACCAGCTTGAGACCACACTGCAGCGACACCAGCCAGGCACCTGCTTATCCCACACCTGCAGAGGAGCTGCCCCGTGGCTCCATGAGGATGTTCTCCGCCTCATCCCTCTAAGTCCTCTCCAACAGATCAGGCTCAGTTGAGTCTACCTCCTCCAGGAAGACTTCTCTGATTTTGCTGGTCCACATTCATCGGCCCTTCTCTCGGGGCTGTTGCCACTTACTGCGTGAGCCCCAGAAATACCATGTGATGCTCCGTGGAGACACTTCTGCCCCTTAGCATTAACCTCGTTCCCCCAACCGTGATGTAACCTCCATGAATATCACGTGGAGTCCAGGAGCTTGGAAAGATTACATAAAACCAAAACTTCCCACATGCGTAGCATTTGGAAATTAAGTTAGTTAGGAAATAAAAGTTAAGCTGCAAAGACGCCTCAATACAGAGTGGCTTGAAGAGCACAAAAGTTAATTTCTCTTCCTAAGAACCACAGCTACTGCTGCTGGTGCTGGGTTCACACCCCTTGGGTGCCCTCACCATGCCCATGCCTACCAGCCTGGCATCTGACAGCCAGCATCTGCCTCTTTGGCAGAGGGCTGCCCTCAGGCGGCTGGTGTTCACTGTGCCCATACCACAGGAAAAACTGGAAGTGCCTGGGAGCTGATGCCTCCCAGGGACTGATGGGGTGAGGATAAATGCGGCCCAGTTCCCTCACCCTTGACTGTCTCTGAAGGTTGTGTTTTACACAATTTCCAGGAGCCCCCCATGAATTATGCCCTGGTCATCAACCATGGTGGCTGGCCCTTACTGGCTGCTGTCTCTCCCCTTGGTTTCTTTATGTCTCTCCCCACTCACCTGCCAATGTCCTGAGCCCTCCCAGCCAAACCACACACGATTCTCAGTATGTGAATCCAGGTTCCTTCCATCTTGTTGCTTTGCCACCCCCTTTTCAGCCCCCAGCATGTCACTTTGCTCTGCCAAGTGGTGTCCTGGGCATATCCATGCCCTGGCTCATAGAACAAGGACCCTCAGTGAGAATATAGCTGCAAGGGAGGCTGCAAAGGTGCCTAGCTTACAGTCCGTCAACCTGGACGAGGAGAAATGATTGCGGTGAAGGCTTTAACGTCTCTGCTACAGAAATGGAACAACACCTACCCATTTACTGGGCTCCAAAATACAGATGCTCTGTTGTGTACCTTCCATGTGCTGTCTTGTTGAATCCCTACAACACGATGAGGGTTTTACTGCTGTCATGTACAAGAGAGAAACTGAGGCCCAGAGAAACTCAGTGTCTTACCTGAAGTCACAAATGGGCAGCAAGGGGCAAAGTCAGGATCTGACCCTGGTCTGACTCATGGATCATTTTACTCCATGGTTATTCTGCTTTTTAGCCCTATAAATGCATTTTACCTGATCAACTATCCTAACTTTGAAGGTGACAAAATTGGAAGTCAGAGATGGTCAGGAACTCACCCCAAATCACCCAGAGAGCTGAAGGCAGAACCAGGCCAGAAGCCAGGGGTCCTGGCCACCAGCCAGGGCTTCACCCAGGAAGCCTTCTTTGGGCTAAATGCCGCTATGCAGCACCATCTCTGACTCAGACCAGCGCCTGTGGGGCTGCTGAGAAGGATGTGCAAACTGTGGAGTCACTGAGCCCACAGCCTTAAAGTAGCATCTAAACAGTAGCATCTGAAGTTTCTAAATAGAAAGTCTATCAATCAAGGTGGCAGTGATGGCTCAGGGTCCCTTGCTGCCTATACAGCATCCTCTGTGCTCAGCTCCCAGGCCTTGAAGCAGCTCTGGCTTCTCCCAGAAGGAGGGGAGAGTTTATTCCCTTGGGCCTGGCTGTTGGCATGCAAGAATTAGACAGTGGAGCGAGATAGGGCCACCAGGGTCCCCAGATCCTCCATGAAGTCATCCCCTTGCTGTCGTCAGTGTCAGTTGCCTAGCAACTGCCTCTGGCAGATGGTGGCACTGAGAGCATGCCAATCTCTCCCACAGCTAAAAATACCTTCCGACGACAACAGGTCTATTTTAAAAGACACAATGCTCTCCCAACGTCTTTCCTTGTCTGTGAGGAACTGTGCTGGGCCGGGTCTCTCTGGGCTTCTGATTTCATCTGACAGGCTGGAAGGAGCGTTTAAGGAAAGGAATACAAGGCCAGACTCCACGAGGGTGCTTAGAGAATCGTCGTGGAGGAGGAGGGTGAGAGAGGAAGAAAAGGCGAGAGGAGAAATACCGAGCTTGGGAGTAAATAGCTCGTAGTCGACAGCAATCCCTTTAATTTGGCTGTATTTTTTAACCTGCTCGGGAAGGTGAGGTTAGAAAGAAAAATCATACAATCGCAGAGGCCTAGAGCTAGAAAGGACACAACCCCACTTCCCAGTTGGGAAAGCAGAGACCCTGAGAGGTGATGGGAAGAGCTGGCTCTTTGTCCTCGTTCAGCGTGCAGGGGCTGGGGCTCCCCGGTGTGGGCACGAGGCCTCCTGCCCCCTGACTCCTCCTGCATCTCTATTGGCCAGTCTGTCAGAGGACACCTCACCAGCTTAGCCTTTCCAGTGAGTCACTGTCATTTGCGGGCTTCTTTGGTATAAGTGAATCCATTTGTGCGTGCATTTAGCCATTCGTTTATTCAACAAATATTTATTAAACACCTGCTGCCATATTGTGCCAATGCTGGAGATACAGCGGGGGACAAATACACATGGTCCCCACCTCTTGTGGTCCAGCAGATGAGGCGGGCATTGAGCAGGGAAGCACAGGTACCCCATGCCAGAGACACTGGAACCAAATCCAGGTCGAGGCCTATTTACCAGTTCTACAACCAAAGGATGTCACTTAATTAGGGTTGCAAGATAAAATACAGGAGTCCCAGTTAAATTTCAATTTCAGAGGAACACACATTTTTTAAATATAAGTATGTCCCCAGTATTATCTGAGGTTCGAATTTAGCTGTGCCTCCTGTATTTTTATTTGCTAAATCTGGCAAGCCTACTCTTAACATCACTCTTGTTCAGTGTCCTCATCTCTCAAACGGGAAAAACAGCATTTACTCATAGGGGTCATTTTGTGGGTTAAATGAGAAAGTGTGTCCATCTGAGACTGGCAGGTGAATGCTTTCTGTCTCCTCTCCAGGCAGGGCTTCTCTGGGGCTTCGCCCTGGCCAGCTTGTTAGCACAGCCCTCCTCTCTGCCAGGGTCTGGTTAATGGGTGATGGAGGGGTAGCCCTGCTCTGTCTTAAGGCCAAGCCAGGGGATGAAGGAACTCTGTAAGCTGACAAGTGACTTGCCAAAGGAAATAGGAACCAGCCCAACTTTGCTTGCAGTGCTGGTCAGGGTCGCAAGCCTCTGCTGCCCAGGGTGCTTGTTAGACTTAAGGATGCCGGGGTTCTCCACAAGACTCACAGAAGTAGAGCGTCTAGGGAAGGATGTGCCTTTTAAACAAACAAATAAACAAAAACCTGCCTAATTCTCAGAAGATTGAGAGCCACTGGCCTAGGGTGCGGGGAGGGGTGGCTGCCTCTGCAGAGGCGGGATCTCAAAAGCCTGCTTTGCAGTGTGAGATCCTGGATTGGATCCTGGAACAGAAGAAGGACGTTAGTGGGAAACTGAATGAAACCCGGAAAGCATCAGTGGTTTAGTTAATGGTATTGTACCCATGCTAATTTCTCAGTTTTGACCATTGTACCGTGGTTACGTAAGATGTTCACATTCGGGAAAGCTCAGTGAAGGGCGTATGGGAACTCTCTGTACTATTGTCAGAACTCCTGTGTAAACCTCAAATTACTCTCAAATTAAAAAAAATAAAGCTGCTCTGGCCAAAGCCTTCCTTGGCCTTTCCCCAGCCCCCGCCCCCCACCCCACACCCCCATCCCACCCCAGTGCAACAGAAGGCCCAGCCTGCTGGCCGGCATCACTCAAACAGGTGCAGGTAGCTGAGAGGGAGGCCCACACACAAGGTCTAGAAGAGCGTTGCTTCTCTTCCCTGCCATTCACACTGGGGCTTAAATGTCAACCTCAATGAATTACATTTTAATCTATGTTATCAACCTGGCCACAGCCCTAATTGGATGCCAGGCACACCACTGAAAGGCATGCATAATTCATCAGCTGGAAGGGCGGCCACAAAAGGCCTTTCATCGTGGGCCAAGGGTGGAGGAGAGAGAGTAGGAGAAGGGGAGAAGGGAGAGGAGAAGGAGGAGGAACTGGGAAAGGAGGGAGAGCAGGTGGGGCTGGAGGGGAGGGTAGAGAAAGGCCCTGGAATAATCTTTCCAACACAGTGCCAGCCACTCAGTCTTTAGGCCTCTGCCTCAGGCCACCTCCTCCAAGAAGTCTTCATTTGCCAGACCCTACCCCACCCCCCAGACAAGCTCAGGCCTCCCTTCCCTCACTTTCTCATAGCACAGGACATACCAGTGTTACACTTGACTCATTTCAAGGTCCTGTAATGTTTAAACATCTGTCTTCCCCTAGACCTCAAATCCACTCCCTTTGGGGTTATGTCTGACCTCATGACAGATCACCCTCGCCTGGCAGAGCCTTACACACAGCAAGTGTTTGTTGAATGACTGAAAGACAGATTTCTAGCTCAGACCACACAAAGAAACTACCTGAACTAATGAACCTCTCTTGTTGAGTTCCCTGGCTCTGCCACCAAACTTTCTCCAGCTGCACCCAGGTCCCGAAAGTCATGGTTCATTCCGCCCATCCTCTGTCTTCTTCTCCAGCTTGCCATCTCCCAAGGCCACGAATCTCGCAGGAAAGCATACACACACCATTATACTGTAAGTGAGAGGGCACGTCCCTATTTCTTTGGGCACGCCTCACGCTACACCGTCAGGTGGACAAACCGCCCCCCCCACTCTCCTCAGCCTTCTCCAGCTGGCTTCCACTCCACTCAGACTGCTCTTGTACAGGTCCAACCAGCTGCACGTGGTCAAAGCCAACGGGTGCTTCTCTGTCTCTACCTTGATCACCTCCCAGCAGCAGGAAGCCCTCCCTCCTTCCTGACACTTGACCTTCTCTTGACCCCCAGCACCACACCCTACTTACAGCTTTCCCTCTCTCCACCTTAGCCACCTCGTGTCCACCTGCTCTGCTGAGTCTCCCTCTGCCCAGTGCTGAATGCTGGAAAGGCCCAAGACTCAACTCCTCGGGCATCTGCTCTTCTCTGGCTACTGTTCTACTTAAATAATATAATCTAGTTCCACGGCTATAAATACTGTGATACGTTAGTGATTCCTAAACATGTATGTCTACCCTTGTCGCAGTCGAAGTGTCACCTCCTCAGAGAGGCCTTTTCTGAATTCCCCACCCTGTCCGTGTGTTAGTCCCGCCACGCCGCTGCATTCTGAATGGGGTAATAGCCACCTTTACCTCCTCGCTATGTCCCGTCTACTACCCTGTCTATGGATAATTTTAGCATCAGTCCTGCAAAAGGTGTGTACTTATCCCTACTTTCTGAATGAACATACAACGGGGTGAAGTGATTTGCTCATGATCTCAGAGAGTTGGCAAAGGAAGAGACAGTCGTAAGAGGGGGATGGGAACCTGCTCCTGCCTGACTTCTGGTCTGTTCTCTTTATCACATTGTAACACCCCCTCCTGCCTGAAGCTGGAGCTGGGGGCTTCTCAACCTCTCAATCTCAGCTTCATTCGTAAACCACAGCTACCTCAGAGATTGATTGTGAACATTAACAGTACTTCGCAAACTTTTATGCCTTCCCACTTCCCAACCACTGCAGATCTCAAAAGCCAAGGGCGGTATCTCTCCCGGGGTGGGGAGGAGGTCCCCCGCGTGCAGCCAAGGACACCCAGGATCCCTTTGAACAGAGGGTCCATGCGTCCTCTCCAAGACCACGTGGCAGATTTCATTCGGGAGCCTTGGCCGTGCCCTGCCAGAACCCCTTCCTACCCTTCTCCTCCCTCAGCTAAGCAGCCCAGCTCTGAGCCACACGCAGAATCAGTGACAGAAGGCCCCAGTCCATGCACCAGGCCTCCCGAGTTACTCCCAGGCAGCAGGCCTCCCCTCCTCCGTGGCCTTCACCAGCTTCTAGGCAACCACACCCTGTGTCCCTTGCAGTAGGGCTGAGCTGTGTCAGGCATCAAGGCCACTTGGAGCTCTTCCAAGGTTTGTGCGACACAGAAGCCACGCTGTCAGAGAAACAGTGCCAAGGGCCGCAGACAAGCCAGTGCCACTATGATTAGTTTTATCTCAGGGGCCCGGTGGGTAACACCCAGTCATCACCCACCACCAGGCCTCCCTGGGGTCTGTCTTCAGCAGAACAGCCCGTCCAGTGCTCTGCTTCTTTCCTACTTAGAAGGCACAGCCCTTGTGCCCTTGGACTCTTAGCTCAGAGCATGGCCTGCTCCCGGTGACCTCTCCTCTTTACCTGGCTCCTACCCTTGCCCAAAGGTACAGGTCAAAACTGAACAACTACTAACTACATACAAATGAAACAACCCCTATGGATGATTTTCTTAGAAGATTTAGAAAAATCACTATTTTTTCATCAATTTACACACTCTAAGAACACTTCCCATCTGCTGTGTGGTTCAACCTATCAGAAGTTGTTAGGTGGGGCGAACGTTAAGCCGCCACACTGCAGAGTTGCGCCAGTACTCACCGCTGGCACACTGTGAGCTCTTCCTCTTCCCCAGAGTGTGCCAGGCACTTCCCATGAGTTAAATACATGGGTCCTTTCAAAGGCCTGAGAGGAAGCGACCTGCACTATCCCCATTCTCCAGAAGACAAAACTGAGATACAGAGATATTTATCTGTCCTTTGCCCCTGGACTCATAAGTAGCAAAACCACGATGTGAAAACCCTGGTCCCCAGCTCTAGTCAACTGCTAAACTGTACCTAGTCCCAAAGAAAGTGCCAAGAGAGGTAGAGGGGCTTGTCCTGCTCAACACAAATGCCTTTCAAATTTTAATGTGCGTAGAATGACCTGGGGCTCTAGTTAAAATGTATCAAAATGGAGATTTGGATTTTGCTGATCTGTGGAGAGGCCCAAGATTCTGCATCTCTAACGAGCCCCCACACCAACCACACTTTGAGCAGCAGGCTCCATACCACACTGAGGCTGGGAAGTACCTGCCGCCCTCTTTCCCACGTGGAGCCCTGCTGGGTAGGTGAGCTCTTGTATTAAGCACAGACCACTCCTGCCCTGGTGACAGAAAACCCAATTCAAATATTGGTTTAAGACAAAAAAGGAATTGATTGATTCATGTCCCTGAGAAGTTCTGGTTCAGGCACTGATTCATGTCCCTGAGAAGTTCTAGTTCAGGCACAGCTGTATCAAGGGGCTCCGATGAGCGATAAGGACCTCGTCTGTTACGATGGCTCAGCTTTGCACTTCACGTTGCTTTCTGCCCAGGCTCTGCACAGTGATACAAAGGCTGCCAGAGGAATGAAGCATGGTGGGACGGTCTCCAAAAGTTGACACTCAGGCTAGTGAGTGGACATCAGGTTTGGAAAAAAACAGAGCTGCTTAATGGAAGCCACCGAGCCCCTCCCAGCACTCTTGCTGACGGGGAAAACTCCAGATACCCCGTCACTGCATACCTGGCCTGGGTGCTCTTGCAGCCTGAGTTGGCTAGTGATGCCAGTGCCTTGGGGCAGATTTGAGACTCAATTAAGGAGCAGGTAGAGGTGGACTGGCCACACCCTGACATGTGGCACCTTTTCACATCCCCTGGGTTACTCTTGTCTTCCCCAGCTGAGGTAGACTGAACCATTGGCCCCGATTCTTCTCTCTCCTGTAGCAACAGTATTATATAGCCACACCTTCGCCACACTTTCATGGTGGGTGGAGTAAACTCCCCCTACTCCTGACCTGGAGTAGGTGTTAGAAGAGGAGAAGTGGCCAGACACTTGCTGTCCCACTTGGGCTGGCTGTCTTGTGCTGTGGTGACCGTGGAGCAGAGCGCACATGCTGTTGTGTGAACCTACCCCTGGGGGCCCGCCCTGGCCAGCCGAGCCCAGCCGAGTGGCAGCCGGCCGCAGACCTGTAAGTACGCGGATAAATGACTGCTGTGTTAAGGCACTGAGACTGAGTGGGGTCTGATTTGTCACACAGCATCGTTGTGACAATAGCTGATACACCAGCTTAATGATTCTGCCTCAGAAACAGAACCACTGATTCTTCTCCTCTTGAGTGCCCCACCCCCACAATACCCAATACCTAGTATATACTCAGGTATCAGAAATACCAGGGACCCTTCAGCCTAATTTCCTGACATGACACACAGGGAAACTGAGGCTCGGAGAGGCAAAGTAGGTAGCCCAGCATCCAGGACTAGAACCTGGGTCTGCTGACTTCCGGGCCAGTGCCCTTCCCTTGTCCCCTCTGCCCCTCTTATTCTACTCAGAGCCTGAAACAACGTGCCCCTGATCTGACAGTACTGAATCCTGCCATGTCCTTGAGACCCAGAAGCACACTTGACTCTGACCTTGCATCATGGAACGGCCTTCTAGCATGTGCTCAAGGCCCTAATGGACGCCCAGGGTCTGCTTCCCAGTCACAGCCTGCAGGATCTCAGAGGCAGGTTATGTCCAAGGTCTGGGCACAATATGAGACTTCAGTGACACAGGCAGGTCCAGCAATCACGTGGGCTGTAATTGCAGAGAGCGGGTCAGAGGGGTCACTGGAAGGGAGCAGATAGGGGTCCATCTGCTTCAGGGGACCACCTCAGATCAGCCCCAAGGCAAGGCCTAGTCCAACCATAAGGTACTTCCCACTTCCTGGGAAGATGGTTCCCCAGCAGCCTCGCTGAGGAAAGTGGGCGCTTGGCTCCCAAGCCTGGTTGGCAGGCACACGATGCAGAGGGGCTGCTGACAGCACCCCTTCTTGCCCCGTCCTCAGAATATACCAAGGGGGGGCGAGCAGCAGGCCTGCCTGCACATCTCCTCCCACCCGCATTCATACAACCTGACCGTGTCTCTCACATGCAGCACCCCCCCTCCCCCACCCACACTGGCCCCCAGGCCTCCACTCCCCACAAGCCTGCCCATCACCTCAAAACCAGGGCAGGGACTAGGGTAAGGAGGATGAGGCACAAAAGTTATGGAGGAGCCAAAAGTACTCAGCAATCAACATAAGTAATAGTTTGATGCAATATTTTTAAAAATTGAAATTAATGCCAAAATGTCTATGATGAGTAAGATATCAAAATGAACATAAACACAGCCTCCAGCAGGGTGGAGATTGGGGTGAGGTGGATGAGGCCAGGTCATGCAGGTGCAGGGTTAGATTTCTATCAAAATTTTTTTGCATTACCTCAAAATGTTTTAAGTATTGCATTAAAATATTATTTACTGTAATTACTGATTTTTGGCCCTTACTGAAATTTTGCACCCATGCAAGTGCCTCACTTTCCTCACCCAGTTCAGTCCAACCCAATCGTGGTCCCGGCACCCACCCTTGTCAGCCCCAAGAGCACAGCGGCTTCATTGGCCAGAACCAGTCGCATGACTCCCATCAGACTGCAAAGGATGATGGGAAACGCAGGGGAGGACATGGAATAGTGAGCTCTTAGCCTGCCCCTGAAATGAGCTTATTTAAGACATATTTCGGAGACAGAAGTGATCTGAGTACTGGGTGGATCAGATGTAGGGTTTGGGGGGATGGTAAGGGAATGGGAAGAGTCTGGGATAATTGCCAGGTTTCTGGCATTGGCAGTTGGGTGTAGATTTAACATATCCCAAACCAGACTGTTTCCCTTCCCCTCGCACACGCCTGCTCTCTTCCTCCATCGTGGCAGGTGGCCATTCCATGGTGTTGGTTGCCCGGTTCAAACACCCTGGCATCTCTCTTGAATTGTACACTTTAAATGGGTGAATTACATGGTATGCAAATTATATCTCAATGAAGCTGTTTATATACTGGGTTGGCCAAAAATTTAATTTAGTTTTTTCTGTATGATGGCTGTAGTAGTGCTTACTTGTCTTTAACTTCATTAGCAATGATTTTGTTAGATGTATTGTGACAGCTGTCATATCAGCGTGTATTTTTTTAAACTTATCAAAAATGGTGAATTTTTGTGTAGCCATTTTAATATTGAAGATTGAAGAAAATAAGCAACATTTTCAGTGTATTATGCTTTATTACTTCAAGAAAGGTAAAAATGAAACTGAAATGCAAAAAAAGACTTGTGCAGTGTGTGGAGAAGTTGCTGTGACAGATCGAATGTGCCAAAAGTGGTTTGCGAGGTTTCTCAGTACTATTGACACTTTGGCCAAATAATTCTTTGCCGTGGGGCTATCATATGCACTGGAAGATGCTTAGCAGCACCCCTGGCCTCTACCCACTAGAAGCCAATAGGGGGAGATAGCCAACGTACTCAAAATATCCAAATCAATAAAGTTATTGGTGAAAATGGAAAATGTGCCTTTTATTTCATGGAAAAAAAATAAATGGACCTTTTGGCCAACCCAGTAGATAACAATAGGTAATATATAATGTATCCTTATATATATTTATTTTATATGTAACATAGTCACAGACATATACCCAGAATCTGACCACTTCTATCACCTCCGCTATGACCACGCTGGTCCCAGCCACCACCAGCTCTCACCTCAGCCACAGCAGCCGGAATGAGGCTGTTAACCTGCAAACCCAATCCCATCGTTCTGCTCCAGGCTCCACTAGGACTCCCGTCTCAGCACCAAGCCAACGTCTTCACAATGGCCTACAAAGCCCCACACCCTCTGCCACCCCCTTCTTTACCCTTGGCCTCACCTCCTCTCCTCTCCCCCTCACTCGCCCTTAGGCAGCCACGCCAGCCTCCTTGCTGTTCCTCAGATGTACCTGATGTGTCCTCACCTCAGGCCCTTTGCACTTGCTAGGCCCCTCTTGGTCTGTTCTCTGCCAGATATCGGCACGGCTCACTCCTTCACCTCTCTCTCAATTCTTTGCTCAAACTTTACCTTCACAGTGAGGACTCCTTGACTATCCTATTTAAAATTGCAGCCTAGCCCTATACTCTCCCAGCATACTCCCTAACTGTACTCAACATTCTATTCTCTACAGCATTTGTCACCTTCTAACATACCACGTAATTTTAATTTTAAAATTACCGTTGTTATATCTATTGTTTATTGCTCTGCCTCCCCTCACTAAAAGGTAAACTTTAAGAGGGACATGGGTCATTATTTTGTTCGCTGAGCATCCCTAGTATTTATAGACATTTAGTAAATATTTGTTGATTAAATAAACAAATATGAGAAATGTGTCAACATATAGGATGGGAAAAACGCTTGCCCATGGTAGGTGCTCAGTAAATATTTGTCAATCATATATTGGTATAATATTGATCCACGGGCCGGACTCAGAAATGTGTTCCACTTTTCACGCAGAAAGTGACAAGCACAGTGCTTGGCCCACAGTGGTTCTCTGTGAGTATTTACTTACTACCATTGTGCTTCAGGAATTATGTCTCCATCCTGAAATGTCATCCCTCCCATACACCAAAGTCCAGCCGTCTGTCACGGCCCAGTCAAGAACTGCCCCTTCCCAGGAGTCCTTCGGCTCACTCCCTCCCAGCTCTGAATTCTACACCTTCTTCTTTAAAGTCAGGTCATCTCAGGCTCTGTCTGGGTAGACGGACGTCTGTGTGTAACTGCTTTGTCGGCGCATCTTTCCATGAGCTCTCCTGGGACTCAGTTCCACTGACTAATGCCTATTTTTTTCTATATCCTCCCTCCATGCACATTCCACCTAGTCCTCCTGGGACCATGTGAAATATGAGACAAGTGTGCCTGCCAATGCTCCCATCACGAAGTTATCAGGAATAGAAGTTAATAAACAGGAATCAACATAAAAAAACATTGACTCAGAGAGATGACACGGAAAAGCTGAAACTGCCTTTGCGGCCAAAATTCCAATAAGCAGATGGGTCCTTCACAGTTGCTCCCAGGCCCCTCCTCCTGACTTCGCTCAGCGTTCTTTGACGCGGCACTTCAAACCTCCTTGAGGCCTCTGCCATCCCTGGTCTTCCCAGGACCCCCAGAAACTGCCCTGTTATTTCTGACTTCCTGTGATATTTAAAAATCTACCTTCCATGCCTAGAAGGATTAATGCAGAGAAGGAGAAAGGAGAGACCTGGCGTTCGCTTTGCCATCTTTGTGGCCCCACAGGCCAACATCTTCCCTTCCCAGCGTGTTTGTCTGGAGTGCTTGCTGGAGAACCCATGTGAGAACCCGCCGGGATCTCTCTGCCAAGTCAGCTCGTTCTCCTAAGCCCACCTTGCTGGCAGTGACGATGGCCTCACGTGAAAGTGCCTAAAGGCTGGACATGGGGTTGTCCTATGGTGTCTCTTTACTGCTGTATCCAAGCGTTTCTCGTGTTTCTCCAGCTGGTCCCCGAGCCTTACAGCCAGGCCTGAGATATCTTCCTTTATGTCTCTTAGACTCTGAGTAGTAGGAGCTCCTTCAGTCCCAGCTGATCACTGAGTGGCACCAAACAGGCCAGCAAATTGGCTAATGCAAGGGAGCAGTGCCCTTTGAGAGAAGGCCTGAGGCTCCTAGAGGCTCTCCATAGCCAGAAGGAAACTTTTACTTCAAAGGGGGAGTTAGTTGAAGTTAAGGAGCACCTTCATAAAGGAAATGTTTTTTGGGCATGCATTACATATAAAGTGTGGTACTTCTTTACCACTCACTGCGTGTTTACCATGCATTAGACATTCTCTCATATTCTTCATGCCTATTCACATAAATTAAACAACTTAGCCCTCAGAACAACGCTAATGAGGGAACATTGTTATTACACTCACTTGACGGATGAGGAAACTGAGGCACGAAGAGGTTAAGTACGGTAGCAAATGGGCTGTATGAAGCCTGGCAGATATGTGGGTGATATCAAGAAGGGCAGAGTAAGTTTAATGCCAAAGAGAAGAGAGTGGAGAGGGCGGTCCCCTCGCTGAAATTCCCAATGTGCCTTGCCCACCTGGAGAACCTGGCGTGTTCTTCAAGATCGAGCCCAGGGTCCGTGTTTTTTAGTAAAGACTTCTATAACCCCTAACCACTGCCCATCCTCCCCACCCCCCCACACACAGAGGACCATTCCCTGTGCTGATCCGTCCTGCGTGGGACATAGCATCGGCCCATCCTGAGCACCCAGTGTGGCAACTGCTTCCATATCTGCCCCCTTACTGGGCTGGGAGCTCCTGCAGTGTGTATCCCCAGGGCCTTCCCAAGACAGAGCATGGCACAGAACAGGTGCTCAATAAGCCCCTGGCAGATGACACAGGCTTACTTGAAGGCCCCCGTCATGAAGTGACGCATGTCACTTCCACTCACATTCCACTGGCCAAAGCAAGGCACACACTTCTGGTTGCACTTTCTGCACCTCGGACTTTGCCTGGTCAGACTCGACTGTGCTACACACACCCCCACGGGGACTGGCAGATGGATCAGTGATAGGACAGGTGGAAGGTGGCCAAGCCACGCTGATGTATCCGTACAGTGGAACCCCGCCCCCTCAAAGGAGCACTTCTGGAAACGAGCGAAAGCTGTAAATGCGGTCTGCGTCGTGGGGGCCGAGAAGGGGAGGCTTTGGAACACAGACACAGAAACCTATGCTGTAGCATAATTCTTATTCTGCTGCTCATTCTCCATGTGACCTTGAGCATGGCCCTTTCCCTCAGGGGCCCTCCTCTCCATCAGGAAAATCTTGGCTATAAGCTCATGGTCTCTCTGGTTCTAAGGCTCCACAATCCTGACCACCAAGCTAGGCGTATGCCTCACTGACCTGCAAAAATGTTACCTTCCTCATAGTCTGAGAGCCTGATGAATCTTAGCAAATATAACAGAACACTACAGAGAAACAGATAGTGTTCCTTTCCCATCTTCAGAAAGTCTGTCTTTTTCCCACCCTCAGTCATTTTTTTCCTTCCTGAATATTGAGCTCCGGGGTTAATTCACTATGTCATCTCCGAATTCCCAGAAATTGAGATTCCGTGGGGTGAGGGAAAAGAGGGATGAAACATCCTTTCTTTTTTGTCACAGGAAGCTGCAGCACATTTCAAAAGTAAGATGGGCTTATGATTATTAAAAATAAACCCTGGCCCACAGCCTACCTTCCACATTCATCTTGCCAACAGATGCAGACTTGCATACTCTCGGGCTCTGGGCTTCTCCAGCCAGTTTTCATGCCGAGATTCTCTAAGGACAACCGTTTCTGTTTGGACAGTTATGAGATCGGCATTGGCTGTCTCAAGGAAAGGTGTTCTACCCCAGGGCTTAAGGGGACAATGGGTCCCTAGAATCTTAACTGAGGAATTAAGAGGTTTGAAAGGAAACTAAGATATGTATTAAGATTCTTTCAGGAGTAAGTAGCAGAAACACCAGCTAATGATGGTTAACGCAGAGAAAGTGACTTTTTTTTCTCATGCACCTGAAAAGTCTAGAATGCCAGGGATTCCGGCTAGTTTCAGGAATGGCTGGATTGAGGTGCTTGAGCAAACTCATTGGGCGTTTGTCTCTCTCCCTCTCCAGCCCACTTTCCTCAATAGACCCTTTCACACTCAGGCAAACCCTTCCCAAGCTTGGAAAGACTCTATCCTAGTCGATAACTCTAGCGGAAAGGAATTCTGGTTTCCATTGGTTACCACAGAAGTTTCAGAAATGACTCCCATTGCATAATTTGAGTCACAGGCCCATTCCTAAACCAATCACTGTAGCCTCAGGGTAGAATACACAAACTGGGAATGAAGGCCACCCCATTCTCCGCTAGTGAACTGAAAGTGTAAGGGGGTAGTTCCCCCAAGCAAAGGCAACTTTAGAACTGGACGGAGTGCATGGAGCATGCTAAGCACTCTATGAAGTGAGTCATAACAAGCGGAAGGAGAAAAAGACCAGAATCCGAAGTACCTGTGAACCAGTTGAAATTACCTTCTTCCCTCTGGCATTCCTGGATCTGAACACACCAGGGCCTGGACGCTTGCTGTGGCCATTCGCACGAGCAGTGAGCTGCAGGAATGCTCTCTCGATCTGGGTAGCACCAGGGAGGGGGACTCCTGACTCTCAGGTCCAGATGAACTGAACACTGTCAACAAATTAGATACTATTGACCTTTACAGATTCTTTGTTGTCCCCAAAGAAAAGCAACATATGCATTCTCTTCAAGTACACATTAAATACTTAGCAAGACAGACCACATCCTGGGTCATAAGACAAACTGTAACAAATTTGAAATAATTGAGATAACACAAAATACGTTCTCAAACTGTAATGGAATTATACTAAAAATCACAAAGAGAAAGAAAATCTCCAACACTAGCATGTTAAACAACACACTTCTAAATAATACGTAAGTCAAAAAAAGTGTCAAGGAAAATTAGGAAATATTTGAATTGAATGAAGATACAGTGTATCAACATCTGAGGGATGCATTTAAAGCCATGCTTAGAGAGAAATATATAGTAGTAAATGCTTACTCTAGCAAAGCAGGGGGGTCTCAAATCAGTAGTCTGAACTTCCAACACAAGAAACTAGAAGAAGAAGATCAAAATAAAACCAAAGCAACTCAAAAGAAGAAAACAACAGTAGAGGTAATACAGAATCCAGGAAATTGAAAACAGAAAATTAATATTTTCCATTATCTTTTTTCCTTAAATGATGAAATTGAAATGTGTCTAGAAAGACTGACAAAAAAAGAAGACATGAATTAGTAATATCGGGAATGAAAGAGGGGATATCACGACAGATCCTGCAGCTGTGAAAAGAATAATAAATATTAAAAACATATTAATATAAATTTAACAACTGATTCCCAAAAAACCACAACCAAAACTCACTCAAAATGAAACAGATAACCTAAATAGTCCTACAAACATTTTTAAAATTGAATCTGTAGTTAATAATCTTCCAAAAATGAAATTCCTAGACCCAGTGGTTCCACTGCCATATTTTACAAAATATTTAAAAAGAAATAACACTAATTCTACATAATCTCTTCCAGAAAATTAAAATATAGGAAGCATATCTCCACTCATTCATTTGATATCAGCATTATCCTGATACCAAAAATGTATACAAAGATGGTAACAAAAAACTACAGAACTCATCAATCCTTCATCAACACAGAAACCAAATTTCTCAACAAAATAACAGCAACCAAATCCAGCAATATATAAAAAAAGAATAAAACACACAATCATGTGAGAGTTACCATAGAAATAAAAAGGCAGGTTCAATATTAGAAAATCAATCAATGTCATTACCACATTAAAACTTTAAAGGGAAAAACACAGGATCATATTAGTTGACAAAGCATTTGACAAAATTCAACCTGATAAAGGGCATCTGTGAAAAAAAAAACCCTACAGGAAATATTGCATGTACTTCATGGTGAAGGACTAAATGCTTTCCCCGAGATCAAGACCGAGACGTGGATGCCCGTCAGAACGGCCGTACGCAAAAAGACCCCCAGTGCCAAACGCTGAGTCTGCGCACCAGCTGGGGCTCTCATGCAGCGCTGTTGGAATGGAAAATGGTGCAACCACTTTGGGTGGATCTTTTGGCAGTTGGTGATAAAGTTAAACATACATTTATATAGGCTCCAACATTCCGCTCCCATTTCAATGTGTACATATGTGCATGTAAAACATGAGCGACGATGTTCATAGCAGTCTTAACCATAATTGCCAGAACCAGACATAACTCAAAGGCTTCCCACAGGAAAATAAACACTGGTTCGTCCCTACAGTGGAAGGCCGTTCAGCAGCAAAGGACACCTGGATGAATCCAGAAACATTGTGGTTGGCAAAAGAAGTCAGGCACAAAAGCATACATACCGTGATTTCACCCAAGCAGAGTTCTAGAACAGGCGCAACTAAGCTAAGAGGATAGAAAGCAGAACAGTAGATGCCTAAGGGAAAGGTTCACTAGTCATGAGCCCAAGAGAACTTCCTGGAGTGATGGAAATGCTTTAGGTCTTGTTTTGAGTTGATTTCACAGGGGATTACAATTGTCTGAACTCATACAACTGAACATTTAAGAGTTGTGTGTTTCTATTGTAAATAAATTGTACCTCATCGAGTAAAAAGGAAAAAAAACCTGTATGAATATAGCCATTGAAGTTCTATGAAACATTTTCACACCCATTCCCCTATTCCTTCCATCTGATCTTGTCAACAATCTTCAGAAGGAAGATTGGCTTATCGAATGAAGGAGGACACTGGCAGAGGATCAGGGAAGGGAGGCACCCCCAAGGCCACCCAGCACGTGCCAGAGCCAGGACCACAGCCCGGGTGTCAGGACCCCATAGCCAGTGCCCCTTACACAATGCCTTGGCTTTTAGTCTATGTTCCCCCTCCCTCTCAGGCATTGCAGACGCCCAGGGGCCACGTGACTGTCAGCCTCCACGTTCCTCACCACTCTTATCCCTTCTACATACTCAAGTTCATTTGCACTGTTTGAGAATTGCTGATGTTACAGATGCTAAAACAAACATGCTTGTCCAGGGGCTCCTCTCATCCTTTGCTCCCTGTGTGGTTTGCCTGGCAAGACACTAGAGTCTGATTTTCACTCTGGGCTAAAATAGTTGTATCTGCCTGAAATAGCGCAGCCTCCGCGCACCAGCTATTGCATCAGCGTGTGTAAAGCAGAAAGACCAGCTGGAGAGGGAAGTCTTTAACCGTGGTTCTGCCACTGTGTGATGTCAGCCCCTTCACCCCCTCTCTGAACCTTGGTTTCTCCATCTTTCAGACCAGACACCTGAGCTAGGTAAGTTGTAAGCAACTGCCCTGCACCGGCGTCCGGAGCTGGACGGGTAGTACCCATCTTCTTCCGAAACCTCCCTGTGAACACATCAACCCGGGTATCCCACCTGGGGTTCTCATTCCAGGGAAAAATCGCACCCGGCGTTGAGCTGTAAAGGACCCTTGTTCAATGTAGGGAAGTGCCCAAGACCTCCAGGATAAGTCATCTTCCATTTCCTTGTCCAAGGAGATTTAAAAGGACCTGACAGCGCCTCTATGTATCACTTCTGGGCCAGAAATTGTGAAGACTGAGTCCCAGGCCCAATTCCATTAATAGCTGACAATGCAGCTCTTAAGCAAGACCCCTCCCCTGTAGGGACTTGTTGCCTCACCCATTAAAGAGAGTTAACCTCCCTGGATTGGTGAGAAGACATAACAAAGTAAAGAAGTATGGACATGCTTTGAACAGAATAAAACCCCCTACTAAGACAAAGGGCTCTGTGTTTGGAAACGGGGAGGGAGGCCAGAGCCATCTTCCAACTCCCTGTGGCCCAACCTTTCCCCCAGCCCATGCCTGTGCAGTGCCATTCTGACCACTAGATGGCGGTAGATGTCACTTGCAGATTCAGAGAAGGGTGTGGGAGAGCCAGGGGGCCGCATGCAGAAGAAAACTAGGCCAAAGCCAGCTTGTTACATCACTTCTAATGGAAGCAGCCAGTTCAGTCTGGATTTTTCTTTATTGCAGGCGACAATGCAAGGAAACTTCCTGGCTCTTGCGCATTTCAATGCTATTCCTTTGGCCTGAAATCAGTCTTTATTTCCCAGAGATTGGTCCTGGAGCCCCTGCTCCATTCTCTCTGGGTACAGGCCTGTCACCTCAAAGGCCTCCTGCCCCCTCTCTGCAAATGTCTCCCCGCCCCATCCTCATGCATGCTTGAAGTGACTTTCTTGTCCTGCCTTTAAATCTCAATGGGGCACACCAACGACTTGTGTCTGCTTGTACCAGGGGCCCTGCTGAGTGTGACCCAGGCCCTGCTCAAAGGAAGGGAGAGCTATAGGCCACCTGAGTTCAAATTCACCCCTGCCCCTCACGTCACATATGCATGATTTTGACCGAGTCATTCTAATCTGTGTTCTTCACGTTCCTTAGTTTTAAATTAGAGTTATAACAGACTTTTTAAATCATTAAATGAGTTAACCCTGGTTATTACAGGGCTTGGAATAGGATCTGGCACTTTGTAGGAAATTATTTACTAAACACTTACTAGGTGTAGGTACATTATCTGATTTAACGCCCATATCAATGGCTCAGAGAAGTTGAACAATTTGTCCAAGGTTGCACAGCGAGACAGAAGTAAAGGCAGGATTTGAACCCGCTCTGACTTCCGACCCCTGCCTCCTGCTGCTCTTAAAGAAAGAAAATGAACGTGCAAAGGCAAGGAAACACGAGACTGGTGGACCTGCAGACTGCACAGTCAGTCCCAGGGGGGCTGCGAACCGGCCGACTGAAACTGTGCCATTCGGCTTTCAGAGATCTTTTCCTGGATTAACTCGAGCACTAACTGGGGCTTGGTGATCTGGGACAAAACCCCTCCTTGGGGCTCAATTTGCTCATTTATGAAATGAGTCAGTTTCATAGGTCACTATTTTCCACCCGTGCCTAGCTGTCAAAATTACCTGGGGTCCTTTTTAAAAGTATGGATTTTTGAACCCCGTTTTCTACTGCTGAAACAGAATCTCCGGGGGAGGGATCTGGACATCTGCACTGGTAACATGTGGCCTACGATTCTCAGGACCAGGGAAGTTAGACAAATACTCTAGGTCCAGATAACCCTAGCGGTACTCCCAGCTCTGTCCATGCTGATTCCACTACCACTCAACCAGGCCCCAGGTGTGCCCCCTGCAGACACCGCCACGAACACCCTGGACGCCTCTCTGTGCCCTACGATCCAGCCCCCCAAACTCCTCCCCACCCCATAGGAATTTGAGGCTCCTTCCTTCCTGTAAGGCACTCGGTTCTCCAGGGAGCTGAAGCTGTATAAATAATAAATGGAATTTACAGTAGCAGTTGGAACTCACTTAAGCACTAGAAACATCATCTTTTCGTTGGGTGAGACGGAAAAGAAGTAGCTTCCTCCTTGATGTTCCTGATACGCAAAGCAGGATGTGTTGACAAGACTTGATTGTAAATGCCCACAATGTCCATTTGGAAGGTGTCATCTCCAATGTTAGAACAGCAGTGCCCTGCTGCCCCAGTGTGACAGGCCCAGAAGCCCTAAGTCAGACCACATTTCAGGCCAAGGACGAGGAGACTAGCCCTGTGTTCTGGAGGGGGCCTTGTGGTAAGAATGGGAAGGAAGCCCTGGGGCATGAAGCCATCTCCAGCCTCATCAAACCCGCTCGTCCTATAAATCCCGTCCATCCTTGCTCTTCAGGTTTGCAGAGTTATCGAAGGGTAACTGCACACTAGTGGCTGCCCCTTTTTTCTGTTCCAGTCCCCATCTCAGTCTCCACAAACCACTGATCCCATTGGCTTGAAACAGACCTCAAATTCTTACTGTAGTACTCTGGGCTGGGTTTTGGAAGACGGGCGTATCAGCCAGCCATGGCCAGAGTAATGCCATGTAACAAGCCACCCTGATCTCCATGTTTTAAAACAATCATATATTCTCACCACTACACGTGTGGGTTGGCTCGGGCAGATCTGCTTATTCACTCAGTTGATCTCAACTCAGCTGAGTGTGGCTCTGACCTTGGGTTTGGTTCAGGTCTGCTCAGGAATCCCTCAATTCTTCTCAGACCAGTGGGGTAGCTGGGACGTGTTTGACTTATGTGATGACAGAACCCCAAGAAGGCAAGTCCACAGCCCACGCTCATTTCAGGCAACTGCTGCATTGCATCTGCTCACATCCCAGAGACCCAGAGCAAAAGGCAAGCGCACTCGGTTCAACATGAGGCCAAAGCAAGTCACGGAACACTGGTGGGGAATGGGTGGGGGGAGACTGGAAGGCTAAAGTGGAAACAGAGAGGCAAGCAGGTAGGCTGGCACAGGGAAGCGGTCCTGGGGAGCTGGCGCCAGGTTTCGTGTGGGATTTACTGAAGCAACAGAAACATGACTGCGGCAATGTCTCCATCGGGTGGGGGGGGGGGGGGAGGGTGACAGGAAAGGAGAAAATGCAACTTGGGAAAAATGAAACAACTATCTTCACCTGCCCTGCGCAGCACAGCCTGGGCTCCAGCTTTCTCAATGTCCCCTCCCCATCCCCAACTGAGAAAACTCACACGAGAGGTGCCTGACCTCTCCTTCGTCACAGCTGGCCACTTGCTTTAGACAAGTCACAGCTTCGTAAAGGACAAGACTGGGAAGGGGCTCTGGATGACCATCTTGTCCCATCCCACCCATTTCCAGAGGAAAAAAGGCTCGTGGAAGGTCATCAGGCACGTAAGAAGCAGAATGAACGGCACTGTCTCGCTTAAGTGATTTTCCCACCAGAGACATCTCCAAACAGCCAGGCAATTAAAATTCCATTTATTCAACAAACAGTTATTTAGCACCTATTCTGTGCTGACCCCTGTTCCAGGTGTTGGGGATAAAGGAGTGAAAAAAATACCTCTCCTGAGGCTTCCATTCTATTGGAGGGAGGGACAGACAATAAATAAGGAACCAACCGAATTAGTTGTACGGTGATGTGTGCTAGGAGAAAGGAATAAGGGGGCTGTTGTGTCAAAGCCGGGTTTGTGGGGAGGGGACACTGGTGTCATATGCTGGTCGTAAAGGAAGGGCTCACTTTAGATAGCATTTGATCGGGGCTACATTGGGAATGTTTGTGTCCCCCCGCCAAAATTCGTATGTTCGGATCCTAATCCCCAAGGTCCTACCTTTCAGAGGTGATTAGTCCATGAGGGTGGGATCAAGAGGGTCAAGATTGGAATCAGTGCCTTTAAAAAGAAGCCCCCCCAGAGCTCCCCAGCCCCTTCTACCAGGTAAGGAATACAACGAGTGATCTGCAGCCTGGAAGAGGGCTCTCACCCAGCCACGCTGGCACCCTCATCTCAGACTTGCAGCCTCCAGAACGTTGAGGGATAACTTTTTGTTGTTTCTAAGCCACCCAAGTTGTGGTATTTTGTTTTACCAGCCTGAAGAGACTAAGACAATCGGGGTATTGAAAGAAGCAAGGGGAGAGACGTAAAGCTAGCTGGGCCTTCCTGGCAGAGGAACCACAAGTGCAAAGGCCCTGAGTCAGGAACAAGCTTCATGAGGAACAAGGTGAGCAAGGGGAAGCAGTAGCGGGAAAAGTCAGCGAGACAGTGTGGGTGTGGCGCCGGGTGGCGAAGGGCCTTGGAGGCTGCTGTGGTTAATTTATGTGTCAGCGTGACTGGGCTAAGGGATGCCCGGATAGCTGGTGAAATATTACTTCTGAGTATGTCTGTGGGGGTGTTTCTAGAAGAAATTACCATTTGACTCAGTAGGCCAAGATCCACAGTCACCAATGTGGGTCAGCATCACGCAATCCATTGAAAACCCAAATAAAACAAACAGGTGAAGGTAGGGAAAACTCTCCATCTGTCTTTCCGAGCTGGGACATCCATCTTTTTGCGCCCTCCGATACCAGAGCTCCCGGCTCTCTGGCCTGCAGGGTTTCCGCTAGCAGCCCCGGCACTCAAGCCTTTAACCTTGGGCTAAATCATACCACTGGCTTTCCTGGTTCTCCAGTTTGCAGAAGCAGACTGTGGGACTTGTCAGCCTCCGTTATCACATGAGCCAATGCCTGTAATACATCTCTTTGTATGTGCACCCACATCCTATGGGTTTGTTGATCCAGAGGATGCTGGCAGAGGCCATGGAAGGACTCAGGGTTTTGCTTCCAACGAGATGTGAAGCACTGAAGGCTTTTGAGCCACGGAGACACAGGCCTGGACTTTGGTTTTAAAAGATCCCTTTGGATGCTGTGTAGGAGGCAGATTGTGGAAGTTAAGGATGGAAGCTAAGAGTCTGATTGGGAGGCAACTGCATTAATCCAAACAACGGGGATGGTGCCTGGGGACCAGGGGTTGGCATTCCTGGTGGTGAAAAAGGGTCAGATTTGGGATCAGTTTTGGTGGTAAAGATGAGTGAATTTCTAGAAGGATTGCACATAAAATGTTGGAGACTGAGGTCAGAAAGACTCCAAGATTTTCATCTTGACAACTGGAAAGTTATAGACACCATTTTCTGGGAAAGTTGCAGAAGGAACAGATTTGGCTGGGCAACTCAGAATTATATGTGTAAGTAGCAGTTGCTTCCTTTGCTTTCTGATCGCCTGTGTTTAACAAGCCCAGGGCAGGTTAAAGGGTTTCTGTAGCCAATACAGCTCTGGCAGCCCTTTCCCCTATGAGATCTAGGAATTTCCAGTAAATGCTGCATCCTAGATCTACAAACTAATGTTTGGGATCCCCAGAAACCATACTCTGAGCGAATCCCATAAGAAAGAAGTCCAACAGGTTGCCTTCCAGCCAAAAGGCAGTAAAATTATAAACTAATAACAAAGATTTAACCAAAAATTGTATGCATTTGAAAATGTTAAATACCTTTTAAATAACTCTTAGGTTAACATGGAAAAATTAACATTACTATTTAAAAATGAAGGACGAGGTAGACCAAAAATCTAAAGTATATACCTAACCCAGGAAAAGTTAGTCTTAAAGTTCTTAGAAAAAGTTGAAAACAAAGTAACTAAGCTTTTCAACTCAAGCAGTTAGAAAAACAAAATAACAATGAAATGTGAGATGATAATAGAGATAAAATGCAAAAATTAATGAGCTAGAAAACAAATCAATGAATAGTGCTGATTAATAAAGCTAAAAGCTGTTTTTTAGAAAACCACCAATAAACTAGAATAGCCAACGGCAAGACTGAGAGACTGGGGGTTGAGTGGGAAACAGTGACAGAGAAATGCAACATTAAGAAAGAGAAAAGAAACATAATAGACGAAGCATATTTTAAATTAAATAGAAAATATGTGCAAGTTTATACCACAGCATTTGAAAATCTGGATAAACTGGGCAATTTTCTGGAAAACAATAAATTGCAATCATTGGCTGAAAAAATCATACAAGAACAATAATCACATAAGAAATTGAGAAAGTAATTAAAGTTCTACCGTCCTCCAGTTCACTGAGGTGAGAAGTTTAGAGCCTCAAATGTTCTACAAAACATTCAGGAAATCCAGAATTCCATGCAATACACTGTTGTGTGGTACAGAAGAACACAGGAACTACCCTGCTCGTTTATGTAGCTGGAATAACTCAATTCCAAAGCTGGAAAAGGAAAACACAGACGGAAGGAAAAAACCGTAAGTCAACATCATTGATAAGCCAAGACACAAAAATCCTAAACACAGTATTAGAAATCCAAAACCAGTAATGCATTATAAGCAGAAATAACGTAAGAACGGTTCAACATTAGAACACCATCCGTGTTTTTGACTAGATTGAAATCATCTCAACAGTTCATTTCAACTGATGCCAAAATTTAATTAACTTTAGCACCCAATTCTGCCTTAGAAACATAAACCTTGATCCCGTTTTCTATGACGGAACCACGGCACACACCATAGGCCGTGGTACATCATCGGAAACAATCCCATTACAGTCAGGGTCAAGGCCGGACTGCCCGTAACTGGCTGCTTTCTTTAGATGTTGCACAGAGAGCTTCCCCGTGGACAGACGAGAGAGGAAAATGGGAAGTGTAACACTGAACAGAAAGAGACAAAAATGGTTAGTATTTACAGTCGGTGTAACCGTCTATTTAGAAAGTCCACAGAGACCAAACGGTCATTACAATCAAATGTGACTGCATCTCGGTGACAGATGTACAGTCAACATACAAAATTAATCACTTTCCTGTCCCACAGCAGTAACTAATTAGAATACGCATTTTATACCCTTATTCACAAAAGGAAAGAAATCTGAAAAATACCTCAGACAAATTAACAAGAATTATCAGCAGAAGCAAAGTATAAAGCTTTAGGACATGAAGAAAAACCTGAATAAATATAAAGACTGTGATATTGCTCGGTGGAGAGGAGCTTAAACAGCTCGCTGCCTTTTAAATTCCTTTCTCTCTACACTAGGGCCACACTCAGACAGCAAAGGCCAAAACCGAAAGCCTGACTTTCGGGCCACGTGTGCAGGGCTCGGCAGACTGAGGACGTCATCGGCAATGGGGGAACATAGGAAAATGTCTTCTCAGGAAGCTGAAATGAGGGCCTGCTCCAGGAAGAGAAGGGCGCAGACAGAAAGGCTGGGAGACATAGCAAATAAAAGTTGCAGACTTGATAAATTGCGCATTGTGGGAGCTGACCGAGGTGAGACCCAAGGGTGGGAGGGGGGAAGGTCTCTCTCCCCACACACCCTAAAAGCCTCGTTGGCAAAACAGATGGTACGACACATTTTTAAACCGCTTTTTAACACAGTTACTTTTTTTTTTTTTTTTTTTTTTTTTTTGCCTTCTTGCTCTTTATCCCTTTAGTTAAAAGTCCCACCAGCTGTCACTGTCTGAAGAAAATGTCAGGGCTTGTGGCTGCCTGTGCGTCTCCTCGACTCAGGGCCCCTGGGGGGTCGGGGCTGGGGAGCAGTGTAGCTCCTGGAGACCTCAGCCAGCTGTGCTCCTGGCTGCAGAACTGGTGAAAAGGCTGAAGGGTGGGCCCCTCTCCGAAATGAGCCCACCGCAGAGGTTCACAGCCAATCCTGCACCCACACCAGCCCTTCCAAGGATCAGATGTGTACGGGTCCCAAAGCACTTCCCTTCCCGTTTCCTGGTTTCCTCCCCGCACACCCCTGTGAGGTCAACATCATCATTCCCATTTCACAGAGACAGCAGTGAGGAAGCCTGGCTTCCAGCCTTGCAGTCTACAAGCTGTGCGCCCTCAGAAAAGTCCCTTTCCCTCTCTGGGCCTCAACTTCTCCGCCCACACAATAAAGTTCACCGAAGGTCCTCCAAGGTGCTTCTAGCTCTAAGGCTCTGGATGTCCTCTAGTATCAGGAATATGGCCCTGATCCTTCCCTCCGAGCCACAGTTCCTGCTGCTGTCCCGACATCCTTCCTTCCGTTCCAGGGAGAGCCCGCTTATACACAAGCAGATCGGAACCTGGGAGCTGCAGGGAGCTACCCACCAAACTAGGTCCTGTCCCCTTAGCTTCTCTCCCCCCTTCTCCAAACACCAAACAGTAACCTCTTTAAATGGTAGCCCAGTAGGGCAGTTGGTTTCTTGTGGAATCAAAAAAAGAAAAACCTTGATAAGTAATTTGCTAAAACCAACCCCCCCTGCCCCACCACAACCTTTTAAAATCACACATTTAAACTCGTTTAGAGAACTCTGAAGATGCATTTAAATTTTCTTTCCTCCTTGTTTAACTATGTAATTGTTTTCACTCACAGTAATCTTCTCTCAGAGGCGTATGCTTGACTTATATAATAAATCTTTCTCCACATTTGAAATCATCCGTTAGCAAATAAGGAGCTTGACACTCCATTACCCACAGTAAATTTTACTGCCATAAAATCACCACACGCCACATGGAGAAAAGGAGACACCAGCCTGGCGTCCGGGAGCCCAGCCTGCCTCTGGGCTCCTTAGTGCTGGGTCCTCCTGGGAGTCGGGGTGTCAGTCTAGCCTATCGAGGGGCTGACCCAGGGAGAGAGAGCAGGGCAGGTAAATTTACACCTGCCCTAAAGCTCATCTTTGTCATTCCAGTGGGTTTGGGGTTGGGTTTAGGCAGTAGCTTCCTGCGGCTAGAGCCCACCGTGGGGTCAAAGCATGGGGCAGGCCAAGAGAGCAGAGACCAGGCCCGCCTTCGGTCCCGACGCAAGGCCTCCCTGGCCTTGACACAGAGACCCGGTCCTCCTGAGCACTGTGTGCGTGGCACAGATGATAAAGAGAGGACTAATGTGTTTACTGCTCTCCTCCAACGTTGCCAGCTGGCTGCATTCTCTGGGGGCACTGGAGCTTAGCTCACAAGCTGATGGCGCCGCTCCTCGTTGCCGACAGGCAGATCCAGTGTGGAGAGAAAGAACAGAATCACTGATGGGGGGAACCTCGGAGTCGGGGCTGAAAGGGGCCTCAGAGGCCATTGATTGCAGGAGTTCAAGCTTTGCTGTGTGTTGGCATCTGTGCTAAGGCAGGTGAGTGAGTGAGACAGAGAGAGCGAGCGAGCACGGTGCATGGAGCCCAGGTGTCCACCAGTCCGATGGGAGCGCTCTGTGCGGCTAAGACACGTATGGGTATAAAACGAGTACAGCTCCGCGTGGCCAGTGGCACCCAAGAAGCGCTCAATGCCCTGGAAGGACAGCACCCTGCAGAGGATGACCCTTTAGAAAATCGTGCACCTCAGTGGCATCAGTGCTGCAGGTTTGGGGCCCACAGTTTAAGCAGCAAGAGTCCTCCCCACCAGCCTCGCATCAAACAAGGGTTAAGCAGCCACTGTGGACCAGGGAGCAAGTTTGCATCAGGTGCTGGAGACATGAATCTGGAAATGACACAGCCCCCAGCCCAAGACTGGGCAGAGTTGACTTCAAGGGCAGCTCTCTTTCATAAATCCCCCATGGTCCTTGGGGTCAGAGAGATGTCTCCTCCCGTGTAGAACGTTCTCTTTTTTTGACTTTGCTGTTATTGTTGACACTATTGCAGATGTGCCCATTTCCCCACACACACACTTTTGCCCACCTCCCCCCAGCCCTCCATCAAGACCTTCTTGAATCCAGGTACTTTGCTCCTGCCTCAGGCTCAGTGCACAGTGGAACAGAAGACCAGTTTACCACATTTCTTTCAATTACCAGCAAGTCTGTGGCTTTTATGTGACCTTCTGTTCTTCTAAAGGAGTACAGGGAGTGGGAAGTCATTGATTCTCTCCTGCCCAACCCGGGGAAGAGGTGAATATCAGAAACTATTGGAAGGAAAGTGGCAGAATAGGGAAGGGGAAATGCTTCTATACCTTCACACAAAACGATATCCATCAAACACCTACCTCTACGCGTCCAGCCACCAGCCCACAGGATGCCTTTAGGAGCCTGCAAGGCTGAGGCTCCCACTCCCAACTTTCTCCCAGAGGGCTCTTCTCCATGCAACAACCAGAGAATCTACTCAAAATCCTCTGACAGCTTTTCCTCTTGCCCACAATCAGATCCTCTGGTCAGCCATGCGCTTCCTCGCTGCTCCGCCCTCAGCCTGCCTCTGTCTTTTCATGGCCTTCTTCCTCTGTTCTTTTCCCTGTTCAAATTTCCCTCTTCTCAAAAGAGCACCAGTCATGGGGGCAGGGCCCACCCTAATCCAGTAGGACCTTACCTTAATTTAACGAATTACATCTGCGAAGACTCTATTTCCAAATAAGGTCACATTCCAAGGATCCTGGAGGGCATGAAGTTTTAGGGAACACTATTCAATTTAGCGCGGCCTCCAATGCTCCAGCAGCTGAAAAGAACAGAAATGTATTCTCACGTGTTCCCTCTGAAGGGTCTTCATGCAGGGGCATGTCTGGGCCCCGTAGCCTAAGCTGTCCACCTCTGAAATGTCTGGGGTCCGGGGGCTCTCTCTGCCCTCTTCTGCAACTAGCAGAAGGGAGTGCTGTGCCTCTTTAACACACACACCAGAGTTAGAGAGAGCCAGACAACCTGACGCTTCCGTCAGGTTCAGAGGGAGGATGCTGCCCAGTCCCTGGCCGTGTTCACAAGGCAGAGAGCCTGTAACACCCCTGCCTGCCAGACTGACCACACGTGTGTGGATACGCCTGAGTCAGGTGAACTCAGAAGGAGACCACCAAGGCAAGCGTCTCTGCTTCCCACCTCATTGGGGTTCCAGCCACACCCGCAAGGGAGTCCTGGCCTTCCCCCCAGGGGCATGGCCTTGTTCTTGCCTATCCCCAACATCAATGCAGTAAGCGTCAGACACACTGTGTGTGTGTGTGTGTGTGTGTGTAGAAGATGGGATCATTTCCTTACAGTCTCCCGTGGGGCTGGGTGTCAAGGGGCAGGGTGAGAAGGTGGAGCAGGGAAAGAGGTGAGTGAGTAGAACTGGAACCGGAGCACTTCTGGTAGCCAGTGGAATGCTGTTCTGCTGGTTCCATGTGAGGAACCCGAACTGCCCCTTCACTGAGGAATGAACAGACCTTAAAAAGGCAGCTAATGTAAGATAATGGTTCCTACGAAGTGCAGCCTATCAAAGGGACCATAAAAGAAAGTGGGGTTAATGGTTAATGGTTCTGCTGCTGAGAATCTAGGGAACAGCTCTCAAGACCAACACATTTAACGCGAAGAAAACCTCCCGGGTGCCTACCACTAGCCGGTCCCCTTGCGTCTCCAAACAGCCCAATAAACTGGCAGGAGTCACTCTCCCCACTTCACAGATAGGAAGGAACATGGATCCTTGGAGATCATAAAATGAACTAGCAGGAAACGGTTCCTTCAAATGCATCCAAACAACCCTTCAGTTTACAGATGAGGAAATGAGATCCCAAAACAGTGATGCACTGGACCAAGGTCACACAGCTGGTAAGATGCCCAGTTGGAATCCAAACCCAAGTTTGGCTGCAAGTCCAGGGCTCTTTCCATGACAACGCATGCTGACGTGGTGTGTGGCTTGCCGAGGTTCCCATGGTTAGTGGATATGAGAGGGGAGGCTTCAACCAGGGTCTTCCAGTTCCTGATCCCACCTCATTTCAAAGGGAATTTTCACCCACTCACCAGCTCCAAATCCCCCTCTTGCTTCACCCTCAAAGATTGTTCCAAGGACCTTGGGGCTGGCAGGTCCGTGTGGGATGGGAGGCCCATGAGAGAGCACCACTCCCTGGAAGGACAAGTCCTGATCTTTACTACGCGACCAGACTGTGTTTGCAAACCGGGCCAGAGCGTTTGGTGGTTTGCATCATCCCCGACACTGAATAGGAGGGGAAAAGCGGGACACTTCGGAACCAGCTCTCCTCTGTGCCAAGAAAGTGCCATTATTTTAACTTCATTTGTGCGGTACAAATGAGAAGGAGATAAATGTCGTGTTCCAGCCAAAGCCTATTAGTGGGTACCAACTGCAACATGGGAAGATTGTGCAATCTGGCCACATTAGAAAAGGGGAAGAGCTACACCCCAGGTCTCAGCTCTAAAATTCCTCTGCCTGGGAATCGTGAAGCAAGGTAAAAATGCACACAGTGAATTATACACCTCCATCCAGCTGCCTATAATTTTTTAAGTTATATACAAATTCTAGCTGAGTCATCTTGGATATGCTGGTGAACTTCTTGGAGCCTTCATTTTTCTCATCTGTAAAACGGAGATACTATCTGGCCTGCCTACACTGTTTTTGTGTGAGAATTAAATAAGAAAATGGATGGGTAGTTGCAACTGTTTCACAGATATTATTAATTATGCATTGTACATCATATGCACACAAAATAGTCACGCACCTAAGTAATGTGGGCGCGTGTTCTAAGTGGGTAATTCAAAATAAGACACGTTGCCCTTTCACACCTCTGATGTAAGTAACCCCGTGAGATCCAACAGAAGGGAGAAATGTTTACATTACACTTTTGTATTAATACATTTTCATTGAACTATAGCAAGTCATACAGAAAGTACTCGATGAGTTTTTCCAAAGTGAACACACTCGTACCACTAGCACCCACATCAATAATTAACATAACATCAGCCCCTCAAAAGCCCCCCTTACTCACTCCCTCTCACTATCACCCCCTCTTCCAAAAGTAACCATCGCCCTGACTTCTAATGCTATTGACTAAATTGACTGTGTTTGAACTTGATCGATAGAATCATATAGTATGTATTCTTTTGGGTCTGGCTTCTTTCAATACCATGTTGGTAAAAGTCATCCCCACTGATTCTCCTAAGTTTTACTTAAAAATTATTTCTTAGTACATAATTCTTTACCATCAGCAATAATGGAATAATTACATTTTCTCTTCCTCTCCCTGTCATTGTTTTCAGTTTTCCCACACGGCTCAGAGATGAGGCCCCATTGAAAATCAGTAAACATTGACAGCTATTCTTTTCTAAAAACAAAACATACAAGGAAGTGGGGAGTGTGGGGTAGAGAGGGGCAAAGGGGGGGAAATTGGGACAACTGTAATAGCATACTAAAATGTACTTTGTAAAAAAGTCATTATTCTCTTTCCTCTTATGAATACCCCAAGCTCCTTTGTGTAGAACCGGCCACCAGCCCTGTTTGAAAACGTTCTCCCTGGACCTGAAGACAGTTACACTAACACCTTGGAGGGAGAGAGTGGCTGTGTCCAAACAGAAGGACCCATCACACCCAGACTCTCCTCTCAAGCACAGCTCCAGATTCCTCGCCTGCCCAGGCTCTGGGTGTCGCATAAAACCAGAGGTCAGGGGGAGAAATCAGGACTGGGTCACTACTGAGAAGCTATTCCAGGGGTCTGGCCCCCGTCAAATGCAAAGGGTATAAGATCCTTAGACGAGAGAGACAAGCATGAAATAGAAGTAAATTTTAGAGACACACCTAATTATCAGAAGGAGGCCAAAGGGCTCCATGACCTACTGTACCTGCCTTTCCTATAAATAGGGTGACGTAGGTTTCGGTGAACAGGTTTGCTTTACACCTGTTGAGTCAAAGCATTTCAGTTTGGATAACAAGTTGTAGAGTCTCCCCACCTGTAACCACACATGTGTGGTGGACAAAGCTGCCTGAGTGCCATGGCCTTCATTATCGTCACAACCGAAAGGGGCCTTTCTCCCCAAGCCTCAGTTTTCTCATCTGTAAAATAAAGGGTATGAGTTCATTGATCTCAAAAGTCTTTTTTGTTAGTACATCAGAATGGTATTTTCATGTAGTCTCATCATGTTTTATTACGATCAAATCATTTGGGTCAAGGTTATTTTAAGAGTCAGAGTCACTGTGGACAGAAAAGTGCTACGTTGCGTGATGCTGTGTAACTGACAAGTATCATTATTATTGCAGAAGGCTTCCGGAACTTTTTTCCAGGGAAAAAAGAAAATTAAGAGTTCTGTTTATTTTTAGAGTTGGGTTCACGGAGAGGTCTTTCTCCGCCAGCGGAGGGATGTGTACAAGGTGTGTGCTATCCCCAAGGACACTGGGACCTGCATGACAGGAGTCGGGATTCGAGAGGAATGGCTTGTGTCCGCACACAAGAGTGTCAGGGAAAGCTAGTCTGTGGGAGGCTCTCAGGGCCTTCCTTAAAAGGTCAATCCATTTTTTCCAAGGTGATTTTACAGTGTGCATTAAAAGAATTCGTGAGCTGTTCTGTCTGCTTGGGTGGAGTTGAAAGCTACTGAAGCACAGAGTTCTGTGTATAAGGAACAACAAGTAATAAAAGGCATTCATTACACAAAGGTAACTAAATCTGGCAAAATCCCAGTCCACCCCACCCCCAACTTCTTCTATAGAATCCATCTTTAAAGGGAAAAAGTCTAGAGATGAGACTCATATTACTTTGGGAAATTTTTTCCAAGTATCGCAAGTACACACATCCTTTTTCTTTCCCTTAGCTAGAATGAGTTATCCGTTTGCCTAATCCCTCTCTAAACTCCACCCACATAGACCAGGGGTCAGTAAACTTTTCCTGTAAAGGGCCAGAGAGCAAACACTTGAGGCTTTCCAGGCCCTACAACAGTCGTTGCAACTGTTCAACCCTGAAGTTGTAGTACAAGAACCGCCATAGACAAGACATAAACAAATGGGCAGGGCCGTGTTCTAACACAATTGTATTTATAAACACTAAAGCTTGAATTTGAATCTTGTATCATTATTACAGCTCACAAAATATTATTCCTTTGATTTTCTCTCCACTGCTTGAAAATATAAAAACTATTCTTAGCTAGCAGGTTGTAAAAAAAAACAGGCAGTGAACCAAATCTGGCCCATGGGCTGTCGTCTGCCAACCCCTTCTCTACATCACGAGCAACGTGAGCACAGGGACTGAATCAAAGTCACCTTACAGTGTCCTAAGGTTTGCTTCACGCCTGGCACCTAGGAGACATCAAGGCCGTGGAGAACGACCATGGAAAGCACAAGGGACATATGCATCGCATACAGCAACGTAAGGCCTTCACAGGGCTCTGTGTAGGTGTTGGAAGGGAGAAAGACCAGGAGCTTATGGCATCGCTTTGGGGTTAGGAAGATCAGGATCTGAATCCCAGTTCCAGTATGTCCCGGCTTGGCCCCCGGGAAGTGACTGAACATCCGGGCACATGTATCTGTAACTAACAGGAAGCCCAACTGACGGTGACTCGAACATGGCAGATATTCGTGGTCTCCCTTGTGAAGGAACTTGAACGTGTTGCTTCTGAGGCTGGTTCCGTGGCTCAGTAGTGTCGCTGAGGTCACATACTCTTTCTTGGTCCCGCTCTGACACCCCAAGGCTTTTCATCCTCGTGTGTGTCATCTATGGTTGCAAATGGCTGTCCCAGCATTAAGCTTCACACCCAGCACGCTCAAGCCGTGAAGGAGGGGACAGAGGAGGTGCCAGCTCAGACTCCTCCTACACTGCTTTCTCCTGCCTGGAAGCAGGGTCTCGCCCGGAGCTCTCTAAGCAGATGCCGTTTACATTCTCATTGTCCAGACCTAGGTTATGTGGCAAGCCAGTCCAGTCTTTACTGTTGGAAGCACGGGAAGATGGAGCTGCGAGTGTCCGTTCCACAGACTGTTGTGAGGACAAGCGAGGTGACGAGTGAAAAGCACCGGCACATAAGTGCCCAGTCTGTTGCAGCCACAATGATCAGTAGGACTGGCTTAGATATTTTTAAAACCCCAAAATGTAATTCCTATACTGCCAGTATGAAAACTGCAATTTCTCAGATGAAGCTACAAAGCCCCGTACCCTTATTTCACAAACCCATAATTACATCCACTTAAAATGAATGAAGACTGCAGTGGAATTGTCTGTGTGGTGAGTGTTGGTGTGTGTGATATTAGGCTATTGATTTATAGTGTTCTATATGCATACGGGGCTATATATATGTATTTAGAATGAATGAGTACAGCCTGGTGAGGCTGTGCTCCACACCCTGAGTGTTAAATGAGATAACCCAGATGCTTTCCCGAGGCCTCAAACCTGCATCAGCCTTCCCCCTTTATTCGCCTTTCCTGGTCAGACAATGATGCTGTAGATTTTGCACTGCACTGTGTCGTGTCTGTCCTGTTTTCCAGGACCCAAGAACAACCTTTATGGCCTATTGTCCAGACCATTGCAGCAGACACCAAGTATTCTCCTGGCGCTGGTTGTCCTGCCCCTACCAGAGCCATCCATTCTCACCTTATTGCCAATTATCTTCCTGAGGAAAAGCTCTGACAATGCCATTTCCTTGCTCAAAAAGTTTCAGTGGTTCCCCGTTGCCTGCAAAGTTCAAACTCCTCATGTTACTCAAGGTGTTCCTTATGCGCCGCCAGCCTCCCTGTTTCACCTTCTGCCCACACAGTCACAGTTCGGCTCCCTTAGAAACTGCTCTTTTCCCTGAATGACACCCCACCCCACTACACACATGCACGCTTTCTGCACTGTCTCAGCTCACACTGACCCATCTCTGCTCTTCTAGATCTCACCTATAGGATGGAAGGTTCCACTTTAAGTTACACGGGAACTCTGCTTGTGGAAGACTACAGGGAGCTCAGAATTTTATGGATCACAGTTTGTGCAAAACTATCTGAATAAATCAACAAAATGGTCCACAATTGCCTCTGATGTTTTCTCAGTCCCGGGACATTTAAATGTGCTGACAACTGACAATTTAAAACTGACATGCCCCATCAAGTGACCTGGGAAAGAGACAGCTGATTCAGGCCAGCGGGCCGGATCTGAACTGCACATGGAAGGGGCCCAGTTTATGCTCAACATATTTCTCCCCATCCCTCTCTATAGAGACATCGGAAGAGCTTTTGCCTGGCAGAGGGGTGATGTACCTGTGCTGCTCCAGAGAAGGGAGGGAGCTGTGACATCTGGTGCCAGGGGCTGGGCTGGAGGTGCCATTGTGTGGTCCCATTAACTCTCCCAATGGCTCTGTAAGGTAAGCATTCTCATTATCTGCATCTTCTATCAGAGATGAGTGATCCAGAGATGAGTCAATTCTTAAGGTCACAATGTTGGGATTGAAAACCAAGCCTGTTTGATTCTAAAAATCCCACAGTCTTTACAGTTATCCACAGCAGGTAAGTGACTAAATTTGGATCAGCTCCCCTCAGGGATGCTACAGACTATGCTTGTGCAGGGGACAAGAAGCTGGGCCATACACTCTGGACATCTCTCCAGTGAGGAGATTCTAGGAGCCCATGTTTGGAATGGGCCATCAAAGGAGGGGCCCTTGTCAGCTTGGCTGTTGGAGGGCTCCTCTTCATTCAGATCTGGAAACGGAACTCAAGCAGGGGAGCTCAGCTATCACCCTTCATGTGACTTGAATTTTAATTTATTTTCATCATAAACCCAATTCCCATATTTCAGCAATGCCACCCTTTAAATTTTCCCCATGATGGATTGTTCGCTATTGCTTCATGTCTGCATGGCTAGTCCTTAAAGCTGGACCACGAAAACTAGATGGTAGCAATCAGTTCGTTTCCTCTTACCATAAGAACGTGTGACTCAGCTTTTCCTGTGTCACAGGCCACCACATCACTTCATAGATTAGAGTTTTGCTGATCTAGACTGGACTCAACAAGGCTGGACTCCAGGCCGCGGGTTAGACTCAGGTCAGCTTCACAGAGTTCTCACTCTCAGAGACCAACCTCCAGGGCATGGCTTCCTTATGGTGATGAAGGAAGCACAGGAGAGTAAACTCAGTCACTCAGGACATTTACAGCCTCTTCTTGCATCACATTCTCTAATATCCCAGTGGCTAAAAAGTTATGTGGACAACCCCAAGGTCAAGAAAAGGGGAACTTCACTCTGTCCATGATGATGCCATGGAAAAGGGATGGATATCTGCTACAGGGGAACAAAAACTTGGGATCGATAATTCAAACAACCATACCATTCAACCAAACAGGCACTGACTTCCTACTATACACTGGGCTGTGTTTTCATCAGCAGCAACTTAACAAAATTGGAACCAGCCCTGCACTAGACACAGAGGTAGGCATTCGGACTAGCGAGAGAGTCAAGACACATCTCTGATCTCTGTGAGCTCAAGGTCAACTAGAGAGGAAAAAGAAGAAAAGCTAAAATCTATTGCTTACTATGTACTAGGTACTGTGCAAAGGAAGCCTTCTGACACACATAATCACACAGACCTCCCAATAACCCTAGGCTAGGTCTTCTGAACAGCCACATTTTTGCAGATAAGACGGAGGCCCAAAGAAGTTAATGTAACTTGTCAAAAGCCACACAGCTAGAAAGTTGAAGAGCTAGGATTCAGACCTAGATGTAACCCCAAAACAAGCACAGACAATTGTAAGACGATTGTAAGTAATAAGGAGAGTTCTAAAGAAGCACCAGCGGAGTTCTGTGGGAGCAAGAGATTGGGTAAGCTTTCACACAGAAGGTAGCAACTGAGCCTGGTCTTGAATCATAAGTAAAAACACACCAGGAGTTTGGGTTGGTGGGAAAAGCATGTGCAATGGCCTGATGCCAGAACGGGGACCTTTCTAGAAGAGTCAAGGGTCAAATGTCATTGGATTGAAGAGAATGTGGTAGGAAGTGATGAAAGAGAATGGGAAGGAGGAGGCTGTGGCAGGTGACAGAGAAGAGGGCCCTATATATCAGACAAGAGGCTCTGGCTTAGGAACTGGGGAACCCTAGCACAATGTAGTCTGATTGAACTTGAGTTCTAGAGGGAAGAATTTGGTGGCAAAGTGGAGAAAATAGGCTTGAGCATAGAGGCCCAGGGACTAATCACAAAGCCTTCAAGGCAAGCAGGTACAGCCAACCTGAGAAGCAGGCCAGACGTTGGCCCCAGCAGACTGGAGAGTGTGGGCCCAGGCCACAGTGGTGCCAGGCAACCCTTCTGAGCTCCAGCGGGCATTGCCCTGTCGGAGAGGAGGTCCAGAAATACAAATGTTTAAGTCTTTAGGTTTTTAAAACTATCTTGATCTTTAAAATATGATATTCCTTTTGTTCCTTTACTATCTGAACACTAGCTATTCATACTCAGGAACCAAATGCAGAATCGTTTATTGCACTCACACTGTATCTGAACTCTCACTGCCAGAAATAAGAGACGGGGCAGATTTGAACACTGTGGGACCCTTGTGGTAGCAACCAAGTCAAGCATCTAAAAAATACTTGCCAATATACATAATACACACACACACACACACGTATACCTGCATGTACACACATACATGTTATGTGTGTGTATCTGTGTGCGTGCGTGCATGTACATATGCACACGCATCAAATTTGACACACAGCTGCTGCAGCCGCATCAACTCTCTGCATCTCAGAGTCTCCCAGACACCCAGGAGCTATGGGCTTCTTCACACTCTCACATTCTTCTTGAAAACAGGCAGAAAAGCCATTTAGCCAATTACAACTGGTGGTCAAATATGAGCTTCCTCTATAGACTTTTCTCCCCTCACTTGACACTAAGACCCCAGAGTTGTCTCCAGGAAGGTGGCCAAGGAATTGAACTGGGTAGCGTCAGTCTTCAAAACCAAGGGACAGACTTCGGGGGTTTGATTCACCAGCTGAAAGTATAAGACAGGAAGAAGGGGAACATCCTCAGAATGGCTCAGCCACAATTTGGTTGCTGAAACCCTCAGCCCTTACGGTGACTGTTGTAACTACTACTTATAATCTGCGATATCTCCCTATTGCTTGGATGTTTGATAGGAAGGATCACAGTCTCTCTCTCTCTCTCTCTCTCTCTCTCTCTCTCTCTTTTTCTATGACTACTACTTCCCTGAGTACAAAATGCCTACCTACCCCCTTGCAAAGTTTCAATTCTTCATCTATTTTTTGATTGCCTCCCATTTCCTTCTACTGCTGCTTCTTTGCAATGGAAGCTATGAATACTCGTGGGCAATTTCTTAATTATTTAACGCATTGGCAGCAAGTTTCCTGGACCCGATGAGAATGCCACTGAGGATTCCTGAGGGCTCTAAGAGTGCTCTCCTAGAAGCCAAGGCCTCTCACCTTTCCCACCCGCTCTGGTCCTCAGGGGGGTTTGTATCCGATGGTTCTCTCATCACCTGTAATTCACTGGTCTGATTCATCGTACTTGGCAGGGGGCCTAGGACTTAGTTCATTAGTTCAGAAAAGGCTTCCAGCAGATATTTTGCAACTCAACGGCAGATCTCTGATTCCTGGCAGCTTGTTGTATGGCAGCAGAAATGCAAATGCCCTCTCTCCTACTAGTTTTCATGAGTGTCTTGGTGTGTCATTAACAAAAGTCTGGGTTCCTAGAAATTTAATTAAACTGTTTTTTAAAAAATCTGGACTTCAGACAATTTCTGAAGATAGCAGATTAATCCAACAAATATTTATGGAATATCTACTACATGTAGGATAATGGTCTAGAGCAGGGGTGGGTATACTATGGCCCATGGGTTTTGTAAATAAAGTTTTATTGCAACACAGCCATACTCATCATTTATGTATTGTTTATGGTAGCTTTCAAGCAGTTAATGTTGCAGTTAAGTACTGGCAACAGGGATCATGTGGCCAGCAAAGCCTAAAATATCTACTATCTGGCCCTGGTCTACATGTCGGGCATTTGGCTGCAAGCTGTCAGAAGGAACTTACGGGTTCTTGTGGCTTTCACTGCAACCTCTGGTGACTCCTCAATCTATAGCTCCATTCGGACCGCTCTCCCAAGTTCCAGAGTGGTATCTGCAACCCTCTTAGACATTCCCACCTCCTACCCCAATACTCCACTGGCTGCTCAAGCCTGACCTCCCCAAAGGAACCTCTGTCTATGATGTCACCTGTCTGACATATGGCATCACCATCCACAGACCCTGTGTCTCAGTCACCTGGGAGCCACCTCCGGATCATCCCTTGCCCTCGGCTGCATATGTCACCACCGTGATTCCTCCTGTACAGCCACAAGTCTGTCCCCTTCATTCCACCCTCACTGCCACAGCTCCCGGCGTCTCCTGCCTGAAACAGAGCAGACGCTTCCCTGTTCCATCCCCAGGTTCACCTCGCCGCAGAGGGTTGAGGATCAGCAGAGCTGAGGTACGAAAGCAGCACATGAACCACAGCTTTCCATATGATATGGAAGAAGAGCCCTTACAGATCTAAAACATTAGCCAACACTTACAGAGCATTTGCTACATTCTAGGTGCAGTTCTATGTAATGTATGTACTTCCACACCTTGGCTCCTCATGAACACCTTGTGAGGTAGGCACCCTTACTCACATATCCCCATTTGACAGATGGGGACCCTGAGGCTCAATGAAATCACACGACTTGCCTAAGAGGACAAGCAAGCAACGGGAGGAGATGGGTTATAAACCTAGAGTGTGGCTCCGGAGTCTGTGCTCTTAAGCCTCTCTGCCTCTGCTGAGCCCACAGCTTTGCTCATCTTGCCACGGTCACCAACGTGGGGCCCAAAGACCATTTGGGTGACAGCTGACTCACAGCCTGGACCACTCCTGAGAAGGATGTAGATAATTCTTGCCTGAGGGACCTTACACTGACCTGCCAGACGAGGAGCTGCCCAGCCACCAGGCCGCCCCTCCACTGTCAGGAGTGGGTTCCAGCAGCTCGTGGCAAAAATGATGCCAGAAACGCCAGCACTGCATCTGTGAGGGGGGGGGGTGCCAGAAGGGGCTGGCGCGGCGAGGACAGTCACTGCCCTTCAGCAGCAGCCTTTCTCCTGCCTTTGTCTGAAACAAGTCCATTACCAGCCTGTTTTTCTGCTCCCTGATCTGTTGCTCTACAAGCTTTCATCGTGAATAGCAACACACTTAAATATTCAGCAAGTGCCCTGCAGAGCACTAAATACCAAAAGCACATAGAAAAGGTCATGGTCTCCATCCCTCCCCCACTCCCAGGAATTACAGGGTAAGTGGCAAGACCCCAAAGCCAAACGCTATATCTATAATGTGGCTAAAAATGTAAAAAAGCATATTTTTGCTTTCTTTTTAAAAACGGTGACTTTCTTCTGACTTTGTTGGGTATTACCAACAAGGGTACAATGACATAGTCAATTCATCTGAACGAAATATATTAAGAATCTCTTCTGTCCAAGGCTCTGCACTTAGCAGAGAAAATGATAAACAGGAATGGCAAAATAACTCCCACCTTCAAGGAGTTTTCTGTCTAGCAGCGGGGTAAGTTAGATGCCGACATGCATCTGGCAGTCAGGTAAGCCCCAGAAAGGTGTACATAAGGGAAGCAACAGTCAATGACTCTCCCTGGGCCCCCGCTGTATGTCAGGCACCGTGCAGGCCTTCCGCCGTCCCACATCGTCTTTAAATAGCACTGCAAAGCTGGTATCATTCGCCCCATTTTACAAGCGAGAAAACTGAGGCTAGGAGAAGTTAAGTGCCCTAGAAGAGCTGGGATTTAAACTCAAGTCATTCAGACTCCACAGCGCAGCCCACAGGAGAGGCGTCCGTGAGCTCCTTTCTTGCCCGAGAGAGTGAACAGAATGTTAATCGGGGTGGCATAGACCAGTGCATCCCAAGCAGAGGGGAAGAGCGGAAGGGAAGCCCTAGAGGCAGCGAAGTGGAGGGTGTGTGAGTAGGCAGGCTGGGGTTTCAGCTGGATGTTAAGGAGGTCCTGTCATTTGGTGGCCACTGGCTGGCCAGAATGGTGGCTTCTAGAGAAGACCTCACATTCTAGGACATAAAACCATCTTAGAAAGCTCTGGCTTTTCCTGGTTTTAAGCCAAATCATGTCCATTTCCTCTGACACTGTTCTATAACCTTTCTCAGCACAAAAACATCTTCAGCAACTGGGGGTTGAGCAAACATGGCCTTGCAGGACATACTGCTTGGCCTTGCAGTGGGCCCCAACAGGGACTCGCTGCCCTCCAGCTGACCACGTCTCCCTCCTAGATGAGTAGTCGAAGGAGAATCAAATGGGCTTGCGGCATTCCACTGGGGTTGGTCTGAGGCACACTGCATTAATAGGCTGTTTGGAGTATGGGCTTCCTAAAGTTCGCTTCCATTTGTTGTACTTTTCCACCACCAGAGACTCTGAACTTCACCCAAAATTAAGAACAGGGTCTGAAGTCTATTTACTTCCTGGATGGGAAGAAGGAGATAATTGGGGGGCAGGGCAGGAGGCAGATTGTCCAAGAGACCCAGTCCATGTTTTCAATGACAATACACATCTCCATACTGTTTAGATGATGTCTCATGTGCAGGACTACTCGGGCTCATTGGGGAGAGTGAGCATGAATTGACCAAATTCCCATAGTCTCTACAGTGATGGACAAGAGTGACCTCAAAGGCCAAGGGCTTGGACAACAGAATCGTAGCTGGAAGGAACAAGGGAGATCAGCCTCTCATTTTAAAACTGGGGAAGCTAAAGCTCAGGGGATGAAAAGACTTCACCAAGGTCGCAGAGATGGTTAGCAATGGGACAAGATCTGAAGTATCTGGAACTGCAGGCCAGGGTCTGGTAATGACATTACGCTGCCCTCTAGGAGAACATGAGTATAAGCAGACAGTAGATGTTTTGAGCTGTCAGAGTCCTGAGTGTGGGTGCCTAGAGCCAGGAAAGGCTTCAAGGAATACACAGAATAATGTGCAGTGGGATTTAAATGGGCAGAGACTAGAGGGCATTGCAGCTGAAGGGGGACGCCCTCCACCTGTCCAGAATGTGACAAGTCTTGGCATCTCAGTATCAGAAAAAGAAGTAAGCAGATTCTCGTGGCAAAAAAATTGCTATGGCAGTAAAATCAAATCCCCTTTCCGGAAGAAATGTAAACCCTTGCAAGAGATGAGAAATTTAAACCTTTGTGCCCTGGCTTAACTGTTTCAAGCAACCAACAGCTCCTTGGAAGGTTGAAGAGAGAGGAAGGAAAAAACTTGGCTTGCCTCCCTGCTCGAGGGAAAAGTGTTTCCTGCTGGCAGCTAAACATATTTATGAAGCACCCTGAGAGCTTCATCCCCAGTAGGGCAGCCAGGGGCAGGGACAGTTCCCCAAAGCCTGGAAGGGCCAGGTGCAGCTTCCCCAGAACCTTACCCATTCACCAGTGGGGACAGGAAGGCAGGAGACCTGAGTCACCCTTGCTAATTGTGTTCAGCTCATTGGCCCACAACAAATCTCCCTCTGCCAAAATGGGATGCAGCCACTAAAATGATGCGAAGACAGCAGCTAACCTGGAGCAGCAGTTACAAAATGAGTCAGATGAAAAGTATAGAACCCGTGCTCACAGCAGGGTGGTAACAGAGATGTAAAAAAAAAAAAAAAAGAAAAGAAAAGAAATACGTAAGGAGGAATTAAGATTAGAAAGAGAAATCAACATTGCTGTGTCTGGTTAGTGAGATACAAGTGTCTCTTTAATCTTTTTAAATAATCTTCATTATAATTATGTGGTTTAAATAATTTGCGTCAACTGTGCTTGCTTTCCTCTCCTACTAACCTAGGAAAGGAGGTAGGCAAAGCTTTTCTTGAGCACTCGCTGCCACACACACACACTCTCCCTAGTATCCTTACTTTATACCTTATATTATCTCCCCGGCCTACTTCCTATTATCTCAAGCTACCAACTTCTCCCTCTCCTTTCTGTCATCTACCTTCCCCAAATATTTCCTAGTACTAAAGCCATCCCAGTGCTCCGCGGTACAGTAGCTAAACTGATGAAGGCAGGTGCTCATAGAGACAGGTTAATCTCAGGTTAATACGTTTGTTTGACAGCTGGACAGGCTCCAAAGATGGGCACCGCCAATGCCTTCCCTCTGCGCACGCATGTGCTACTCCCTCTCCTTGTCACTGGGCTGACTTTAGTAACCTGCTTGACCATTAAAGTGCAGTGGAGGCAACATTCTGGGGCTTCTGAGGCCAAGTCACAAGAAACCTTATCGCTTCCTCTTGGTTCTCTTGGAATTTTCACTTTTAGCAGGCTCTCTTCAGGACCCCAGCTGCCACGCTGTAAGCAGCCCGGGCCACATAGAGAGAATAAGTGTGGAGAGTCTAGTCGGGTCAACAAGTGTAGGTGGTCCCAACAGCTGGCATCCACTGCCAGCCCTGCGGGGGTGCTGTCTTGGACATCCAGCCCCATTGAGCCCTCAGGGGATGGCAGCCCCAGACTCCATACGACTAAATCTGTAGGACAGACCTCAAGTGAAAAACACCCGGCTAAGTTCATTTAGTCCACAGAGCCAAGAGAGAGCATAACTAGGTGTTTTAAGACACTCACTGGAGGGTGATTTTACAATGTAGCCACAGAAAAGGAGAACATTTTTAACTACTTTTTTTTTTAAGTGAGATCACAAAACTTCAGTTTCTGTGGTCCTCGATCTGGTGAAAGATTCTGGGAAGGATTGATTTTTTGGTTCAATCATTTATTCAATCATTCATTCATCTAATGTGAGCCTAATGAAGAACACTTCTGTGTAAGACACTGTGCCAGAGGTTAAGGGGCATAGCAAAGTGGGTACAAAAACTGTTTTTCATTAAAGGCATTAGTAGGTTACATAAAAGTGGCTCAATTACTTGAATTTGGATGGGCTAAGTAAGTAGGATGTAAATATATTCATTTTGGGGTGCAAGGTCATTGAAGAAAATGGGAATAATATGATCAAGGCAAGGCCATTGACGTGAGACAGCTGGGGGGAGGCAAGGGAAGCAAGAGAAAGCCCTCCAGTTTGATTAGAAAGTAAGGAGCCTCCAGGAGAATGGTGGGCAATAGGGCTGGCTGGGAAGGTGGAGACCCCGCACTTGAACATGTCTCAGTGAGGGCAGCCTTCTGAGCCACACTGTCAAAATGTTCCTGATGGCCAAGGTCAATGCGATATACTTGTATGCTCTCTGCCATAGGCCAGTTACTGATTATTGCCAGGTGCAAGCTCATTGCTTTACCAAGAGACTAAAGAATGCGACAATCAAGTCTGAATAAATCTACCAGGAATTCAAACTGCACATCTTTTGGTGTATAAAGTGTGGCCCCTGATGTATTTATGAGCTGTAGCAAAGTCCACACATTAACCACGCATTAATATTGACAATGAGCCCATGAAGATGCTATTAGGTGAGAGAGCATAGCTCAGAGTTAACGGATAAAAGAATCAATCCCATTTCAACCTCTAGGGAAAGGCTGAAGTTGGAAGTGAACAAGGGTTACAGATATTGCCCCCCAAAACATTAGCTGACCTAGATTCCTAACTGCCGGGTGAGTCACTTTCTCTCACCGAGCCTCAGTCCCACCACAGAGCAGAGCATCTCTGAGAGTGCCTCAAACTCTGACGGTTCAATGCCCTAAGGGGCACAGACATGGTAAGTGGAATAAACTTCAAACACATCCACGGAATTCTGACCAAGTCCTAAGAGCACCAGTGTCTGGTCAGTTCCGTGCATGGCTTCATCCTTGGCTGAGAGTAAGATCGAACCTCAGATCCCACGTAGTTGCCTTTCCCCAGGGCATCTGAAGATCGTGATTCCAGGCTTCTCCCTGTGTATCTCATTCTGGAGGCCAAACTTCATTACTGAATGCTCAAATGGAATACGTTTAGATTTAGCTTCGTGCATAAAATGCTATCAGAATTCACTAGGAAAGGGGATATCCTCTTCATTGGATTTTTTTCTCACCCTTCTCAGGCACATAATGTCATTTCGCTTCAACACGCCATCAATTTGCTTCAATGAGTTGGAAAAATGATGTTCAGCTTCTCATTAATATTTAAAATGCTCATTAAGAGCTTATATTTTACTATAAGCAAGAAGTGACGAAGTTCATGATAAAATGAATTACCAGCTCGCTGACTTACAAGCTGAGTGCTCTCGGTTCTTTAATTTGAGGAGACAGTAGTAGTTTTATTTGAGATCACATGAAACTTCACCACAATGCAGGTCCCAATATCTGTCCCCAGGTTTGAGTACTGAGAAGTGCTTCCCTCTACACCAGCCAGGACTCCGGGCCTCAGAAGTTGGGGTGCAGACAGAGGAGTACCCTCTGCTGGCACTGGGGTGTGGTCAGACCCTGCTGCGTCTGAAATGATGCTCTCCATACCACCTCCGCGGGTCGCCATCCGCACCCATGGCAGGTGAGTTAGCACCAAGAACCACCCTTCTCTCTTGCCGAGCAACCAGTTGGGATTCAGAAGAGAAAAGTGAGGGTGGCACTAGGCCCCCACTGCTCATTTGTCCTGATCTGTGGGAAGTAATGGTAAAATCAGCCCCCCAAGCAGACTGGATCGCTCACTTGGCTGTGTTCCCTAATGTATGGCCAGAAGCTTCCCTTCCTTTCTCCTTTGAGCAGGTGAAAGTCTAGGTAAGCAAGGGTAGGACCTGGGGCAAACAAAGATAACTATGTGGAAGAAAGATAGTCTTGCTCTAAGAATCAAGAGGTAGCTCCAAGAATCAAGAAAGAGTGGCTAGCATACTGGAGCCTGACTGTCTGGGTTCAAGCCTCAGCTCTTCCACTCGCTGTCGGTGTGGTGTTAGGCCCCGCTACTTAACCTCTCTGTTCACGGGGTTCCTCCTCAGTAAATCAGGGAGTATAACAGTGCTCACCACGTGGGGATGCTGGGATGATTACACGACCTCACACACACGAAGCACCGGAGTAGCTCCTGCCTCACACTCCGTGTTTGCTATTTTATTGCTCTTTTATTGTGGGGTTTCTGTAGCCTCGAAGATAGCCATGAAATGGAGCTGGTCCCACTCTAGCTGGCCTTTGAAGAGACTGTGGCCAGCCTACAAGCATAACCTTTCTGGGTCCTCCCCACTGGGGAACTGCACAAATCACCCACAGCTGCGGGCCTCATCCTCCCGAATGGGAAAGGGGAGTAGGAAGTAGAAGAGTTGGGAGTAGGACCTAATCCATGCAGGACAGTGACAAAAGCAATGACTGAACAGTCAAGACACATGGTTCCAGTCTGAGCTCTGGCTTGGGTTTTAAGCATGATCCCCTCAGTGGCTGAGCATGGAGTCCAGCACCCTTGCCCCACACCCCACTCTTGCGAAGTGATCCGCTGACCATCATGGCTGCTGTGCCCTTTGAAAATCCTGATTGGCAGCCCTCCTTCCTGCTTCCTCACACAGCATTGGGCTTCTGCCAGGTCTTTGCTGCCTCCAGTGCGTCCCTGCCTCTGACTTACGCTGAAATAATGGCACTGCAAAGTGTGTGGCCACTACTTCTGCCACATTTGTGGGATCCCTGCCTTCCTAAGTGCCCAAAAGTTCCAGGGACCCCATGGATCGCAGCCTAGTGCTCACATCCTTTTTGCCTTCAGAATGGTTAGCTTTACCCAGGGAAAAAAAAACAACTAAAAAATAACTTAAAAATACTTGCTTTTTTGCCCTGCCCAAAATAACAGCATGTTTTCTGGGTTATGTCAGCTCACTGAGCTGTCAAATACGCTTGAGAGAAATCAAATGTTCTTCATGGATGGTGTTGCCACACACTTCACACACACACACAGACACACACACACACACTGCTCTTTAAATCACCAAAGAGTAAGAGTCAGTACAAGATGAAGGGGTTGGCGTGCAGGCAGAAGAGAATTTTTTACATGCTCTCACTCATCCTTCCTCCAGGTTGAATGTGTGGGCTTTAAAAATCCATCTGAGTCCTGATTCTTATCGGTATCAAGCTGAGTAAAATATTGGTCGATCAGAATTCAGTAAGAAACTTTGCTGAGCAGGCAAAAGAGGAGAGTGGGCCACACGCAGTGCTTCCCCTGCTCTCCTGTCTCGGCGACGTTAATGGGCCGTGCAGTGACAGAGAAGGACACAGAGTGACCTCCAGATTGGTGCTCTAGAGCGAGTGTCTTATTTGGGGAGCTTTATTGAATTTTAGGCAGGTGAGTGATAGCCTTCCCACATCTTGAGCTCCCGTCAAATGTTTCCTAACTGACGGATGTCTTCTCTCATTTTAGAGGCTCCCTGGAGGAATAAATCCCATTCAAAAGAGCAACACACACAGTTTCTAATTAATTAGACATGTTGCCTATGAAGCTAGAATTCTTTATTAAAATATTTAAGTAATGCATTAATTTGAATCAGCATAAATGCCATACTTAAGTAGGCTGCTTATTTCAAACTCAGATATATAAACATAGAGATATAATCAGATATATTGCTCACTGATACTTAACTTTCTGGAGGGGCTATTCAAACCAGCAGGTCTTTACCTTATGGATATTCCTGGACATTTTGAAAATCTCTTGAAAGTTATCAATCCCACCCTATAGAAGTCCATCCATAAACAACATGTTGCTACGTTCTGAAAGTATACATGGATTTCCTGCAGCCTATTCATGAACCTCTCTCCTCCCCACCCCCAGAGTCAATGGTCCCAGGTAGAGAACCCCTGACTTGGTTCTCTGCCCCCAGTCCTACCTTAGAAACTGCGCTTCTCTCCCCTTGAGTTTTTGTAACATTCGAGTGCGGGCAAAATCCCTTCCCCAACCCCAAAACTGTTTCCAATCCTCAGGTTTAGCAATGTTTGGCATCAAAGCTCACATACACTTTCCCTTATCATGGTTTCAACTGTCCTAACAAATATTTCTTCCAATTTAATAAAGAATGAATGAAGCGCTGAGCATTGCATTCTTCACCTGCAGAAATAAAGCTGCTGATTACAATACTGACCTCGCAGGGTTGCCAGGAGGATGAAAGGGCACAGTGAGTGCAAAGCCCCTAGCCCAGTGCCTGTCACACACCAGCTAATAGAAACTATTCAATGGGCACAAGCCCGGCCAACTGCAGCACCGTGGACAGCTCCTCTGGTTTGCCACTTGGGGAAGGTCTCCCCAGACTAGCTGACAGCGGCCTCATCAGGCAGCCTCTCTCTGTGGAGAAGGACCACCTAGTTCTGAAAAGGGCGGTGGCCACTTGAACTGTGTCTGGCTGTCTTTAACAAGGAAATCCCCCTCTTCTCCACCAGACAAAGGGGTCTAAGTGCTCGGAGGTCTGGCCCGATTAAATACGGAAGTTTCCTTCCCCTGCCCTGTGGCTAAGTCCCCAGCTGACCATTCTTCACAGGTTCTTCTTCCCTCAAGTGACTACAGGGCTCTCTGTTCTGACCCCATCCCTAAGAATGTGTTTCTTGACTAATACCATTTCTCAAGGTAAGTAATCCAGCCCCACCCTCTACCTTTCTTGGCCCGATTTCTGGGTTTGGGGGCAATTTTCTACTACATTTGGGACAGCCAACTCCTAAAAGTGAAAATACCAGCCAAGGCACTATCTTTCTAAATAAAACAGGGGCTAAATGTTAGCAGGCGTCTTTGTCACGATGAGGCAGGAGCTGTGAGGAAGGTTGCACAAACACGGGGGCCTGCTCTTTGATGACAGTCATCAGCGGCTTGAGTTCCTGTCACTTGCTTCCCCGTGGGGCTGTCCGCGTAAAGGCACGTGCATCTGGGCCCATCCCCCACCCCTTCTGCAGACGGAGTTCTTGACTCCTCACTGCCAGCACCACTTGGTGGCAATGCTGGTGGGCACTGCAGTTATGCTCCTGGAAAAATACACGTTAGATTCAGAATTTTGTAAAGTGAGTGTCACTTCATCACTGGTGGACCTGGAGATTAAGTGCCTCCTCTGAACTTCCCATTGTCCCTGACTCTCGGTGGCTCCGCCCAACACTTCTGCATTTCGAGCTACTCTGCCTCCTGCTAAACTAGTTTGGTTAGTTGTCAGGAGTTTGATTATTATTCATCAACTTTCTCCTAAGGCAGGTCTTGTTACTATTTCCCTGAACAACAGTAATAGTCTCATGTCTGTTTTTCTACCTTTTTTCCCACCTTAAACTCAAAGCTGAAAGATTATTTTAACTAAAGTTGACCTAAGCCTACATAGCCCTGCTTAAAACCCTTTTTTTTATATGGCTCTTCACTGTGTACAAAATTACATATAACAGAGGTTATGAGGATACGTCCCTAATCCAGTGGGACTGGTGGCCTTATAAGAAGAAGAAGAGATGCTAGGGATGCAGGTGCACAGAGGAAAGACCATGAGGGGCACAGAGAGAAGGTGCCGTCAGCCAGCCAGAGAAAAAGTCTAACAAGAGAGCCCAAACCTACCCACACCTTGATCATGGACTTCTAACCCCCAGAATTGTGAGAAAGTAAGTTTCTGTTGTTTCAGCCACCTCCTCTGTAGTAGGTTATTACGGCAACTCTGGCTGATCAATATACAGCAAGAAGGAACCTTAGAAATTATCCAACCTGACACTTAATTCGTAGAGGAGGGGTCTGAGCAGCAGGGAGGGACGTGCCTTCCCCAAACATCAGTCATTTCAAGGCAGGGTTGGACCGAAAGCCAGTCGGGCAGAATTCCATGCCAGGACCTTGACAAAAACCCAGGAACTCCAACCTGGTGATGAGGAGTTAAATTCAACTTGGAAATGTGTTTTGTTAGACTTGTATCCCAATATTGGCTTTTAACTGAATTAGTTTCTAACTCTGAAAAATAAGATTTCACATTAATATCTAGATGTTTAACTTCTCTTGAAACCTCCGAAGAGCTGGCAAGTCTGGGTGCCATTCCAGTGTGGCTGTAAACACACTGGCTAAGCCGCATCCATCCAATTCTAAGGCATCCACACCCACCATCATGCTTTCTTCTCTCATTAAGTTACTGTCTGGCCCCATAAGTATTGTAATTATCAGCCTCTGCCCACGCCAAGCTATGTTTTGAAGGGAACACACATGGATATCAGTAACTAATCAATATGCTAACCCTCACAGGAAATCCATGCAGCCAGTCAAGAATTTGGAAACGAGAGAGTTCAGCTGTGAAGTCGAGCCAGAGTTGTGCAGAACAGAGGTAAGGGAAGTTGTCTTAAAGAGATGAATGTCCCCCGGTGTGCGGTACAGGGTAGGAACCTGACCATGCATGCGACACAATGTAGCCAACCATGGAAGCATAGAAAGTCGAGTCGGAAGCAAAAACTGGTGACCGCCATCCAAGCACCCTTCAGGAAGAGAGGGATGTAGTCAGAAATGCAGCCTGACCATTCCCAGGACAGGTAAGGTCCACTGTGCAGAGAGTCACCTCATCCTGTCTGCCTCGGGTACACACGCACCAAACCACCTCCTCTACAGACTCCAGTTTCCATGTAGAAAATTGCTAGGCCTCCGCCATGTCCCCAGGGATGGGTGGGTACTAATTTCCTTGCACTTCCACATACTAACTTTCTGATTGATTGTGTCAGTTTTGGGAGCATGAAAGGGCTCATACCTCTGAAGATCAATTTGACTCTCCGTGCCCTGAAAAAATCTAGTTTCTGAGCCTGTAAGACCGAGAGCCAGATGTTCCCCTGGAGGCCTCTTGGAAGCCAGCAAGCTGGCCTCCTGGCAAGTTTCCTCTCCTTCCCACCCCCTCCAACCCCGCCCCATGCCCATGCATATGGCAAGAACCTCAACTTTGGCCACATGGTCTCCCTTAAAAATAATAATATTACATAGGCAATTTAACAGAGGTCTTCTGGACACAATGCCTTCATGAAAAGGAGATACACTTTGATCTGCATGTCCACATGTGGCTATTTAAATTAATTTAAATGAAATTAAAGTAAAAATTCAGCCACACTAGCCACTTTTCAAATATTTGATAGCAGCCAGTGGAAGCTGTGCTGGGCAGCTGAGCTACAGAACATTTTTATCCTCTCGGAAAGTTCTTTAGGACAGTACCGACGTCAATGGTGGAACTCTGGTAGGAGGGGGAGATATGTGTGAACAGATGCACTTTGTGAAGGCTCTCAAATCACACCTCCTGCGTGTCCAGATGCTGTGTCTCTAGGTGAGGCTTTGCTACTTGCAAGTCAGAGGAGTGAGTAGCAGGAGGTTTAGGGCAGCCTCCCAGAAAGAGAGGTTAAGGTCATGCCTCACTAGCCCCCCAACTAGGGATGTAGTGGGAGGATGTTCCCAGATGCTTCATTACTCTGGCAGCTAAGTGCCTGCAAAATGCTAAACCTTGCACCAAGCTCCAAACCCCTCCTCACCAGGACCTGACCCTCACTGCAGCTCCACAAAGGGGATCCCAAGGACAGACAAAGACCAAGCACTCTTATCCAGGCGACCCTGCCCAGGCTTCCCTGCCAATTAGCTCATTCACTCTGCATCAGAACTCGGTGAGGATGGCATGTCAGGATTACTAAGGCCATTTTACAGATGACACTGAAGCTCAGGGGATTTAGACTCATTGCTCTTGTTAAAAGGCTGAGGACTTTCAGTGAAGCCAAGATTTGAGTTCTGACTCCCCAAACCCTGGCGTAGAGCTCATGCTTCTTGTGACACACTGTGCCCCTTTAGAAAAAGCTCCCAAGATTGCAAACCATTTGCCCAAGTGGCAGAAGGCTGGGATGCGTGGAATGGGACCCGGAAGGAAGAAGGATGTCTCTGTGTCACTGTGCTCTTGACGGCAAGGCAATGGATGAGGACGCAGAGAAGGTCCAGCTTAGATTAGAGGCGATGAGGACGGGAGATTGGGGGAGGGGGGAGGTGGAGGGAGGAGGGTTGCGGAACATTTCCCTTACGACAAGAGTTCTGCTTTCCAACCCATAGTGTGGGGATGGTGCTACTTGTCCCTTTCCAGCCACAAAGAGATGCTAGAACGATAGAGTGAAATCACAGAGGAGAAAATCATTGGGAAGATGGTAAGAAGCTCTAGGATTCTAAGTCTCCTGCTTCTCAGAACCCAAACACAAGTAAAGCTAAAATAACAGGCATTTTTTTTCCTCAGCCTTTTACTTTTCATGAAAGAGATAAATGTCAAAGAAATCAAGCTTACATCAGACAGATTATATATAAATTTTCCCCTGGGAGTCCACATGTCAGCAGAGGTTCAACTCGGCCTCCTGTATTCGCCCAGTTGGAGTCCTAAATAATGAGAATTACTCATAATGAGCTAACAGGGCCCTAGCAGACCTCGGTGGTCCTCCTGAATCGCTGGAAGCAGTCCTCAGATTTTACACAGTAGATTTCACTGTACTCTGAGTATCTGGACATGAGGAATCTGTGTGTAGTACAGATGATAGCCCTCTTTTAACAGAATATTACATCTTTCTAATTACTCTGAATGATGAAGATTTTATTTATTGCTGTAAAATTATTTGTTTTTGTCATTGACTTTTTTGAAAGGGAAAAAAACTCCATTTTCCTTAAGTTTTAACTTTTGGTTTAGTTTTGGTCATCAGGGTGGGTCATCAGGGACAATGCCTTAATAATATGGATGTGGGAAGTCTCACCTAATGACAGGCTTCCTGGGATAAAAGAGACGAACAGAAAAAGAAAACTCTGTGTGTGTGTGTGTGTGTGTGTGTGTAAAAAGAGAGAGAGAGAGAGAGACTGAGCCAACTGTAATGCGTCTTCTGGTAAATCCTATACCATCAAGTTCCCACCTGTGAGTGAAAATATTTCTAAGCCCCCCAGAGAGTCTACAGGGCTTGATCCAATTCTCACAAAGCAAAAGGCTACTTATATCTAATAGCTTTCTCAGCCACACCAATTCCAACATAAAAGAGTCTTCCGGAAGCAAAGGCAGGGCAAGTAGCTGACAAGACCAAACTTTATTGAGTGTAATGCTGTCTAGTGCAATTCTCCAGGTAATAATTCTTAGCTTTTCAGATGGTTCTCATTTCAGCTCGAACCTATTGATCTCCTGCCAGATAATCTGGGCAGCTGTGTGTGCTGTTTCCTAAGGTGTTTCAATCAATACCCTGTATTAATTACCCTTTGGCCAAACAAGGGTCTTTCCTTCTCACCTCTCCAGTTTCCCCCTTCCCGTGTCGTTAGAACCGATGCACACCTGGAGGTTAGTGTTGCGTTTCCAGGGAAGCGACACTTGCCCTAAATTGCATTCCTATGGTCTAAATGTTTGTGTCCCCCACCAGACTGGTATGTTGACACCTAACTCCCAAGCGAGATGGTATCAGGAAGCGGAGTCTTTGGGAGGAGATAAGGTCATGTGGGTAGCTGCCCAAGAAAACTCCTCTTCTTGCCTCCGAGTGAGATATTATATACAGTCCTGGAAGCCCAGGACCCAATCTTAAAGATTCAGAGAAGTTGTCCAGCCAGGTTCATTCTTTCACAGCTGTCATTTATAGGAAAAATCTTCTTGTCTAACTGAAGGCCAACTTGCTGCATGTTAATCTTGTTTCCACTGATTCTGTACTTAAGCTGAAACACGGTGACTCCATTAGTAATGAAAAGCGCAGTGGGTTAAAGGTGAGAAGATAAATTTTCATCTTGACTCCGCTGTCGTTAGTGGTAACTGAGACAAATCTCTTCATCTTTCTATGCTTCTCTTAGCCTTTGAGTATTTCACCAGATGAAAAATTATTGTTATTTAAGTGGTCTACAAAAAAAAAAATCCACACTTATTCCAAGGAAAGAATTTTTAATGATTATATCATAAAAATAAATTTTCTCTAGGTATGCCTGAAGATAATTATTAAATACAATACTTGCCCTGGCTGCTGTGGCTCAGTGGATTGAGTGCCCGCCTGTGAACCAAAGGGTCACCAGTTCGATTCCCAGGCAGGGCACATGCCTGGGTTGCAGGCCAGGTCCCCAGATGAGGGCATGCGAGAGGCAACCGATGAATGTATCTCCTGCACATCAATGTTTCTCCCCCTCTCTTTCTCCCTCCCTTCCCCTCTCTCTAAAAATAAAATAAATAACATCTTATAATAAATAAATACACTACTTCCTGCCACCAAGCCATTTATTTAACATGGTATAACCTTACTTTACTCAGTTTTTCCTCATAAGCTTTGTTTTCAGCTTTCTATAATTCTCCCTGCTCCTCACCAAAATGAATTTATTTTTCATTAACTTCCTTTTAGTATCGTTTCTAAGAAAATAAATCTTAGCTGTTTAAAGCCTTCCTGGATGTTCCCGCCCTGAACACTCTCTCAGAGCACTTAAGCCACTTGTGATTTCCTCTTCAATTCGGTAGCAACAAATTCTCTTAAATTTTCTTCACTTGAGAATGTCTTGATTTCCCCCTTCAGTCTTGAAGGATATTTTCCACTGGGTATACGATTCTTTTCTTTCAATGTTTGAAAAAATATACTGTCCCACTTTCTTCTGGCCTTCTTCTGGTTTACTATGAGAAATCTATGGTCATTTTATTTGGTTTCTCCTATGAGTGAGATATCATTCTCTAGCCCCTTTCAAGATTCGTTATCGTTAGTTTTCAGAAGTTTATCCATTTTACATCTTGCTGTGGATTTCCTTGGATTGTGGTTTACTCAGCTCTTGAGTCTATAGGTTTATGTCTTTTGCCAAAATCGGGATGTTTTCCACCCTTATTTCTTTGAGTGCTTTGTTACCCCATATCTTCCTCTACTTCATCTGGGATTCTGATGACATGAATGTTAGTTGTTTTATCAAAATCACACAGGTCACCAAGGTTCTGTTTGTTTGTTTGTTTGTTTTCTATCTCTTGTTGTATCTTCCAGTTCACCGATTCTTTCTTCTGTCCTCTCCATTCTTCTGTTGAGTCCACCCAATCAGCTCTTTTCTTTAGTTATATTTTCATTTTCCTTTTGGATCTTCTTTATATCTTCTGTTTCTTTGCCAAGACTCCTAATGTTTTTATTAGAGTATGTTCATAACTGCTCATTAAAGCATTTTTCTCATGGATGTTTTAAAATCTTGGTCAGGTCATTCTAACACCTGTGTCATTTCAGAGTTGGCATCCACCAGTCGGCTTTTATCACTCAGTTTGTGAACTTCCTGGGTCTTGGTAAGACGAGTGATTGTCTATTGAGACCTGGACATGTTTGTATTAAGTTCTAAGCCTTGGGATCTTATTTAAACCTTCTGTTTTAACTGGCTTTCTCTAATACCACTCCAGCTAGGGAAGAGGTAGCACCTTCTGATTTCTCCCAGACAGAGGCAAACGCAGGTTTCCCACTCAGCCTTTGTTGACACCCAAAGTGATGGGAGTGAGGGAGCTCCTCATTACGACAAGGAGTGGCAGGAGCTCTGGTTCTCCACGGGGTCTCCGTGAAACCCATGGCAGCATGGCCTCATTGCAGCTGGGTGACTCTCCACAAGCCCTCCTCTGACACCATGTTAGCAGGGAAGGAAGGGGAGCCTCATTACTGCCAGGGGGAGGCAGAAGTCCAGACTCCCAAGCTCCACAAGTGGTCCCCACAAATGCCATGGTTGCAGAGGGGAGGAGGAGGGAGAGTTGGTCACCAGGTCAGAGGGTTGAAAGTTCCAGTCCTCTACTTGACTTTGTCTGACACCACCCCTCATGAGGCTGGTAGTCAAGGCTACTCACTTGGCCTGTGGTGGTGTGTGGGGGGCTGGAACCATAGTTTTTCTACGATGTTTGGCTGGAATGTAGGTTGGTACTCTCTAAAAGTATTCTGTCTTGCTAGACTGTCTTTTTCCTGGTATTTTGGTCAGAGAGAGCAGGCTTTTGCTGGGGCTTTGTGTTTATTGGTATTTCTGGGTTGCTAAATTCTTCAGTTCCAAACCTGAGATATATGACATATAGAGAAAACTCAGGGAACTCACCACTGTGTTGCTCCTTGAGTCCCCAAATCCCTAACCAACCTGTCCCCTCTCTACTTCTCAGAGTCTTCTTCTGCTTGTGTTATATGAGGAGGGAACCAAAAAACCCCACCATTATCTTCTGGAGGGTGGGCCTCTCATAGTACAGGTGCCCCCCCCACCACAGATGAGTGTTCTAGGAGCCCATCTATATCAGTGTCCCAGCTGGCGTTGTTGTGAGAGGCTGCATGTGGCTTCAGTGAATTTCTTTTCTTTCAACGTGTTTGCCCATTTCAGGACGGGTGATTACAAGCACACCTGCCCACACTGTGCTGAGTGTTCAGCAGTTTTTGAGCAAAACCGGGATGACCCCCATGACCATTCACCCTCCCTCTTCACCCAACCTCACCCTGAGCAACTATTTTTAGTTCCTCAAATGAAAAAAGTCCTCAAAGGGAAATGTTTTGTTGATGTGGAAGAGGTGAAACAAAAAACAGCAGAAGTACTAAAAGGCATCAAACTGACAAGTTCAAAAACTGTTTTGAGCCATGGAAAAAGGTCTTGATAGGTGTATTACATCAAATGGAGAATATTTTGAAGGTGACTGAAGTTTAAACATGTAAGAATAAATAAATAATTTTTATAAATAAATTAAGGGTTTTGGGAGGTTGCCCCTCGTATATAATATCCAGGTTTTTAGATGTACTTAGCAGGATTAATAAGGAAAAGTATGTTTACTACTCCATCTTTCCAGAGCTAGATATCACCTATGGTGCATCTTTAAAATTTGAATTTAATGACAATATTTAAATATCAGGTTTCAAATAAAAGTCCAGAGATCTCGCTTCTCTTAAAATTGGAATATCTGGTAATATTGGGCTTATACTTTCAGAATAAAAACAGCTAGAGCTGCATTGTTCAATATAATCATCTACAAGTTTATGGCTATGTAAGTTGTAACGCAAATTAACTAAAATTAAACATATTAAAGTTTCAATTCCTCTGTCACACTAGCTACATATGACTATCTACCATATGGAACATTTCCATCCTTGCAGAAAGTTCTATTGCACAGGGGTTGCACATGATGGTGGTACTTGCTGGGGACGTGCCTGCTCCGGTTTGCCAACTCCCCACCACTTGGAACATATTAGGCCACGGCATTCATTTACTTCACATGCTGACAAATTTGTGTTCACAACCCTCAGCTTAAAGGGTCAGTAGGATTTTTGACGTATGGAGATACAAAGGCAGGCATAGCAGGTGGAGAGCACAGCAGGAGCAACGAACAGAGGAGGGAGCGCTATGGTCCAGGAAAGTCAAGATTGTTAAGTTTGGATAGAGAACAGAGGCAGAATCGGGAGAAAAGCAGTATAAAGATTAAAGCCTGGGCAGAAAGGTAAACAAATTCTAGTCCCCTCTTTAATTTGCCTCTAACTTGCTTTGGGGCTGGGCAACAAATCAGCTCGCCTGACCTTGGCCTACTCTCTCTTTTGCTCTCTATGTTCCAGCTGAGCTGGCTTTCTCTCAGGTCCTTGGATGTTCTAGGCAACTTACTTCTTCGGGGCCTTCACACTACCAGAGCCGCTGCCTGGACCATTGTACCCCGAGTTTCACCCTACATGCTGGACCAACTCCACATAACCAGCTCACCTGGGAGAACTTCCCTAGAACCTCAGCCAGGTGAGATCCCAGCCATTTGTGCTTATAGTGCTGGATTCAGCTCCACAGCACTCATCACATGGATGTGCATCAGCTACTGGAGTGGACACCTAGCTATTGCCTCTCACCAGCCCCAGGACCGTTATGGCTGTCTCTGTCTCGTTCACTGCTATGTTCTCTAAACTAGCAGAGGGACTCGCGCAGAGTAAACACTGAGCAAACGTTGACTGCATTCAGATATGGAAGTTCTTTAAACCTTGGTTTCTGCATCAGCAAAATGAAGCAATAGTAACTACTGCCCCCACTTACAAACAGATTAGGAGGGTCAAACAAGACAGAGGTTATTTTAAAATTAAGGCCAAAAAACCTCTAAACATTTTAGCATTGAAAGGAAAGCTGTTAAGTGTTAGTTATGAACCATGAGACTCTGGTGACCCTGTTAAAAATGGATGCACTTTAGAACTGAGAGGCTACATCATAAGCCGAAGCTCCAGAGTTGTTAGAAACTGGCTTGACAGTGAACTTTCCCTTTGCAATATCCGATTGGTTGCCAAATGTTTTGCTTGGCGTTAAATATTGTATAGCTTAATTTATTTTAACCTACGGCCTAATGAAAGAACATTTTTTAGCTAATTACCTCCAAGTCAATCAGAGTGACAAACCTTCTAGATTAGATCTCAGTTTCCCCATCGGTTAAATGAGGATAATAGTTGCTGCTCTGTCTAACTCACAGGTTTGTGAAGACCAACCAAGACACCTATGGGAACGCGATAGATAAATCAGAGTGCGCTGAGTCAAGTGCTTCCTCCTTATCTGCAAGCAGTGCTTGGGCTCCTTCCCCCAGAGTGCTGTGTCTGCAAAAGCGACAGGAATGGCCCAAGGCCAATGTGGGCTTTACCTTTAAAGAGAATTCAGAGTGGCACTGGAAGAATTCTGAATGCTGACCCCTGTGAGGCCAGGAAGATAAGAAATGCTGTGGCTCAGCAGATTGAGCTCTGGCTTGCAAATCAAAAGGTTGCTGGTTCAATTCCCAGTCAGGGCACATGCCTGGATTGCGGGTGGGTCCCAGCTGGGGATGTGTGAGAGGCAACCAATTGATGTTTCTCTGCCTCTCTTTCTCCCTTCTACTCCCTCTACAAATAAATAAATAAAACCTTTAAAAAAAAAAAAAAAAAAGGAAGAAGGAAAAGGAAATGTACTGTGAGCTTTGCTAGCCCCACCCAGCAACTTCAGACTGTCCAGGAAGCCTTGGGGCAATGACTGCCTCTGACCCACAACCAAGCACCAGGGGCTTTTGCTCCACCACCTACAGCTAAGAATGTCCAAGGCGGAGTGGAATGACTCCAAGAAGGTAGATCAGCTGAGCCTCATGACAGGGACAGCCTTTTATTTTATTTCCGCATCTCTGCCCCCACTTGGGACAAGGTGAGGCAGGCACATCGGCAGCAGTCACCTCTGTACAGCAGAGGGCAGTGGTGCCCTCATCAAGGTCCACACCCAAGCCAGCGGCCTGGAGGGGCGGAGTGAGCCCCGTGGGTGTGTGCACAGGGCAGCAGCGAGGAGCTCGGCCCTGCCCCCTTATACTTGGGATTCGTCCTGCCAATCCCCCTCCTGCCCAGCCCACGGGAACCCCCTTCCTACCTACTCCAGCCAAAACACATACTCACACACAAAGCCATAGACACACACGCATACAGAGCCACAATCGTACACACACAAGCACACGTACATACACACAGCAGGGATTTTCGAAATTAATCCCTACAAAATACTGTAGCTTAAGCCATTTAACAACTACATTGAACCAAAAAAGGGGGTGGGTTGTTGTTTAAGGCAGGGAGGCCGGCAGGTTTTTGTCACTAAGAAACGAGATGAGCCCACTTCAGCAGGCAGCCAGGAGTTGGTGTGACCGAGGGGCCAGGATGCTGTTGTCTAGAGGTCAAAGAACCCCACTCCAGCCCCCACTCTGCCACTGTTGGATGCGACCTGAGGCCTGTCACTCCTCTCCCTGTGTTCCAGTTGCCTCTAATGTAAAGTGGGATGTCAGTCTCAACAACCCATGACCACTTGCATTTCTGTGGCTTAGTGTCCACCCCCCTCACCTGCTTTCTTCATCTTTCTAATGGAAATCAGGGGAGCTGTCCCTTCGGTCCCTGAGAAACAGAGGTGCTCAAGCATAGGAGGCCAGTTGGACCAGGAGAGCTCCCTCCCTCCTGCCCAAAGGTACTTAAAATGAGTGGAGGCACCGGTGGGGTGCAGGGCATGGTTTCAAGGTATGTGGGTTTATCTGACTAAATTAGAAATCAGGAAAGAGGTCAAGGGAAGTCAGATGATGATTTTAAAGAGAACTGAATTCATTCTGCCTTTTACCTCTGCTGGTGGGATCCCATAGGAGGCTGAGCGGAGTTGGGGTATGAAACCTGCAGGCTTTCACTCTAGGAAATAGGCTTTAGGAGGATGGACTAAGGGCAGCAGGGCCAGGATTTAGCAAAATTATGAGGTCGGTGACACTTCTGTTCTGCGTTCCTCTCATCGAGGGCACCTTCATGACCCATTTTCGGGACAGCCATCCAATGGCTTCGTGACAGACACAACTCCCTCCTGGCTCCTCCCAGGCACGCTCTTCCCACCCCCACAAAACTGCCCTGGTTAAGCCTAGTTCTCTAGATGTCACCTGATTTCAATATAGGGAAATGCCTTTGGGTCCCTAAAAGCCACCTCATTTCAACAAATAGGTGTCCCTGTCCAGGTGGGGCCTGATCTATGCTAGGAGACAAAATAGAACATGGCCCTGCCCTCAAGGGGCAGCTCTAAGGGCGACGCTTGAGAATGTACCTTCCTGCCTCTGTTTCCTGACAATTCTAGGCAGTGAACTTGAACACGAGGGACTTGTGATCCGAGTTGGCTTTGGGCCTACCCTTCCACAGTTCTGAGTTGTCCAGAGGAAGTGAGCATCCTGCCAGCACCTGCACCCCAACGACTCCTTCGCATATGGAATCGAACATCTGAACCCGAGAGCTCACTGTGTCTTCTCCATTTTCGATCAAAGGGTCCAAATGTCCTGCTTATCAATAGTGCATTCGGAAATCTGTTTTCTTCTTTCTTTTAGGGAATTGTGTAAAATGTCCATTTGCTCAAATCAAAGCATTTCCAAGGGAAATAGCCAACTTGTTGACTTATTAAAAATAACAGCATAATAAAGGAAGAGATGGCTTATATTCTGCAAGACAATCAAAAAGTCAAGTCTTCAAGATCTTTTAACTTTCAAAACACAGTGTCCTATTGTGACAGAGCAGTAACATGCTCCCCATTTGCAACTGAAGCAACTGGATTCCCCTCTGTCACTCAGAAGCCTGGATAATCCGATAATCATTCTCCATTGTTCTGAAGATTCAAGGATGGGCCCTCTTCACAGAGCTCATGTCTTTTTTTTCTTTTTTTCTTTTTTTTGGTCAATTGCTTAGGTTTTCTTTTCTTTTTCATTCTATTACAATTTCCCCAATTTTCCCCCTTTGCCCTCCTCTGCCCATCCCACACCCCAGCTCCCTCAGTCAATCCCCACACTGTTGTCCATGTCCATGGGTCATTCAAACATGTTCTTTGACTAGGCCCTTTCCCTTTTTTCCACCATTATCCCTCTCCCCTCTGGTCACTGTCAGTCTGCTCCATGTTTCCCTGCCTGTGGTTCTATTTTGTTCATTAGTTTACTTTGTTCATTAGTTTACTTTGTTCATTAGATTTCTCTTATAAGTGAGATCACATGGTATTTGTCTTTCACCGACTGGCTTGCTTCATTTAGCATAATATTCTCCAGTTCTATTCGTGCTGTCACAAAAGGTAGGAGCCCCTTCTTTCTTTCTGCCCCTTAGTGTCCCACTGCATAATGCACCACAGCTCTTTGATCCACTCATCTACTGATGGGCACTTAGGCTGTTTCCAGCACTTGGCTATTGTAAATAATTCTGCTGTGAACATTGGGTGCATAGGCTCTTTTGGACTGGTGTTTCAGGATTCTTAGGGTATATTCCCAGCAGCAGAATTGCTGGGTCAAAAGGCAGTTCCATTTTTAGTTTTTTGAGGAAATTCCATACTGTTTTCCACAGTGGCTGCACCAGTCTGCATTCCCACCAACAGTGCACTAAGGTTCCCTTTTCTCCACATCCTCACCAGCACCTGCTGTTTGTAGATTTATTAATGATGGCCATTCTGACAGGTGTGAGGTGATATCTCACTGTGGGTTTGATTCTCATCTCTCTGATGGCGAATGATGCTGAACATCCTTTCATATGTCTCTGGGCCATCAGAACTCACGTCTGTGAGAGTTACCATGTTACTGTTCCTAGTGTGCTGAGTGCGGCCGAGAGGACTGAGAGTCACGCCCAGTGGCTCTGCCCCACTTATGTTAAGTGGGAGGCACCTGGAATGCAGGCTTTCATTAGAGCCCCGTGGAGGGGATGCGACCAGACATGTTGAGAGTGAGTTCTAGTCTCAGCCGGGGGCTGCCTCAGCCAGAACCTGAGCCAAGCACCCTCCTCCTCCAGGTCTCAATGTCCTCATCTGTAAAATTATGACTTTAGCTTGGAAATGGGTTACTTCTGAGCTAATCCCGGTTCATAACAAAGTTCTCACTGAAATGAGGAAAGATGAGGACTCTGCAGCAAGTTCCTCTTAGAGCCAAATCTCTTCAGTCTAAAAGACTGTCCTCAATCCTGATTTTAGGACTTTCTTACATATGAAGTTAAAACTTCATTTAAAAAAATTAAGTGTCAGTGCAAATAAATGATAGCTTAGTTTGGCTTGGTTTTGTTTTTACTGTCTTAACTTGACAAAAATGAAAAAAAAAAAAAACCCCAAAACCCACAACTCTTCGTCAGTCCTCAAAACACCTTCTGAATTATACTGGTCCACCAAATTGACAGGACCTGGCACCGCTGGATCGGGCGGTCTCAAGGCTCCCTTGCGGCTTGCATCCCCTCTGATAGCTGCACCTGCGGCAGGTAAGCTCAGCACCGCCCTTACTGAGAAAAGGGGTAGCTGTTTGTCTACCTTAACTTATTGATAGTTCTCAACTATGGTTGCACTTAGATTCACAAGGCAGCCTTTAAAAAATACTGAATCCCCAGCACCCCCACCCCCAAATCAACTGAATCAGAGTCTCTGGGAGGGAGACCCAAGCCAGAGGGCTTAGATAAAAGCTCCCCGGGCAGTGCTGTTAACATGCAGCCAGGAATGAGAACCACTAACTGAAGTATTCACAGGTCTGACTGTATGACTGACTTACTCTGGAGAACACATATAAAAATTCAGATTCTGAGACTCCACTCTTGATTTACTAAATCAGAACCTTTGTTTTCATAACACTTCGTTGCAGCCAGGCCCCAGACTCATACTTAGGAATCGCAGGTATCTCTTACGTGTTAAAAGTTGAGGGGTCTCTGGAAGGCTCATTGCTCCTCTACATGTCCTTCTGCCATAAGGGTCACATGTGAAACATCGACATTTAGGATCCACTCATTGCCCCATAACCTCCTCCTTTGGGATGCCTCTGTCCAGGAAGTCAACGACTTCATTCAATACTTCCATCCCAGACATCTCTGAATTCATGGAACCCAAGGAGGGATGGGCAGGTGATGCAGAAAGAGAAGGAGAAGTGCCAGAAACACAGGTTTCTCTGCCCACTTCTTTTCCCTGCCCGGACCAGGGTATGCCCTGTACTTGAGTTGTTCTACAGAGTTGGTAGCTGTGAGGAAGACCACCACACACACTCCTGCACAGATCCCCACATCCCCAAGCACAGTCCAGCCAGGACACTGGCCATTATGGGTCAAGGTGACTTCCCAATGACAGCATTCACGTTAGACAACTTGCTCTGAATAACAAGAAGTGAAATGTTCAGCAAAGCTCAGTTGTCTATGATTCATATTTTTATCAGTTGAAGCCTCCCTTTGAGATGCCGAAAACTTTGTTTGCTATGTTCCTAAGCAAAGCCCAACGGAGTTAGAAACCTTCACAAAATTATATTAAGTGTCCAAAGGCTTTTGCATGAATGAAGTGGTTGAGACAAAATCTACTATAAAACAGACCAGTGATAAATGAAAGCAAGGAACTGTAGCCAGAGCTCAAAGACTGTGCTTCTGCCTCCAAATCCCTGTGAAATCCTCATGAAAGTTCCCAGGGTTGAACTAACATCCCAGAGAGCTGCTACCTCCAAAAGGCCTCTAACCAAAAACGTCAGCCCCACAGCTCTGCTCTTCTTAGTTCAGCCTCCTAGCCCAGGGTTAGGACATCGTTGTTTAGAAGAGGAAGTAACAGACTGGAGGACACCAAGCTGACTCCCGAGGGAATAAGCATAGAGTCATTCATTCATGCATTCATTCATTCAGTAATAAGGGTAAGAGCCAGCATTCACTGAGCCCCTACTCTGAAAAAGGCAATATCCCTATTACTTTCAATGTACTAACTCATTTACCTCCCACAAGTATCCTTAAGATGGGTGTTGTCGTTAGCTACATTTCATACAGAAGGAAACCGAGACACAGGTGGCTAAATCAGTTCTAAAAGAACACATAGGTAGTCCGTGTTGGAGCCAGGATTCAAACCCAGCCTGGCCCCAGAAACATGTGTCAGGCACTGAGCCAGAGACTGTTGGGGATACAATGGTGGACAACGCCCAGAGTCCCAGGATGGTGATGGGCTAAGTCAGAGGCCAGAGAGGCAAAGGGAAGGGTTACAGGGGTTAGATCCCTCGCTGATCCACTACTGGCCTCGAGAAAGTCTCCTCCCCTCTCTAGCCTTAGCTTATCCATCTACAAAAGTTGAGAATGATCTAGTTATTCCCTAACATCGTCTTAGCTCAAAAAAGACCAGAAACACAAACTAGTAAACTAGGCAATGGAATGCAGTGGGCAGGGGTTTTTGTATTAGGAAGAAGAAGTGGTTTAAAGAGGGCAAGCAAACCGCAAACCCCAGAAAAAGGTGAAACTAAAACATTCTGTCCTTCCCTGGGGGATGATGATCTGGGGGCACCCACATAAGGCACCTTTCTGTGCAATCTGGACGCCTCGTGCAGGACCCATGGGAGTGCAAAGGGGAAAAACAGTTGCGGCTTTCCCTCTGCTCCCCAGCGAGTTTCCTTTAAATGATGTATCAGCTGTCACCATAAAGGGACGTGGAGTTGCAGGGAGTGTGAGGCAAGGACTTCGCTGGTCATTTCAGTGTATGTGCTCCAACAGCCGGCAACATCAAATGCCCACCCCCAACTGAAAGCGATGCCGCCGAGGCATCAGGGGAGTGCACTTGCTAGATACATAAACGTCTGGGCTGCAGGCTTTCCAGAAGAAGCGGAGCCAGAGAGAGCAGAGCCGTAGCTCAGAGTAACAGCGTAACTAGTGTAAGCAGAGGAAAGGACAAAGGTAGCCCTAAAATGTGCCCGGCCAGGCCTGTCACTGAGTGGGGCAGGTTGGTACGAGGACACCAATTATTTGGCCATGAACCCCTTTTTTAGAGCAATCTCCTCGGCTAACAAACAAAATGTGTTGGTCTCTCAGTCTCGCTCCAAGGTCAAAAATGAACGTTTTGTTCCATTTTTATTCCAAGCAAGAGATCTAATTCTAGGCCACTCTTCGGGCTTGGCAAAGCATAGCCAACTCCCGTCAAGACGTGCCGCACTTCTGTAGATTAACTTGGATCAGTTCCCATGACATCAATCCGCCTGGCACCCGAAGCTCCTGGCTGCACCTAATCCAGAGCTCCCAGCGGCCTCACCGCCACACACACCCCTCTTCTGTCCTCCTTGCCTCATCTCTCCTCTCGGCTGTCTCTGTCTGCTTTGGCCTCTCACAAAACTATCATGAACACCTTCAAGATGAATATATCAAAAATAATTTGGAAGTTTCTCAAAAACGTAGGCATAGTTTTACCATATGACCCAGCAGCAATTCTACATCTGGGTATATGCTCACGAGAACTGAAGACAAACGGCCCCCAGGGGTCCTGCAGATGGACAGCCACAGCAGTATTATTCACAGCAGCCCCCAAACTGGAACCGACCCAAATGTTCAACAACGGATGGACAAATAAACAAAATGTAGCAAATCCATACGATGGAGTACTATTTGGCCATAAAAAAGAATGAGGTACGTATACACCACAAGTGGATAAACCTTGAAAACATGCTAAATGAAATAAGCCAAATATAAAAGGCCACATATGGTATGATTCTATTTATATAAAATTTGTCCAAAGTAGGTAAATCTATAGAGACAGAAGTGTAGTTGCTTAGGCCCAGGGTGAAGTTGTATGGGCCTGACTGTTAAAGACTATGCAGTTTCTTTGAAAGGGAATAAAAGCGTTCTAAAATTAGGTTGTGGTAATGGGTGCACAGCCATGTAAGTATACTTTTAAAAAATGAGCCAAACCCTTTAAATGGGTGAATTGTATGGCATATAAATCGTATCTGAATAAAACTATTTAAAATGAATATATTGCTTAAATATATCTTATAATACGCTAAAATAAAGCTTACAGAGTATTTAAGTGGATTATATTCTTATACAGTCTTACAGAAAATGGAAGTGAAATTTTCTATTACCTCCCTCCTTCCTTTTCTCCCCGCAAAGAGATGTTCTCACAAAAGTGGGAAATGCTTGCCTGGCAGCTTTCACCTCAAATTTCAATTTCAAACAGATGTAAATCAGATATTTTTATGGCTATAGAGGTCCCAGGAAAAGGATATTTGTTCAGCCAAAAACAAGAATGATGGAAATTGGTATATATCGGGGGATTTCTTTATTTTTGGTGTGGTGTGATAAAATAGAAATTTATATCAGCTCTAGAAGTTTCAACCCAAAGAACAGCAAAAAACAGGAGACAGCCTTCTGACCTGGCCTGTGAAACATCTGCCTGCCGGGAGGCACGGCGAGCACCCCGGAGCTTCAGGGTTCCTGTGGCCGCTTTGCCGAGTGGGGACGAAGCGTCCCATCTGCCTCTCAGAGCCCAGAGGCAGACAGCGACAGAGACACGGAGGGTCTCCTGTTTTGTCTTCTTTGTGGCTTCCTGACTCCTTGGCAGGGTTTCTTTCAGGTTCAGGTACCTTTGGCGCCACTGGTTCTGCAGAACCATGGGCGCATGACCCTGGGCAGCCTGCTTGCCTTTGGTGGAGCTCCACTTCTCAGCAGGAAAATATTTCCCACCGTGCCACGTTGGAGGCTTGTTGTGAGAATCAAGGGAGATCATGGATGGGGAATGCTTTTAAAATTATGAAATACTTTTCACAAGAGAAGGTTTGTTATAACTAACCTCCGTCTTGAAGTAATGATAGCATTGGCTGTCGGGCATTAAGTTTCAAACATGCCCTGTCCTCTTGCAGCTTTCAATGTGGTTAGAGAAGTAAAATTCTCATACAAGTATCGGGTTCAGTCTAAAAACAACTCAAGGCAGTATTTAAGCCAAACACCAGAAGGCAGGTAAAGTCCTTATATTCGTTTTCTGTGGCTGATGTAACAGATTATCATAAGCTTGGTGGCTTAAAACAAAACAAATATATTCTCTTAGAGCTTTGGATGCCAGAAGTCCAAAATATGTCTCAGTAGGCTAAAGTCTAGGTATTGGCAGGGCTGGTTTCTGCCATAGGCTCCAGGAGAGAATCTGTTCTTTGCCTCTTCCAGCTTTTGAGGACTGCCAGCATTCCCTGGCTTGTGGCTACGTCACTCCAGTCTCTGCTTCCCCGGTCACATTGCCTTCTCTTCTGGTGTCAAATCTCCCTCTTATAAGGACATCCGCGATTACATTTAGGCCCACCCAAATAAGTCAAAATAACTTCGTCATCTTGAGAACCTTAACTCAATCACATTTGCAAAGTCTCTTTTGCCATGTAAGGTAACATTACAGGTTTAGGGCATCAAGAAGTGGATATTTGGTGGGGCATTACTCAGCCTACCACAGTCCTCACTAGCAACAATGATTGAAGAAGGATAAATCAACTTTGGCCAGGAGAGATGACTTAAGGAGAACAGACTTAGGATAAATTTAACCACGGATAAGAACTTGATCAAGAAGAGCATTAAATTTATAAACAATAAAAATGAAAGTAGGCTGATATTAAACACCATTTTTGAGCTCATATTGGTGTGAGGTTTTTTTTTTAATCTGTAGAGTGACCAAATTCCTCAAATTCTTGGTCTCTGTCTCAAGAAGTCCATAACGTATAGAAGAAACATGTCATAAGGTGGTAAAGGTACTGCCCTGTGCTTCCCACTGAGAAAGTGGAGCTCAGCAAGAGCTCTCTGGTCAGGGCAGTCTTCCTGGGAGAGGCGGGCCTTGAGTGCGTCATCATCCACTCTTTCAAACAGCCACGTGGGAAGGGGAGGGGCTGAGGATAAAGACAAGGAAAGGGTCGGCAAACCTGGTAAGACAGACATCACTGCAAACCTCGCCCAGAGCAGTTACAGTAGAACAATGGGACTGAAGCCAGGTTTCGGCAAGCTGGGGAGAGAATGGATCAGTAATAACTGAAGGCACAGGAAAGAGAAGTGGAGAAAAATAAGAATGGATGACCATCAGGAAGAGAGGCAGGTCAGAAAAGGAGTTGGGGGGCTGTTTTAAGAGAAGAGAAACCTGAGCAATGTGTAAGAGAGAAAACGCCAGGGGACAGGGCACAATTAGAAATGCTGGAGAAGGTGACGCTCATGAACTGCAGCCAGTAAAAACAGCTTTGGTTAGGAACACGTCCCCAGGATAGGAAGGTGGCGGAGAACACAGCTCCAGGGTCAGTCCTGAGAACAGCCCTCTCTTCCGCATCCGTCCCTTGGTAAGGGTGGGAAGGCTGCGTCTGCTTGGTCATGTTGACATTTTCCTAAAGTTGGCCGAGTTTGTTTAGAAACACTTTTCAGGGGGCCACAGGGGTGGGAGCAGTGAGTGCTGCCTTCCTAACCATCTCAGCCCGTCAGTTCTAATGAGGTGTCAAACTCATTAACACATGAAGAAGCCTGTTAGCTTTGGCTTTGAAGTTTTTATAGATAGTAAAACACTGTTCTTAGCTTTCTGGCTCATTTGCCAGCTATCTCCACCCTTTCCAATTCTCTCTAGGGTACAATGGGCGTAGGCTCTGGCTGGAAACTAGCACATCATCACTTTCACGGGATTCTATTGGTTGAAAGAAGTCACATACATGGTCAAGCCCAAAAATCAAGGGATGGGAAATATTCCCCTCCCCTTGTGTGAGAGGAACTGTGAAGACTGAGACAAAGTATGTACATGCAGGGAAGAGTAAAAGATTGGGTACGTTGGTACAATCCCCCACACTAAAGAAAATGTGTCTTACAAAGCTAACTCAGCCTTGTGAAGAGTAGGTAGAAGGAAGGTAAAAGTACAGGTAGAGAAACTGGCCTGGATTACAGTTGTAATTTATGCAGGAGATGACCAGAGCGTGAACTAAAGCAGCGACCATGGCAATGGAAGGGAAAACACACGGGGGACGTCTCAGCTGCTGCTCCACTGGGAGGGCTCTGATTCAGAGAAAAAACTACATGAAACCCCATCCAAGGCCACTGCTCGGTGATATTGATTGAGCCATGGTAGGCTATCAATTCCTAACATTTCTCCTGCGGGTTATGAGACATGCTATTCATCTCCTGTCTTCGATCCTGGGCAGGAGGATTCTTTGTAGAAAAGAAAAGTCTAAGAAATGAATGGGGGCCTGCGGGCGGCACAGAGCGAGAAACACGATACTACCACTGCAGAGGCAGGGGTCATCTCCATGTCTTCACTCCTTCCCTCCACAAGCGCTACAGTACGCAGGTATCACCACTCCCGCGGCACCTACAGTCTCAGCCACACTTTACGACGCTGATTATGCTCTGCTGTATTGTCCTTTCACCGCTTTGCGGGTGAACCTGGTCTTATAAAGGATCTTCGGTTTCTCGGCTACTGAGATTCCAGCTTCTCTGGTTGAATACACAGGATAAGCACAGTGAAGGTTTTCTGGCTTGACTGTCTTTTGTTCCAGTCACCCTCCCTCTCTCATGACGTCGTTATTTACTAATTTCTCCCACCCATGGGACACCTGCTGGGAACTGGATTCGGCAGCCAGATTGCTGTGTCTCGGGAAAGAACAGGCTGATGTCATCCTCTCGGGAACAGGCTGCTGTCAGTCAAGCTGCCTTGGTGCTTCTGAGCCCAGGTGTTTAATTCATTAACAGTTCTTCAGTTTTGTGACGAAATTAATAGCTCTACTCCCTGTAACAGTTGTTATACCTTTTTTAAGATACTGAGATAAATTGGCATCATAGAAGTGCAGAAGGCTTAGGGACAGGTTCATGTCCTCACCATGCCCCTTACTAGCAATGAAATGTGCATTGAACATCACGGAGCCGATTGTCTGGTGTGTGAAATAGGGGTACCGAAAACATTTGCACTACCGAGTGGCTATTAGGATCAAACAAGATAAAAAAAAGATGAAATTTTTACACAAATAGAAATAATACACTAGTATATTGTAAACGGTTTTTAGGAAAACGACGATCTTTCCCCATACCCCGAGGCCCAGCCCCTTAAGCCCCAACCATAATGATTATCACCATGGAGGTCTTCCAAGCATGTCTGATCCAATCTAGTTTCACTTCTGTTCACTGTGTTTTTCTTTCTAAAACATGGGGGGGGGGAATATCTCAGCTTATACTTCTTTTACGAGCAAAACTTTTTGCTGGGTGTGACATTCCATTCTCAGCACCACATTTGAGAAGGATACTGACAAACTAGAGCCAGTTAAGAGGAGAGGGTTCAAGACCACAAACAGATCGACACTTTGAAGGAAAAGGAACTAGGAAAAAGAACACTACCTTGGGGTGGAGATACAATGACAAATTCTCAGAGGATCACTATGAGTTTGGAGGATTAGAGTTTTTCTATAGGCCCTGGCTTACCTCAAGTTTCCTAGAAGACTCTATGTGAGTCCCAAGACAGTGAGAGTGAGGGAGAGGGACGTGAGCAGAGAAGGCATTCCATGTGATGGGTTAATATACTGAGTGATGCTTCATAATGAGGCATAAGGAGGCACAGCTGGTCATTTGTTAAGTGCACTTGCTCAGTCACACAGATTGTCCCCAGAGGCTCTGGCAAAACTATGCCTTGGAGTAACCTGTGGAAGGAGGTTAAGGAAAGGATATTTACCCTCCTGTCACCTGCTTTCCATTGGTCAAATCTGGCCCCACCGGGAGCTGACCCCCTTGTATTTCCAGGTTGCATCACCTGGCCCCTCGACAGCCAAGATGTGCTCGGGAAGTCAGATCTCACACCAAATTAATGTCAGACACCAAACCACATACCCAGGAAGATCAAAGAACACCAAATTAGAGTAATCAAAATAAATTTTAAAAACCACCCAGCACCTAGGCATATCATCTTCAAACTTTACAAAATCAAAGATAAATAAAATATCCTGAAAATAGCCAGAGGGGGAAAACACCTTTCCTATAGAGGAACAAACATTAAGAATTATCTCTGTCTTCTCCTCAGAAATCACGCAAGCTGGAAGAGAGTGGAGTGAAATATTTAAAATGTTGAGAGAACAAAACCATCAACCTAGAATTCTATACCCTGTGAAGTTATCTTTCAAAGTGAAGGAGAAATACAGACCTTCAGACAAACAAAAATCAAGAAAATTTGTTGCCAGTAGACCTGCCTTGCAAGGAATATTAGAAGAAGTACTTTAGAGAGAAGGAAGATAATATAGGTCAGAAAGAAAGGAAGAGTATCAAGAAAGAAATAAGTAAAGATAAAGTGAAAACTTTTATTTTTCTTAATCTTCATTGATCTAACAGATAATAATTTGTTCAAAAAGTAATAGTAGCAATGTTTTTGGTTATATTGATTATGTATATATTAGATGAATGAATGGATAGATAGAAATGTTAATGTAAGTTTATAAATAAATGAAATGAATGACAGCAATCATACAAGGGACAGGAGGGAGAAATCAGGATTCTTTTGTCATTATAAGAAACTCAAACTACTCGTGAAATGGCATAATGTTATTTGAAAGCAGACTCAGATTAGTAATAAATGTGTATTGCAAACCCAAGGGCAGCCACGAAAAAAAGTTCTAAAAAGGAGTATAACTGATATGCTAAAGAGAAAAAATAAAAATAATATAAAATACTCAATTGAAATCATAAAACCAGCCCATTTGCGTGTACTCTGGGGTCCAACTATTTATCACAAACACAGTTGCTTGATACCATTGCTCTGATATACACGATCATTACCATCTCTCGTATTCCTCTACTGCACATCCTTCCAAAGTATATTCACAGCTGTGATCTCACTTGATTCTAACAACTCTGTGAAAGAGAAAAGGCAACTCAGAGAGACGTGGTACACAAACAGATGCACAAACAGAGTCCCAGGAAGAAGTGACTACTCACCCAGTGAGTAGGCAGGGGGTCCTAACCTCTGGGTCGCTGCCCAGCACTTGTTACTCAGAGTCCTCACATTTGACTAGCCCTGAATGCTGATAATACGCAGCCCTAAGTCTCTTGTACCACCTACCCTGCCCTGGCTCCACCCTCTCTTGGGAGAGCATACCCAGCATTTCACAGGTGACACAGACTCACGATCACAAAATAGGGTATTGCTTGAAGGATACAGATGAGACTTTAAAGATGGAGTAATTGTGATGATAAAATAATGAGCCCTAAAATGAATAATAATATTGAGCTCTAAAAGGGACAATAGTATTGATCCACATCATCAGGCCTATGGGGAGGATTAGCTCACTGGCAATTGTGAAGAACTTTGCAATGGAGGAATACAAATGACGGCACTTTGGGGAGGTCCCTTGTCTTCCATGGGCCGACTGTCCCTGGAGTGATATCAGTGATGAAGACCTTCATCCCTATATTTCCTATGCAATTCTGTTCTCGTTACCTCAACCATAAGGTGAAGACTTGCCCTTCTTTTAAAAAAAAAGTGCAGAAAGCTTTGGACTTTGAGGCTCCTGGCGGGAAGCAAAGGCATGGGGGACATGACAGATGTTTTCAAGAACTCCGACTAGATGCAACAGTCTTGTCTGTGGCTACGGAAGCCACAGTGGAAGAGCAATCAGAGGTGGCTGGGAGGGGCTCTGCCAAGGTGGGCTCAAGAGAGGTCATATAGGAGGCACTGAGTTTGCGGTTGTGATCTGGAGTTCCTGTTTATTGCCCTCGGGGAAGCATCAGCTCTCACTCACTACCACAGCCAGCCTGCTACACATGAAAAGCTGCTCTACCTGGTTTCAGAGTAGGTGTTCAATAAATGCTAATTGATGGGTGTTCTGGTGTTTGTATGTGCACCCTGTGCCTACTCACAGGAATGCTTTTCCAGTGTTGCTGATGCTTTTCACTGAGCCATGCTGAGCCACTCTGTATGCCAGGCCTCGTGAAAAAAATGTATGAATGAATGAAGTGGTTTGCCCAGGGTCACACTGCTCGAACGTGGCAGAACCAAGATGGCCCCAGAGCTTTGGACACCAACCAGAGCTCCCTCCACTCTGCTGCCCTGTCCTCCCTAGCTTTGCAGCAAGCCAGCCATGTGGCTTTGAGGGGACTCTGATAGAAAAACCACACCCCTGGGTTTTCGCCCTCACTCTCACATACTACCACACTCACAACGCCTCTGACACCAGCAGTCAGTGGGTTCCACACACCAAGCAATTATCTGTGACACCAGCTGAGTGTCCTATAATTCAGTTCAATTCAATTCTGACACTAACAGAAGTTAGGGCAGACCTCATAGGTTGAGGTCTTAGTCCCATAAGACTGTCTCCTACTTTAAACACCAATTGCAACTATTAGGTCCCCAAGTTACCCACAACTTCTGTCCAACTTGGGTACAAATCAGATTCCCATAACCTGCCTCCTCAGATTACATCATTTTCTAGAACAGCTGATACAACTCAGGGAAACACTTACTTGTGTGTACCTATTTATGATAAAGGGCATGACAGAGGACACAGACGAACCACCAGATGAAGAGGCACATAGCGTGAGGTCCGGAAGGGTCCCACATGCAGGAACTTCTGTCCCCTGGAGTTGGGGTGCATAGCCCTCCTAGTATGCGGATATGTCCACCAACCCAGAAGCTCTCTGAACCCCAGACTATTGGGATTTTTACATGGGCTTCATCGCATAGGCGTGGTCAATTATTAACTCCATCTCCAGCTGCTCTTCTCTCTTCCTTCTCCAAAAAATGGAGGGAGGAGGCTCAATTTCCAAGTTTCTAATCATGGCTTGGTCTTTCTAGTGGCCAGCCCTGACCCTTAACCTGTCCATGAGCCCACCAAGAGGCACCTCATTAGAACAGACGTGACATTCTTCTGACCAGGACATTCCAAGGGATTTAGAAGCTTAGTGTCAGATGCTTCTATCACTCAGGAAATTACAAAGGTCTGAGGAGCTCTGTGTCAGGAACCAGGGTCAAAGACTAAACGTTAGGATGAAAGATTCTCCTAGGACTCCTCTTTAGAAAGATGTTAGCTCTGTGCCAAGAACCAGAGGCAGAGATCGATATGGATACTTCTTACTATTGCAAAGGGACTAATCTGTTCACCCCCCCGCTTGTTTTCACTTTCTCTGTGCCAAGCCCCTAACAATGGTGAGCCATTCAAGGGAGCCCATTGCACTAGGAGCAGCCGTTACGGAGCCCAGCCTCCCCAAGCCTCCTTTTGCACAGAAAAATAAGGTTCACTTTGGTATTCCAGTTGCTTGCATTTCCTTCCTATTCCCTCAATTTCTCCCTCCTCAGAGGCATTTTAAGGAAAAGATTTAAAATTGCTTGGAAATTGAAGCAAGATTGCATGGTTATTGATTCAAATTTTGGCAGGTCTGACTCAGAGCCGTCTCTCTCATTCCTATTACCGATTCTGATGGCTGAAGAGGTATTCGAAGGAGTTGGGCTGTAATCGAATGACCCAAGGACCCTCACCCACTCCCCACACATTCTAGCTGAGGCCTCATTGCCAAAATGTTAATTGGGATTTCAGTTTGCCCCTCTCCATTCTAGGACTTTGCTTAAACCGGTATTTTTGGTTTTATGCTCTTGTATCTTAACAGCAAACAAGAAACAACCTCTAAATATTCACAGAATGGCAAGAGCTGAGTTTATTTGGCAGAAAAACACAGTAACAGTAGCCTTGGAAGCACTCCTATTGGGGATGTAGTAGGAGATATGGCAAAAGAAACTCTATACTTTATGTCATCCTCTGCATAGACAGAGTCTGGATCTACTGCACCTTATAAGAAAAAAAAGATATTAAGAGACAATAAGATAAGAGTGATAAGAGTCTGCTTGTGCATTAAAGGGTTTGAGACATAATCATACAGACCTGAATCTACTTATTTTCTAGGCTTCCTTTAGCAAATTTTCTTTGCTTCGTTTCTATGGAAACTGGAAACCGCACACGAGCTAGAGACACTCAGTAGTCTTCCCTGGCTGCTGTGTCCATTTTAGATTTCTCTGCTTTAAGTGATATCATGTAACTACTAAGATTTTTTAAAATACTAATCCATACACTGTACTCTCAGAATCATTGCCGAGAAGGTCAGTGTTGATAGCTACCATTCATCGAGCACTTGCTAAGTTGCAGGACACATGCTGAACAATTATAGACTTTAACTCAGTCTCCCAATAGCCCTCTAGGTTTGGTATCTCTGTCAGAGTCCATCTGGGACAAAGAGAACCACTCTGGGTCTTACAAATGGAAGGGACTGAATACAGGACAGTAGTTATGCATGTGACCAAATTCCCAAGAGGCCAAAGGGGACGCTGTGATGCAGCTCATAGAGTAGCAAAAGCAGGAAGCTGGTGGAAGGGATGTTTCTCTCCCACTGGTACCCTGAGGCCTTCTGGGGGAAGTGACGATGCATTCTGCTCTTTGCAGGCATGGGACACTGCTGGGCAGCACCCAGTCTTGATCCCAGGAAAGAAGCAACTTGTGGACAACTGAAGCAGGCAGAGTGTAATCCCTCCTAGTTCCCCTCAAAGATTTTTCCAGAATTACTAACCTTTAAAATAGCTTTGCTATTCAAAGCAATGGAGACTTAATGACCAGGAAGTCTTAGGTCCCACTTTTTCACCACTGATATGAGACAGAACACATCTGAGGAACAAAGAAAGGGTACCTGCTGATTTGGCCAGGAGTTGGGCTAAAGGAAAAGGAGAGAAATCCTTGACCTCTGACTTCCCTGGGTTTCCTCCAGGGCCAAGTCCAGGCTCTGGGGGGGCTGATATTTATACAATTGTAGGGTCCTTCTTTAAGAAAAGGAATGCAAAGTGATAAATACAAACTTAGGTATAAAAGTGGTATTTTAGCTGTGGGTGGTGTTGCCCAATGGACTGAGCACCAGCCTATGAACCAAAGGGTCACCAGTTTGATTCCTAGTCAGGGCACATGCCTGGGTTGTGGGCCAGGTCTCCGGTTGGGCGTGCAAGAGGCAACCAATCGATGTTTCTTTCCCTCTCTTTCTCCCTCCCTTCCCCTCTCTCTAAAAATAAATTTAAAAAATATTGTTAAATGACCTTTTAAAATGAAAAAAACAGTTCACAACAAATCATAAAATTATAGAAAGCTGACAAGTCTCAAAACATTATAAAACCTAGAATATAATATTTTGGTTAGTTAACTGGCTGACACCTTTATAATACTTTTCCCTACATTTTTCATACCTTTCAATCATCCCTTCAGATAATAATAGTTCAGTGTTATTGAGAGGCTAGGAAACTAAAACGCAGCCTTTTCTCTAGCATGGTTAAGAGAGTTTCCTTTTTATTTTTGACAGTTCAGAAAAGTTCCTTTCAGCTTTACCACTTGTTAATTTGTAGCGCTACGTCAATTTTTAGGATTGTGGTCCAATGCAGAAAAACCTCAAGAAAATCTCTCGTGCACGTGAGCTACGATTTCAGGGCATTGCAGGCTTTCTTGGAGACCAATCTTAACTACCCTGTGAGAAGTCAGCGCTCATAATTCCTTGCCCCTGGTGTCCTTGCTTCTCTGCACTAGTGACTTGGCTAGAGGACGGTGGAGTATCTTGGATGCCACAACTTAACTAGATTATGAATTAACTGAACAACTCTTAAGTACACCCACCAAACCCAAGCTAATGAGTCCCCGACTCGCCTTCCCCTTAGGTACCTCCTAAGGATGCCCATAGCTGCTACAGAGCCACTGAGCACAAGGGGTGGTGACAGAAGGGATGTTGGCATGAAGAGAGACAGCAGTCCTAACCGACTGCAGGTAAAAGCTTTTACTTTTGCAAAATTTACAAACTATGCAACCAGGTAACATTGTTAGGGCCTCTTCCAGGGGGCCTAGAATGGGGGGGGTCATACAAGTGAGGAGCTCTGAAATTTAAAATTTAAGGTTTCTTAACTTCATGATCAATCTGTCTCTAGTTTCTTCCTCACTGTCATCTTTATCATTTTCATCATCATCATCACCATCATCATCACCATTACCATTATCATTATCCCTACATCCTGAAGCCTTTGTGGGGGTTACAGTGAGGTGATGCATACAGAGCCCCTGGACCATAACAGGCTGTCAATCTGTTACATTGCCCTCCATCCTCATTATTGTAGTTGGCTGATTCTCGGGAAGAGGTGAAGGAAGACCAGCATGGTTAGGAAGCTTTGCGGAGGAGGTGGGCCTCCTGCGAGGCCTCAAAGGCACTCCTTTGACTTTTAACACCTTCAAGTGTCTCTAGTCCTTTCAGCCAGGGACACGCAATAACCAATGCCCAGGACTTGGAAATCCAGACTGGGGTAGAGGGTGTTGGACAGGTGCATATATGCTACAGTGTCAGTCTGGACTAACGGAATATTCAAGTTACTTTAAAACGGCTTTGATTATCTTGCTGAAACTCTAAGAGTAACAGAGTTGTTTTTTTTTTAAAGAAGAATAAGAAAGAACCTCAATACTCTGTCTATTCAGGATGGTTTAGTTTCAAGAGATGTTGGTAAAGTGATCTGGACTACCTGCATCAAATTATTCTACAGAGAAAAGCTTTCTGGGGGGACACATGCACACACAGACACACAGAAAACAGGTTGGAGCTTTCCTTCTCAGGAATGGCTAAGAATGCAATTCTCTTCCTTACATTTTGGGACATTGACACTCCTCAGCCCATTGAATTGTACCAAGAAGTGGTACCAATGAAGGAAAGCCACGTTTCCATCTTCCCACAGAAAATCCAGTTGGAGGGACAGAGGGCAGGTGCCTGCCCAGGAAGGCAGTCACACTGCCACCCACCTCCTTCAGCGGCCAGTGCCCTCTACCCTCACCCACAGCAGGCGGAGCACAGCCACAGAGGCAGCCTTGCTGTGGAAGGAGCGCTGTGCACAGTGAGGACAAAGGTCCCCAAGGCAACAAGCTCATCCGTCTCCCCAGCCTGAACTACTCCCTCAGCCAGTCCCCTGAGGAAAGGATGGAAGACTCCTCACACCATTGAGAGACCAACAGGGAAAGCCTGGCACCAGGCACTAGCACTCCAGCTGACAGTGGGCATCTGATGGCCTGGGCGGGCGGCAGGGTTTAGAAAGGAGGGGCAGCCCCAGCACTGTGTCTGAGCCTCCCCAAGTCTGGTCTTCCACTGTGATTGTTTGGGCCTCTTCCTCCTGGAGCTTCCACAGCCTCCACTGAACTCCCACGCTATCTCACAATTCTGTTGTCCCAATCCCACCCCTCAGCCCGCCTATGCCACCCACAGAGCCTTTGCAGACCCCACCCATAATGGTCACTCCTTCCTCTGACCTCTCATAGCTTTTCATTTATTTTAAGAAATAAATTACTTGTGGCGCTGATTCTTAGTGAGAGATGTCTTTACTTCCACTCTGCTGGTTGCTGTCTTTCTACCACATTTATGCTCAACAAACACTTGCTGAATAAGTGAACTAATGACAGTTTGGAATCAGAGAAGATGGTCCAGGCACAGCTATGGAGAGGGTATCTGAGGAGGGCCCCAGGAGCATGCTGGGAAGCTCAAGGGTGCCTGAGGTGCTCTAGGGCAGCAGAGGCCTCGACAGGGCAGAAGAGAGGTACGATATGCAAACCCTGACACCCAGCAACCCCTGAAGTCTAGTCAGAGCCCTTTGAACTGCAAGTCACAGAAAGTCAACTAAAATTAGCTTAAGCTAGAAGGGAATTATTGGCTTTCACGGGTGGGAAGGACACTGGAGAGGCTCACAGAATGGAAGCAGGGCTCTAGAAACCAAAACCCCAGGAGAGAACCCCACTAAAACCCAAAAAATGCCTCTCATTTGTCTTCCCCTCCCCTTTTCTCCCCTCCTCTCTTCTCCCTTCTCCTCCCCTCCCCTCCCTGTCCTCTCCCTTCCCTCTCTTCCCAAATCTGAATTCCAGGTATGTTCACCTCCCATCACCCCTCTTTCTCCTCAGCTCCTTCTCTTTCTTCCTCTCTATCTCAATTTCTCTATGTCTCTATTTAATCTCCTTCTTTTCCATCAGAGAATTTCTCTCCACATGTAAGAAAAAATTGCTCCTAGCAACTCTAGACATAAACCCTCAAGGATTTCAAACTTAGAAAAACCAGCCTTCCACCTCCAACCAGAAGATTCCAGGGAGGGGCCTCGATCCACCTGGATTCTGCGTGTCCACCTCTTGGACAAGTCTTTGCGTCCAGGGTTGTGACACCATTCTGGGTCCAACAGTGTGATGAGAGAGGCCAGGGACCATGATTGACAGCTGTACCAGGGCTACATGGAGGGGAGAAACAAGAAGAGCAGCAGCTCGCTTCCCTAGCAAAGACAAGGGCCCTGGAAAAGAGCTCTTGGGAGGGACGAAGGAGAGGACTTGGAAATAGCTCCAGGCAAGAACCATGTTAAGACTAGGGGGAGGGTTTGAAAGAGGGACGTGGGGGTGGGTAGGGCAGGGGAGAGTAATGGGGGGAAATGGGGACAACTTTAATTGAACAACAATAAAACAAATTTAAAAAGACTAGGGATATATTTCCAGGCAGCAAAAGAAAGGCCCTCCGAAACTTTTGTGGGCTTTTGTTTCCCAGGAATGCCCTGTCTAAAATGATCTCCGCCCAGCAGCTCACGTCACACTGATGCAGATATCTTAAAATATCATATATGCTCGTCACTACTTCAAAATGACAGTAGATCCACCTCTAGATCTTGTTTTTAATGTGCTCATAATTAGCACATATGTTACTATAGCATTGTTTTGCTTTTTAACATTTCAACAACTGCATTTCACTGCTTCCTCTGTACTCCTATGCATTTCCCCCACGTTATAAAATTATTCTGTGAAGGGGTCCCTAGACTTCACCAGATTGCTAGAAGGGTCTGTGGCTATCAGTTCCCGGGTGTGATTTATTCCTGCTCGTCTTCAGCTCTCTGTTCCCATATGGAAAACACACTACAAAGTTACTGGGATTTCTGTCCAAGTGCAGGGTTTATTGGCTGTGACTTCACTGGGGGGTTATAAAGCTGGAACCTGCTACTTCGTTGTGGGATTCCCCATATGTTAGAGTCTGTGGTTTACTCTTGGGGAAGTCTAGTATCCAGCACAATCCTCTCATCACCCAGGAAGGAGACTTAGGCCTTATGCCCTATTTCCATCCAGCTCAGGACTGTTCTCTGCTGTTTCCTGATGGAGACGAACTGCTGTCTGGCTGCATGGACTGGAAAGACAGTCCTCCTGAGACAGACCTTCAGTCCTCCGCCGGTGTTCCGGCCTACCCTCTCCCAGCTTTGAGAGCTGGTTGGTGCCTCCAATTTTCTGAGTCTTTCTGCAATTCTTGGATGCAAGCTGGCTTGCTTCTTCTTAGCTTTCCCCTTAGCTTTTCTCCAACCGAAGTATAGGAAGAATCTCCTATAGGACCATGGCCAGCGTGTAAGGATGTCCAGGGTGAGCACTGAACAACTCCAGGCCATCTTCCCATCGTAGGCAATGGCCATAAATAAAACATCCCATTTCCACGTGCTGTGGTCACAAAGTACCATATAAAACTTCCACAATGAACAAACATGCAGTACCAATGGATGTCAGCACTAACTACAGTCTGAGGTTCCACTCTCTGGATCTCCAAATCACCATCATTCTAGGCCAGGTTCTATCACCAGAAGCAGGGACCTGGGTGCTGTGGATGCTGCAGGGTCATCTCCTGGCTGTTCTGTTTCTTCATGAGCCTCCACTTCCTCCTAAGGCCTGCAGCTTCCCCCAGCCTCTCTGTGGACAGCCTGGGAAGAATGTGCATGCTTCTCTCCTGATCTGGTTAGGAAATGTACCAACCCCTCATGGAGGACACAGCTTTCTCCTCCAAGTGCAATGCAGCTCTCCGTCTTCTGGCAGCTGGCTGCCTCCCTTGCACCAGCTCTGCAAGTGTGCAGCCCACCACACCTGGGCACTGAGGGCCCTGGAATTAGAGCCTGGACATCGGTTGAGGTCAGCCCCTACTCTGGCTGGGTGCATAAATTAAATATACAGACTAACCTTGTCCTACCTGGTATCTATCTTGACCTGTTGGCAAAGCCATAGGAAATTGGTCTTCAGAGACGTACACCCCATTCTCCACGCAACCACAGACCACCCACGTGGCTCCTAAATCTCTCCTTCAAGCACTAGGGGCATTTTGGAGACTGAGCACGTCCAACTGAGCACACTCTGTGCAGACGTGATGTGATGGCCATTCAAACACATGTTTACATCAACATGCAGCACACAGCAACCATTCATCCCAGACGTAAAGACACCAAGACACGTGAGCATGGGATATTCTAATAAAAGTCTTTCAGACGCCAACCTCTAGTCCTCTTGGTCGTAATCACTCTCCAGCGGTGCCACTTGTAGTATTCCATTTTCTTTCCCCCATCTTTGTATTTGTGAAGATAAAAGCAGTTTGAAATGAGGAGTCGAAATTACCCATTTGAGACGACTCTGTTAGAAGTTGAAATCTCTTTGTTTTTCTTCTTCATTTGTCTTCATATAAATACAGTGTTATCTACAGTTGTCTTTCATGATCAAAGATAATGGTGATACTTTCCCAAAAGGCATGGGAGAATGCAAATCCCCATCTACCTGTGACGACAGTGAGCCTTTGTATCATTTTGGCCAGTCCCATCTAGTATCTGATAACCTCTGTCGGGGAGCTAACAGTCCTGAAACCTGCCTAGCCCTGGTCCCCTAAATCTGCCCCCCACCAGGCACACTGTGGAGTACTTTGTAACAACAACTCGTTTCCTTAAGCACCTGCTAAATGCCAAGCACTGTTCCAAACAGCTTCTGCATATTATCTCACTTAATCCTCCTGAAATCCCCCCACAGTAGGCATCGTCAATAGCCCCATTTTACAGATGAAGTAACCGAAGCACAAGAGACTGAGCCATTCGCTCACACAGCTGGTAAGGGTTCAGGTCTAAGCAGTCGACCTGCAGAACACAGGAGCTGAGCTCGGACATGACTTCACCATGAGGCTGTATGAAGAGCCGTCATTCAGTAAGCTGGAGGCCAAGCAAGGCACAGCTCTTCACAGCTCATCCACAAACCCCCTTGAGAGATGTAGGGTCCCCAGGATAAAACAAGTCCTGATCCTCACGGCCTGCCCCCCATGGTGGCATTCTGCTGCTAATCAAGCCAGTAGGTCTGCACACCAACAAAATGTCCCTCTGGCCTGTCCCAGTTCTCTCCCCCTGTGCAATGCCGCCCCTCCTCACTCCCACAGATTCCTCTTTGAAAGCCGGCCCATGCGCCATGTGTCCAGGCGGCCCTGTGAGCTTTGACAGCCCATCACCTCCCTCTCTTCCCCCACCCCCGCACCCTCACACCCTGGACCAGTCCACATGTCCCTATGCTAATTGCCCTTTCCAGAGTTAACATTTCCAAATGGCAGGATAAGTTCAGAGTCATTTAAAGGAAAAATAGGCTTACTTGAGACATATTATGAAAATGTTGGGCTCTTTTTTTTACTTTCTTAATCTCATCCTTACTCTCCCTGAGAAACAGTGAGCTCAAGTGGCCTCCTGTTTATTGTTTTCCCAGGGAAGACAACTTCAGTTTGGTTCCCACTGTTTCATAACACGAGAGCTCAACTTACACGCTTCCAAACAGAGGGATGGGAGCTCAGCTTTGTTTTCTTCTTCCCTCAAGAAAAAGCCTCAATCTCAGTTGCAGGCTTAAACAGACTTAACAGCCCTAAGTCCCGTAAGCTCTGGCATGCCATAAATAGTCCTTTTCATCAGAAACTGCAAATCACAATTCTACTGTAAAAACCAGAGCTACTCGGAGAGCTGCCCGTGGCCTTGAGCATGGGGCCTTGCATTTTAGTGGCACTTAATAAAGATTTGTTGATGGATCGATTGATCTGGGGCTCCCGTATCAGGTGTAGCCTGAGTTTATTAGATTTTTTTTTAAAGGCACTTGAATTAAGATTTAAAACCAACTCCTAATGCACTAACCTCTCCATTCCTGTAGTCCTCTAGGCTTAGAATCATAGAACCTATTTATAATACATGAGTTTCAAAGCCCCTGTGGGGACCAGAGGGAAGAAGGAAGGCAGGACGGACAGCGGAGGAAAAGCCCCTCCCACATCTGGGCTGCGCCGCAGTGGTAAGTGGTGTGCTCACGATGGCCTGGACAAAATAAGAAAGAGACCCTCTGGATCGTCAGAAAAAAAGGAAGCCAACAGTGTGGTCCTGACTCCTGAGAGCGGAGAATCCAGATTCCAGCACTCCAAGCTCTGGGGCCGTAGGCAGGTCCCTGAGCATCATCCCTGTGCAGGGCTCCCTCATCCGCACCAGCACCCAGCTGTCTGTCGGGATCAAGTGAAGAGACATGTGCTAAGCCCCTGAGGTACTTTCTGGCATGGAGAAAGCATCGCTCATGTCTTAAACAATCGGTTTAGCAATACAGCAAAGGCAATTTTACTGTGCTTTTAATTTCACGAAAATTGAGGGGGTCCATATATACGAAATAGGGTAACTCAGCCAAGCAGAGTCACGGAACATTCCACTCAGTAGAATACCCTGCTCTTCACAAGCCAGACACGTGGGAGCTGGCGGGACACGCCGCCACGCTGCAGGCAGTAGAAACAAGCAGGGGTGAGGAACGCGTGGAGGTACTGGGCTCACAAAACACCAGGGCCGCTACTCTAAAATCATGCCATACATTTTTTACATGAAGTTACAACTCTGGGAACAGGCATGTCATAGGAGCGATTCCACCTTGGAGAAAAGCCCTTTTCATAGCAACAGGGAAGAAAGAAGGCGGACGGGGTTACTGTGTTCCTGATTTAGTCAGCAGATTTTAGCAAGAAAAATAAAGGGAGAGGGCTATATACAATTAGGAAGTAATTAAAGCCATGTAAACACAGCTGTTGATGGAAACACAGGTAAGGGAATTTTTTTTAAATTAAATGTAACATATCAGCAGGCAGAATGAAATGGATCCCTAGGCAGTGAAGAAACTTGTTAATGAAGTTCCTGAACTACGAACAATCCAGAAAAGTAAAAGTGAGTGAGGGCAAGGCAACTTGGCATTAAGTGTTGAAGTGAGCCTGGGCGAGGCTGACTTTTTGGGCGGCTGAGCAACTAACTTTCGGAGAAAGAGGAGTCATGAAAGCACACGGGTGGAGGTGGCAGTTTCCCTTGCCCAGCCTCCCTCTGTGGTTACGCCATCATGTTTTGAGGATGGATTATTGTCAGAGTTAGGATGACCTGGACCACATAAAGAAATCAATTCTGCGAGCACTTATGGAGCACCTCCCACATCCAAGGCACCATGCCAGGTGAGACACAAGAGGAACAAGACTGGTCCTGGTTCTTTGGAAACACCCAGACCGTGGGGACAATAGCCGTGAACAGAAGGTAAAAAGCAACTGATGCTGCGGTGGAGTTACCCGCCAAGCACAGGGACACGGGAGGAAGGTGAATTTCACCAAGTGTATCAGGAAAGGCTTCCTGCAAGAGGTGGCAATTGAGCTGACCTTGAAAGGTAGATGGGAAACATGCTTCAGGCAGGGTAATGGCATTCATTCATCCATTCGCCCATCCACCCACCCACTCAACTACCCACCTAATTAATAAATGGTTACTGGGCACTTACTTTCTGTCAGGCATCATGCTAGTTACTGGTGACAGAATTTTGAGTAAAAAGAGACAGAATCCCTACCCTTGGGGGCTACTAACCAAAGTGTGAAATCATCAGATGTAAACTGCAGTGTGGCAAGGACAGTCGGGGTGGCCCAAGGTTTGGCCTGAGGCTCTGACAGGAATGTGAGGCCTGGCAAAGAAGTCGGGGAAGGCCTTGCTGAGGACGTGATGGTGGAAATGAGATCTGTGGGGAGTCAGAGGCATCCAGGCAGAGAGAGGGGCTGGCAGCACTCCCGAGTGAGAGAGAGATGCTTCCAGGTGGGAAGGAAGCATGATGAGAATGAGGGGCTGACACAGTCCAGGAGGCTGGAGCATGGCATGGGGAGGGAGGAGTGTGTGTGGACATGAGGCCACAGGGGCCAGCAGAGGAATTGTAGGGTCTTGGGGGGTCTTGGTGAGAAGCTATCACCCTTTATTCTGAGAACAATGGACAGTTTTAGGAATGTTTTATTGAATAATTGGTGCAATTATTTGGAGAGGAGGTAGGAGGTGGCATGGTGAGCATTTTACTTTGGAAAGATCATGAGGCTGAAGTGCAGAGACTGGATTAGGGCCAGAGGGGACAAACCAGTGATCCAGCAAGAGACAGGGAAAAGGCCAGGACTGGTGGGGCAGCAGTGGGGAGCAGGAGATATCTAGAGGTAAGTCAACAAGACTACAAGCTCAATTATGGAGCTTTGGTAAGGAAAAGGGAGGAGTCATGGGTACCTTTGGCCTTCAGAACTGGACAGATGGCAGTGCCAGTCACCTAGATAAGGACCACAGCAAAGGGCCACTGTGATAGATAGAGATGAACTGTGGGGATTAAGAGCTTTGAAGGTGTGATCAATATATGTCTCCCCAGCAAACTATACATCACCCAAGAGCACAGCTCTTGGACTTTTTTTACTTAAAATTGTGTCCTTGGCAACTAGTATATTGTCTGACAGATAGCAAGTGATCAGAAAATGCTTGTTAATCAAGTAGCTAGTTGGTAGAATGGATGATTTTGGTTTTGGACATGTAAAGGTTGAGCTGCTTTAAGACACCTAAGAGGAAGTGTCAAGTAAAAAGTGGGATAGGTGGCCTGCAGCTCAGGAGAAAAGTCAGGGTGGGAGCTATAGACGCATGATTACCCAAAGACAGTACTTCGAGGGAGAAGACAAACAGACCCTGGACTCAGCCTGTGGGAATTCCAACAGGTCAGGGCCCGGTAGCGGAGGGAAGGCACACAAAGAAGAAAGAGAAAGGGCAGCCAAGGTCAGAGGAAGTCTTTCAAGAATGAGAAAGTGGTCAACGGTGTCCATTGCAAGTAAAATGAGAACTGAAAAAACACCCTTTGGACTTAGCAACACTGAGGTCATCAGTGACCTCTGTGGGAGCTGTTTTTGTGGAGCGATGGGGTGGAAGCCAGATTGGAGGGGGTGAGGAGTGAGGAGTGGGAGGTGACGACACGGTGACAGGCAGCAGACACAGTCTTAGGAGAAATTTGGCAGTGAAGAGGAGGAGAGAGTTGGGGTGGAAGCTGAGCACAGGCAGGAATGTGCCCAGCAGGTTTGAGAAGGGACAAGAGCCCCGCGTGGCCAGAGTGGTGGTCTTGTCCTTTTGTTCCTGCTCCAACATCCCCTAAGGAACAGACATCCCAGATCATTAACGGAAATCAGGATCTCAAGAGAAGGAGTTGATTTCACTGGGGTGATGAGCTTGATTTTGGGAGCTGCTGATGGGAGTAGGGCCTGTGTAGGGTGGCTGGAAATGTGGTCTCAGGCAGCATTGTCAAACTGCAGCTACTGATCAGATTCAGCCCCCCAACCTGCTTTTTTATGGTTAGCCCATGAACTAAGAATGGTTCTTCCATCTCGGGATGGTTGAAAAATAAAAATGAGAATAACATTTTGTGAGATTTAAAATGTAAAGGAAGTTCAGTGTCCATAATAAAGTTTTATTGGAACTCGGCCACACTCATTCATTTACATACCTCTACGGCAGAGTCGAGTCACTGAGACAGACTCATTGCCCCACAGCCTAGGATATTTACTATCTGGCCCTTTATAGAAAAAGTTTGCCAATCCTTGGTCAAGGGCATAGGGAAGCAATCAGAGTATCTTCCTGACAGTCAACATTATGGAAAAGAATCGAGTTAAAGGGGACCAGACGACATTGCACATTAAGGAAAACATGTGGCTGGCTATTTGTGGGGTACAGAAGAGATGGCAACAGTCTAATACCTCTGGGTATAAGATGGACATTTGTTCCTCCTCCACCAGCATGTCCCTCCTCTTGCTGATGTCATGAACAGGCCCCCCCAGGGCTCAGCATAAAGGACATGTCTTCTGGGAAACATCCCCTTTCCTTTTCCCAACTGAGTCTCCCAGCCGTCTTAGACAAAGCTTCTTGTGTGCCTCCTTTCCATCACTTATCACCATGGTAATTGAATAAGTATTTGTAGAATCCTTGCTTTACTGCCTGTCTCTCCCCCTGGACCAGGAGGCGCTGTGGTGTAATGACTAACAGAGCAGACTGCAGAGATACGCTGTGTGGCTCAGTCCTGGCTCTGCCATTGACTGGCTGGGTAACTGTGGCTCACTTACCCTCTCCTGGCCTCAGCTTCCTCATTACCAAAGTGGGGACAGTGAGCATCTGTACCACTCAGGGTTGTGAGGATGAACTAAGATAATAAGATGTAGGTACAGGGAGCAGTGGCTGCAATATACTAAGAGCTCAATAAATATATCATCATTAGGAACTGCGTGGATGAGGAGACTGTGTAAAAGAGTAGGAGAGCCAAAGATGAAGCCTGAAGTTCAGGACAACTGGGCAAATGGTGATGTCATTTCCAGAGATATGGAACACGGAATGGGGTGAGGGTTTGGGGGACTTGCCATGGGTGAGACGTCTGGGAGAGCCAAGTGGTAATGCAAGGTGGATGGGTGGATGTGGAGCTCAGCAGAGCTGGTGGGTGGGCTAGGGGATCGGAGGAATATGGAGAAGACTTGAAAGAACTAGGAGAAATTGCTGAGGGAAAATTGTAAGACAATTGAGCTGGGCTGTGATCTGGGCCTATGGAAACATGCTCTGGCATTTGTCGTCACTGCTGTGAGCTATTATTATGGTTATGTCCCTTGAAAACTGGGGCTAGCTTGTCTTGTTATGGACTGGATCTTCAGTACTTCTAGCATAGTACCTAGCATATAGTAGGTGCTCAATAAATATTTACTGAAAGAAAAAGTAAAGGAATGAAGGAAAGGAGAGAGACATATATACATATTTACTTGATTATTGGGTTGGGGGTTGTGGCAAGCGCTGTGCCCCACCCTGGATATCACCAGAAATCCCCATATATGTTGACAGCAACACGGGTGTCTTTCTGCCTGAGGACATTCTTTGGTGACAGGAGCAGGCTGGCCCATGCATGGGGCAGGCTGGAAGTGCTGGGGAGTTAACATTTTCAGGAAGAAGCAACGCTCAGCCACTGAAGAATGGCAATTGGTGGATAAATACCCAGCACACTCGGCCCTCCATCGAATGTTCTGTGAGCCATGCTTTTGCCAAGCAATTGTGTCACAGTAACCCCTGTAGAGTTCTGCTCCATTTATGAGCTCACTGGGTCAGTGATCCCCCCAGCAATCAGAGTGCAGGATAACAGGACTCCCAAACATCTGAGCCCAGGTCTTCAGAACAAGACAGAGGAAAACGTCATCGCTTGAGGCACCTGCTTGGGTCATAGCCTCCAAGCCTAGCCACGGGGAACCAGCTTCTGGAAGCCAGGCTGGCAGCCGACCGAGCAGCGAGGAAGGTCTGAGACATCTCCAACATGAAGTACCTGGTCACTGAGGGCAAGCAACCTCAGAGTCAGTTTCCTTAGCCTTAATTAGCAAAGGAACCAAACAGGCCATACCTCCCTTTGAGGTTTCCACAACTGCATCCTATTCTCTCTCTGCGTCTTGGTGGTTTTCGTTGTCCCATACCCACCCTGGTTTCACTTTGCTGTGACCCTTTGCTTATTACAATGTACGTGTCTCAACAGACACTAAATTTTCAGTGTCTGACACACTACAGGCCCTTAAAATATTTAATGAATGGATCAGTAAACCTAATCCTAAAATCTCTCTAAACCTGAGAGATTTCCCCATTTTCCTGCCCAGGAGAGAAATCATGATGGGGCTGCCTGTCCCACCCTATTTTCTTTGACTTCTCAGCTCTGACGTCTTCCTGGGTTTGGCAGTCATCTGCCACCTCCTGCGCCTCCTTCGCCCTTATCATTCTCCACCCAATATCTTTTACTCCAGTGAGCATATTGGCTCAGCTAATTCTTTGAGGCTCCCTTGGCCAACCTTTCTGCTCAACTGCTGGGCCATTTGTGACCTGCATGTAGAATAGATTCAGAAGCTGCACAATCATCTCTCTCTCATAGAGAGACTCAGCCACATGCCAGTGACTGGGCTCCTCATTAACTTGGCCTTGGGTGGATCTGTTATGATGGTTCCTAGACACAGTGACCAAGCCCGTGCCCTTGGAGCTCACACAGAAAAGGAAGAACGACCTCCAAACCTTATAGCTACGGCGCTCTGTTCCCAAAGAAAAGGTACAACCTTTCCAGGGCCCTGTCCCAATGCTGCGTTCTATCCCAGAACACCAGCGAAACATCCCAGGTGAGCAGACCCACGGTATTTCTCTATTTGTTCCTGTTTCTCCTTTCCCCCCTATTTTTCCAGTTTGGTACTTAGCACTTAGTGACTGTTTTAACTGAAGAAGTTTATAAAGTGGGTCCTAGAACTCTGCTTTTTGTCATGATGGAATAACTGGTACCAATTAGTCCTGCTGTTATACACTTTTATAATACTGGATAAAATTTACAAAACACCTCTTTAGACATTGGTTCACAGGACTATCACGCCTGAGAGAAGGGAAACAATTGAGGGGAGTCCCCTGGTCATCCTGGCTTCCTGACTAAAGGCACTTATTAGATCCTGGGACAGGGAGGAAGAACCCAGGCAGAGGATGGGAGCGTCCCTGAGCTTAAGAGGAAAAGTTAAGGGGTTGGGGTGGCTGGAATTTGAGGGACAGAAGGCCAAAGAAGTAGCAACAAGGACAGCAAGCTCCAGATACCTTCATTAGGTGCCCTTGTTGGTGTAAATAATAAACTGCGTATCGGTAAGGTGTGACTCCATAAGAGCACACAAAGAACAACTACTAGAGGAAAAAACTACAGGACAGCTACAAGCTGAACAACTCTTGAACTTACACATGGTTGCAAAGCATTCAAGTTCCAACCAACCAGAATGAAGAAAACTTGTTGAACACCCAGGGAATTCCTTAGAGGCCTTATAAAAGCCAAGTCTTAAATGTAGGGTTAAACTAGCACCACTAACAAGCCTAAGTGAGTATTTGCCAATAGGTGAACTCAATCTATAATAATGGAAACCAAATGAACAGTTGCTTGGGGTCAGCAGGTGTAGGGACTGACCGATAGGGGCGCAGAAGAACCTTTGGGGTGATGGAAATGTTCAGTGTCTTGGTTGGGGTAGCAGTTACCTGGGTGTATACATTTGCCACAACTTAAATGGAAAACTTAAAACAGGTGCACTTCACTGTATATATAACATACAGCATACAGTATATTAACATATGTGTATGTATTATATGTAAAATATTGCATAGAACATATATTTTTATACCTCAATAAAGTTGACTTTTTAAAGAGGTTTATGATCTTCAGGAGACTGTGATTAAAAAGACAGTCAAGTACCCACAGTCACGCACCAGCCAGAAGGGCATTCTGCACTAATGTATCCCGCACCCTCAGGCGTCATGGAGACCTAGGGAGAGAGAAGCTGGTGAGGGACTAGTCAGCATACATTGCAGAGGAAACCTGTCCAGGAGCGGAAAGGAAAGGCAGAATCTGTGCATGGAGAGAAGACTTGGGGTCTCCAAGGACAGATTCAGCACATGGAAGTGGAAATGTGGATGGCCGGCATGGGGGCCATGCAAAAGACTGTGGCTAATTCAGATGACGTTAGATATAAAATAGAGTACACCACAGGGTCTTGGAAGCAAGGCAAAGAATAGTCAGGGCTGAACATGGGCAATCTTGTGGGTCCTGAGTAAGGCATTGGCAGCACACAGTGATCTGTCTGTGGGCGGGGAATCCATGGCCAGGAACCCATGAAGGAGGCTCTTGCAGGTGTACAAGTAGAGATTGCTGGGGACCTGCTCTAGGGAGGTGACCTGGGACACACAGGGAGGAGTAGATCCAAGAATATTCTAATGAGCACAAGCCATTGGGGATGCTGACCCTGTCTTACAAAACTTTCTGAACCACAAAAAGGCAGCCAATTCCAGTGGATGGAGCCCGGAGTCTGAAGTCCACAGCCTTAGTTCCCAGGCTGGCTCTACTACAAATTTGGGCAAATTCACCCCAGACCTTAATTTCCTCATTTGTGATAGGGAGTAATGATTTTCAACCTGCAGGGTTATGGAGGGGACTAGAGGTGAGGAAGGTGAAGCATCTGGCACAAAGTATATGTGATGGACATTTTAATTAGTCCTGTGACTGATCAGAGATTCCTGGGACCACTACATCAGGTGTCTCCTCCTTTTGGGTCTCAGGGTGGAGTCACAACTACACTGGATGAATGAAAAGAAGAAAATTCATATACACATAAACATACAGGTAGGTATATTGGTCATCAAGAATAAGCAACACCAGGTATAAGTGTCACTCACATATGTGTTGTGTGTGGGCCACAGAAAGAGCGAGGCAGGTCCCTTTCACTAGATAACAAAGGGTCAGAGGGCCTGATTATGGAAATGTGGGCCAACGGGTTCATAATTTGAAGTTTCTCCACTGGGAGAAGGATGCCTTTTTAATTTGCAGGTTGACCGAGAGTAGCCTACTTAGCCCAACGTCTCTGTCACTAAGTGGCCTCCTTGACATTTTGAAGCAGGTAATGGTGGCTCTTGGGTAATCCTAGGAGACCACTGCTCCAGAATCTCGTCTGCAGGTAGGGGCCTGTGTCGGGGGTGTCGGGCAAGAGCAAACTTAATATAGTTGCTCAGATCTAGGGAAGATAATTTGCCCTGTATTGAAAGACACAGACAGGCACTTACTGAGCATCTACTGTTTACAAGGCAGGCACTGTGCTAGAGGTTTTACCTGGATTGTCTGGAGTAATTGTTCACTTATTCAACAATTATTTTTTGAGTTCCAACAGGCACTGCGCAAGACTCTAGAAATGCACTGGGAGCAGGGAGACCTGAGTAAACATCATGACCACAGAATGACAAGCACCCCCTGAGAGCGGGTCCAGGGCAGACCGCCAGTGCCTAACCCGGCCTCAGCCAGGGAAGGGGTGTGTATGCAGGAGTGAAGCGCTCCAGGCAGAGGAAAAAGCAAGCCTGGCAGTGAGAGAGACCAAGAGTTGCTCATGTGCAGAATAGCCAGCAGTTCCTAAGTTTGGAGCAGAAAAAGTACGTAGCAGTAAGCCAGCAGCCTGATCATGCAAAAGACTGGTCATGATGGATTCATATGCCTGGAATTTAGCAAAAAAAAGACACAGGATGCTCAGCCTGATGAACATGACCTCAGGCGATCAAGGTCAACATCAAGAAGATAAGTCATAATGCATACCCCTCACACGGTAGAATGACATGGCACTTGGTCTCTCTGGTCCTCCTCCCCAAAACACATCACCCCAGTCTAATCATGAGAAAAACATCAGACAGACCCAAATTGAGGGACACGCTACAAAACGCCTGGCCGGTGTGCTCCTCAAAACTGTCAAGACAAGGAACGACTGACAAGATGTCACAGCCTCAGAGAGGAACCTAAGGGAGCATGCCGACTAGATGGGATACGTTTCCTGGACGGGATCCGGGAACAGAAGAGGACATTAGGCAAAGACTAAGGAAATCTAATAAAGTGGAACGTTAATGATAATATATCAACATTAGTTCATTAATTGTGGCAAATGTATCATACCGATAAAAGATATTAATGTTTATATAACTGTACTAACTTCATAATTTTTTCTATGAATCTAAAATGAGTCTAAAGTAAAAGGTTTATTTGAAAATACAGAATGCCCAATTAAACCTGAATTTTTGGATAATTTTTTTAGTATAAGTACATCCCATGCAATTTTTGGAGCAGAGTTACACTGAAAAATTATTCATTGTTGGAAACTCAAATTTTACGGGTGTCCTGGAAACTCTGGCCTGCAATGGAGTTCCCCCCGAGAATGATGAGAAGAGCGGTGAGGAGCTCCTGAAGGGTCACAGGCAGGAAGGTACACAGTAGGTACACAGGCGAGGAAACTGAGGCTCGATGACTTTACCAGAGTGCCCAGCTGGCTTAGTGGGAGTCAGGGTCTGATCGTAGGCCTGTCTCACCCCAAGCCCACGTCTATGCATTACACTCCGATGCCTCACGAAACTCTTTGTAGAAACATCCACCAGAATTTACTCTTGCTGGCAAAGCATAAAAGAGAATGAAGAGCAGATGTTGTATCTGGAGGACTCCAGCAAAAGCAGATGAGGACTTCTGAGCACCAAAACCCAGGGCTTCCCCCAAACACAAGGCCTGCTGGGTACCAGCTCCCAACTGATGTCCCCTGTCCCTTTCTCTCTGCCTCTCACCATCGCGGTCAAACCAGACACACTCAGAGCCATGAACTGAGAAGTTGAAGGGCCCTTCAGGGCCATTCATCCAACAGCCCCCTGTGAGCAGCGTTACCACCCACAGTTGTCTCCATAGATGTCACCTCCTTGGTCTGGCTCTTAACCATTGGTTCCAGCTTGTGGTGGTCTTTCCCCATCTTTAATTCCCACTTCCGATGTGCTTCAGTGTCAGGAAGCAGCTAACCAAGCTAATTAAGCTATGTGTTAAGTAAGAGTCAATGGTCTCTGAGCAAGGGCCCAAAAGGCTCTTCTGTGTGAAAAGAGAAACTTCGTAATGTGCACTCCAGCTGCGCAGGGATCTTTCTGTCTTACCTCCTCCCATCTTGTTCCAAATAAATGCTACTGTTTTATACCTGCCTTCCACAGAGATAAGGTGAAGTAACTGCATTTAGATGAGCACAGCCCAAGGGTTGCTTTAGTTTATTTTAGTAGCACATAAGAGAAGGCAGAGGGGCAACACAAAAGTGACGTGTACTCAGCCAGCAAAATCTCCTGCAGGAAATTATTGACACCAGCCAGCTGCTTCAGGCCCCTGCTGGGCTGTTTGTCCTCCTCTCCTATCTCTCAGGGGACAGCCATCCCGCTGTGGCTTGCCAGCTCTGGCAGACAAAGAGGGCAGAGCTCTGGCTTCCTGCGTGCCTACCTCCAACACATCCCCCCATGAAGCCACCGACACACAGGGCCCTGCCGGGCGTGGAGGGTGGGAGAGAGTGTCCAGCAATCCTCTTTTCTTTAGAAATGGGATTGGAAATGGGGTAATCGTCTAAATGGGCAGTCCTGATGAGTCGATAAAGATAACTCCCATTTTTATTACGGTGATAAGGCTGCCTGAGCGAGCGTAATCCCTCTCCTGGGCTCCGGGAGATTGCCAGGCAGCCAGCCGCCACCCCGCCCTCCACCAGGGCTGCATTAGTCTGATGGGAAGAGGCACTGAGCTCTATACAGACTGCATTTCATAATGGCATTTAAAAGCACAGATCCTGAGGTCACGCTAGGGTCCCGGACACTGCTGAGCGAGCTCCCTGTCCCCTTGACACTGCCCTCTGGCTCCCCCGAACACAGATGGGGCATACGTGGTCCAAATGCAGGGCTGCCTTCGGTCATGTGAGTGAAAAAGGTGACAGGAAGGACTTCAATTCAAAATGGCTCACGGTACAAAAAAACCTCTGGGTTCTAGCTCCAGCCAATCCACTAAATGTTTTAGTTTCCTCGGCTGCCATTATGTGATTACGAAGGTCGTTTCCTGCTCCCCCGTATAGTAGACCCACAGATTCCTGACTCTGCCGGCCAGCCAGGAATTCCACCCTGACAGAGGATGTTTTAGGTTTTAAAGACTATTTTATCTTTTATACTTCCCTACTGAATTATAAACCTCCACTTATTAATGAACACCTTATGGGAGAGGATGACCCACAGTAGCTGGCAGCGAGGCCCTGAGGGAACAGGACAGGCAGGGGACAGGTGGCCCTGTGCACCAGAAAGATGCAAGGGGCTCAGGAAGAAAGGTAGACAAATACCCAGAGCCCACCATGTGGGGCCCAGCATGCAGGCAAAGTCCGCCCTGGGAACGGCTGAGGCCAAGGCAGGCGAACCACAGGTTAGGGCAGCCGGCTCTGCTGGTGGAGCTCAGGGATGGGCAAAACAAGTCATGACCCTGTGTGCCCCCTTGGCCCCACACGGAGGGTTGACCTTTCCTGTTCCCTCATTTACTCAAGCGCCAATCAGCCAGGAGGGCTTGAAGTGCAGCAAAATTAAACTGGATTTAGATTCAAAAGCTGGGTCCCAGCTGCAGGGTCAGCCTGTACATGGTACAGGACACTGAACAAGGCATGTCACCATTCTGAGCCAGCAAAATAAGGCGAGTGCCTGCCTTGCACCCTTCGTGGCCCCGCCTCACATGCCTCCAGGGGCGTCATTCCCATGGGAGTCTACATGAGTGGCACCAGCCAGAACTGGTATAGCCAGATTCGACCCTCCTTGTAATTAATAACAGCAAATGACATAAGATACATTAGCCATGATCCCTACCAGCACAACGGTACTACTATATTGGTCATATTCTAGAAAAGGATGCTAGATCCACAAAAGACATTCCCAAAAAGCTAAAATTTTGTGGCACTGGGTTTTGCTTTCTATCCAATTCAACCATGGCGGGACAGTGAAACAATTCATTTTAGCCTCCTAGCGCTGTCATGGTGGTTCAGGTGAGAGAAACCATAGGAAAGAACAAGGTAAGTAAGAGTTGTGGTCCCAAGCCCAGGATGAGGCAAACACCCTTTACTATGCATCTCCCTGGTCCCAAGATCACTCTGCTCTTCTCACTTTGTCCTTCTCAAAAAACCCTTCGTTATGAGACGCTCCCGGAGTGTCGTGACAGACTTCCCAGATCGGGACAGAAAAACAGGGACCAGGAGTGCCCAGCCTAAAAGGAATTTCCCAGGATTTCACACCCCCTCACACACAAACTCACCATCGGCTCAGGGCAGCAGGTCCCAAGAGTGCCCTTTCCTCTCAACCTTCCATGGGCATTTCTGCCTGGGAAAGGGGAAAGCCCTCCAGATTCCCGACTCTGCCACACTGCCCCCTACACCGCCAACTCCAAACCCCTTCTCACTCTTCCCGTACATCAACATCGTTCAGGTCAGGCAGGTTAGAAACGTTAAAATTGTGTAAAGCCCCTTCACCCACTACCTTTTGCCTGGCGCATGGGGTGGGGGTGGAAATGAAAATAGGAAACACTAAAAGCTTTTGTCCCTGCCTCTCTCTTTCTCCTTTCATCTTCATCAGCTGCCTCCTAATGTGGCTCTCTGGTTCTCAGACGCTTTGCACTCCACACTATAGTCCTCTTAGAGCTACTGCTCCTCAACACAGCTCTTGGCTTGTCACATCCTTGCGTCACGGGCTGCATAGCGCTCCTGTGCCCAGATGACAATATCTCAGCCACAAGCGTGCTCCCAGCCTCACCTCCGGCTGCTTCCTCCCATGTAGCCTTCATTTCTGTCCCACAGGGTGGCCCTCTCTATTCCTGGGTCATGCGTCCATTCACCCAGTGCATGATCAGATGAGAGTGGAAGGTGTATCAGGCAGTGTGCGAGGCCCTCAACGTGTAGTAGAGAGCAAACCCAGCCAAGCATCCTGGAGCTCACAACATTTCGGGGAAAACAGACATCAAATGACTACAAAAATGAATGTGTGCTTAGAAACTGTGAGACTTGACCAGAAAATGTGCTGAGGTGGCCAAGGAGGAAGTGCTAAGTAGTCTTGGGAATCAGAGAAGTGTTTCCTGAAGAAGGAATAATTGAGCTGGTGTGTGAATAATGAGAAGCAGGAATCAGGCCGATGAGGTGGGAGTGGCAGCAGCGATGGGAAAGAGGGCCCCAGGCAGAGGGCGCTGCCTGGGGCTGGGCCTGGGAGGAGCAGGAAGACCAGTCAGTGCCTCTGGGGGTGCTGGTCTGCGATGGAGCTGGGGGGTCGCCAGGGGTCAGATTATGAGGGGTCTTAGAGGCCCTACTGAGGACATGGCTCTCTATCCTAAGAGAAATGAAAAAGTAGTAAGAGGTGTCAAGCAGGTAGTTTGGGGAGCATGAAACACGATCAGATTTGCATTTTAAAATGCTTGCTCCAGCTGCTGTGGGTGAAGAGCTTGGGGACCCAGAGTGGATGTGGGGGCCCAGTGACGAGGAAATCACATCCATCTCACTCGGCCTGGGGAGCTGGGAATGGACAGTGACTCTAGCAAATGAATTTCCCAAACCAGAGTTTACCAACCAGATGGATAGGCGGTGCCCTGTGGAAAGATGGAACACAGAAGGGTGACCAGACTCCAGTGAAAGGATCCTGAGGTCAGTTCGGTACATAATGGGTAGAGGGAGACTTTGAGACCTCCAGAGGAAAGACCAGTGACAGACGGGGCTGGGAGGAAGACACACATTTCGGGAGCCATCTGCACAGAGATTGTGATGGAAGACGCGGACGTGACTGAGACTGCTCTACGTCACCACTGGTGGTCACCTTCTCTCTCCAGCCGCTCCACCTGTGCACGCCCCCCTGCAGAAGCGTGGGTCTCTGCTGCCTCACAGAACCCCTTAGGACTCTACCTGTTCTCACTGCTCCGGGGCCTCTTGTGTCATTTTATGGTCACTCCCTTACATGTTTTCCCCAGTAATGGCCCAAGAACACACTGGGGACAGAGACACATGGCTCTCCTCCTGATGTCCTCAACACACCAAGCTGAGCCTGGCTCTCGAGTGAGCAGTAAGATACAGGCCTCCTTTTCTGGCCCACTGCAAAGCCCAGGGCGATGAGGTTCTGAAAGTAAGCGAGAATGCAGGCCCAGACCCAAGAGCCTCATCTAAAGTCCGGTCCCAGAGAAAATGGTCCCGTTCTTTATCCCCGCTTCCCAGAAACCAAGATAGGCACTGAAAATTTTTAGAAAGAGAATGCTATGGATGTTTTCCCACTGTTACTATAGGTAAGTGAGCGATCGGATATTTATTGGGTATGTATTTCTCTTTTGTTAAAGCCTGTGCAAGGCGCTGACAGGTAAAGAACCAAGTAAGCTCTGTCCTCAGCTTCTAGCACAATTTCTTACTCAGAACCCAGTGCTCTGATTAAAATTCAAAACAAAGTTGTGCATTAATCCACATGAGATAGCTGTAAGAAAATAACAGCCTGAGTCCTCAGGGTTGTTATAATCTTAAGAAATACGGGACAAACATAGATTAAAAAGTTCACTCGATCAATACAGGCAGAGCCACCCTGCCCTGCCCGTGCCTTCTTCCATTAGGAAAAAGTACCCTTCCTCCAAGCAGACACAGCCCCTCTCCGGGTCACATGACTTGGCTGGATTTAACCTTGTCCCCCTGCCCTGGCCAGATACCCCTGTGCAGGGCACACCCTGTACATGTATGTGTGATGGGTTTTGTTCAGAGGGAGGGATCAAATTAGAATGGGCAAGCCAGAGCATAGGTAGAAATGACTGGGTAAGGGAAGAAGAAACACCTGCAAGGAAGGTCCAGAGGCATGCCGGTGACACATCAGGTTTGACACCTGAGAGGTAAGAAAACGCAATTGGAAAGTTTGGTGGGAGAGCGATTATGGAAGGCCCCAAGCACCAGGCTAAGGAGTTATACTGACCCTGTAGGAGCTGAGCATTGCCTAGGGGCATACCCTCTGTGATGATTAATTCTATCTGTCAGCTTGAATGGGCCTCAAGGCATCCAGATTAAACACTGTTTCTAGGTCTTTATGTGATGTATTCAGATGAGATTAGCATACAAATCTGTGAACTCAGTAACCTGCACTCCCAATTCAGGGAGGCATCATCCAGTACCCTGAGCACCTGAATAGAACAAAAGGTGGAGAACGGAGGAATGTGCTCCTTTTTCCCTGCTTCTCCACATGAGCTCATTTTATCTTCTCCTGCCCTTGGCCGGGGATTTACATTATCAGCTCCCCTGGTTCTCAGGCCTTCTGACCCAGACTGAATTACACCTCTGGATCCACAGGTAGGTAGGTAGGTAGGTAGGTAGATAGATAGATCCCATCCATTCTGTCTCTCTGGAGAATCCTATTATACCATTTTTTCCCAAAGCAGTCAGCATTAGGGCTCACCAAAGTACCCACTTGCATCCCGAAGGTCCTTGAAGGATATACTTACTAGACAAGAAAACAACTATATATCTGCATTGACACGAACCCCCAAATATTAAGATATAATCCCTTGCGTTTGTGGCCTACCTAAAAAGTATATTTTATAACCTATCATTTATTTGTGCAATAGTCTCACTTGATTAATAGAATGAGAAAACAGAACAGTTAAGGGCCTTGGCAAAGGTCAAGAGGAAAATCCATAGTGGCAACATTGGGACTGGGACCCAGGTCTGTCATCCAGCATCCAGCGTTTGGGACACAGAGCCTCCGTGTACTTGCCTCGGCAGGGTCTCTCTTTCACCAGCCACCACACTGACTGCTTGAGTCTGCCAGCCCTGGGTCCTTTCCAAGAAAAGACGGAGCTTCCAAACAAGCAGTAATGGCATTGATTATGCCAAGCCAGAGGCAGGAGATTCTGGATCATTTCCTTAAAACACTTGCTCAGCAGCACCCGAGTCCTCACCCCCGCCACCCCTCATCCCAAGAAAAAAACGTGTGTTAGGTACTTCATTAACATGAAGGGAAAAATAATTCCCTGTGGATTTTTGCAGTCTCATCTTCCTAGCTTGTCAAATGCCAGCAGCAAGCCAGTCCGGCTGCATTGTTAGCTTGGCTCTATCTTATTTTGTAGTGTTTTGCAGATTGCAGCGGCCTTTCCGGCTGCCCCCCACACCTGGACAAAAACATATCACCTTTGAGCTTCCTGGTGTATCATTCAAAAGATTTCCCTGTTCAACTTGGACTTCATAATACAGTATTGTCTTCTGCTATCATAAGCCATATTTATTTCTCCAAGAAGGAACATAAGAAGTTATTTTTATCACCATACTACAAGATATGTGATCAAAATGTAATTAAAAAAAGCTAAATGGAAGACTTTCCAATATGCCGTGCAAAGCATAAAAAGCTTGCTGTTCAAAAGCTAATTTTCAGCTGCCACATGTACATGCTCTCCCCTCCTTTTTTTCAGCGCCACCCTTTTGTTACTAAGGAAGTTGGAATGAAAGGAGATTTGTCTCCTTTTCTCAAAGCCCCATCTCTCACTGCTGAGTTTCTCCACACCTGAATTCACACATCTCCCACATCATGACAATTGCCTCCATGGTAACCACTCATGACATCATAAACACAATGTGATAGCAGAAGAAATAAGAGCTACTTAAGATCCTGTTGGATGCAAATGTCCTTTATGACTAAGGCAGGGGTCCCCAAATCCCTGGGCTGCATACCAGTACTGGGCCAAGGCCCCTTAGGAACCAGGCTGCAAGCAAAGCTCACCTGAGTTCCACCATCCAACCCCCTCCCCCACTGCTCAACCCCAGCTTCCATGAAATTGGTCCTTGGTGCCAAAAAGGTTGGGGACCTCTGATCTAAGGGACTCACAGAAACAAAGGGAATTTTGTCTTATGATTTTAGCAGAAAAGTAATTTTGAAATCTATTCTAGTATTTCAATATTTATTGGATTTCAAAACTTCTCACTGCCCAGGAGCCTATGAATATGGACAAAGAGCCGTGATACCGCTGAAATGGCACCACAGCACCTGCCCCCAAAAGCAAATCTGTGGGAACAGTGGATCTCAGCCTAAAGACATAAATCCTTAACCATAGTTAGATCTCACAGGTATTTGATTGTCAAAAGAAGGGCTCTTGGCATGGCTCCATGGTTTTATAAAGAACAATGTGTTCCTGAAAAGTCTTTTTCTCCTTCTACCCTTTCTCACCCAAAATAAATGCCCAAAGGCTCAAGCCAAAGTTAACAGCTATTAATAACTTTGTGGACAGCAGCCAAAAGAAGAGTGGACACACCATGAGCATGTGACATGTATAGCACACATTCACAGAGAAGAATGGAAGTGCTTTGTAGTGAGACCGTGGTGAGATGTGAGTTGAATGTTAACATCCACTTCACAGGCACTCTTCTCTGCAAACAGTCCCAGCTTTGGGACTCAAAATTTAATTCCAGATGCTATTGGGTAAATCAGGGCTCTCCAAACATGGATTTCAAGATGGGAACATCAAAGTGCATTACAGGAATACCTTGAGTTATTGCGTTTTGCTTTACTCCACTTCACACATCCTGCATTTTATGCAAATTGAAGGTTTGTGACCACCCTGGATCGGGGCAAGTCTAAAGGTACCATTTCTCCAATGGCATTTGCTCACTTCAGGTCTCTGTGTCACATTTTAGTAATTCTTGCAATATTTCAAATTTTTTCATTATTACTATATTTGGTATGGTGGTCTGTGATCAGTCATCTTTGATGTTACTGTTGTAATAGTTTGGGGGCCCCACAAACCACACCCAGATTAGATGGCAAACTTAATCAATCAACAATGTTTGTGTTCTGATTGCTCCACCGACCAACGGTTCTCTGGTTTCTCTTCCCCTCCTTGAGTATCCCTATTCCCTGACACAAAACAGTATTGAACTGAAGCCAATTAATAGCCCTACAGTGGCCTCTAAGTGTTCAAGTGAAAGGTCACATGTCTCTCACTTAAATAATTTAAAAGTGAGAAATGATTAAGCTTACTGAGGAAGGCTTGTCGAAAGCCAAGATAAGCCAAAAGCTAGGCCTCTTGCACCAGTTAGCCAATTTGTGAATGCAAAAGAAAAGTTCTTGAAGGAAATTAAAAGTGCTACTCCAGTGAACACAAAAATGAGGAGAAAGTGAAACAGCCTTATTGCTGATATGGAGAAAGTTTTAGTGGTCTGCATAGAAGATTAAACCAGCCATGATATTCCCTTAAACCAAAGCCTAATGCACAGCAAGGTCCTAACTCTACATAAAATTCTATAAAAATAGAAAGAGGTGAGAAAACTGCAGAAGAAAAGTTTGAAGCTAGCTGAGGCTGGTTCATAAGGTTTAAGGAGAGAAGCCTTCTCCATATCATAAAAGTGCAAGGCGAAGCAGCAAATGCTTATGTAGAAGCTGCAGCAAGTCATCCAGATCTGGCTGAGATAATTATTGAAGGCAGCTATACTCAACAACAGTTTCTGATGTAGAATAAATAGCCTTACATCAGAATAAGATGCCATTCAGGACTAGATGCCAGAGAGAAGTCAACACCTGGCCTCAAAGCTTCAAAGGACAGGCTGACTCTCTTGTTGGGGGCTAATGCAGCTGATGACTTTAACTTGAAGCCAATGCTCAATCAACTATTGCAAAAATCCGAGAGCCCTTAGGAATTATGCTAAATCTACTCTGCCTGTGCTCTGTAAATGAAACAACAAAGCTTGGATGACAGCACATATATTTGCAACATGGTTTACTCAATATTTTAATCCCACTGTTGACACTTAATGCTCAAAACAGAAGATTCCTCTTGAAATATTACTGCTCAATGACAATGTACTGGCCACCAACAGTTCTGATGGAGATGGGTACTACAAGATTAATGTTGTTTTCACGCCATACAGCATCCATTCTGTAGCCCAAGGATCAAGGAGTAATTTCAACTTTCAAGTCTTATTATTCAAAAAATAAATTTCATCAGTCTATAGCTGCCACACAGTGATTCCTCTGATACATCTGGGCAAAGTAGTTGAAAGTCTTCTAGGAGGAACTTACCACCTTAGATGCCATTAAGAACATTTGTGATTCATGGGAAGAAGTCAAAATATCAATGTTAATGGGAAGTTGAAAGAAGCTGATTCCAACTTTCATGGATGACTTTGAAGAGTTCAAGACTTCAGTGGGGGAAGAAAGTGCAGATGTGGTGGAAATAGCAGGAGAACTAGAATTAAAAATTGAGCCTGAGGATGTGACTGAATTCTTGCAATCTCATGATAAAACTTGAATGGATAAGGAGTTGCTTCTTGTGGATGAACAAAGAAAGTGGTTTCTTGAGATGGAATCTACTCCCAGCAAAGATGCTGTGAAGATTGTTGAAATGACAACAAAGGATTTAGAATATGACATAAACTTAGTTGATAAAGCAGCACGGTAGGGTTGGAGAGAATTGAGTCCAATTTTGAAAGAAGTTCCACTATGGGTAAAATGCTATTAACCAACATTACATGCTACAAAGACCTCATGTGTGAAAGGAAGAGCCAGCGGATGTGGCAAACTTCATTGTTGTCTTATTTTAAGAAATTGCCGCAGCCACCCAACCTGCAGCAACCACCACCCTCAACTCAATGGTTATCAGCCACCGACACTGAGGCAAGACCCTCCACCAACAAAAAGATTAAACTTGCTGAAGGCTCAGATAGATGATGGTTAGCATGTTTTTTTAGCAATAAAGTATTTTTAAATTAAAGTATGTAAATTTTTCAGGCATAATGCTTTTAATTGTTTAATGAGCTACAGCATATAGTAAATATAACTTTTATATGCACTAGGAAACAGAAAAAGTATTCACGTGACTCACTTTATTGAGGTATTTATTCGCTTTACTGTTGGAGTCTGGAGACAAACCTGCAGTATCTCAGAGGTGTGCCTGTGTTTGCGAAAACCACTGCGACTTTTCCCCCGCCTCTGCTCTCACAGATGCTATGGTAAAATTCAACCTGCTTTAATCTCTGTGATTGAAGAAAAAAGAAAGAAAGAAATGAAATGTGCCGCTTGAAGAGGAACTGAACTCACAATCTAGGAGTGCAAAAGTAAACACTACCCGATGAGCTCCTCAGTTTAATTACTGACCTGAGAATTTCAATTTACATGTCTTTAATTAGCCACAGAAACACTCACCTATTATTCTCTAAATATGAAATTTAAAAAGCAAGCACAAAATGGCGGGGGAGGGGGGAGGTTTATTTAAAGGACTCCAAGGATTAATCTTTGCATTCCTCTCATTTTCCTCCCCAAATTTGGGGATAAAATTTGTCGCAAAGTGTTTCTGTGAACGAAAACTAATTCTGACCGTTATTTTTGGCAAACAGAATTTCAGAAACACGGGGCTCTCATAGAAAGCTCTACAGAATTTTGCGTGAACGAAATAACACAAGCGTGTTTCCTCCTGAAATGCAGGAAATCAAACTGCGTGAATAATCGCTTGCTGACTGAATGAATGAATGGGTGAGTGAGTGCAAGTTTTAGGGCTCCTTTGTGTACCATACCTTTTGACATCCTTAAACTTTTACTTACATTTTTAAAGGGCTTTTTTATTTTTGCTTATCTATGTTGTGTTATCAGTTTGAGCTAACAAAAAAGGAAGAGCAAAATTAATTTTAATTGAGTTTAATTTCAAAAATGTGTCACTCCAGATTTCCAACAAGTAGAATTCTATAAATGACTGGGCATTGCCAAAGCTTCAGGAATCCTGAAAATGGTTGTAACTGACTTGTGAACTCACAATGACACCCAGGGAGAAAGCGCTTTTCATTGTAAAAAAGGCATAAACTTTTGATTAAGGCTGGAGCCCCTTATTCAACCCCACTAACAAGGTCAACAATTGTTCAAGCAGGTCTAACTGAGTCCCTGCAATGGGAAAGGAATTCTGCCAAATGCTTCAAGGGAGAAAAAGATGTCAGTATATGGTTCTTAAGGAGCTTGTTAGGAGAGAGAACACTATAGATATATGGAGCCTATCGGTTACCATCAACACAGCTTTGAAAATTCTAAGAAGCAGGAGATCACTTCTAATAGGGAGACTATTGTGGCTTCAGAGACATATAATAGTTCATCTGAGAGGATTCAGCAGGAGTCAACGGAGAGGCATAATATGTGCAATGGCCCGGAGCCAGAAATTTGGGATATAGTTAAAATAACGAGCAGAGGACTAGCTTTGTTGAGCGAGTGTTGTGGTCGGGGTGCAAAAGAGAAAGAGGATCTTGCGGATCAAAACCAGGGACCCGAGACTGGATATACTGACCGACCTATCATTCCAGGATCTGTGTGGGGGTCAGAAGGAAGAAGAAAAGCGATGCTAAGGACCCATCACGAGAGTTCTAAAGTTTAAGATAGACACAGTCACTGTGAGTTTTTCTGGCAGTAACCAAGAGAGGGAGGAGAAACATAGTCAGTAACTAAGCTGGGCTTTAAGGACTGGTTCAACTTTGTCCTGTTGGCCTGGAAAGAGTGTTTTGGGGTCTCCATAGGTGCAGAAGCTTTCACCAGGGAGCATCTTAAAGGCATCAATTTGCTTCTGACACTTACAGTTAGAATGCATTGGCTGCTGCTTCTGGAATGGCCACAACCCAAAGACAACTTGTTAGAAACCATTCGCCAGCCAACTCCCAAGTCTTCAGGTCTTCAGCAAAGTTGGGGACACTTGGCAGGTCCTCTGTCCCCAAAGTAATGAATATAAGAGCTTCGGGCTGGAAGTCAAGAGAGCAGGTGCTGGCTGAGCCTGGCCTGTACGTTAACTCCCTGTAGACGTTGGGTGAGCCTCTTCCTCTCTCAAGGCCCAATTTCCTTCATGAAATGAGCAGATTGGACAAAATACTTGCTTCTATGTCTTGCATTCTGTGAGCTGGGATCAAGTGACTGTCTCAAATTCATGCAGCCACATAAAAGTGTGAGCCAGGACCAGACCCTGTGTCTCCTGATCCATTGACCCAGTGCTCTTTCCACACTGCTGGGCCACATGGGCAGAAGATGTCAATGGTAGCAACATTCCTCGAGTGGCTCCTCCTTGCCAGTGTGTCTATACTCTATCTAGTTAGTCCTCACATCAATCATTTGAATTACATAAATTTCTCAAATCCCTTTAAGGATAGAAAACAAACACATAAAGATTAAGTCATTTGCCCATAATCACAAAATTAGTAAATGCAAAGGAGATGAAGTCAGACAGTCCAGTTCCAGCATGCATCATCTCCATCTTTACTCTGCACACTATACAGCAGAATAAGAAGCAGCAGAGCGACACATAAGGGACATGGAATCTTAAAATAGAAAACATGGCAGTCTTCCAGTGGTGAATTCACATTGCAAGTATGAGAGCTTTCGGAAGAAATATTTTGGTCAGTGTTGCTTGCCTGCATACCTTCCTTTTCCCTCCCCACTGATGACCATATGCACAGTCCCCGCTGGTTCATTTACAGCCCAGGGGTCTTAATTGTGGTCTGAAAGGACTATGGTAATGACCACATAGAAAATCAGGGGACAGTGGCCTCCTGGCTGACTCCCCCAGCTCATAAGACAAGGAAAACCGAAACCACCACAGATTTATTTTACTATGAAATAAAACCCAAGAGAAAGCATCCTCTTGAAATCTTCAGGGAGCCACGCCGACATCACCCCTGGGCACACAGGCACACAGGCAGGCTTCTGCAGCAGAACACATCTCAGATTCATTGCTGGGCCACACTAGGCATTATTTTAAATAAAATAAAGGGACGTAGTACTTAAAAACTCTAACTCTATACTCTGACCTGTGACATCTAAGATCTCTATTCTAGGAGGCTTATGAGTTATTTTTGAGCATAGTTCCCTATTACTAGAATAAAAAATATGTTAGTATGGTTGCCAGAACTCTGGAATGAAGCCTAGTAACCTTAGTTCTAGTCCAGCACTTTTCACCAACTAGTCACTTGACCTTGGATGTTCATTTGACTTTCCCAAGCCCTGGTTTCTCATCTGCAGTGGGAAGGCTGATCTTCTCAGAGTTCCATAGTTCTGTGAGGCAGTCAAGGACCAAGAGCCCTTGAACCATTGTGTTTTCCTAGCTGGATCCACAGAAAATTGTGATCCATGGGGATTAAATCGAAATCAGATACAAGAGGCCGTGGATGCTCTTCTGAAAGAGGAACAAAGTTCAGAAAAAAATGTGCGCCTCTGTCTGGTTCTGGAAGCTTAGCTTGGCACTGACCTGCTGTCAAGCCTTGGAGGCTCCTCAATCTGTCTACACAGCAGGGAGAGTGAAGGCTCCTTCCCCGGGGGGATGTGTGCATGAAGCAAAGCACTGCAATCCTTGGTGACCTCCCTGGAGGGAAGGTTTGCCTCCTTCTCGTGAAGAGCTTCAGCAGCACAGATAGTAGAGTACATGCAGTGATGAGCTGGGCAGGCATGGCTGAAAGTCGGCTATGAGACCACTGAACCTTTCTGGGGTGGGCACAGGAGCCCCCTCGTTACACTTCATGCTTCTGCCTCATCAGTCTCTGGGTCTGCCCACAGTTCTGCCAGGAGAAAAAAAAACCACCTCTGCTGCATTCTTGATGGCCACACACCTGCGTGATCTCTGTTTCTTTCTGTTCTTTCCAATCTGGATTGTATTTGCCAAAGTTTGTCTCCTTCTGAACCTCTAGGATCTTTCTAATGCTGTCCTATGGAAGCAGGTTCCTTTATTCAGAATTCAGTGTTATTTTCAATGCATAGAGTTATACTTAGATACTTTAACAAGAACTTCACATTTCCAGCTGTCCAAGAGTGGAAGGCACTGCTCCTGTTCATTAGTGCACTTTCCCTGGGCTTATAAAATCAGAGGACAGAGGGCCAGCATTCAGTGCATTGTAGCAGGGCTCCCGCAGGTGATAAGAGGGGGACCACATGGCCCAGTTTCTGCCACTAAAATGTAAAGCTCACGAGGACAGCAATATTATAGTCACTGCGTAGACGCAGCAACTAGTACAGCTTCTAACACATAGTAGGTGCTCAGCATATGGAATGAATGGATGGGATGAGTGAATGGATTCTGACTCTAAAATCCTAAGATCCTCTGATTCTTTGGGCTGTATCAATTGTACTCTCACCCTATCTCTGATTCTCACTGTTCATCATCTCCTAAAATCTCTTGCTCTTATCCCATCTCCACAGGTATCTGGTATCAGGGGCCTCCTCACTGGTAGACTGGCTGCTTTATTTCTTGATATGATTTATTTTAAAATAAAAATAATGGCTATCACATGTTAAATGCATGAATACATTAAACACTATGCTAGGTACTTCAACTGTATCATTTCTTTTCATCCACAAAACAACCCAAATAAGTCATATTATGACTCCCATTCAACAGGTAAGGAAAATGAGGCAGAAAGAGTATATGTCTGGCCCCCCTGGAAAGCTTAGCTTTGAACTCAGGCAGTGTGGCTCCAGAGGTAATGCCCTTAAACCCAGCCTTGCTATGGAAGCTTCAGCCCTGCTTGTAAGCGGAACATTCGCTACAGATCTCTCAGCCAGAGGAAAGGATGCTCCAGGTCAGTCAGTAGGCCTTCAGAATCATCTGGGGCACTTCATGCTCCATCAGGCTCGCCAAGGCCCTACTGGCTTCCTCAGATGTTCATTTCCACCTGAGTCTTTGAAGAGTACTCTTCATACAGAAGAATCCTAAGTGAGGGCAGAAAGTCTATTCAAGAGCAGGTACCAAACTCTACCTGGTCTCAGCTCAGACCGACAGGTGGAGAGAACTCAGTCGAATCAGATATTTACAGAAGCCTTTCATCAGCGCGGTACACCCAACACTTACTGGGCTTGGCCTGTCGTGGATGCTCAACAACTATTTGTTGAATTACTAAATAATTTATTAACAAACTAATGAATGAGTAACTTAATAAAAAATTCAAGTTAAAACCCTCCTTTTGGTCAGACAAGATGTCATTATTCTTTTGAAACATATTATCTTCAGTGTCTACCGTGTGCCTAGTGTTCCTAGCGCTATTCTGACCTTGATAGGAGACTGTTAATAGAGACTCCACAACAGGAGTTGCCGTTGAAGTGTGAAGCAAGGTTGGAAAGCTGGAAACAACGAGGCAGCAACATATTATAACTTTATAAAGGCATCGACACTACCCTGTGTCACAGGATAGTCACCTGTGTGCTTCTAGATTTTTTCCTATGCACTTAAAATAATCTGATTTGGGCAATATTGTCAAATCCATTTTAGAGGTGGGGAAACGAAGCACAGAAAGGTTAAGTCACGTGCCCATAATTACACATGTAGTTAGTGCTGCGCCGGGACCTGAAGTTAGTATGACTCCAGAAGCCAGTTCCTCACCTCTACTCTCCACACTGCACGGTGTGACACGAGTGACATGGGGGTGTAAGACAACACAGGGATGTTACAAATTTATACACAGGTACATCGCACATGTACCTGTGGTTTTCGTTTCATTTCTGTGTGTTTTGTCACGGATGAGGTCATACATTAAGTGCTGCTTTGTGAATTGCTTTTTCACACAATCTAGGTCTGGGAACTATTTCCATGCAGTAGCCTAATATGTCCATCTTTCCCGTTTACAGTAGCAGTGTGTTCTGTGACGTGGGCATTTATTTAACTAACTTTCGACTGATGGAAAATTAAGGTTATTTCCAGTTTTTCAATGACAATGCCTGAGTTTACATTTGGGGCTGCATGCACACGTATGGATGTTCCTGCAACAGAGATTTCTAGTAGTGAAAGTATTCGGTCAAGGGAAATGTACAGTTTTGCCCTGGGTTATTGATGGGATTTTTGCCCCCTGGGCCAAGGGCACAGTTAAGGCCAGTGCGATGTGGACACCAGAGACAGGCAGCGTACGTGGGAATCCACCTACTTCACACTCATACGTAGTCCTTCACACTTCACCAGGAGCCCTCCCACACAGCATCTCATTTACCCTCACAGTAAATTATAGAGGATGCTGTTCTCATTTACATGTAAAGAAACTGAGACCTAGCAAAATTAAGACACTTATCCAGGGTCATCCCAAGAATTAAAATCAGAGCTAGAACTAGAAGAAAATCTCATTTGTAATTAAGGCCTTGTACTTTAAAACCGCATTGGTATAATAAATTATACGAGTATATAATAAAACGTTTGGCTTGTGCTCAGCTGTTAAAAAATTCATGTATCCAAGTTTTTAAAAGTGAACAGTGTGAGCACAGTTAGACATTGCAAGTATTGAGGACAGAATGTATAAGTGAAGATGGGGGTATTTTCTAGCTCAGAAATACTATAATCTTACGATACTTGGGAAGTAAAAAGTAAAATGAAGAGAAGAGCCCTTTGTTGATAAAATGAGAACAAAAACTGAAGAGAGTCCAGAAAGGTGGGGGCGGGAATAGGAGAGGCCTACAGATATTGGTTCCAGGAGCCCCCCCAAACATTTGTAAAAAAGGAGCCCTCAGAACATATTCACTGTCTGTGGAAGCCAGAGCACCTCAGGCTCCCCCTTCCCACCTAAGAATAGTATTCAGTCTAGGAGTTTCTCCCTGAAACTGAAAGGTAGAAATGACAATTACTTGATCAGCAGAGAATTCCAAGTTGAATTATTCTCAAAGATAATTTACTCCAAGTAAAACATTTTACTGTTAAATATTATCTATTATTGAACAATAGGTATCATTAGGTAAGAGAATTTTGAAGAGACATGAGTAAGCTTCTCTGCAGAAATGAACACAGACATCTGTTCTTGATCATCTTGATCAGAGTAATAACAAAAGGAGCAGGAAACCTATAATGATGTTTTGATAAACTTACTCAGTCAGAAGCCCTAACATTTACGTGTACATTTCAACTAAGGGTTCTCCAAGGACTTACGATATCTCAGCAGCTGTAAAAGACAGACTGCCCCTGCCTCAGCTCCTTTCTCTTGGCCAGCACATAGTTTATACATAAATTTCTACTCTCCCCCGGTTGTGACGGTACAAATTGCAGATGAGCTCAATTAGGACAGGAGCAAAGACAGGGACTCATGTTGAATAGTGTCTCAGAAGATGGTCATCTATCTGTTCCAACAAAAGCTTTTGAAAACACGTAAGCTTTCACTAACCAGTCCTTGGTTAGGAGGAAATGAAAAAGAGGAAATGTGTCCCTTCAAGACACGTATTTTCTGAAAACCATATGGTTCTTAAGGAGAAGGTCTTGGACTATGAAAAACAGTTGGCAAGAGATTGCACCCTATTGTGCCATACCACTGAGAGTCTGGGCTAGAATCTACAATTTTGGCTTTAAGCAGGACACTCAGTGTCCTGGCCACCCTGTATAAAAGGTTGGCTGTGAACTTTGCCAAGAACTTATTCATATTTCAGCTCACCAAAATTTTTAATAATCATCTGAATTCCAAGCCACCTATTCTAAGGTCTTCTGCAGCAAACCATGGAAGATGAAGGCCTTCATTTTCATTTCAATGTCTCCTTTGAATGGCTCCAGCAAAGAGCCTCCTCTCTCTAGAGATCCTTGATGAATATGTAGCTCAGAAGGAGAGCAAATGAGGGGTTCAACGTGTGACAGGAAGGATGGAAACTATGACACCTTCGTAGGACTCTCAACAGATGCTCACTGCACAGAGGGCTTGAAGGAAGCAGGAGATTGTTGTTGCTGTGGCAACCATGCATGCCTAAGTGAACAACCAAATTAATAGTCCTAACAGGCTTCAGTGGCATCAACAGATGACAACACACTTCCCTTTCCTGGGGAACATGGATACTCAGAAGTGATCCTACTTAAATATGGTTCTCATGTAAAGGAAAACAGTGGCCAGTAAGAGCAAACAGACGGAATAACCATCATATACTTGCCACATAAACTTGTCTAAGCCAAGGGCAAGCACCATGTTATTTTGCCTCCCTGCTGAAGTTAAGAGGCACCTTTCATACTCCTGGGCCTTTTTGTGACATTCTATTTAATTTTATCACGCTACCACTAGTCTCCTACTGAGCTTTTGTTGTTAGCAGATAAGGCTAAGGGGGAGCTGAGAAGGAGCAGAACGGGATACAAAAAGGAAAAAAGGAAAAAGGTAAAATTAGCTATAGCGAATAATTGAACCCTGCTCAGCCTTAGGGAAGACACAATATGTGTAATTAAGTAAATTAATATGTTGGTCGCTGAATGGGCTATTCTAGACAGCAGGAAGTAAGTTTACACCAGGTAAGAACTTTTTTTCTGGATTAAGGTTATGTGGGCCACTGCTCTGAATAATGGATGAATATTATCCTTGGGTGGAGATAGGGAATGAGGGAAAAAAGCCTTCTTGGGTTGTTATTAAAAATCCATTGGGCTAAGCAACTTTGAGATCAGGAGAGATTCCTCAAGCAATTGCCCAGGACTGCGCTCTTAATTGAAGTGTGCAGTGAAAATGTGATGTAATGGCCTTCCTGATAAGTAAAATATTCTGATCCAATTCTGGGCAGGAATTTTATCCCCCAAATGTTTGTTATAATTATGTGACAGAATTGGTTTTTCCAGTAGTTGGAATGAAGACAGTATTTTAGGTTAAATAATCTGTCCAAAGTTTTGGGCAATGTCTACGTCGGGAATGAAGATGTCTATCCGGTAAATAGTAAAGTGGACATTTGAAGCCTGGTGTGTTAAGGAGCTGGGTCACAGGCATGGGTTAGTTGGGTTAGAATAGAGTCAGGCCAGCTCCACAAACACACACACTAATGCCAGTCAGCCCGCTCAGAATTACATTGCAGCTTGCCAGAAAGAGTAAGCAAAAACATACGATGAGCTCCCTGCAAACCCACCACGGCTCAGAGTACACAGAGCTAATGATGATTCAAGATGTCAGCTTGTTTTAAAAAGAATGAAGTATACACACCCATGCTTACCAATCCCATGTAACAAATGATTTAAGGTGGGGTACAGGGGTGGGGAGAAAATGCAGACAACTGCAATTGAACAATAATAAAATAATTTTAAAAATCAGCTAAACTGTACAATTAGGCAGACGGCTATATGTAAAAAGTCAGGAATATCAAGTCAGAATACAAAAGTATTCACTAAGGTTACATTTTGTTAAATAATATGGGTTTTTTCATAAATGTACTTGGTTTTAAGAACGACAAGAAAAGACAACTTTCTATATGTTTACTTTATGAATGTTTTGGTCCATTGATTTAATAACTCTGTCTCAGGATTTCAATTCTAGATACTATTTTTTTGTTTGTTTTCTTCAGCTTTCTGCAATGTTTTTGTTTGTTTGGATGCGTTTTTCATATTAAAGAATTTCCTCGAATAAAAAAAATGCTTTAAGTAGAAATGTGAGCACTAGAGAATGTGAGTTAGATTCACACAGTATTGCCCTTTATGATTTTACAATATCAGCCTGGACATACATTCATTTTGCAAACAAACAGGCAAATAAGTAAATCACATCTTCATCACACAGAAGCAAACAGATACATGTTCTAAATACCACACATGGAGTGGTAAGAGTCACACATGAGGATGAAGTGTCATCTTAAAAGTTCTTCCTGTTATTCTAAGCCTGGGATATATCTTATAGCACATATTTAGGAGATAATATAAAAGTAATGATATATTATTTATAGTATATATCTTCCATTTTAATGTCCTCTTTCTTGATCTGGGTACTGGTTACATGGTTGTATTCACTTTATGACAATTTATCAAGCTGCACACAATTTTGTAAATGTATATTAGACTTCAACAAAGTTCTTTTAAATAGTTACATGTTGTTTTAGAGCCAACACATTTATGGGAAGGTAAAAAAAGTTAGTGCACCAAGTAAGTTCATTATTTATTTAAATAAAAGATGTGAATTATATCTGGCTTGGCCACTAACTGGTGGTTAATTTGAGGCTCTCTGTGCCTCACTTTTCTCCCCCAATTAAAAAGGGTTGGATGAGCTACAGTCCAGTGTTTCCACCAGCTTCAGTGTTACCTGCCACTGGGTAACAGGCCAAATGAGAAGTGAGAATCTTTGGGTGAATCTGTCTGTAAAGCAACAGCCACTTCCTGGATCCTCTCTTTTGGACACAAGAGTTTAATGGGGAGAGAAAGTAAAAGCCTGATGGAGTGACAGCCCTCACTCTCCTGACTAGGCTGTGTCAGCCACAAGAAAGCCACAGTTCAGCCACGTAATTCTGGAGTCCCAAAGAAAGGAGAAGCTGCTGAGCATTGAAAGTCTGAAAATTAGTAAGAGAGGACTAACTTTTTCCTGTCGAAAGAATGGTGCACGCCCTGACCAGCATGGCTCACTTGGTTGAGTGCTGTCCTGCAAAGTGAAAAGGCTCCAGTTCGATTCCTGGTCAGGGCACGTGCCTGGGTTGTGGGCCTCGTCCCCAGCTGGGGTGCAGGTGAGAGGCAACTGATGGATGTTTCTCTCCCTCTCTTTCCCCCTCCATTGCCCTGTCTCTGAAAACAAATAATAAATAAAATCTTAATTTAAAAAATAGAGTTGTGCAGGGATTTCAGTGGAGCTAAGTCTAATCAAAGGGCTGTAAACATTTACTGAGCTTCTGCTGAACACCAAGCTTCAGGTAGCTGTTGGGGATGAACTGGCACGAGAAGCAGAGGGATCCTGCCCTGGGTCTCAGGAGCTAGTGGGGAATACAGACAAGTGAACAAGCAATTACAGAGGGATTTGCATGATAAGTGCAAAAGGAGGAGAAATGGAAGGCAAGCAAAGGAAGGGCACCCTTGAGGGGACAGGGGAGGGCCATATCGGGGAGCGTTTCTGGAGCAAGTGATGTCTAAGTAATGAGTAGAAGTAATGGGTAAACATAACTGGGTTTAGCTCACATGCTGGGAGGCCGTGCAGCCTAGAGTGGGCTCCAGAGTCAGACTACTTAGCATCAACTCCCTGTGCTACCACTTACTAGCTTGGGCAGTGTGAGCCTGGATAGGGCTCTTACACTCACTAAGCCTCAGTTTCCTTATCTGAGAAATAGGAGTCATAATGGTACTCATGGCTTGTTGCAGGGTTACAGGAAAGAATCCATGTAAGCCCTATTTAACATAGAGCCTAACTACTGATGCTTCTATTATCAATTGTGAGACAGATGTGACAGATGTGGGGAGGTGGCAGGTCATATTCCAGGCAGAATGCCTAAGCATAGATTGGCCCAGAGGGGACAAAGACTATGGCCACTTGGTGTCCTGAGAGAAGAGAGAGAGAGGAGGCGATGAGAGGAGGCTGGAGCAGAAGGCAGGCACCAGAGAGCAGAAAGCCCTGCACACCATGTTAAGGAGTTTGGGGTTCGTCCTGACGGAGTGAGGCACACTGAAGGGTTCTAAAAGGAGAGGATAACTGAAGGGTTCACTATCCACCTGTATCAACAGAGGAGAAGTGTGCTGTCCAGCAAAGGTTTCTTTTACCCCAGACTATTTAAGACTCTACACCCATTAGCCATTTTCCTCCAGAGGATGAACTCTAGCTGGAATTTAACAGCTCACTAGCATCCAAGGATTCCCTTCCCTGGATGAGCTGGAGATGCTCGACACTCAAATAACTACAGTTAACTCAGGAGCGGTGTCACCAAAATAATGTGATTCCGCTTGCGAGACCCAGCTCAGAAAATCAACACAGTGTATCTTCTCATAAGCCACGAGCTGCAATACACAGCAGCCCTCTCTTGAGTCATTAAACTTGCTCTATTAGGTTACAGAAAATCCCAGACAGTTTGCCCTGCTCTGGTTGGATTTTTGTGGGTCACACATCTCTTTTTTTCTCGGAGGGGAAAAGCAAGCGCAAACCACAGCGGCGGAGCCTTGGGTAATAAGGGGCTCAAGACACGCACTTCTCCTGCACTTCCCCTCTCTTAAAACCAACAGACCAAGGCTTCTCAGAAAGGATGTGAGAACTGACAATTCCATACATAAATAATCCGGGAGAAGAAGTAAGCAATAAATCTCTGGTGCAGACAACCTTAAGTGCCTCTGGGTAGTTTAGTGCCAACGTGCCGTGGACCATTTGTAGGGGAAGTGAGGCAGAGAGAGAGTGCCAGATGTCGTGCAAGTGTATTTGGAAGAGAATAATTCAAATCCTCCTTGTGAAAGGATGAATGACCAGTTAGCAACCAAAACCACACCTGGAATTATGGTGTGGCCCCTATCAGGCTACTGAAGCCAGAAAAGGTGGGGTATCATCACGAAGAGTACTGAAAGCAAAGAGAAAGCAAATCACCATTCTTCAGCCCTCTCAGCCAAACTGGAGGCACATCTGCTCCTGAACTGCTGTGTGGCTTTATGGCTTCACACCAAGAAACAGAAAACAGAACCGGCTGGCGTATTCACCCGTCTCCTGACTGTCCACCAGAGTCAAAGAAATCGCATAGAGTATTTCTCACACAGCAATGAGGTTTAAGCATCAGTAACAAATACCAGTGTGTTCACGCATTTAGTATTTGCTGCAACCTGGCTAAATGCTAGACGCCATGCTAGCAAAGGCAAGCGATAGCAAGGGGGAGGTAACACGCACTGACCTTGAGTGTTGTACGGTCCAGCAGATGAAATGGGACCTGGACATTAATTTAATGCAGGGCACAAAGTGATAAAAACCACAATGAAGGAGCAGATAAAGCATCCTACATATATTTAAAGGATCTTATGTTAGTAAATCATATATATCTCTTTTTATTAACCTCATTCATTTTAAAGCTTAACTTGGACGGTGATGGTTGCTGTGATTTTACCAACTGACAATTCTACTAATGCCCAGAGCCAGTGGTCAGTAATGATCAGCAGGTCACAGTGGCAACAGGAATTTAGGAAGCTTCTGAATGGGGCTCAAGTCTGGGGCCACCTCCGACAGTGAATATTAAGGAGATAGATTTTTTTTGCTGATGGCCCAGGGTAGAAGGGAGAACTCGGTCAGCTTTTGAGTAAGATCCGCCATGGTTTCTGCTGCCTTAGCCCTCAGGTTGCTCCGACAACTGCTGCAAGGTGCGGGAGCCATGCCAGAAAATGCTCCTTAACGGAGGAGAGCAAAGTTCAGGCTCACTGTCAGAATGAAGTAGCTGACATCCTGTTTCCAACCAAGTCAGCTTAGAGAAGCCATTTACTATATTAATACCAACAACTCCATCCGCCCCTGCTCTATCCCACGCCAAAAGGTACACATTGGATTTAGGAGATTAATTCTGCTTGCAGAGCTGCCAGCTCTCTGCAACCCTCATAATCAGAGTTCAAAAGGGAAATTGGTGGTACTGCAGAGGGCTCGAGAGATAAATGTTTTGGGGAGTATGAAATTTCCATATGCCCGAAGTAAGATGCCCTGAGGAAGACAGGTACAGAAAAAAAGGGTTTTCATTTTGCTACTTAAATACCAAGCCTTCTTACTGCTCACTCTCTCTCTCTCTCCCTCTGTGAGCTCTGATACAGGACACAACCTTACGTTGTTAGTTATCTTTGCAGTTTTCAATGTTCCCTTCACAGACCTCTTTAATTAATGCAAACAAGTAGACTCGCCCCATGCTCCATCACTTCCACCATCATATTTATTTTTGCCTCTGTGTGAGTCAGTAGAGGAAGGGGCATATTTATACAGGTGTCTCTCAGTTAATAGAATGCCTTTAACTGGGAATCGAATTCTTAAACATATTTCAGGAGGAAACAAATCACTTAAGACCACATATTTAAAGAAAATGAAGATTTTCAAGCACATGACATTATTTAAAATATTAGCAATGAAATTAATGAAGAAGTATTTATCTTTTGGGTTTCCAATGTATCAAGGTATGTTACCAGATGCTATAAGATTTTTTTTAATTTAATATATTGTATTTTCCCATTATCATGTAGTCCCCTTATATCCTCCTCCCCCAGCAATCACCCCACCATTGTCCATGTCCATGAGCCCTTTTTCCTTTTTGCTCAATCCCTCCACCCCTAAACTCCACCCCCCAGCTGTCATCATCCTGCTCTCTATCTACAAGTCTGTCCCCATTTTCCCCTTATTAGTTCAGTTTTTTCATTAGATTCCACAGATGAGTAAGACCATAGGGTACTTGTCTTTCTCTGACTGGCTTATTTCACTTAGTATAATGTTGTCTAGGTCTATCCATACTGCCACAAAGGGTTAAATTTTCTTCTTTTTTATGGCCACGTAGTATTCCATATTTAAAGAAAAAGGTCACATGTTTAAAGAAAATGAAGATTTTCACGCATATGACATCATCTAAAATACTAGCAATGAAATCAATAAAGAAGTATCTGTCTGTTGGGTTTCTAATGTATCAAAGGATGTTACCAGATGCTATGTAAAACTTTTCTTCAGTTGAATACATGGCCCCTGTCTTCAAGAAGCTCATCAGCTAGTTGGGAAGACAAGTTTTCAAAGATACACAATGTAGAAGAAGAATTAAATAGAAGACCAGTCAACATGTCTGCTAAGTCCAGAAAGTTTAAAGGGTGGAAAAGAACGAGTGTGAATGTTAATTGTCATTTGTTAATTGTCAAATGACATTCAAAATGTCATTTGAAAAGAGCCTGGGGTTCTTGTGAATGACCACGGCTTCAGGAATTCCCACTGTTCCGCTGACCCCTCGGTGAGACCGCATAAGGTTGACAGCCCTACTGGAAAGAGGTCCAGTGTTTGGGCTCAGTTTGGGGTATTTTTAGCTTTATGATTTATGCTAAATACACTATGACTTTTTAAAAAATATTGTAAATATTCTCCACCATCCAATCCCTAAACATGATTATTTTTAAACAGAGTTTCAATTAATTAAGGAATAGTTGTACAGCTGAAATCACATTTCATCAGGTTTATTTGAAGGACACTTGAGGTGAGTATTACCTTCTCTGGGTTCTCTGTAACAGTGGGAGCTACAGAAATCACAGACCTATTCTGGGCATCGTAAGATAAGGATGCTGTTTGGGAGAGGGTAGAAATTCCATTTTGTGCGTGCTTTAATTAACAACTGAACTTCTACCTTCAGTTCAAAGAAAGTTGAAATCTTAATTGTTAACCAAGATTACTTTTAAACCTGAGTTTTAAAATGCCATTGTTTGGGTCTCCTAGTTCTTTCTCTCCCTTCATCTCCAGCACGCACGGAGCCCAGAAAAGTGCATTACTCGGAAGAGACATCAAAATCCAAGCAGACCATCTGACTCAAGTGGCCAAGGAAGAAAAGGAACATCTTGAAGAATCACGAGGGATATGGCTGTTGTTATTGCTTCAAATCAGTCCAAGCACATGCGGCATTTTAAGTAAATTGTTTGCCTGGTTTGTGTTATTTTTATAAATAAACATAAAACTATAATCTCAGATGCATGGTGAGAATCCAGATAATTGTTTTTACTTTTATAATTGGGAGTCAGCTGTGCCTCAAAACAGCGAGTCTGAAAGGTGCTCTGGGGACGAGGCATTGCATGCATTCAAAGTAAGGGGGGTGGTGAGGACTGCGTCAGCAAGGCACCCGAGCACCTGCGGTCCCGGCGTCAGAGTTCCAGCCTTCTGGAGTCCCTGAGACATGGACCACGGGGTTCATATGTAGAAACAATGCAGGCTCAATTCTTTTTGTTGCTAATAACAAACTAAAGTGTCCCCAAACTATCCAGCTTCACATCCACACATGGAAATTATCACATCATAGTTCAAAGCCTCTAATTCTAATTGCTGTGCCAGGATTAGGATGATAACACACCCCATTCTGGATTATTCAAAGACGAATTATCTAGGCCAGGCACTTAAGCTTGTCCCTATTCCCTTGGTGTTCTGCCATTTGGTCATTTTAAGGTCCACTGGCCTCTTCACATGCAGGGTGAGGGAAATAATCAACCTGAAACTCAAATCGGCGAATTTTAACTTCCTGCCTGATCTACTAAAAGTTGTGGGATAGAAAAGGAATAGTTAACCTGACAACTGAGATTCTCTGTGTATTTGATTTATTCATAGCATTCTCCTTCTCCGGTGATAAGCTGACCGTGTGTCTTGAATTTAGTAAAATAACACTTGATTTTGTCTCTCTTACCTTCCTATTGTTTCATTCTATTGATTAGTTTTGTCCCTCAAATCCCAGTTCTTCCTCTCTTTGTCCTTCTCCTTTTCCTTTCTCCTGTCAGCAGGAGTTACATTTATTTACCAAATGACAGCCCTCTTCTTTCTGAGTTTGAAGGGGAATCCCTAGGATTCCCAGGCCTTTGCCATCACTCTTACCTCCTCGAGCTTTCCTGACTAGACCCTCAGTTCTACACACTTAGATGCTATCCCAAGCAGAGAGTGGGGTGCAGCCCAGTTACCCCTCCCTCAGATGCAGTTTTATCATGTCCTTAACCCCCAATCTGAAGTACTCACATAGATATTTAAGATAATCCACTATCCAGCTCTCCTCTAAATCCCACTCCCACTATGTAGCTCTGTAAATGACAAAATCCCTAGACAATAAAATATAAATCAAAGCATTACTTCTTTCCATCCTTCCTCCTCACTATTGGCCGTTCACCAGCCAAAGCCACAATAATTTCCTGCAACTCAAACTGTCACGAATTCAATCACAAGCTCAGACCACAGGGAGGATAGCTCCCTAGGGAAGAATATGCCTATGAATAAGATCCCTACAATTCACAGGATTCATCTTCCATTAGCTCCATGTGGGCACCAAACCCCTGGTAAGCCAGTAATTTTCTGTCCAACGTTAGAAACCACAGGCTCCTAGACATAGCCCCAAACCTGAAGGGTGATGACCAGCGGTCCTCCACACCCCTAGAGCCTAAAAAGTGTATCAAAATTCCAGGATAATGAGGAAGAGCAGAAGAAATCTGGTTACAAGTCACACGCTCATATTCTATTACACCAGAGTTCATAGTCTATTCTAGGCTGGTCTATGGGATGTGATGTAATGTGATGACTCACATATATGAGGTTCATCTGGACAAAGTCCAGCCATTGTTAATATAACGAGAATGGTTTGCGTGACATCAACGTAACCTGGCAGCCAAGGAGAGTGGACTGGAATGTGCATGTGTGAATAATGACGCCTTTACCATACTAATCAATGGGGGTGGTAGACGTCATTGAGTGAGCGTGTGTACTGTGTGGTCGTCACATTCAAAATGACTGAGTGAGCAGAGCAATGAATCTGTATCAAATTTTGCATTAAGCTTGAGCATTCCTCTGCAAAAACTATTTGGATGATTCAGAAGGCCGCAGCTATGGGCCACTGGTGATTGGCAGCTTCATTACGACCACATGCCCACTCACGCATCACATCTCGTGCAGTTTTTTGGCAAAACATTAAATCACCCAGGTAACTCAGCCCCCCTGCAGCCTAGATTTGGCATCCTGCAACTTCTGGCTTTTCCCAAAACTAAAATCACCTTTGAGAGGGAAGAGATTTCAGACTGTTGACGAGATTCAGGAAAATACAACAGGTGACTGATGGTGATTAGGAGAACTGTGTGAGGTCTCAAGGTGCCTACTTTGAAGGAGACAGACCTGTCATTGTCCTATGTACATGTTTCTTGTATCTGGTATCTTCTTGAATAAATGTCTCTATTTTTCATAGCATGTGGCTGGATACTTTCTGGATACTTATATACATACTGTACATACATATATATACACACACATATATATGCATGTATGTAGTTCAGTTATATATCTCTATCTCTATCTCCATCTCTCTCTCTATATCTCTATCTAACAGACACTGAGTGGCTTATGTGCATCGTCTCCAGTCATCACAGAAGCCCTGAGAAAGGTACTACTAAGATCTATTACACAGAAGAAACTGAAGCTCAACTTGCCAGGAAATGGCAGGGCTGGCTTCAAACCCAGATTGTCTGACTCCAAAGTCCATGCTCATTCTACTACGTTACCATACAGCCCAGCCCCTGGCTTTTGGTCTATTTATGTAGTCTTATCCCTGCCTTTCCCCATATCCCAAGTTTACGTCAGTCAAATGTTGTTATGAGCAGTCTATAAAAAAGCCTTCATTCCTGTGTAACTGACCACATGAGACCACCTAGGACCTTCTACTTAAGACCACTCTAAACCCACACAACCCCACTAAGTAGGTTATAGCTCCTTCTCAGGATTCCCCAATCTAGGCCAGACCCCCCGTTAAGATTCTTTTCCAGGTAGCCTTTTTATAAAGCCTACAATGAAGAGGAAGGGGAAAGAAAATAAAATGGTACTTCAGAAATGTCTGACTCTTTGTCTGATTTATCTATCAGTGTCTGGGATGGTCATGTTAAAATCTCCCACCATAAATGTGTATTTACCCAATTTTCTTTGTAAAGTCATACAAGTTCACGAGTTATATTTTCTTATAGATTTTTAATAACTCATTTCAAAGTGAGGCTCTTTATCTCTGTTAATGCTCTCAGCCTTAAATTCTATTTTATCTGCTATCAGTATTGCTCACCAGAATTTTTTTTGTTAGCATTTGCCTGGTCTATTTTTAAAATCTCTTTATTTTCAAGTTTTCTGTATTTGTTTTAAGTATGTTTCTTGAAAGTAGCCTATTGCTGAGATTTTTTTGTTTTTATCCACAGTTATACTAAGTTTCTTGATTAGCTGAGTTTGTTTCCACTGACTGAGATTAATGACATAGTTGGACTTAATTTCTATCATCTTATGTTATTTTATATTTACCAAGCTTTTTACCTACACCTGGTTTTATTCTTTCTTGCTCTAGTCTGGATTTTACATTTTTTAATTATTCGTTCCTTCATCTCCATCCCAGCAGTTTGAGAATTTTAGATCCTGCTTTTTAAATTATTTCTTTACACTTTTAGCACACATATTAAGTTTTCTACCTGAAGTTTATAATTCTTCAGTTTCTCTATTTTCCTTCGGAATTAGATTAGGAATTTAGCAGGCTTTAATTACCCGCCCAGCCCCTTTTTCCACCAGCCCCTTCACTGCCAGGTAGACGTTCAGTTTTATCAGTGTTTAGATGCATAAAATCAGTTGGTGTTGCGATTATTATCATCAGCAACCATTACTTAAATAGATTTACCACTACATTTTGTTAATGTCTTTGTTAATTATGCTCCTTCCTCTGGGTTCATTCTTCTTCTTGAAGTACATCCTTTCACAATCTACTGCAGTTAGAATAGCACTGGTCTTGCTCCACGTACAATTCTCACTATTTTCCCCTATTATTTAGAGGCTGTTTTCTCGCTGTCTGCTGGCATCGATTCACCAACGAGAAGCCTGCCTTCTGTGTAATGACTGCTTTGTAGGTAATCCGTCTTTCCTCCTGGTAGCATCTAGAGTTTTCTCGTTACGCCTGCAGTTGTGAATTTTCACGATGGTGCGCCCGGATGTAGATATATGTTTGTTTTTCTGTCTTGGCAATTGATGTAAATATTTATTCGGAGGACTCATGTCTTTCTTCACTCCTCAGTCCGGAAAGTTCTTAACCATTCTCAGCCGTCACTTCTGCCAATGATACCTCTCCACCTCTTCCTCTATTTTGTGCTTCAGAAATTACGTGAGATGTAGGTGGGAGCTTTCTCACTCTGTTATGCTTTCCAGCCCTTTATCTGTTTATCTTTTTATTTAAAAAGATCTAAAATGTCTGTATACAAGTACAAGTAACCTACTTTTGCCCACCTTTGTACATGTGACATTTAACATATTAGTTTCAAGTGTATAGCATAGTACAATAATTAGACATTCATATAACTCATGAAGTGATCCCCCCAATAAGTCCAGTATCCACCTGGCATCACACAGAATTATTTAATACTACTGACCATGTTTCCTATGCTGCATGTTATACCCTTGTGACAATATTATAACACCAATTTGGACTTCTTAATCCCTTCAACTTTTTCACCCAATATGGCAACCATCAGTTTGCAAAATATATGAAAGTAATGCTACATATATTTTATCCATATTCTATATCTAGTGAAAATATAAGCAGAATAGGGGATGGCCACACAGCAGAATAATAAAGCGGTGACTCTGGTAAGGAACATGGGGCGGGAATGAGAATGAAAAAGGAGGAGATCAAAGATTTATCGATAAATCATTACTTCTTTAATTTTTAAAAAAACTGTATGAAGCAAATACAACAAATCCCATCTGGAAAGTCTGCTTGATGGCTACATATGTATTGACAGTATTGTCCTCAGCACTTTCCTGTGTTTCTGAAAGTTTTTATAACTATAATCATATAATGATTCTAGCTTTCTATCAAGTATGAGAAGTTTACTAGCTACATAGAATCAGAATATCTGCCATTAAAAGAACACTTAAAGGAAATGAAATTGTACACATAAAGATCTGTGTGTACACCTACAGATGGATCCATACATGTAAGTGGCAGAGGTCCAGTCTGGTGTCAGACGTGCAAGGCCGGCATGTAGAAGAGTGTCTGGCACTGGATCGGTACTAGTTCAATGAACACATGCAGTGTGTTGCACTGGTGGGCGGGACCTTTAAGAGTCGATTTGTATGAAGGGCAGTTTGCCTCTGTTGTGCTGTGATTGCTTAGGAACGAGAACTCGGTTTTGCAGGTACATCTGAGGGTTCACCATGGGGAAGAGAACATGGTGCCTCGCCCAGATATATTGGTCTTTAGTCCAATTGAGGTCATCGCTTCGTGGAAAGAGGAAGGATGTCTAGGCTACAGAGGAAGTGACTTTTCCCCATGTACCCTGAATACAGCAATCGGTAGCCAAGTAACAAAGCATGTCACCCACTGAATGAGCATGAGTGAGTTGGAGAAAGCACATTTTCCCTACTTCCTCAGACCCAGCATGGCTTTGGTTCAGCAAGGACTCCGAGAGACTCCGATTTACTTTGGCACCTCAAGGATTTGCTACAGAAGCAGTACGTATTTCCACTGACAGAGCTCCATGGTAACCTGACAGGGCATGGCAGAGTTCTCAGTGTCTCCACATCAACCCACTTGCTCACAGAAAACGTTTACATACCACCAAAGGTGATTCAACAATAATTTATAGAAAGATAAAAATAAATGAAAGATACGTGACAGAGAGATAAACAAATATGCCCAAGACTCATGAAAATTCTCTGTTCAAAAAATGTCTTCAGAAATGGTTTACAATTAACTATGCTCCCTGTATAACAAACCTAAATATGATCATGGCAAGCAGACTACAGAGTGGACAGAAGGGAGCTTTGAATGCTTCCCGTTGTCTTTTCTTGGCTCCAAGTTAAGACGACCAGGATGTGGTTTCAATTTTGGATGTGCTAATTATGTTTGTCAATTGTGAGCTTTGCTTAATTATTTAGTCATGCAAATTTAACTTTAGGACTTTTTGCACATCTAAATCATTACTATAGCAATTAAAAGGCTGCTTTGATTAGCTCCTTTCAGTGTGTAGCACAGCACACTTCTGTCAACTTCCTTCTGACAATCTAGCACTTGGGCACTGTTTAGAGAAACTATAATCTCTATTTTGGGGAAAAATAACAACCAAGGCAGGTGACAAAAAAAGGTGGCCTAGCCGTGGAAGATAAGTCAACAAATGCTGGCACCATAAAATCAGTGAATACAGACTAGAAATTGTAATAGCACATGATTGGGAGGAGCTCCCAGAGGTGGAAGGAGTTGGTGCACTGAAGAAACCAGGAACATGTTTCTTTTGGGGAATTAGGTGCAAAGAAGTGAGTAGTCAGAGATTTATTTGTCTGGAGCAAAATCAATGCCAAGACCTATAAAACACCATAGGAACCAGGCTTGTTCCTGTCTGGGAGACCTAGCCTGACTCTCGTAATCACTAACAAATACTGTGGCCAGGGAAGCCTGCGCCATGTCAAGCTCTCCCCAAGGGCCATTTCATACTTGAACAAGCCCAACTGTCAGGAACATTTTATGATATTAGGTTGAACTTCCTCTTAACTGCTAAGTAGGTGTTGCATTCCCTTCTGAGCCACCTGTGGATGCTGTGTCCCTCTCCACCTGACCCACAGTGGGATTTAATACATACTCTCCCACCCCGCACTAGAAACGAGTAGCAAATTCAGGAACGAACACAGGCTTTAAGCCCCCCATTCGGAGCTATGTGTTAACCAAATCTTCCCATCCCTTCCCCTCACCGCCAGCCCGTCAGGCAGGATCACAGCAAGTGAGAGCTCACAGGTTATTCTACACCCATGATGTTACCAACACACAGATATAATAGCAACTATTTAGAGAATATGATGCTATTTCTCATTTTAAAATCATCCCCAGAGGCTAATAACGTCACACATCTGGTTTGTCTCAGAAAGTCACCAGCAAGTCTGATAAAAGCCAGCTGTGGAATAGAAAATAATATTTCATCTAAGAAGTGGATGATCCATGAGTGGCAACTGAAAAACCACCATTGAATGTTGCAAGGTACATTAAAAGGGAGGGGGAAATGGCTTTGGGTGACTCATAGAAAACTCAACACCAACAAGAATTAAAGGATGGAGAAAGGCGAGAGAGGAAAGAGTTTCTCAAGGAGTCGTCAATGATGAAAATACTTCCTGAGCATTTCCTGAGCACTCCAGAAGGAATTATTAAGGTATTGGTCAGGCTTAAACAAAGGTGGCCTTGTGTTTCAGAAGTCTGTCCTCAATACAGAAATTTAATAACTAAACCAACATGATTTGGATTCCACAGTTCCGTGATACTCCAAATCCTCCAGTACCCTGATGAAACTGAAATGTATTTTCAAGCTTCCTCAATAAACTGTCCCCTAAATACCCCAACTATGTGGATATATGTACACATATGTACTTAATACATTCCTATTAAATTCTTGTATATTTAGGACTTCTCAATAAAGACCATGCTAGAAGCTAGCCCCTCCCACCTGCTCAGGACCTCCCTCAGCAATTGCATGCACAGCGAGATGCACAAGCGCAGCATTACCTTCAATTTCCCATCCCGGGTCCCTCTCCTACACGTGTTGACAAACTCGGGCCTCTCGGCCCCGCATTTTCTCCAGCAATCACGCTCTCTCCCCTTCTGCCTGCACAGCCCTTCTCATGAAGAAGATGAACTAGTCTGTCTCCGCTGCCTCACTTCTCAGCCCACTGCCGTCTGGCCGCCACTGAAGCTGGTCCTGCTGAAGTCACCCAAGCCTCCCCACTTGCCAAATCAAGGGAAGACTTCTTGTTCTACCTTACGAGGTCTTCCTGAAAGCGCTGGACTACTGATTTTTCTCCCTTCTTGAAATTCTGCCTCTCTCTCCTTCCCTTCCTTTTTCTCTCTTCCCCCACCTCAGCTTCTCTCGCTGGCTCTACTTTTTCCAATATCTCCCTAAAAGTTAAAAGCCCCAGAAGTTCTTCCTCATGGTAGGTACATTCATCTAAGCCAGCAGCCTGGGACATACCCTAATATGCCATTGTCTTCATCCTCACATTCGGCGTATCTCAAGTCCTATTGACTTCACACCTTCATTTTCCACCGAGCCTCTCTGCTCTCTATCCTATTACCCAAACCGCAACTACAGCGAGATTTCTGAGAAGTGGTCTGATCAGATCACTCTCTTAACTGACACCCTACAGTGGCCCCCCATGAATTCTACCTGTGGATTTCTAACTTTTTAAAAAAGGAATACAGTGGTACCTCAGTACTCCTCGCTAATTCACCCCAGAACTTGTGACGAGTGCTGAAACCAAGTACCGAGCAAGTGACCAGTGATGAAGCATTTTCTCTTGGGGGGCATGACCCATGCAAGTTCTAGTGAGTGCAGTGAGTCCCGAGCCAGTTCCAAGTGCTGAAATGCTTTTTTCTCACAAAATGCAATGAGTACAGGATCCAAACGAGTTCTGAAGCTGACAAGTACGGAGGTATGACCGTATTTTCTGCACTAGGAAGCTACGAATTATGTATGGCCGCAAAATGCCTGGTGACCAGTATATTCTCAGTAAACAACTGTTGAGTAAAATGGAGTCCAACTTAAAACATGCACGTTTGTAACCCTGGCCAGTGTGGCTCAGTTGGTTGGGGCATCGTCCTGCAAACTGAAAGGTTGTGGGTTTGATTCCATGTTAGGGCATATGCCTAGGTTGCAGGTTCAGTCCCCAGGTGGGGTGTATACGAGAGACAACAGACCCATGTTTCTCTCTCACATCGATGTTTCTCTCCCTCCCTTCCCTTCTATCTAAAATCAATAAGCACGTCCTCGGGTGAGGATAAGGAAAAAAAAATGCACACATGTAAAATTGAATGGGTCCTATTGACACAGGGGTGGGAGCAACTGTCTGCCTGCTTGCCCTGATCACATCCCCACCCTCACCTCAGGCATCTCTGGGCATCCCCTGGAGTTCTAGGGCACATCTGGAAAACCAGAGACCTAAGAGATAAAGTTCAGGCTTCTTAATTTGGCTATAGCCCCTTGACAAGTCGATTTCTAACCAGCCTCCAACATCACTTCTGACTGCTCTCCGTCTTCACCCTTCACTCCAGCCTTGCCAGACTGAATCACTTCCACTGACTGCATGCGCCAGGCCTTTGCACACATAGTTCTTCCTGCCCAGAATACAAGCAACCCACCTTTACAGCCTAGAAAACTCCAACTTACTCCTCAAGTCCAGCTCAAAGATCAAGCCTTTCCTGATCCCATAAGCAGAATGCATCATTCCCTCTGTGATATATATATATCCTATATGTATGATCATTGTATCATAAATAAATAGAAACAATAATATATGATCTATATATCATACATATCTTTATTATAAACTTGTCACATTCTGAATCAATTTTTATTTACAGTTTTATCTCCTCTACTGGGTGATGAAGGCAAGAATTGTTTCTGATTTATGTTTGTAACCCAGGGCCTAGAAGAGTACTTACTACTCAGGAGGGACTCCATATATGTTTGCATAATAAGCAGTATTCTACTGGAATAAGTCATTCTTTTATATCATTTCCTTTTGTGATGACGTGGAGAATAAACAATTTTTAATCCTTTCTATCATTTTGTAAGTCACAGGTTGTCCCATGTTAAAAATTGGCCAGCTAATCCTCTATTATCTATGTTTCAGCAGAAATGAATCAGGATTTAAAGCCTTGGGGATTCACCTAAATATTTAGAGCTAATGTTAGTCTTTTTTATTTTTTTGTTAGTCTTTTTAATTGAAATTGAGATGTCTAAAAAAAAAAAAGAAATTGAGATGTCTGAGTTCTAATGGATTATTATAACTGTCCTTCTCTTGGGCACTATTGAGATAATGTCTTGCATCTTAGATTTTATACAATGAAATAAACAAGAAAGGAAAACCATGTGGATCATATTTGTCTAATGTGGGCAAAATCAACAGAGAACCTGATCCCTTAACAGATTCAGCCATCTCTTTAATGATATAAAATCAGAAATGAGAAACATCAGATGCAGATTAAAGGATATTTGATGGCAAAATTTAATTCAAGCTATGTACATGAGACTTTTCCCAGGCAATTAAAAAACATCCTCTAATTCTCCGTCATTGGTCTCCATAGTCAGTGTTTCTGCATCAACTTTTGCATCAGTTTCCTTATGATTCTGAAACACCAGTGTGTTGGTCTTCTGGTAGATGACCTTGTCTTCCACTTCGGGGCAGTTTTGTAATTACGTAGTAGAGAATCATATTCACCTTTGACATATGTCATTGCACCCTACTACAGTAACAAGCAGGTTACCTACCGTCTTATTAACTAAAAACTCTCTGCTATAACCCAAGACTTCCGCATATACCAACATAATGTACTGGATGTTCACAAAGAGGGCATTGCAGGACCCCCAAAGTACCCTCTGAACCGTGGAAGAGACATGAAATTAATCCCTTGCGTCTTTTTTCAAATCCAAGAGTACTTTATTGTATTCTAATCCCCTGAAAAAAAAATCACAATTTCTGTAGAGCATATACGGAGTGTGGATGTGTGGATGGGTAGAATATTTATTTTTGACACTCAGTCCACCAACCACGACCCACCATAGAAAACTTAATCTAAATTAGAGGTTCGCAAAGTGTGCTCTAGGGGCCCTTGAGAAAAATGGAGAACCTTTTGGGAGTCCTACAAAGTCAAAATTATATTTGTAGTAAATACTAAGATCATTTGTCTTGTTTACTCTCATTCACTCACAAGTTGGAGTTTTCCGAAGGCTGCACGATATGGAATATTGGGACGTATTAAATGCAAAAGCAAATATGAGAACCCAGCTGTCTTCTGTTAAGCCAGACATCAAAGGTATTAGCAAAATAGAAACAAATCCCCCTAATTTTTTGTTTTGGAAAATATAATTATATTTCATAAAAACATGTTATTTGTGTTAAAACGCAATGAGAAAATTTGGGATTTATTGTGTCTCTTGAATCTGAGGAGTCACATCTTTGATATATTCCAGGAAATTTCCACCTATTATCTCTTCAAACATTCCCTATTCCTCTCCCATTCCCTTCTCCATCGAGAACGCCAGTACAGTGTATGTTTGTCCTTTTCAAGTTCACATGTTCAATGTCTTTCATATTTTCTGTCCTGTAACTTTGTTCTGCACTCTGGGTACTTCCTTAGGATCTTTCCAGTTTGCTAATTCTTTTTACAACGAAGCTGAATATTCTTATTTAGCCCTTCTATTGCATTCTAAAATTAAATCACCATTTTTTTAATTTTTATAATTTCTACTTTGTATTTTTAATATTAGGTGTTGTGTATATATATGTTCTTAGTAACATTTTACTTCTGGTATTATTTCCTTAAACCTTTAAAAAGTACAAAACTCATTTTCTATTCACTATCTGATTGTTGAATCATCCAAAGATCCTGGAGGGCTAATACTGTTGTTTCCTCTGATCACATTCAGGAATAGAAACCTGTTTCTTCCTGTAGGATGCAATTTTGAGTTGTGAGTCTATGTTCAGTCAAGCCTTATATCCAGGGGGATCTTACGCAGCCGGGGTTGAAGACACAGGTCTGTAGAGGACTTGCATTGGCCTCTGTTAAGCGTTCAAGGTGCCCGAGGTAGTACATCTATATTAGAACTCCTAATCCACTTGAGGGCAGGCTGGTTATAAATTCTCAGAAGACACTTTTTTACCCACTGTAGTACCAGGCCAAGCCAGAGATTTTGCTTTATTATCTCCTTTTGCTGGCCATTTTTTCCTAGCCTATCTTTTTGTGGCAGATACAGTGCTTAAGGATTCCAGTTTCACGTGAGTCTTGGTTTCACCTTCATTCTCTACTTTTTGGGGCCCAAGGTCTTGTCCTCACGTGGCCATTAAACACTGAACGTCTTGGCTACCTAGGGCAGAAAGCACCCCTGCACACTTGTGGCTTCGACGCTTGCTTCCTCCCTTGGTTTTCGGCTTCTTCTCTTTCGGCCCCTGGGGATTGGCCTTACTTTTTTTGCAAGCTTAGCTCTACAGATGAGATAGTTGTTATATTTAGCACTCTGTGTGTCTTTTTAAAGAAGGTTTTCAGATTGTCTAGTCTGATATATTCCCCAGGTACATAAGTAGGTACATTTCTGAAAGGTGAAAGGCCCCTAGCCCTTGCCCCACCAATTCTCCTTCAAGGAATTTACCCTTTGGATAGAAATTTGCATTAATTATCAAAGTCTAAAATATACATAAGTTTTAATCCAGCAATTCTGCTTTCTAGATATGTATCCTACATATATGCCCACACTTGTACCAAATGCCATATGAATGATATTATTTGTTGCAGCAGGTTTAATGAAAGAATAAAGATTATGCACAGCCTGACCGTCCATCGCTGGGAGAACAGTCGAATAAAGTATTTCCCACAGTATTCTGCAACACTTAAAAGGAATTGAAAAGACCCATATCACCTGATATAGAAAGATGTTTATGGTGCAAGCTGCATGACTTCTTTATGTAAAAAATACAAGATATGCTTATATGTACTTACATATTCCTACAAAGCTTCTGAAAAGATACACAATTAACTGTTAACAGTATTTTCCTCCAGGGGTTGGAAGTGAAGCATTGTTATATAAACACTGATTCTAAATGACAAATGTGCTAATTTGAAATGATTTTTATCCATTTATTAATATCAGCCCCGTACTGCTTTATTATAACGAGCGGTACTACTGGAGGCACTCGAAAACAAAGTCCTTCTCTCCAAACTGTTCTGTAGCTCGTATCATCCACTCCCTGTCTATCATTCCTTGCCTGTCCTTTACCTGTCAGTTATCGTTCTAAATAATCTGGTTCTTTCTTTCCACTGACTTTACTAGGACACTTATTACCTAATGCTCTAACTATGATGGTGAGAGTGAAACAGGTAGATTTCTTACTCTCATCTGCCCAGAGAAAGATTTACAGGGTACAAGAAACACTTAAATATTAAAGGTCACACGAGTGCAGAAGGAAAGGAGGGCTCACTGAGAATTAAGTGAGAAGCCAGCCCTATTACTTTAGTTGTGTCACAGCTTGATCAGCAGGAGATACTGATTTCAACATCTGAGCCCGGATGTAGCTTCTGGCGGAAGTTTGAATTTTCAGAGAGCTGCTTAATTTGTAAGGACTAGTAGCTGAGATAGGCATTTGTGCAGCTGGAAACATCTTCTGGCAGGAGCCTGCAGGTTTTCCTTTGAACGTCTTCATTCTTTCTCGTGGTGAACTCTGGTGATGACAGAGCACAGCTTCCGTTCTAAATTCCCCAGTAGGTTTGGATGCAGAAATATGACAGAGCCCTTGTCTCTTACCTAGCCTTTCAAACACTAAACTGCTGCTTCCTTTTCCATTCTCCTTGGAATAGGCTTCATATTAGTCCATGCCGAAAGCTGGCCCAGATCTCATTCTACATCTGGACGGCAATTTTCCCCATTTTGTGATGCTATGTCATGAGTTATGTGTTCGAGGTATTTTTGTAAAAAATAGGTTGTTTTGATTAGAGGGATATAGTTATTTGTTTTACTGTTTTTGGTTTTTTGGGTTTTGTTTTGTTTTGAAAAAGAACAAAGAAAATGACCAAAAGAAGACAGCAGTTTTTCTTGTAAGGTGGTTATTGCCCCTTTGAGGTTATTCTGAGTTGTACTGCACACGTGGCCTCTGGGTGCGCACAAGCACACCAGCAATAGAAGGCATTACCTGCCTGTGACCAGTAGGAAATCACAGGAGAGCCGTGTCTTGGACTGGGTCACCCCCAACGAAGCTTTGGACCAGGACGCGAGTGCAGGGCACTTACTGAGGGGCATCCTGGGAAATAGGAGTGAAGGAGCAGGGAGAGAAGAAAAGCCAAGGAAGGATGTGTTATGGAGGTCACTGCTTTAGGCAAAAGAGCTCAACTCCACAAAGGCCTCTGAGAACTATCTCCCCTGAGGGCACTTACACAAGGCTCTGTCCAGTCCCGTGATTCACGTCTCTCCTGAGGGTATTAATTCTCCTATACCCTTGTTCTCTGGGTAATAGTAGACTACATTTTCCTGACTTTTCCCCCCAGCTTTATTAAGGTATAATTGACACATAAAATTTTAACGTATTTAAAATGTACAACATGATGATTTGATATGTGTATGCGTTTTGAAGGGATTCCTGTCTTCGAATTAATTACACACCCATCACCTCACATACTGACCTTTTTCCTTTTTTTTTTTTTTTGCAAAAACACTTGTGCACAAGTTCTACTCACTTAACAAATTTCAATTATACACTACAGTGCTATCAGCTGTAGTTGCCATGTTGGACATTAGATCCTAAAACCTCCTGTGTCTCACAATTGACAATGTACACCCTTTCACCAGCCTCCCTGCTATGCCCCCCATTCCTCAGCCCAAGGCAACCACCATTCTACTCTGTTTCTATGAGTTTGATTTTTTTTGTTTTAATTCCACATACAGGGTGGGGCCAAAGTAGGTTTAGAGTTGCTTATGTGGAAAGTAATACAATAGTTAATACATGGTAACACAAGAACAAACTCTGTGTTGCACATACACACAACCGTAACCCTACTTTGGCCCCACCCTGTGTGAGTGTCAGATGCCATGCAGCATTTGTCTTTCTCTGGCTGACTCGTTTCTCTATCCAATAGTCTGTTGTTAGTGTGCAGAAAGGCAAGTACTTTTTATATATTGATTTGGTACCCTACAATTTTACTGAATTCATTTATTGGTATTAAAAGTTTTTTAGTGAGGTCTTCAGGGTTTTCTACATATAATATCATGCCATCTGCAAACAGAGACAATGTTACTTCTTCCTTTCTAGTCCGGATGCCTTGTATTTCTTTTTCTTGCCTAACTGCTCTGGCAAGGACTTCCAGTACTATGTTGACTACAATGGTGAGAGTGGGCATCTTTGTCTTGTTCCTGATCTTAGAGAAAAGGTTTCAGCGTTTCCATATTGAACATAAGTTGTGGGCTTGTCACATATGGCCTCTATTGTTGAAATACATGGATGGCTTCTATGCCCAGTTTGTTGAGAGTTTTTATCATGAAAAGATGTTGAATTTTTTCAAATGCTTTTTCTGCATCTTTTGGGATGATCATACAATTTTCATCCTTCGTTTTGTTAATGTGGTGCATTATAGTGACTGATTTACACATTTTGAAACATCCTTGCATCCCTGGGATAAACTCCATTTGATCTTGGTCTGTGGTCTTTTTGATGTATCATTAAATTCAGTTTGTTAGTATTTTGTTAGGTATTCTTGCATCTATATTTATCAAGGATATTGTCCTGTAATTTTCTTTCCCTGTGGCTTCTTTGTCTGGCTTTGGTAACAGGTTAATACTGGCCTCAGAGAATGAGTTTGGAAGTATTTCTCCTCTTCTGTTTTTTGGAAGAGTTTGAGAAAAATTGGTTTTAATTCTTCATTTAATGTTTGGTACAATTCACCAGTAAAGCTACCTAGCCCTGAGCCATTCTTTGTTGGGAGGTTTTTGATTCTTGATTAAATATCTTTAGTAATAATTGGTCATTTCAGATTTTCTATTTCATCATGATTCAGTCTTAGTAGCTTGTACGCTTATAGAAATTAATCCATTTTCTCCAGGTCGTCTATTTGTTGGCACATAATCGTTCATTGTAGTTTCTTACTGTCTTTAGTACTTGTGTTATCAATTGTGATGTCTTTCACTTCTAATGTTTGTCTTCTTCTTTCTTAGTTGATCTAACTAAGATGGTCTCAGTTGGTCCATTTATTTTTTCAAAAAAAAGAGCTCTTAGTTTCATCTACTTTTCTATTGTCATTTTAGTCTCTATTTCATTTATTTCTTCTTTGATCTTTGTAATTTCCTTCCTACTACTGACCTTGGGTTTAGTTTGTTATTTTTCCAGTTCCTTGAGGGGTAAAGTGCGGTTGTTTATTGCTATAACTTCCCTCTTAGAACTGCTTCTGCTTCACCATACAAGTTTTGGTATGCCGTGTTTCCACTTTCATTTGCCTCAGTATGTTTTATTGCTCTTTTTAATTTCTTCTTTGACCCATTGACTGTCTGGAGCATGTGGTTTAATCTTCACATATTTGTAAAATCTCTAATTTCCTTCTTATAATTCATTTCTAATTTCATTCCATTGTGTTCAGAAACATACCTTAAGTGATTTAATCTTCTTAAATTTATTAAGACTTGTTTCGTGGCCTAACATATAAAATCTCCTGGAGAATTTTTCATGTTCCCTTGAAGAGAACATGCACCCTGATGTTGTTGGATGAAATGATCTGTGTTCATCTGTTAACTCTATCTGGTAAAATGTGTAGTTTAAGTCCAATGTTTTCTCATTGATTTTCTGTCTCAATGATTTACCCATTGTTGAAAGTCAGGTATTGAAGTCCCTACTACTATTGTACTGCTCTTTCTCCCTTCAGATCTGTTAATATTTGCTTTACGTACTTAGGTGTTTGACGTTGGGTGCACAAATATTTACGACTGTTATACCCTCTTGTTAAATTGACCTCTTTGTCTTTATATAATAACCTTCTTTGTCTCTTGTTACACTTTGGGCTTTAAGTCTATTTTGTCTAAGTACAGGTGCCCCTGCTTTCTTTTTGCTTTCACTTGGATGGAATATCTTTTTTCATACTTTCACTTTTAGTCTACGTGTTCCTCTTAAAGCTAGACAGTCTCCATGGACAGCATATGGTGGGTTTTGCTATTTATCCTTTCAGCCATTCTATGTCTTTTGATTATAGAATTTAGCCCATTTACATTTGTACTAATTATTGACAGGTATGGACTTGCTATTGCCACTTTTTTCATTGTTTTCGGGCTATTTTGTCATTCCTTTGTTTCTTTCTTTCTCTCTTGCTCTTGTCTGTTGTAATTTGATGTTTTTTTCTCTTAGTGGTATGTGTTGATTCCTTTCTCTTTATCTTTTGTGTATTTACTATTTAATTTTTGCTTTATGGTTACCATGAGGCTTACATAAAACATCTTATAAGAGTTTATTGCAAGCTGATAACAACTTAACTTCAAATGCATACAAAAGCTCTACATTTTAACATTCCCCCCACATTTTATGTTTTTGATGTCACAGTTTATATCTTTTATAAGTTTTATAAACTGTGAAAATATTTCACAGTTTATATTGTGTAACAAGCAAGAAATTATTGTACTTAAGGTTATTTTCAATATTTTGTCCTTTAACCTACCTTTATTCTAAAGTTATGTGATTTACCCATCACCATTACAATATTACCGTTCTGAATTTAACTATATATTTACTTTCATCAGTGAGTTTTATACTTTTATATGTTTTCATATTACTAATTAGCATATTTTCATTTCAGCATGAAGAACTCCCTTTAACATTTCTTTTAAGGCTGGTCTAGTGGTGATGAACTCTTTCAACTTTTGTTTGTCTTAAAAATTCCTTACCTTTCTTTGAATTCTGAAGAATGATTTTACTGGGTAGGGTTTTGTTGGTCGTCAGTTTTTTTCAGCACTTTGAATATATTAACCCACTCCCTTGTGGCCTGCAAAGATTCTGCTGAAAAATTGCTGATTGTTTTATGGGGGTTCCCCTGTGTGTAACAAGCTGCCTTTCTCTTGTTGTCTTCAAGATTCTCTCATCTTCAACTTTTGACATTTTAATTATTATGTATTGTGTGGGTCTCTTTTGGGTTCCTTTTGTGTGGACTTCTCTAGGCTTCTTGAATCTGGATGTCTGTTTTCTTCCCCAAGTCAGGGAAGTTTTCAGCCATTATTTATTTAAGTTTTCTGCCCCTTTCTATCTTCTCCTTCTGGGGCCCCTATAATGCAAATGTTAGCCCCCTTGATGTTGTCATGTAAGTCCCTTAACATATCTTCACTTTTTTTCTTCTTTTTTCTTTTTGCTGCTCTAAGTAGGCGAGTTCCACTGTCCTGCCTCAGCATTTGCTGATTCTTTCTTCCACTTGATCTAGTCTGTTGTTGAAGTCCTCAATTGAATTTTTCAGTTCAGTTATTATACTCTTCAGCAATGTAATTCCTATTCGGTACTTTTTAAATATTTTCTATCTCTTTGTTGAAATTCTCACTTTGTTCATGCATTGCTTTCCTTACCTCAGTGAGCACCTTTATTACTGTTATTTTGAACTCTCTATCAGGCACATCACTTATCCCTATTTCATAAGCAGTAATTTCTGGAGATTTGTCTTGTTCTTTTATTTGTAGCATATTCCCGGTTCATCATTTTCCTTGACTCTCTGTGTTGATTTCTGTGCGTCAGATAAAAGAGCCACCTCTCCCAGTCTTGACAGGCTGGTCTTATTTAGAAGATAAACTCTTTCAGTTAGCCCAGCCTGAGCTCCTGTTTATCTCTCAAACCTTTGTGATTGTCCAAGGCACCACCTTTGTTCCCAGTGGCTTCCAGTAGATAAGGGTGTGCCAGGAACCCTTAGTGTCTCAAAGGTGAGGATTGCAGTCAGCACTTAGATGCAGGCTGATGAGAAGCCATACCCTCAGGCAGAAGCGAGAAAAATATGTAGTTAACCCCTCCAGGGATACTCTGAGAAATGAGCATTTTTGCCCGCTTCCTCTGTACTGAGCCTGGGTGTACAGCCATTGGGAAAAGGAGGGCTGGTGTTTCTGCACCCATTTAAAAACTACTTCTTTGCTTGAAAGCCCTACTAGCCCTCAGCTAGGTGATCCAGGGGCTCATTCTTCAGGCTACAGCCACAAAAGCCGGGCACCTTTTTGGTATGTGTACAAGCTCATTCCAGATGATTTCACTTGCTCCTAGATGTGTGCAAATTAGAAATTGAACACTTTGGCAGCAGATTGTGAAGTTTACATCAATCTCCTTTCAAGGAAAAACTGAGAGGTGGGTATTTTTGTCTGCTGCATCTATGCTGGGGCATAGCCATAGTAAATGCTCACACATCCATTAAAAATGATAATACTTTGTTTTCCATAGTCCCATAGGTCTTGCAGACACAAGCGCTGTTGGTTTGGAGGTAGCTGTTTGGGGGGATCCATCCCTCAAGAGAGAGCCTTAAAATGGGGCACTAGATGTATGGTCCAAACCCTTTGCTCCCAAGGAAGAAGCTAGGAGTTGGAGATTGTATAGCAAGAATCATACATGGGTATGGGTATGATCTTTCATACCCATTTCAGTGTGGTCATTTTCTTAGTTGTGTAATGTATAGGAGCACTCACTTAGTTTCCAGATTGTTCTGACATAATCAGTGCATGTGTGGCTGTACATTTGGTGTACCCATGGGAGCAGGGATGTTCGGGAGCCTCCTATGTTGTTATCTCGGTCACTCCCACTTTGAGTTTTTGTTCATATCAAAGTCTGGGAGCACTGATACTGAGTTCTTTGGAGGATGCAGGTATGTTTAAACAGAAATAGCAAATTTGTCAGGGCATTTCCTAGCACACTGAGTAGAAGGAGAAGCCCTTTATGGGCTGGGGGAGGGTATCTGGAGGAGAGCAAGGAAGTAGAGACTCAGTGAAAGTCTACCTTCTGCCTTGCCATCTTAGACTCAAAACCCTGAAGTATGATGGAGACTCTGAGACAGACCTTGGGAAACATGGGTGGGCATGCGTGTGCTTCACTTCTCAGTCACAGTCCAGGGAGCTGCAATGTGAGCAGAGGGCCAAGGCAAAACATACTGAGAGGACAGCATTAATTTAAATCTCATTTCACTAATATCCAGTTAGAAAGGTGGGGAAAACACACAGTAATATGCTTCGGTTGCTATTCCCCCTAGATGGAGCCTTGGGTGCCACACCACCTTGGAACAGTAGTTATACGCAAGGTCTTTTATGGTAGTGTGGTTAGGGTGGACAAGGGTGGGGATGTGTGCCTGATTTGCCGGTCAGCGTTCTCAAGGCCTGTTGAGCTTGTTCAGGTTGGTGACACATTGCTGGCATGGCTGACGATGTGGAAGCTGGGCATGATTGAAGGCTGTCCACACAGGACCCCTTCCTTGTTCAGATAACACCGTCCAACTCCAGCTGGAGTGAAAACAGAGTTACTCTAGAACACAGTGGGCCCGGAGCAAACCTGCCAGCAGGACTTAGGTAAACAAAGCATCGGCGTCCTCCGCAATAAGTCAGACATCCTTTCCCCTCTGAAAGGTCTGAGGCTCTGGGTGCGGCATCCAGTGATGGCCTGGACCGGAGCTTGGAAGGGTGGCTGCTACCCTTTCACACCATTGGTGAGAATGTAAACTGGTACCGTGATTATGGAAAACAGTACAGGAGCTCCTCAGAAAAACTAAAAATAGATCTGCCATCTGATTCAGCAATCCCACTTCTGGATATACATCCAAAGGAAATGAAATCAGTATCTCCAAGCAATGGAATATTATTCAGCCTTTAAAAACAGATGGAAAGACCAAACGGGGGTAGGATCAAGGGTGGGAAGTGGGGATAGCTGGGGTGGGGGCAAGTCGTGGGGGGGGAATAGAGACAACTGTACTTGAATGACAATTTTAAAAAATGTGAAAAAAAAAGAGAGAAAATCCTGCCACGTGCGTGGCATGAATGAACCTAGAGGACTTGATGGTGAGTGAAGCAAGTCAGACACAGAGAAGTCAAACACTGCATGGTCTCACCGAGAGGTGGAATCTAAACTCACAGAATGGAGGGCAGAACGCTAGTTGCAAAGGACTGAGGGAAGGGGAAAATGGGGAGATGTCAGCCAAAGGGTACGAAGTTTCCATCATGCAAGATGCTTGAGCTCTGGGGGTCTAATGTACAGCACAGTGACTGTCGTTAACAGCGCTGTGTTGTACACTTGACATAAGCCAACAGCGTACGTAGATCTTAAGTGTTTCACCACACTCACTGAAACATGGGAGGTGATATATTAATTAGCCTGACTGTGGAGATTATTTCACAATGTATATGTACACCAAAATATTGCACTGTCTACCCTAAATATACAGTATTTATTTATTATTTGTCAATTATACCTCAATAATGCTGCAAAAAAAAAAGGAATGGGTTCTAATTTGTTCTCAATAACTAGCTCGTTGACCTTGAACCAGTCCCATCTCGTCTCCCAGCTTGTTGGCTTATCTGTAATTGACAGGGTTGCACTGCACCTTTGTCCTATGGTTCACCTGAGTGCTTCGGCAGGAAAAGCAGCTGGGCTTCTTTAGGTGACCGAAATGAATGAAAATTAGGTGGCTACCTAATCAGACCTCTCTTACATCCCAAATTAATCTGAAATGACTTGGACTGTAACTTATAGTCTCAAAGTGCTTGCTTCTACAGTTTTCCCCACTTGCTCCCTCCAGCCCATCTGAGGTAAGTAGGGCAGGTATTGTATCTCCATTAGTGCCCTCCTTGGGAGAACATACAACTCGCACCACGGGATCCATGGCAACAGCTCTCAAAGCATGGGCGTGGACCTTCTGCATCAAGATGTCCAGAGGACACCTGGGAGGTGAATTCTTGGGAGGTCCAGAACAGGCCTCCCAGGTCAGACTTCCTGTGACTGGGGGCCCGCAGTTTATTCACACTTATGGCAAACCATGCCCAGGTAATTTTTATACACCCTAATCTGAAAATCCTTAGCTTCCGGAGAGACATTGAAGGCCCTAATACGTGTCAAGCACACTATACTACCTGCTTTACATATATTCTTTCATTCAACTCTCATAAACACTGTTTTCAATAAACTTTTCATTTTGGCATAACTTTAGATTTATGAAAAAGTTGCAAAGATAGCAGTGATGGTGTGATCCTCAACCAGTTTCAGTTGCCTCATTATTGACATTACGGCAGTTAGCTTCTCTAAAAAGGAAACCAACATTGGTGAATTAGTGTTAACCGAACTCACATTTAGGATCTGGTCCAGGGCACCACATTGATTCAGTTGTCATGCCTTCTTAGTCGCTTAAGGAGACTTGGTCAGTGACAGCTTCTCAGTCTTTCTTTGGTTTTCACGACCTTGACACTTTTGAGGAGTCCTGGTCAGGTACTTTGTAGATTGTTCCTCAAATTGGGTGTGTCTGATGTTTTCCCTGTGATTAAACTGAAGCTATGGGCTTTTACAAAGAGTATCACAGTGGGAAGTGCCTTTCTCATCACATGTAACATCCACATTACATCGCTCGGCAATGGTAATACGTTTGTAACCCCCCTTCGACCAATTAGGAAACAGAAGTTTACAAACTCAGTGTCCCGCCGCTGCTGAGTGCGGAATTAGGGGAATGTTTAATTTTCTTTTTCTGCCACTTTGGTAGCAGGTAATTATTCAAGCCTTTTTCTCCCTCCGACCCCATAAAACTCTCCATTCCAGCTTAACTTGCCATTCCTCTGTGTTGTTTTATGCTCCTCTCAACCCCAAGTGGACAAGTTTTCCAAAACCTTCAGCGTTCAGCTCAAATCCAATCTGCTCTTTGAAACTCTCCATGGCCCCCAACATACTCTTCTTTGATGAAATCCTGCAGCACTTACTATCTGTGCCTCTAATTCTCAACTTTGCATATATTTTCTTAACCTATACCTTCCCAGGCTAAAGCAGAACGACAGTGGAGAGACACCAACCTGCATGCGAACCCATTTGCTCCTGAACTGAACGACCTTGGTATCCTAACAGCTGGTATCTCGCCCTTTTCAATCCTCCACACCGAAGTTGGAGGAATGCTTCCAGACTGCAAATCCAATTATACCATTACCTTGCTCTTCAATGACTCCCCCATTATTTATAAATTAATGTCCAAGTGTTTGACCCTAACACGTGCGGGTCATGATCTGACCCTTGTCCACAATTTACCTTATCTCTAGCCATCACCTCACACTCTGCCCCATAATATCCTGCATTTCGTTCATGGTGGACTGTCGGCAATTTCTAAGTTCCCTATGACCTTTCTGAGCGCTGTGCTTTGCACCTGCACTGTGATCAGTGAGGACACCGTTGCAGAGGACTCCAATTCAGACGGGCTGATAGAACAATGACAATTCTAACACCATGTAACAGGAAGCTGGAAAGTTGTGAGAGTTGTCCAGCAACTCAACAATGCCATCAAAGACCCAGACCTTTTTATCTCTGCCATCCTCAGAGGTTCTGATTTACCCTCGGGTTGGCTCCCTTGACAGTCACGAGATGACTGCAGTAGTTCTAAGCATCCCTTCCAAGAATAGCAATACCTAGAGACCAAAAAAAAAAAAAAAAAAGGGCTCTCTTCCAGTGTTTCCCTTTTAAGGGCAAGAAATATTTCCTAAAGCCCCCAGATTTCTTTTTATATCTCATTGGCTAGAACTAGTTCATATGCCTACCCCTAAGCTAATCAAACATGAAGCATGGAGCTATCATAATTGGCTTAAACCAATCGCCACTTACTCCTAGAGACAAGGACAGGGTCATCCTCTCTTGAGCCAAGTAGAAGAGGGGGCACCTGAGCAGAATCTCAGCTCCCCAAGAAAGAGAGACGGTAATGGGTGTTGAGTGAGCAGCCGGCCGTGTCTGTCACGCTGTTACTGTTTCCTTATCTTCCTTATCTTCCTCGTCTACTAGACAGACTCCTTCTCAACCTTTAAGATTCAACTAAAATATTATCTCTTCCAGGAATCCTTCTCTGATATCACCAAGCAGAATGGAATGCTTCATCCTCTAAGTTCCCGTATTGCTGGGTTCATACCTCTACTGTAGCACTTACCATATAGCTATAATTCTGACATCTTCCGGGAAAAAAAAGGAAACCTTGGGAGAAAGGTACCATGTTCTATTAAACTTTGAGTTTAATTTTGAAAGGAAGAGAGATGGAGAACAGTAGGGAGGAAGGAAAGAAGGAAGGACTTAACTACTCTGAGTCTCAGGCCGTTCATCTGTAAAATAGAGATCATTTTAATTCCTAATACGGTAGTTGTTTTAAAGATTAAATGGAATAATATACAGAAAGCACCCAATACAGCACCTAAGACATAGCTTCCTGTAAACTTTGGAGAACATGGACTCATCTCGTGTTTTTTAAATATCACCCTTCCACCCTTCATACACATTTCCCAACACAATACTTTGTACAAGTATAGTTGCTCAATGAATGCATTGATAGTACGTCCATCAAAAGAACACAAATTACTAAACAAATTAAACAACCAGCTCAGTTTTCCATGTCCAAATTTCTTCTATTAGACTGGCTAAGAGGACTTTTTAATAACATTTCCTAAATGTTCTATTAACAGAACTCTTAACTGAGACTCTCCTACAATCATCCAGAACGTTAGGTCTGCACTCTCCACCCCGGCAACCTTTCACTAGGCACTCTCGGTTTTCCACTTCACCCTCTTCAATATTCTGGGCTTCATTTCAGATCTGTCCTTCTGAGGTATGCCTTCCTCCCCTCCCTAACACTTCTTTGTTGCTAAAAATAGGTGATGTCCCTTTGGAGCAAAAACACTTGGCACATCAGTTGGCTTCTATGGATATAGCTTTATACCGGTCTCTGAGATTGGGGGATGGATGGATTAAATAAAGGAAGAAGCCCACAACCATCTCCTCTCCATGTATCCCTGCATTCCTCAAAGGAATTAAAAAATGTATGTAAAAACAGCAATATCATACTCATCAAAAATGCACAAGCTAAAGGTTATTAAGTGAGACTTTGCAGAATGCTAAAGAGTAAATAAAATAGCCAGCTCAGAAGATCACCAAAAAGTATTTTGAGGAAGCATTTGATTAAAGGGCCCTACAACCAACCCGACAAACTAGGACTGAGGCTGTTGTTGGTGACCACGATTTAATAAACACACTTCTAAAGGAAAACTGGAGCATATAATGGAGCCAATTTCCTTTAGATTATAATGGATTTCGCTAGGACTTCTCTCATCTAGGCCATCTCTTAGTACGATACTGTCAGCTTAGGTTCTGCCTGTACTCAGTTCCTTATACACCCTGTGCACTTTTGTGACATTAACCCTAAAACAGGCATCAGTATATTACCTGAAATGTTCCTCTCATACATCGGATATTCAACTGCTTTGAATTACTCTATCTCCCTGCAAGTGAAAATTTCCCATCAGGTACAATACCCAATCCTCTTTACATCTGCATATGTGTGAATGAGTGTGTTCACGGGGATGGATCCACGTCCCCATGGGCATCAAGGCGTGAACATGTTGTTGTGTACATTTACATTTCCATGTACAAATTTGTACATACTTGAAAATGAGTGTGCTTTTACCCCTGAAACTCATTTCTGGAGTTGCATTGTCCTAATTTCTTTGCATAAAAGTAGCAAAATTATAGAACAAACTAAAAATTGCTCAGAAGCCTAAATTTAAAGGTAACTAGCCCAATTTAGTACTCAATTAAATCCTATTCTGCTTAATCTATTAGCAACTATGTCAACCCACTTGTCAACTACTATCTTCTGTTTCCTCCATCCTCGACTCAAAAATCATTCCGCCTTCTCTTCCTTTTCTAGAGTCCATGCCAAGTTCCCTGACTGCTGGTCAGTATTTCACACATACCCTTAGGGCCATGGGTCTCTGGTTATCTATCAAAAAAGATTCCTCAGGTGTATAAATAGTCCAAAGAGTAAGTCACACAAAAATGAATGTGAGGGGAAGTAGCATAAAGCATTAGAAGTATTGTCTAGTGAAGACTGATAATGTCATGGAATCAGAGAGCAAAAAGAATAGATCAGCATCCTGATAACATTATCGCCGATGGGTTGTTATCCAGCTATTAGTCTAATATGACCAGTGGTGGGGAACTGAGAGCCATCCCAAGCATGCTTTCCTGATGTCAGCCCTCTCTCATACATCAAGGTCACATCTGTTTTCCTATAGTTCCTACCACCATCCAAGTATTTATCAAAAGCCCATTACAGTACTCAGTCTATGGAGAACTATCAAGCCACTGACCCCTTTGAGAATTGAATGAAAATGATGGACCATCTTCATAGAAAACTGAATGTGCAAAATAACTTTTCTTACGATTTCAACAAGTACACAGTCCTGTAAAATCCATCCATAGACTCCTTGGTTAAAAAAAAAAAAATCCTCACTATTGTTTTTGTATGAGAGAGAAATGGAGGAGAAATAAGCCATCATTTCCTCCTTCAAGGAGCTTCCTTTCTAATAGCAAATTCTTGTGACACATGTAATTGTAATAAGGCAGTATATGGGAAAGCACTAATTATACAGGGGGAACCAGAACATTCCACTCTTGCCTGTAAAGCCAGCTGGAAGTCCTTGCAAATGGTCACTGTGCAGTCACCTGGCACAAGAGCAATGAAGGCCTTTGCAGGGTTCTCAGGCCGTCACCTGGGGCCCAGCACCCCGAGAGCAGAGGAGGGTGCTGGTCATGGCCTGAGACATGGCACTCAATACATTTGGCTGAATACGTAAGGGATCTAAGAATAAAATGCTCATTGACCCGCCCCCCCAAAGAAGAAAGTTGAAGAGAACAATACAAATATTTGCATTAGCCTTCATGCTTCCTTAGGAATTAGCACTATGTCCACTTCACTTAATCCAGAAATGTCAAAGCATTTTTACCCAAAGCAAACCTCTATGAGGCATGTTTTAGATGAGCTAAGGAAGGTTAAAAAAGACGTATGCAAGGTCACAAAAGCCAAACCACAGATTAGAACCTAGCATGTTCTCCAAGCAAGTCTTCAATTTCTTAATAATAATGCCTTCTAACAGAGTAGTTGGACAGCTTTAAAAAAAGTGATTAATTTTCTCTGAAATCCAGATGTTACTCTGCTTTCTTTGTGTGAGGGTGACCTTGATGGCTCAGTAAGGAACTTCATCAAATAAGGTAACAGGAAAAACCTCTTAGCTGGTTCACAATCACTTCTCTTTGCTCTGTAAAACTGCTCTGTAATAAAACACAAAATGTTTTCTTTCAGCTGGGATTGTTGCTTTTAGTTCTTTGTATGTATGTTGTAGATTGTAAGGGTGGTTTTATTTGGGGTAGATTTTGCTTAAACAAAAGGATCTTACTTAAAGACAAATAATATTTTGCAAGGTCGTCAAAAAAGTTAATATTCCACCACCAATAAATGAAATATTCCTTTAATCCTGCATAATGTCTTTTCCCAGATAAATCAAAGAATTAGTAATATAACAAGAGATCAGAAAGCATGAGTTCAGGTCCTGGCTCAATGACACAATAATTGTGTGGCTTTGATCAAATTACCTCCATTTTGTCGCCAGTAAAACTAAGGTAATAAAACCTGCCCTATTGCCCTCTATGGTCGAAATGAGGTTTATGTGAGGTTATGAACATGAAAACAGCCATTTAAAATTCTGTATTAATGTTAAAACAATAGAGTTTCACCCGGGAGAGATGTTTACGCGGTGATAACTGAGTCTCTCTCCACTTGCGTAGTGTCAGAGTCTAGGGGTCAAGCTGAAGTGCTGGGAATAAGGATTGCGATGACCGCCATTCACACTTCTCTTTTACCTCCTACTGTGCTTCAGCCCGGCACTACGGAGTCCGAATCAGCCAAAAGGCATCCAAGGTGCCCCGAACTCCACAAACATTCCAAGCTATTTATTTTGGAGTAAGACAAAGGTAAGACATGTATAATCACTTGTTCTAAAGTCTGATGGCGGAGCAAAATCAGTCAGCAACTGAATTCAGAGATCCCAGGGTTCCCAGTTACTCAATAGCCAATTAACAGTTACTAGTGCACACCAGAACATAAGCACATCCTTACAATAGTGTTGATAAAGGAACTTGAGAAAGGGGGAAACAGTCCTTATTGTTAAAACGAACATAGACAGAATCGGGACGTTCAGAGAAACAGCAATTCAGAGGTGTAATCCTGAACAGATGGCTGCTCTCCACATGCCATCTCTGAAGGGGATTTTTTCAAGGTAAATAGAAACAAATGTTTCAGTGCACAGTATACCAAATAATAAACCTCACAAGAAGCATTTTCCAGCATGAAAAAAGATTCTTATTAATCACATTTTTATGACAAAGACGAAAACTGGTTTAGGAGCTAATTTAAGGGATTCGTTGTCATTCTATAATTACACTTATGAATAGACTATATGTTCTGTTACTTCTAAGATATTTAAGTCATTTTAAATCTGCCCATTCTATCCCTCCAGCTTAGTTCCTAACAACGTTAAGCCATAAAGGTAGATTGTCTACCTTTAAAATGTTTCTTTTATAACTAATAAAAGTCTGAGTGTGTTTAAGAGAACAGCATATGAGGTCTGTCCAGAAGATATCCAGCCATGTGATATGAAAAACGGGGACATTTATTCAAGAAGATACAAGATACAAAAAACATACATAGGACAATGACACCTCAGTCCCCTTCAAAGCAGGCACCTTGGGACCTCACACAGTTCTCCCAATCACCATCAGCCGCCTGTTGTATTTTCCTGTATCTCATCAACAGTATGAAATCTCCTCCCTTTCAAAGGTGATTTCCGTTTTGGAAAAGGCAGAAGTTGCACCTAATCTGGGCTGTAGGGGGCTGAGTCACCTGGGTGAGTTGATGTTCTGCAAAAAAACTCTGCACAAGATGTGACAGATGAGTGGGCATGTGGTCATGATGAAGCTGCCAATCACCAGTGGCCCATAGCTGTGGCCTTCTGAATCATCCAAATAGTTTTTGCAGAGGAATGCTCAAGCTTAATGCAAAATTTGATGCAGATTCGTTGCTCTACTCACTCAGCCATTTTGAATGTGACGACCACACAGTACACATGCTCACTCAATGGCATCTACCGCCCCCACTGACTAGTACAGTGAAATCGTCCTTGTTCACGCATGCACATTCCAGTCCACTCTCCTTGGCTGCCAGGTTACATTGATGTCACGCAAACTATTCTCATTATATTAACAATGGCTGGACTTTTTCCAGACAGACCTTATATACTGTTCTTTCATTAACTCATTTATTCAACAAACATATTTCAGGGGCCTACACTATGAAGGCATAAAAGACAGAAGTCACAATTCTGTTACTGACTGCATGGCATTAAAGACACCTTATAACTTCTCCTTGCCTCAATTCCACCATCAGTGATATTTGACCTGCTCACCTGACAAACCCTTGTACGAATACGCTCACTTATTAGTTCATTTATTCAACAGGTACTCGTGGAGCCGCTACTCTGTGCTGAGCACTGGCATGGTGCTACAGAGACGTTAGTAAATCCAACGGACGTGGGCCTGACCTCATGAGCTTAAGCTAAGAATTAGCAGAAGTAAACTAAAGTGAAAGGTCTTATTTGAACAGGAAAGTGAAAAGAGAGATATCCAAATGCAGGTGAGGTTCTAGAGAAATGGCAGGGATTACGAGAGAAAAACTTTATCAAATATGCAAAAAGGGACCACTTCCTAACTGCTTCATATCCATACCGACTCAAAACATGAGTTAAAGTACAATCCAAAATGTTTCTTCCTTAGGTATGTTTCCCCCCTAGGTAATTGTTCATAGTGACTTTGTTTCTTGGAAGGGAGTTGTTATGATGTAACGTTAAACACAAATGCACAAACAAAAGCAGCATTCTAAACAACACAGGACAATGTGACACAGTCTCCAGTCCAGTATTTCCCAAAAGGTGCTCACATAGACCAGTGCAAGACATGAAATTATTTTAGGTGGTATACAGATAAACTTTCTTAGTGGTTATTTATTTACTTTAATGCATCTCAGAGAAAACATACCCAACACATCAAAACCACAATTGCACTGATACATGAACTTAGTATGAGATGAGAGTATAGCACTGTAAAAGCCCACACATCATGCAGCCCAGGTGACTCCCGGGAGCAGGCTCAGGTGTGCACGTGAATGCTTTCAACCTGCCTTCATAACCTGAGGGACACCAGAAGTACAAGTGCTAGCAATAGCTATTGAATCTCTCATCCTGAATTCCATACGTATTGCTGCAATCTTGTCTGAGACAGGCCATACTGGGACTAAAAATAACAACAGCTCCAGAAATTCTTGGGAAAGGCTTCAGTGGCTCGGTCTGGGTGACTTGCCCCCTTAGAGCAAACAGTAGGGTCACTGGGATGAGGGTCACAAACTGGAAAGGCATAAAGCTTTGTTGCCCCCTCTGGAACCTGGGGCTGGGGTAACCCTACCTAACGATGGAGGAGATGTGCTTCCACGAGGGAAAACTCAGGAACTGCTCCTTCTGTGTATAATAAGGATAGCGACTGTTACATTATAGTATCAGGGTAAGGATTCAGTAAAATCTGAAGAATATGTTGCCTGACCGATTCAGAGACTAGCTCAAAGCAAGCGCTCAACAAACGGTGGTACTAATCCTAATAATAATTATTGTTTGTTAACCTGGTGATTATTTTGTTGTTGTTGGTATTGCTGTTGTTAGAGTAGTTTTCCAAAACAAATTTAGAGCCACGTTTGTTAACTTAATCGTTTAATCAACCCACAAACGAAGGAGAGTTGTTCGAATACAACCTTTGGGCAGTTTCCTTGCTTACATGTGTCAGTTAGGTCTCTGAACACTCAGGAGAGGCTCTTGCGGATACCGAGTCCTCTCTCCGTCCGCCTCTCTTCTCTCGTACTCTGTCCTCAGCACTCCAGCTTCCTCGGTCTCCCTGGATTCTCAGCTCCATCTCCCCACCCCGGGGAGCCTGCTGAGCTCCAGCAGGTTCCGCCTCCCTGTGCCCTAACCTGGAAACCCCTCAAGGTGGTCAGCCTTGACAATCAAGGGGTGACTTCTTTTGTTTCTGGTCTCCCAGGATTCACTGTCCTTTACCGCCTGATGTCCAGGGTCTTGAAAAACATTATTTCACATATTTTGCCTGTTGTTTCTCGTTGTGTCTGGGGGTAAACAGGCAGATCCGTTACTTCCCCTTGACCAGAAACAAATCTTCCCCAGGATCTTCCTGGTCCCCAGGGTTCCAAATGGCTCGGAATTTTTCTAAGCCACTGGGAGCACCTTATAACACATGTGACATAGCAATAGGAGGTCCCCAACATGCCCTCTGAAAAATTCTTCCCCAAAACGTTTAACCTGAATGTGAGGCCCAGGGCGACCAGGCCAGAGTGGGCCTCACAGAAGCTGCCGCCCTACAACAACAAGCGGCTCTCCAGCCCCTGGATTCTGCCTGTGCCCGGACCTCCTGTGTCCTCCTCTGTCCTCTCTATGGTGATCTGTACGTGAATTTATGGGGCTCATAGCATGGCATGCATAGGCACACTGGCGATGGCAGTATGGAAGCATGAATGCCAACCCCAGAGGAGGAAAACACTTTCCTCCATTGGCCTAAAGTGCACGTTGCTGATGGAGACATTGGTTTATGAATTTGTAAGGCACCCTGTTACCTTTGCCACAGAGACATCAGAGACAAAAGCAGGAGGCAAAATCTGGACTCTCCAAATTGCAGTGTGCTTAAATGGCTTACTAGCACAGTTCAGCAACCAGCGTGTTAGAACCTCAGTAGAGTTCTCCGTAAGCAGAAAGATAGGAACCAAAATGAGATTCTAAAACGTAGCAATGCTTATGATACTCAGAAATTCCTTATGGAAAAGTAATTTTCTCATGATCTGTTAAAATCGGGTTTGGTTGGTGATAGGATGGGCCTAGATCAGGCTTCCTAAAGTGTCACTGTCACTACCTACCAGAAAATTATTTAGGGGTAGATGTTTAAATGCAGATTTCTGAGTGCTGTTTTACAGCTACTAAGTCACAGTCTCTAAGGGTAGAGCCCAGAACCTTCATGTTCGGTAAGCACTCTCGGTGAGTTTCATGCACACTGATGTTTGAAAATAACTATAGGCAATCCCGCTGGGACTGGGCAGGATATCATGTCCACTCCATAGGCACTAAAAGGGGGAAAATCCAAATATGTGGGCAAAGCATGGGGGTCAGGGGAATCTGATGGTAAGCAGATGGTTCGGGTAGATCATTACAGGGGCAGAAGCAAGGTCCTTCGATGTCAACAGGTAGAAATCCAAAAGTGGAGAGACGTGTTAGGAGTCTGGCATTGGCAATAGGTAAAGTTCCCAACAGACAGATCTTAGCCATTAGAGACGTAGCCGCTTGTAGTAAGGATCTGGTTACACAGAGTTGGGTTTAAGGGTCGGGTGCTAATTTCCATGAGTTTGAGGGGAATGAAGTAGAAGTGCAATCCCAAAACAGGGTCAGAGTCAGATACAAGAGAACCTGAAGGAGGACTAGGACTGGAACCAGTCACCAGGGCCAAGGTGAGAGGCTGTTCCCTCGGGCCAGAGTTCGCTCAGAGAAGGACAAGCACAGAGACTGATTTGATGCTCGGTCACCAAGTAGCACATCTAGGGGTGCTGGGATTTTCCCTACTCGTGTCCTGGACCAGTCCAGGGCTTGTCACAAGGGTCAGACTGCCCCAGGGAGCTAAGAGTCCCTGCTGAAAGGATTGGAAAGAACCTCTCTGACTCACCTTCCCAAGCCCACTTAAATTCTGTTTCAGGCAAAGCCTCTGAATGTTGTCGAGGGGCGATGGTGCTTTCTCTCAGTATAACAGTGGTTACAGCTAACTGTGAACGACGCTGGTTCCTAAACAGAATAGCTCCCTAAAGGGAACCGGGGGCAAGTGGATTCTGGAGCCGACAGCAAGTTGTCCTCACCCCCAAGAAATTCTAAAATGTCAGCCTAGTCACTCTAGGGTAGAGAAGCCAGGTGTTCTCTGTTCAAATCTACGTTTCTTGAAAAGGGAAGATTACTTTTGTAGTGAAAGAAAAACTTTGATTTTTAGCTCCCTATTGAATAAACCCACACATCCTTGGTTCTTTCATGCTTAGAGACGGGCGTCCTTAGGGTTGTGGAAGCTTCTGCTGAATTCCTCCACTGACTCGATGAAACCCTCTCAGCAAGTAGGCAGGGAGCAACTAGTAACCACTAACCAGACACACTCAAGGGGTGTGGGAAGTGGAGAACTGGGAGATCTGTTAGAGCCGGTGCCAGAAGAGCAAGACCGAATGGATCTATGAAGCCTGCCGGCAGAAGGCCAGCCCCCTTGACAAGCTCGTTGCCCCTTTGGTTACTTACCCTTGGCTGTCTCATTCCTGGGTCCATGGAACCCCCTGGCTGTCCTTTCCCAGCATCGTGGATGTTCCCCACGTACCCTGTTCACCCATGAAGAAAGAGTGTGCTCTCAAAACCTACTGGGTGGTGATTATGAGCCATCACCTGCCTGCTGTGCCGGAAGGGACACAAGGCTGTCTGAAGAAAACCTTTCCTGATGGGCTTTAAAAGAATAAAGCCCAGTATATCTAACAGCGGTATCACTTCTAAGTTGAAAATCAAAGTCAAGCTACGGTCTTTTCATTAGATTGGATTGTTATGTGTACAAAAGTGTTACATTTTTTAAGCAAATGCCATAAGAATATGAAAGATTCATTCTTGGTTGGAAGGGAGGAAAAAAGAAAAGGGGACCATTTCAACAGTGGAACAGATGGGCTCCGATTCAAGGACTGAATAGATTTGTAATATTTTCTTGCTTTGCCCTCCAGAGGGGCCTGTAGCTCTGCCTTCTGCGGTCTCCCCAATGTCACTCTCTAGGTTCTCTGTCCACTCAACTCAGATTTAGAATTATGCATGCAGAAAGCAGAAGATGCCAAAAATTTAATTCCTTGATTGAGGAAACTGAGGCTTAGAAAGAGAATTGAGTTTCCCAAAGTTGGTTGAACCAAGACTAGAAGTTCTCTCTTGATTCCCAGTATGGTGTTCTTTTCACTCTGCTGCCTTTCTCTTTTTTGTAAGATTTTATTTTATTTTATTTTATTTTATTTTTTGCTCTGGATAGTATGGATTTTTTTCTTTTTAATTGAATTTTGGGGGTGACATTGGTTAATGAAATTCTATAACACATCATCTGTATATTGTATTGTGTGCTCACCACCCCAAGTCAAGTCTCCTTCCATCACCATTTATCCCCCCCATATCTTCTTCTATCCCCCCCCCACTTCCCCTCTGGTAATCACCATACTGTTGTCTGTTGCTCCTAGTTTTGAAAATTATTTTCACTTACTATTTGTCCAAACCTACAGGGACTGAAGCTTTCCAATATCATACTTTTTAATAGTTATATAACATCTTCCAACCTCTGGTTGTTATCTTTATGAGGGAGGGGTTGTTGCAAAACGTGGAGAACTTCGAATAATTATACACTACGATGAGAATCTATTCTATATTAAGAGCTAGAAATAATGCATTGGAATAAACATCACGGGGTCATGAATAGCTTGGATAAAGTTCATTTGTAATGATCACTAATATCTAACAAAGGGAGGTAAGATTACTGCGTAAACACTAACTACAATGTGAATGGTATAGTTGGCCTCGGTGCTATTTAAAAGAGTAACTTAGACATGATCCTCCAACCTTGGATCTTAGGGAAGTGGCATGAGCGGCAGAAAGACCACACACACTGTCTTGAAATTCAGAAAATTAAGGCGATCGTCCTGATTTTACAATTTACCAGCTATGTGATCTCGGGTAAATCATTTTACCTTCTCCAAGCTTGATTTCATTATGCATGAAATGTAAATAGAAAGCTCAGTTATTCCGAAGGGCTGTTAAAAGGGTCACTTCAGCCATGACTGGTGTGGTGCAGTGGGTTGAGCGGCATACTGCAAACCAGAAGTTCGCCGGTTCAATCCCCAGGCCTAACACAGAGTCCAGCACACAGTCAAGACACGATACATATGTATTACATACATAAAGGCAATAACAGGGAAAACATCATTCTTATCACTCTTTTTTGCTGAGAACATGGGGGCTGAGGATAAAGCTCAACATAGAAGTGGGGCAGGGGAGGCAAAAAAGAAGAAGGAAAGAAGATTAGTGCCACTCCTTCCCTAAAAGACACGCAGAGGTTGTGAAATCAATTTAAAAAAAAAAAAGATAATCAAGTCGACCAATCCCAAAGCCTGCCCTGTTTCTCTCCCTGACCCATTCATCCCCCCTCTCAACACGGGATCGCACCACTGACTTTTTTTTTTTTAAGATTGCCTGTGGGCATTTGCCTCATTAATTGCTGTCATTGTGATTTCACTGAGACACGAGTGGGTCCTCTCTTTGGTCATTAACAGGGCCGTTTTTAATCTACATTGGCTGAAACTAGTTCGAAGTCCTCCGCCCTCCATTTCCCTTTCTCTTCTCCCAGCCTCTCCAAAGGCCAGAGTGGCTGTGGGGAAAGACAACAGACTTGCAGGGACAGCTCAAGAGGAAAATCGGTTCCGTCCTTTTTCTACTTCAAGCCCTGAGTGATTCCAGCTAAAGGTCCTATGGGATAGATGCCTGGTTGAAAACGCATCTCTTTCCCAATTGCCCTTCTTCAATTTTATAGACGTGCTCCACCACACATAGGAATTTCATTGAAATGTTTTTCTCTGCCACAGCGGTCAGGGTTTTGCAGGCCTTTGGGGAACAGATAACACGCTCGAATGTCAGCCCGACTGAAGAACCACGCTACCCCACTGGAACACCATGTTCTTGGTACGAGGCAGACTTTGGAAACGCCCCAAACCACATGCACTTTAGACGACGCAGACAGGTCACCGAATTAAATCTGTTTAGTCTGGCCATACACCTTTAGCCTTCTCCTAATGAGTTTGAATTCATTGATAGCTTCACCCTCCCACCAGCCACACTTGTTACTGCCAATTCGAACTGGTTTTAACTGGGTTCAGACAAAATTCACCTATTCTTGCTTTCACACAGACAACTGACAGGAACAAACAAAAGCATTTCTATCTATAAAGAGCAATGCAGTAGTTAAGACTTTGGACCTTGCGGCTTACAGATGATTAACGAGATAATGTGTAACACGTATTTGAGCTACACGGGCAAAAGGCTCTATGAAGATAGAAAATACGATAAATAACGCAGGACACTGTTGTGCCACGAGATCTGTCTTCTGAAGGACTTCATAAGTATTAAATAAATATTATACAGACATGTACCTGCTAATCCCAGGTAGATTGAAAAGTACTATTATTCCCATCGATAAGTATCTCGGTTTCTAATGAAAGATTTTTCTAGGAAATCACAACAGGGACCACGGCTGTTAAGTAACGGCTTCCAACTTCCATTTCAGCTCCTGGTCAATCTTATCAATTTGAAAGCACAAACCCTAGCCCCCTCCAACATTCCACTCACTCAATTCAAGCTAAATGCATCCTTGTGGAATTCTCTCGCTACCCCAAATTGAGAGAAATCACGAAGCACACCCTCTCTGGAGTTCTTGAACCATCAAAGTACAACTAAAGTTTTTAAGACTGACCACATAATGGACTTCAATAACTTAAGAGCCCAATTCAATTACCTACAAGCCTTAATCTGTCCCTTCATTCAAGTCCCTTCCTTTAAAAGAGCACAAAACCTTCTCTTCCTTCCCACGGTGTCTTTTCGTCCTAACAATTATAAACAAAGAAACTATTTTTCTCATAAACTCTACAAAATAATAAACCAGATACAAAATTTAGCAAGGAATTTTCTGACGGGAACTTCAAAAACATTTGGCATACACTCTTCTCACACGCTCCTAAATGCCAATAAATCTCTCACTTGTGTGCTTAAAATCAGTTGGCGTTTCATTCCTCAGAACCTTACTTGAAAACAAGCCATTACCTCTTTGAACTCGCCCAATCTTCAACTTTCTCTGGAATCATTTATTCACAAAATTTCTATGAGAAAAATCAAAGAGTCTCAGAGCTGGGAAGAACTTAGACACACGATCTGATTCAGCCCTTGCCTCTAGACAGGCGCATTCAGTTTGGAATTAAAAAGGATGCTGTGGGCCATGGGCCACGCTTGGCTTTTGGGATATATGCGAAGTGATGACTCCTTTACCTCAAAGGAGTTTACAGACCAGTTATCACTTGAGGGAGAAGGTCTAATTGTAAAAATGACCATTTCCAGGCTTACCTCAGGCTTACTGATTCAGAGAGTCTAGGGGTAGGACCCAGGAATTAATATTTTAAAAAGCACCCTAGGTAATTCTTATGCACGCAAACATTTGAAAAACACTACTTCGGTACATCTGAGAGATACGCACAAAAGAATAGCAGTCGGAGAAATGCTGAACACGGGCTAACTAGGGGCCCTGTCTTCTAGGGACATAAAAAACATTTGATCAGCATCTTCCCTCATTAATGCCAGATATTAATCACAAAACCCTAAGCCATCTCTTAGTCTTACCCGGACATTCTTCTAAATTACATTCACCACTAAGTTAAATTGTGAGCTATCAATTTTATACTAGAAACCCTTAGCGCAGAAAACTAAAATCTCTAGTGATCTACCATTCTTCCTAAAATGCCTAATTCACTTGACATTTAGTTTGATTTCATTTGGCTCACGAACCACACATTTTAGCTTATTTTCTTCCCATGACAGTTGTGTTCATAAGGAATAGTGATTTTCATAATTTTTTCCTTTGACAGAAATACAAAAAAAAAAAAAAACCCAGTTAAAAATTTTTAAAAAATTGAATCCAGAAGCATGTGCAACATTCACAGGCTAAGAAAGCGGACTCCCAGCAGAGTCAGCTGGCTCATACAGATTCTGTGTAAGTCCTCGCACGTTGTGTGCGCAAAACTCACCTGGGGAACGGCTACAGTGCAGAATGCAGGAGCGTCTGACTCGGTCAGATAGGTAACTGAGGTTTCAGCACACACGCAGGTGATTCTGATGTGAATGGTTCTGAGAAAACATTCCAGGGATTTCAAGATATCAAGAATCCAAGCGCATACCTGTAATTCCCTTTAAGTTTAAATCAATATATTAAATACCGTAGGTTGTCATTACACGCATAGTTAACTAAAGTAATAACACAAAGGAACAAATAAATTAATTCAGTTCACCTAATGATGGCACACGTTCTGTAAGTCAGAGCTGGGGGGATTGTTTATCATTAATTACTTCCTCCTGAATTAGGAATCACATATAGTAAAAAAGCAACCTAATGTAGGCTTTTCCTAGTATTCCTCTTAGCACATAAAATATTCTAATTACCTTTTAATATTAAAAATATGTTGAACAATGTGTGTGGGGAGGCAAGGAGGAAAGCTCAGTGAGAACAGAATAAGGGAGCAGTATTCCCTGGCCAACAGCAATAATCAGAGAGATATAATTCTAAAGATCATATAAAATAAAACCAAAGAAATCTGATTATTCCTGATGTTAGGACTGTAATTTCCCTATTCCCACAGGAATTAGTCGTGGACAAATATTATGGTATTATCTAGTTACTAATAACTCACAGAGAACTGGGATGTTCTCAATGTCGCTTCCTTTGGGGGGAACCAGAATACAATCAAGTTCTAGAGTTGGGAGCTTTCTGTGAGTCTAGGAAGCATGGTTTATATGTTTACACAACATGTTCTTTCTCAAACAGTCCATGAGCCCGTAAAAGGTGCCCTGGCTTATTACTTAATTGATGACCATGTGACCTTGAATAAGTTATGCACCACCCCCCAGAGACTCAGTTTTCTCAGCTGTAAAATGGATGGCCAGGTTCATCTGGACTCATGGGTCAAGCTCTTTCCCCTGAGCCATGTGCTCCCCAACCACAGTGGCTAACCTAGCTTTATGTGAGAGCATCCCATGCGATCATTTTTACAAGAGTGCTCTGTAAGCTGCAAAGCACTCTTCAGACGAAGCGGATTACTAGTGTTTTATGAAGCCCGACTATAAAGATGCAAAGTGACCCAGAAAAAGAAAGCAGGGTAGGCAAACCTGAAATACAACATCTACAGTGCCTAGAACATTACTCCGTACGTGGTAGGTAGGTGATTAATAACTACTGCGTGAATAAAAAAACCACAAAAAACAGGTTTGCGTCTCTACCAGACTCGGGATGACCCCAAGAAGCAATCAACTTATCTCAAATCAAAGACAGTTTGATTCAACCATACAAGCCACCATGCCCAAAAGCTTAGATCTTAAATTAAAAATTCCTTGATGTGAATAGAAAGTATCAAATATCAAGATATAAAGTATAGCCCACTATCTCCAAAGAAAGGGCCATATTCTTACCTTTTCAGTCTTTCAGACGTAGCCTTGTAGGGATAGAAGACTCTCGGTGAGGTTGCTGAATTTTTTCCCTCTATCTGATAGTAACCCTAGTAAATTTATAATCGTCCTAGTCATCGTACGAGGAAATGACAAATTCTATAGAATGTGGGGTACCTCTGCTCTGGTTTGGATCTGGAAAGCTGACTTTTAGTGACACCCTAATTTTAAGCAAGCCGGGTTTATCCCCTAAAGCTCTCTAAACATACACCCTGGAGCGCAGGTGAGGAGGTGGGGTGGGGTAAGGATGAAGTTATTTACTTTATAAAACAATCCTTTATGAGTCCTTTGTCCTTTTCCTAGAAAAGGAAAATGTGCCTCAAATTTAAATACTAAAATTACATTACATACCACTTTTGACATAGCTATCCGTAGAATGAGGCAAACCCATACTGGGAAATAACAAATTTAAAAAAAAAATTCGGGGATAAAACTTTTTCTTCTGGGTGGGCCTGAACTGCCCCTCTCCCCTACTGCAAATGTATTTTTATGCAGGGTATCATTTCCAAAACAGGGGTGTGTTTTTTCTATTGTTAAAATGAAACAAACAAGTTTGCTTTCAGAGTTACACAAATGCCCAACTGTTAGGGAAAAAAAACGTTTTCCACTGGCCGCTTGCCTCTCCTGTCCCCAAGCAACCTTTCCTATTGGCCCCTTTCTTAGGGAGGTCCCCTGGGGCTGTGTGGTGGAACTGAATTTTGTGCAGTGAGAACTAGTTTCTCCCAAATCTCAGAGACCACCCAGAGCATGGCCCATGCTTGGCAAATGTGTGCATTTCCTCAGGACGCTGAGTAACTGACCCGCGTTCCTGGGTCTTTACTTGAAAAATAAAATAGATGGGGGAAATTTCTTTTAAAGATGAGGAAAGGAAGAAATTCATTTTATAAATTGCTGTTTCGGGAAGGGGAAGGACAAGAGAAATCAGTGCAAAGACCTCAACCAAGCTAAAGCATCCAAACCGTGCAAAAGCGTTTAAACTGTGTGTGGAGGGACTTAGCACTTGCTCGAAGCTCACTCACAGGAAAACCCGGCGCTTCCCCCCCCCCCCCCCCCGCAAAGCTTCCCGGGGTGGCAACTGTCCCCTGCGCGGACCCTGGGGCCGGGAATCTGGGAGCGGGGCTGCGGTGGCAAAGGGAGGCAGGGGCCCTTGGAGAGCAGGCCCGGGCTCCGTCTCATCCTGCTGTGTTCCTCTCTCCCCACAGCCATACTAGGTGCTCAATAAATGCTTGTGGGACGCAGGGAGAGACAAATCCGAGTCAGCCCCCACGCCTCAAGGGTGAAGTGTCCGGAACGCAGCTTTCCTGTGACCCAGTCCCGTCACTTTAGCTGAGGTCACTCGGCCTCGGCTGCTACGGCCCCAGCAGGAGAAGAGCACCCAAGAAGGCCAGCCGCTGGAGCCAAAATGGAGAGGAAGCCGGAGAGGGAGTGAGGCGGCGCGGAGCGCTGGCCTGGGGGCCCACCTGACCGCCGCCCTGCCCGGCGCTGCGGTGGACAAGAAGGCGGGCGCGGCAACAGCTCGGGGCTGGGAGGGCCCCGCCCTCGCCGGGGTCCGCACTCGACCACCGCGGGGAGCCGCGGGGCCGGGGAGCAGGGGAGGTGCCGCGGGAGGGCCGGCCGAGCGGTGCGCGCGCCGCCGCCAGCTGACGCGGACCCGGGCGCGCGCCCGCCCCCGCCCCCGCTCCCCCCCGCCGCGTCCCGGGGGCCCGGCGCGAGGCTCTGCTGACGTCAGCGGGCGGTCGGCCGTGTGGGGTGCGCAGAGCCGCTGGCGCACTCGCGCGCTGCGCTCGCCCCCTCCCCCGCCCGGGCTGTGGCGCGCGCGCTTGATCTCCCCTTCATTTTTTTCCTCCCCTCCCTCCCAGCCTCGATCTCTCGCTCCGTCTCTGCCCTGAGAACTCCCGGCTGCCCGCGGCTCCCCGGCCCTCTCCTCGTCTTCGGCAGGCTCCGCCAAGCGATGCGAGCTCTGGGAGACAGCGACACCGCCTCCCGCTAGAGATCTGCCCCCGGGGCCGGCCCCCTGCCCATCCCTGCCCAGCGCGCGGGGGTCGGCGAAGGCGCCGCGGACGCACCGACGGTTGAGGATCGGCGATGCACATGCACTAGCAGCACCCCCTAACTCACTCCCTCCACACCCCACGCCGCCGCCGCCGCCGCCGCCGCCTCCTCCTCCTCCGGCAGCAGCGGCAGAAGGACCCACCCTGCCCCCCACCCCACCCTCCGCGGGCTCCGGCTGCGGCTTCTGCCTCGACTATTATTTTATTTATTTTGGGTTGTGCACAAGCCTCAGTGCCTGCAGCCCGCGCCTCCTCGGACTGCGGGCGCCTCCTGCCTCGGCTCCCGAACCCCAGACCCCGGCCGCCCTCGCTTCAACACCCCCAGAGCCCCGCCAGCTGTCGCGAGTTTCCGCTGCTAGAATCTTGTTAGCAGCTGTCTTTTTGGGGGGTTCTGGTTTCCCGACATTTTTGTTTTCAGCGAAGCGGAAGATATCGTGATTTTTTTTTTCCCCCTTTGAGCCTAGGCTCTGCTCTCTGGGGGGGGTGGGGGGCGCGCCGAGCCGGGGAGCCTTGCTAGCGGAGTCGTGCGGGCTGTGGCAGGGAAGGGGCCACCATGGGATGTACTCTGAGCGCAGAGGAGAGAGCCGCCCTCGAGCGGAGCAAGGCGATTGAGAAAAACCTCAAAGAGGATGGCATCAGCGCCGCCAAAGACGTGAAATTACTCCTGCTGGGTAAGGACCGGGCTGCCACCCTCATCCCCCGACCCCAGCCACTCCGCATCCCCCCTCCGCCAGCTCCCCCTCTCCACTTGCGCCCGGGGAGACCTGGTCCCCGAGTTGGCACCACCATGTGCCAGGATCGCCCACCCTCTCGCATGCCTTACCCCTCTGCCCCCTACCGCGTTCCCCTAAACTGACACTCACCAGTTTTCCCCCCCCATCTGTCCCAACAGGGGCTGGAGAATCAGGAAAAAGCACCATTGTGAAGCAGATGAAGTAAGTCCCTGTGGCATTGAGATTTATACTTTTATTATTAAGAATATTTTTTAATCGCTTGTATTTCCTTGCTTACTCCACACTGCTCTCCAGGCCCGGTTTTTAATTCGTGTAGACACGCGCACACACACACACACGCACGCACACACACCTGGATTGGACTCCCCTCCCCCTCTCTGCGTTGATTCTGGGTCCCTCACCCCCAACTCCCGGGGTGGGTGTTTTGAGGGGACAGTGGGGGGAGGGCCGGGGAGCGCCTGTAGTTGTATGAATGACAGTGTCCGCCATATTGATCAGAACATCACACTATTGGCATGATTATGATCATTACTCTTGCTTGTGGAGAGTTTCGTTTGTATGGCAGCCTCCATTTCTGTCTCTGTGTCTCTGTTTCATTCCGTCTCTCACTCCTCCTCCTCCCACCCCACCCCCCCACTCCACATCCATAATCCCATTTCCCTTGCTCTTCTCCTGGGGCAGTGATTTTGAACTTGGTTAAAATATGGAGGGGACCCAGCCCTAGATTGCTGGGGTGGAGGATCAAGCGTGTGCTGTTCACGGTTTTGGTGCTGAATTGGAGGTTGTGGTTTCTGCCCCCCTCCCCACAAAAAGAGAATGAGGGTTAGAGGAAGGGGCGAGTGGTAGGGGAGGGGGTGGGTTTCTAAGTAGATGTGACTGGCACAGCTGTGTATCCAAAGCAGAGGTGGAAGGGGAACGCTGGCTGTGAGGCTGAATGCCCGCCCCTTACTGCCCCCCTTCCTCCCCCACTCTCCCCGCGTTTGCTGTCCTGACACTGGCAGTTTTCGTTTGCTGTGGCCTTTATCAGTGTATTTATTTACACTCTGCATAGGCCACGTTCCGTGTAATCTACCCACAATGCGGATTTAAGGCCCCACTTGCCGCCGCCCCCTTCTGCCTTACATATCAGTTTCCCCTCCTAATTAACTGGAGGTGGATTTGAGTGATGGTGGAAAATTAAAACAAAATGAGATATTCCTTCCCTTGCGCACTTTCTCAATAAGAAGCCTCGCCCTCCTTCCCACTCTCAGGCTCGCTTCTTGCCCCATCCACTAGGGCAGTTCCTGGTGAGCCCACAGGCAGCTTGCTTGGGGAGGGGGTGGCTTGCGGGGAAGGGGTGCACCCTCTGGAGCCTCCTGGCCCTGCTGCTTCCGTTGACCTGTCAGTTCCGGATGGCGGAGTTCATTAACACCATTTAGCGAGGATTCCACGTCGCTTTGCTGTGACACCTCCGTGCACACACAGCTCCTAATTAGGGGTTGCTGTGCAGTAAACAAAAATGATTATTTTTCAACTTGACAGAATAGCTGAAGTAATTGCATCCCGTAGGAAAACAATGGAAAATAAAAACCCCTTTCGTGGAAAGGTGGGTGGGAGACGAAGCGTGCTTGCGATTTCAGAAACAAGATGCAAAAATTCTTGCATGTGTAACAGGCATGACAAGCGGGTTCTAGGCGGCGCCATGATGGTAGGGAGTAGCAACTTGGAGACAATTTTCCCCATCTGCTTGACATGTTCTTATTTTTGTTCGAGAGGGCCCTGGGGCTTTCTTTTGCAAAGGCCCCCTCGGCTCGCCGCACCCCTCTGAGCCACGGGTAATTTGGCCTGGGGCTTCTCTGGAGCTTGTGCAATCCAAATGCATAGGGAGGCGGAGCCTGGGGAATTGCTTTTTGCAACAAGGTGCATGTTGCATCTGCCGGGAGCCCTTGCAGGTCGGTAAATGCAAGCACAGCCACCCCTTTCTCCCCAAGGGGGGCATTTGAAAACTTCAGAGTCTGTAATCTGCAGTGGCGGACCCAAAGCCCTGTAGAAGCCCCAGCTACCGGAGCTGGCTGAGGTTTCAGGCGTTGCGAGTGGTGGACAGCGCCCAGCCGAGGCCAGAAAAGTCGATGAGGCTCAGCTAGGAGGCTGAGCTGGCTTCGCAAGGCTCGGCGCCGGCTGGGCTCAGGGCTCGGAGGGACTCGGCAGTGTTCGGAACCCAGTCGGGGCTGGGCGGAGAGAGCCGAGCTGCTTCTTAGAGGGCCGAAGGCATTCGGAAATGCTCGGGGAGGAGGGAATTGGTTGCGGGAGTCGCGGGTGGTCTGCTAGTTTGCAAATTAACTTTGCATCTGCAAGATCATCTCCATCCCTGTGCTTCTTAAACATGCCCCATAAATTAGATTGGTTTAATAAGAAGTTTAAAAATATACACTGAGTCCCTCAAAGGGCGCCTAGCCTTTTTTATTCAAAGAGAGCTGAGGTCTCTGAGGAGATAGGTGTGCCATTTTAGAATGAAAATTCCTAGTTATGTACTGGGGCAGGAAATCTGAAATGAAGGCTGTATGTAGGCTTAAAGGTAGACTTTTCCTGGAAAGTCTTATGTGTCTCATATTTGGGGGCTGGCCGGGGGGAGGGAACCACACCAAGCTTTTAATGTTTGAGATGGTTAAATCAGGTATCTGAGCACGCCTTCTCTTTTTCCTGCACTTCCCCCTGGTCACCCCCCACAGGGGACCTTTTTGGAGAAAAATTTCAGGTAAAACTGAGTTTCTCTAGGTAAAACTATTATTATTATTATTATTATTATTATTATTATTATTATTATTTTAAACACACCAACTCTCTTTAGGAAATAGTCTCAGTTTGCCCAAAAGGCCAGTTGGAGCGATTTCTCCCCCTTGTACATTTTGCTAGGAGGGACCCTGGTGGCCTGTCCTCCTGAAATGTTCATGAATGGCAACTTTCCCTGTTAGGTCCTCCAGCTTGGCTTGAAATAAATCAGATCAGGGCCTTGTGCCAAGCTGGAGGCAGGACTTGTTTTATTAACCACAAAATGTGAAATTGGTGTCACTGTATCCTAGTGACAAATTCTTTTGAGTCCTCCCTTGCAGAGATGATTTTCCTGCTCACCCCTTGGCTGACAGTCCCTTGAGTTAGGAGGGTTGTCCTGTGGGTGGGCCTGGGCCTGAAAATCCAGATGGTACTCACAGAAAGCAGTTTCGGACCTGCCCGTACAATACGGTTGGTCGCCAACCTATCAGGCCATCCACACGAGTTACATAGGTTGCTGTTTTATTTTCCCCGGGCAGATGAAATTAGAGAGTCCTCCTTGGGTGATGCCCTGTAAGAACTTGATGGTTTCCTAATGGGGACTGCTGTTTAATAGCTCGGCCCATTGGATTGAGAGGGAGAGTATGAATATTCAGACATCTCCATATTCTTCTTAGTCAGCATTTCCAGGGGAGCAAAGAGCCGTTCCATTCAGCCAGTATGTCCATCCACGTTGTCGCGAGCTGATTAGGAGAAGGAATAGGCTTCCATACACACCTGTAATAACTGCAGCTACATGATAACGGACCGGCTGGCATATGCTGCTTCGAACAGTGTCAACACCCGTGTCGGCCTAGGAGCCTTGCAGAGAGACTGACCTTTGAAATGGCTTGGTTTGATACGTGTTGTAGTGAGGCACTTGCACCCACTTAAGAGAGATCACAGATTAGACTCGTTTTAAAAGCCTGAGTCTTAATACTTTATTAAAAATTTCATGTGCACATAGCTTTCTGGGTTGTTTTTGTTTGCTTGTTTGTTTTTTAATTTGCGTATGTGATTGTGAACTAATGTTTGGGGGGTCTGTGTCAGACCATCTAAAACATTTTCGTACTAAGAAATGAACTAATAATTGAAACAGCACAAATGTAACTCCACACATTCCGTGAGGAATCAGTCCCCTTTATGTGTGTGTGCCGTTGTAAGTAATTTTGCTTATGTGGAGGTTGCAGCCTCACCTGTAAATACAGTCTCACCCTTGTTGCAATCCGTGGAACTCTTTTAGTTATTCAGACTAATCAAGATTTTAAAAAGAACCAATTTTATTTAGTTACCAAAACCTTTACAGAGAAACCTCTTAAAGAATTATATTTTATGATGTGTGGAATCAACAGAGTATCGCTTTCAGCGACTTCCCGTTCTGAACAAATAGTGACAACTGCTTGGCCATCTCCCTGATGAAAATGTAGATGAACTGTGGGGTTGCCATGGGCACCACGGTTTGCCCTCATTTGAGGTGCTGCGTTGTCTGTCCAGGATGTCTGTCTCCGGAGCACTAAGTGGGTTTTTAGGAAGATAAGAGAGTTCGAAAGTGGCAATGAGGCATGGCCTCCTAGCTGCTATGCTTTACACAAATGGACACAGTAAATGGAGCACTTTGGATGCGTGTTCATTCCCAAGGCTCCTGCTCAGTGCCCTTGTAAAAGAGATTTAAGGATTTGCCTGACAAAGACATCTCGCTGGTCTGAAAACCCCAGCCCTTACCCTGTGATTCCCAGGACAGACCCCACCCTGTCAGGGAAGGCAGTCTTAAGATGTCACCTGCTGCCAAAAGCTGGTGGTTTTCTCCTACCAGCTCACCTTGGTATTGTAATCAGGTGTCTACGGTTTGGCTTGGGTTCCGGGAAGCTTGTGTTCCTTCAGCACAGCCCTGTTCAGCACCTACTAAGCGGTAGGCACGAATGGGGGTAGATGGCAACTTGTAGCCATCACTCTCTAAAAAGTGCAGCTGTCAAAAAGGGCGTTTCCTGCACATCCCCAAAGGGTCCCATGTTGAGGCAGCGTTCTGCTGAGAGCCACTCTTCTAGATCCATGGACCTGTTATTTCTGCAATCATCCTCTTGGCTGCTTTGTTCCCGCCCTCCCTCCCGTCTCCATGTTTATTCAAATGGATGCACCTTGCTCTCTGGAGGCGGCATGAGTGTGAACAGAATGTCAGATCAAGGAGCAGATGAGTTCTCCTTTGCTGATGGATGGTGCTCTCTCCCTCCTTGCTGTTCACTGAGCTGTAAATACCAGCAGACCTTCCTGCCAGAAGAGTAACAAACAGTCCACCTGATCTCCTGAGGAATCAGCTATGGAATTCTTGAGCCTCGGTTACCTGTTGGATTCTGAAATGGAGCCTGTCTGCTTGTTGAAAGTGTTGTTGCTGATTATATTAAATAGTGAGGTTTCGTGGGGGATCGACATGACTCAAAAGGAATCCAGAATTTCTGTTCTCTCTGTGTGGGGACAGACCCACAGCTGCTCAGCACCCTCTCTCTGTTAACACTGCAGATTTCCTATCAGCAGAACGAGGTCCCATTTTTCTGACATGTGCCCAGTGCATCTGGATGCAGGACTTGGCTCCCTGTCTCCCAGGGCGTTTTCAGTCTCGTTTCTTATGAAGCTAGACAGACCATTATCACAAGAGCACATCTTGAGCTGAAAGACAATAGACAAGCTGGGGAGGGGATGATTTCCAAGGGAAAATAAATCCTGTTGGAAAGGGTTAGCCCCAGCTCTGACCCTAGTGACGAACAACTTTGGATTTTGAAAGAAGAAAAATACATGTGCGTGTGGGTGCATGGACTACATGGATTTTCAAACAGCAGATGCTGTGAGAAGGGCACCGCGCTCCTGTGGCCGGCATCTCCATAAAAAGGCTGAAGGTGTTCAAATGAACTCCATTCTAAGGAGGGGTTCGAATTTGTATCACATTCTTATTTTATTGTGTGCCTCTCATTTATGCACAATCGTGGTTAGAAGAGAAAGCATCCAACAGATTAGTCATCAGCACAGAGGGGAAGGAGAAGAAGGAATAGTGGCCTGCTCCAGGTTCAAGGAAATGGGTAGTTTCTTCTTTAGAGAAGCAGCTCAGCACGCTTCTCTAAACTCCCTAAAATTGAAATGTGATTAAACGCATGCCCTCTGTAACCAAGCTGCCTGGCTTCACGCCTTGTCTCTACCACTAGTTAGATGTGTGACCTTCAACATGGTACTTACCTTTTTTGCGTGCCTCCATTTCTTTGTGTGCCTTTCTTTTTTGGTGTGTGCCTTCATTATAAAATGGGGCTGATAGTAAAAATAACTACCTAATAGGGTTCTTGTGAGCATTAAGTGATGTAATATGTGAAATGCCCTTATAACAGTTTTCTAGAAATCATACAACTCTACAATCATACAACTGTCAGCTCTAGTTTCTACGCCTTTGGTTGATTAGTGGGTGTCCCCTTCCCATGTGGAGTTCTCTTCTCAAGTACGTGGGACTGAGCTGCCCTGGCAGCTAGGAGGGGGGCACCGTGGGTCCTGCTCGTGGCTTCTTCCCCTTGCCTGCTCTGCAGCACCAGTTACATAACACCCTATGTTGTCATAACTGATGTGACACTTTTGATGGCGCAGCCGCTTCAGCCCAAGAGGCTGGACTGATTGTACAAAGAGTGGGGAAGAGCACTGGACGTGGAGTCCAAAGATGTGGCTCTGCTCCTGCCTCTCTGAGGGCTCTGTTTCCTGAAAAGTTGGACCTGGGCTACCCCAAGCTCCTTCCCTGTCCTCAGTGGTCGACGAAATTGGGAATTACCTTCGTTTTCAGGGTCTTTGAGGTCTGTAATGCAAGGTTCTAAATAGAAAAGCATCGATTATGGTTCCACCCAGCAGGGGTAGGGGTACCCATGAAAGCTCTTTTAAGGCCAAGATAATTGCAGAATTGCAGCCTCAACCACAAAGCTTTCTCAGCCAGGAAAGACATAGTCCTAAGAGGCATTTTGAGAAAACCACCTCTAACCAAACTTTTCATGCAGATGGGGTTCTCAGACCGAAGAGGAGGATCTGAAAGTATCCTGTTAGTAAGAAACAGGATGTTCTGGGAAGAGAGACCCAGTGACACATTAGAAGGAGAAGTTTGTGGCTTCCAGAACACTTAGAAATGGAGACGGCCCTGGTTTCCACCAGGTTGGCTGAACCCAGGAACCTGCCTGGGTTCAGGTGCCTACGGTCCAGCAACGTGAGGGATTACAGAGCAGTAAAAGGAAGGGATCAGGAGAACTGTGTTTTAACATTGACTTATTCTCTATTTTGACTTTGGGCAGGCCATTTAGCCCGTAATTCCTCTTTGAATTAGGATTCGGGCTTTCACCATAGAATGTCTCAGGCCTCTTTCCGGTTTCTAGCTGTAAGACACAGTAAATGCAGAGAGAAACCTAGAAGCCTGAAGTGCAGGGGGGTGATTGTGGGAGTATTTACCGCCCACAGCTTTTATCTGCTGAGCCATCTTTAGTTCTAATTTTCTTTACAGAGAAGAAGAAAAACACTGAGCTTTTCATAGCACCAAAAATTAAAGTAAAAGAAAATCCTGCGAGGCTAATAGTCAGTGCCCTGAATTTGTCCCCCTACTCTCCTGATTTCTCAACCAAGAACAGAGGAAAGAGAAAGGGGGGTATATAAGGGTAGGATATATCAGGAAATACATGGATAAGACTCCATGGTCCAGGATTTAGCCTGGGTTCTCTGCCTGTGTTTTAGCCAACAGACAGTAATAAAATCCCCATGCAGTAAAACCGACCCTGGGTCTCCTGCCTCCAGGATCTCAGAACACTCGTGTTTATTACGTGTTGTAAATTAACGAGTTGGTGATGTGTTTGTCTCCCTTGCTGGTCTGGGTGCCCCCGCCCTACCAGGGCTCCCTAAAGCAGGAATGGGGACTTGTTTTTGCTCATAATACAGCACTGAGCCCACTGTCTGGCACAAAGGAGGTACTTGACAAATAATAGGTTCAAGAAAAGAGAGAAAGAAGTGAGATACACCAGAAATGCAAACTCATTTCTACATGAGCCAGAATAATAACACTGAAAGCTCTTGACGCTCATAGGCCATGGTCGTCATTTTCAGTCCAATCCATTATCCCCATTTGTTTTTTCACACCAGCCTGTGAGGAAATACAGTCATCAGCTCCATCTTCCAGACGAGTGAGTGGGGCTCAGGGAGTAAGCGATAGCAATGCATTCAGATCACAGCAAGTCTAGTTCCAAAATTCACGTCCCTTCCATTCATTCTAACCCCACACAGTTCCTACTCGACCACCACTGGTGTGGGCAAGGGAGAGTATGCAGGCAAGGACCCAGTGCCCACCAGCAAGTGGGATGGCCCTGGCCTTGACGGAGGTTGGTAGCCAAGAATAGCAAGAATTTGGTTGGTGCTGGGTCGTCCTCATGTGTCCCACTGATTCTGACACTAGAGCATTCCCTAACCACCCTCTGTACAGCTCCCGAAATCATTTTCCATTCCTGCGTCAGAGGTGTGGGCCATTTGTAGGTGGCATCAGAGAGAAGCTGCCACCAAAGGCTCCGTCTCTGGTGGAAGCAGGTGGCTGGGAGAGACAGGATAGTGAGATATCCACCCATTCAACTATTCATTTTTCTGTCAGTCTGTCTTATGTTCATCCATAAGCATTTCCCGAGTGCCTACTGTGTGCAAGGCATATACGTGATGTCATGGAGGTAGAGAGGAAGGTGTCAGCCCCTGCCCTTGAGGAATTCAGCCTAAAGGAGGCTATGTGTAAAAGACGCTTACACTTCATGGCAGGAAGTGCCACGAAGCTGTGGGCGAACAGAGGGCACCTTCTCTGGGCAGGGAGTGTAGAGGTCAGCCAAGAGAAAACGACACACGGACTGGGTCTGAAAATCGAATGGCAGTTAGCCAGGTAGAAAAAAGGAATTCCAGGCAGAGGGACCAGCACATGCTAAGGCACTACAATCCGTCACCACGTGGAAGCCGCCAGGAATGTAAAATGATTTGGTTTGATTCCGTGTACAGTAGGCAGAAGCAGTGTCCAGAGGTGTAGGTGAGAGACAAGACAGAGATCAGACCACGAGGGGCCTTAACTACTGTGCTAAGGTCTTGGGACTTTACTCTCACTGTAACCAGATGCCCCCGGAGGGTTTAAGAAAGTGAGTGGTCGGATCAGTTCACACCTCATGTCTGGAGGTTAGGAGCCAGATGGGAAGTTATTTCTGTGACTCAGGTGGGAAAAGATTAAGAACTGAATTAAAGCAGTGGTAGCGGGGGTGGGAGAAGGAGACCGATTTGAGAGCTAGCTACTTGGGCAGTGGAATCATCGGACTTATTTGATGATAAATTGGAAGGGCATTGAGGAGGAACAAAATTGTCGAGACTGTAGACAAGAATGAGTCAGGATTCCTGGTCTGGGCCCTGGTGGGATGGCAGTGCTGTTCCCTGAGAGAGGGAGAATGAAGGAAGGAGAGGGATGGCTTGGGGAGAAAAACGATGACTTAGTTTGGTCACGTGGATGATTCCTGTGGATCGTCCAAGCACAGATTCCTGGCAGGCAGCTGCAAGGCTAATGTGTGGATTAGGAGACAGGACACACCTAGAGAGAAGGGTCAAGTGCAATTCTGTGGTGCTTGTGGGCAGGGAGGGCCACGGACACTGGTAATCTCACCAGGCCGAGTGAGAAGGCAAGGGAAGGCAGAGGGTGCATCCCCTGGCACATGCGCAGCCCCCTCCCCAGCTCCGGGAAATGGGAGTCTTTTAGGAAGAACAGCCTGTGAGAGAAACTGAGAGGGAGCCTTGTGTGAGATGGAAAGAAACCCAAGGTAGCGCAGTGTCCTGAAAGCCCAGGCAGGAAAGAATTTCAAGAAGGCGAGGAAGTGGCCAGTTGGGCCAGGTCCTGCAGTAGTCAAATCAGAGGAAGACTGGCAGGTGCCCACTGGGTCTGGGAAGTTGGTGGTGACCTTGGCAGAAGCAGTGCCAGTGGAGTGGTGGGAGAAAAGCCAGGTTGCAGTGGGAGCTAAGCAGCAAGAGGGACTGAGGAAACTGAGGCCCTGAAGGGAGACTCCTGGGAAAGGAACCTGGACTATACAGAAGGAAGGGGAGCCGGGGGGGGGGGGGGGTGGAGGAAGAGGACGGTATTAGGTTCAGGGAGGGTTTTGTTTTTATTGTTCATTTGCCTATCATGGAGGGCTATGGATCCACTGAGAAGCTATAAAGCAAGAGCCCGGGCAGAGAGAGACATCGAAGGCATAGGAGAGGAGGTGACAGAAGGCAGTAGAGCCCCTGCAGGGTGGGCAGAGGGGGACACAGACGTGGATGGTGGCCTGGTCGGGACCTGAATGTGCATGTCCTTCCATGAGACTGCCGGGAGGGTGGTAAGCCTGCGGAGGGTGTGGAGAAATCTGGGGGGTGGGAGGGTGGGGGCAAGATGTTGAAGGGGTTCCTACCGCATCGTTTATTTTTTCTCTGTGAAGTAGGGAGAATTAAAAAGCAGCAGCTTACCTACCTGCACGCAGAACACGGGTGATCTTTATTCTATTCAAAGTGCTCATTGATTCATTTACCCAATGTTTATCTAGCACCTAGTATGTGTTAGGCACTGATCTCCGTGCTTAGAGATTCGGCTGATGAGCAAGTCATGCCCCCAGGGGAATCGGGCAATAACTTCGTTAACAAATAATTGGGCATAGTAATTGCAGACTGTGAAGATCTTCTTGAGTCACACCTTTGGGTGAGGCCTTCTGCTGATCGAATTCCTGCCCTCAGAGAGTTGAATCATCTGGAGAAGACAGATCAGTGCCACAGGGCAGAGGAGACGCAGTGGTGGAATTTAATTTGCATGAGGGCTCAGGATTACACCTCGAGGCAGCCAGGTGGAGAATGGGAGTTCGGTGGACACCCGCTGTATTACTGTGCCCAGCTTCACTCACTCTAGGCTGTTCTGGTGGGGCTGCCCGTCACTGCCTCCTGTGGCTTGAAGATGGAAGTGGGCGTGACTCAGGGCTTGCCCTTCACAATATCCTATTCTCCTGGCCACAGTGACTGGCCCGGGGATGGGATGGGACTCAAGCCAGGCCAGTCAGAGTCCTTCTCTGAAATTTTATAGTTTCTATGAGAGGAAACTCTTTGTCTGGGATCCCAGCAACACCCTTGCTGGGTTGGACTGATGGGAGGCTGGAGCTGTCTGTGGCCGTGTTTCCACATCTCCATTGCTCTCTGCAAGGAGGAAGGTTGCTTATCGCAGGAGAGGCTGAGGCTTTGAGAGATCCGAAGATGGGTGAGGGAAAGGGGAGGGGGGAGAAAGAGAGAGCCAGAGGACACCTGGTGTTGTTGTTGTAATCACTGGTGTTGGCTCTGTGGACTGGACACTCATGTGAAGCAACAAATTTCTTCTTTTACATAAACCAATTTCAGCTGGAATTCTCTCTTTTACAACCAGAATCATCCTGATGAAAAAGGTCAGGGCTTCCAGGAAGAAAAAACAGTATGAGCTAAAGCACAAAAGCAGGGCACCGTCGGAAGTCGTGGGCAGCCTTCTGGAACCGAAGAGTGTGGGGGTCTGGGGGTCTGATTGGAAATGAGGAGCACAGCCAGATTGTAGCATTCCCTGGCCCTTTTGCTAAGGGGTATATGCTTTGAATACATTCTCCATGGTAGGGTAATAGGGTGCCAAGTTGGGGAAACTTGGAGATGGGATACCAGAGAAGAGGCTTAGGAAAAGAGAGATTTTGTTGTTGTTGTTGTTCAAATTAGGAAATTTGTAGGAACATCAGACGGAGGAGAGATTTTGGAGGCAGAAGAGATAAGACCCAGTGTCCAGTTGAACACGGGGAGAAGAGAGGAGATCAGGAAGTCCTCCCAGTTTTGAACCTGCGCGATGGAGTTAGGACACAGAGGAGCAGGGGGAGAGGCGGCAGAGAGAGAGCAAGTCAGACCACAGGTACGAATTCCAGGGCCTTGCAGGGCACCATGTGTGTCGTGCTCGCAATGTTCAGCGGCGTCCTCAGGAAGTCGTTGCGGCATTTAGAGGAGAGGTTGGGGCTGGAAGGAGAATTAGGCTCAGCTGCCCTACATGGTAGGGTCGTGAGAGGGGGTGCCACGCCCCTGGGGAGAGCACACCGGTGAAGAGGAGAAGGGGGCCCAAGAAAGGAGCCCCCATTGTAGAGGTGAGCAGGGGAACCTGCCTTCGGGAGACCCATGGGTACTTCCAGGTGGGGAGAGAGGCTGAAGAACAGGGGAGCAGGAGGAGTCCCGAGGTCCTAGTTTAAATCTTGCTGTCCGGCAAAACAGATGTTCTCATGGCGAAGGAATTCCCCGCCTTGTCCCCAACCGCGATAATAAATTATAACAAAATTAAGCTTTTCAGAAATCTAGTGCTAGTTGAGAAGGAAAACTGGGACATCAGCTCAGGGAATTGTGGCCACCAGTGCGTGTTGCATCCACGTGGACTCTCCACTGAGAGTGTGGAGCCCCGCAAGGTGGGAACTCGTCTCGTAACACGGTCAGGGTTTCCAAGTCCGGGATCCTGTGCTGCCCTCCGGCCGGCAGGGCTGCGGAAGACGATCCCAGAGCACAAAGACCAAACCAGCTGGGCTCCGCAGAGGAGCTCCAGCCAAGAAGAGCTGGGGGTCCCCTGCCTCAGGAGAGCAACAAGCCTGAGGGCACCGGGGCAAGGGCAGGAGAGGCACGGGCTCTGTCTCCAGAGCACTCTGTGGCCCCTTCAGTGGGGGGCTTTGGGGAAGGGCTGATAGAACGGCAGTGGGGAGACCCTGGTTCTGAGTAGCAGCCACTCCTCCAACCCTTCCCCCCACCTCGCCCCATGTCCTATGTGAGGCCTGTGTCTTCTTTGAATTCTTTCCTTAGAGTTTCAACCACGTAGACCTCACTGTTCTCTAACTTCTTTGGCACCTGCCTGTTTGCTCTGTGAATACCAATGACCGACCATGTGTTGGTGCTTTCTAAGTGTCTAGGGCTAGAGCTCTTAATAAGACCAACAAGGCCCCTGCCCTTGGGGACCTTACAGTTGCAGAGAAGGGCGGTAGGCAGTCAACAGATAAATGAGTAAGCAAGGCCGTTTCGTGTCACCATGTGTGCTGCCGGAGGAGGTGGGGCTGACACAGTGCAGAGTGGTTGGGGGAGGTGAGGGATAAGGAAGCGGGTCAGGAAAGATCCGAGGCAGCAGGATTCTCAGGCGCAAAGGCCCTGGGGCTGAAGCAAAAAGAAGGCCAGGGAGCCTGGACCACAGGGAAGGAAAAGTGACACAAAATGGGACTTAAAGAGGCAGAGAGGAGCCACCGTGCAGGGCCTGGAGGGCCAAGGGGAGGCACTTGGGTTTCACTCTGAACTCCATGGGGGCGTTGAAAGACAGAGCAAGTTGACCTGACTTATATATTAAAAAGATCCCTCTGCGTTCTGGAAGAGAGCAGAACCACAGGGACAGAAACCCCTTTCGTGGTTTCTAGGGGTGGCAGAAAAGAGAGATTGGCCACAAAGGGGCAGAGCGGAACTTTCGGGTGGGACAGAAACACTCCGTCTGCGCGGTCGCAGCGGTCACACACCGGTGTACACCAGCCTCTGTACAGCCGTGCGGAAGGCGGACAACAGGGAGGAAGTGTGGAAACGGGGCCACCGCCCAGTCCAAGAAGCATGTCCACTCCCTCTAGCCCATATTGTGTGCTGTTTCGGGTGGTTTCCTAAAATCAGTTTACTGATGTGTGTTCCTAGTTTTCCTGTTTACATACTTTCCTTGACAACTGGCGGGAACGCTTGATGTGGGTAGAAACCATCTGCTCTCGTGTGGGCCCATGGCAGATGCGTATTACATATTTCTTCCTTACATTCGAGTGGTGCTTTCAGGTTGGCAAGCTGCTTCTGCATTCACTGTCCCCTTCTAGCCTCACGGTAGCCTTGGCAGGCGGCACAGGCACGGCCACCTCCCCATTGCAGAGGTGAGAGAAAGTCAGCATCGCGGTGTCAAGGAAGCATGAATTTTGGCGATCTTGGCATTGACATTCTTTAAGCTGTGAGGTTGGGGGGGAATTACTTAATTTCTCTGAAGCTGTTTCCTAATCATTAAAAAGATGAAAAATAAACACGTCGCAGGTACACTGTGGGGATTGACGGAGGTAACACAGCTAAAAGCACAGAGTTGGAATTCACTAAGTAGGAGCCATTTATATCGTTTGTACTATCGGGGGGGGACATGGGGTTCTTTTAAGGTGATGTGGCCAGCTCAGCTCTTCTGGCTGCAGGTGCATCTCTGCTTCTGTCACATCACTCAGTACGTTCTTCCTGGTGCTCAGTTGATCGGTTCAGGACTGATCACTTTTACCAACTCCCACCCTTCCATGCAGCCATCGATTAATCCAGAACATATTTACTGAGCACTCACCGCGTGCTCGGCACAGGGTACAGCGGTGAGCCAAGACGGGTTCCGCCTCTGCCCTGGAGGGTGGAGCAGCCCTACAGGTAATGAGCATCGCAGCCAGCCAGCCAAGTGGTGGTGGATGCCGAGGGAGCACCCCCCTCGGAGGAACATGGGCAGGCTTCTGAAGGAGATGGCATTGACACTGTCTTTGGTTGGTGACATGTGTCAGTATGCATGCAAAATGTGTGTTCATATCACATGGTCAACAAGTGTTTTGAAAAGCAAAGGCTCATGTCACCGTCACTAGGAAAACAATCTAGGACATGGCTAGTACCCAAGAAGGACCCTCAATGTCCCTTCTTGGTCAGAGCTTCCTCCCTCACTCCCGTGACCTTGACTTTCGTGGGGTTTCCTTGCTTTTCTGTGGACTTTGTCACCTCAATATGCATCCTCTTGGAAAGGGTGTGGAGAAGTAGGGTGACAGTTGTGAGTACATGGTTTATTTTTGTATTATTATTCATAAATTATTGTGTTATTTTCCATATGAACAACTGTCAACCTACTTCCGCCGCACCCTGCGTATTCACTTCCTTGTTGTTTGGCATTCGTTGCTACGGACCAGCTATGATCATACCGCAGCTTACTTATCCACCCTACTGTTGATGTGCCATTGGGTTATTATGAGGGATGCTGCTGTGAGCACCTGTTTAGATATATATCCTGAGGCACATGTGTTTGTCAAATGTTCTTTGAGATGGAATTGCTGTCAACCGTATTAGATAATGCCCCAATATTTTCCAAAGTGGTTATTCCATATTATGCTCACGCTAGCAGAGAGAATTCCTACTGCTCCAAATCCTTGCTAGTATTTGATATTGCCACACGTCTTAATTTTTGCCAAACTGGTAGGTAAGTGGTAGTATCTTGCGGTGGTTTTACTTACTTATTCTAGATCACTACTGAGGTGACAGCTTTTTCTGTATTTATTGGACAGCGGATTTCCTTTTTTATGAAGCGTCTGTTCTTTTGTCACCTTTTTGTTAGATTGTAGTTTTCTCATTAATTTCCAAGCATGTTTTATGTGTTCTGGATACTAGTCCTCTCCCAAATGTATTCATTACAAGCATCACCTCCCATCCTCTGGTTTTTCCCTTTGTTAAGGGTGCACTGTGATAAAAAGATGTTCTTATTTTTACCGTGATCAGATTTTTCCACCTTCCCTTTTTGGTCAGTGTTTGTGTGTGTGGGTATGTGTCCAACCTAAGACATCTTCATCTTGAGATAAAGCCAAAGCTACGCTCTTTTTTCCCTCTTCAAAAAGCTTTGATGCTTCTTTTATTTTCTATTTTGGTGTTTAGTTCACCGGTAGTTGATCCTTATACATGGCATAAGATAGCAGTTCCAGTTTCCGCCCCCCCCCAAATTGTTAGCCATTTGTCCCAGCTCTGTCTAGAGAGATGGTCGTCTGGGCATCCCTGTGCCATAGAACCACCTGAATCTCAGTCAAGCAGCTCTTTGAACCCACTAATCGGTGTGGGTAGAATTGACATCTTTAGATCTTGCATCTTCTTGATCCGTGAGAATATTATGTTTCACCATTTATTCGGTTATCCTAATTTCTCTTCCAAATATTTGTGATTTCCCCTATAGAGGTTTTATATACTTTTTGTTAAATTTATAGGCTGGCTACTTAATCTTGACAATGGTCTTATAATTGCTTCTTTTTGTGAATTGCATTTTGTATCTGTTGCTGGTGTATAGAAATACGATTGTTTTTGTACATTGATTTTGTGTACATCAACCTTACTTAATTCTTGCACAAAGCCTAACGGTTACTCTGTAGATTGCAGGGCCCGGAGAAGGGAGTGACCTGCCCAGGTGCCCACGGTGACCTAGTAACAGAGCAAGGATGAACGTGCTCCCATTTCTCCTTAACGTCCCAAGGAGAATATTTAGGAAGGGTTGGGGGAAGCCATTGGGGGAGAAGGCAATAATATTTATTGAACGCCTATTGTTCAAAATGTTTAATATACATGATCGGGTTATTGGCTGTCTCTGTCTTGTCGATGAAGAACTGAGATTCAGAGAGGTTTTTTCCAAAGCCCTTGTTTAGGGCCACCTCTCGGCCCATCACCAAGAGGTCACCCCAGATTCGGAGCAGTCCTGTTGCCCTGTCACGCGTCCACCAGTCTGCACGCCTTCTGCATTCCGCGCATAGGCCCACAGAGCTCTCTGGGCCGCCGACCCTCCGCCGCGCTCTCCCCCAGGGCCCCAGCCCGTGCAGGTCTGGGGCTGCCGCACACAAGCTGCACTAGCACCCTCAGCATTGTGTAGGCCTGCTTATTTTCAGCTCTCGGGTTAAGTTCCTACGCAAGTCCCAAGATCAGTTTCCACCCCTGCCCCCCTACACAGTTCCCTCCCAACAGAGAAAATTTGTTCACAACTTGTTGGGTTCTAGGAACCAAATTAGGAGCTGCCCCGGGGCATCTTGCTTCAGCCCTGACTTGAAAATATGGCTGGGGTTTTATGAGCCTGCTGCGTAGCACAGCGGGCTGGAGAGAATTTATGGCTGCGGCCCTTCCCGGCACCCCTTCCCCGGGTCTCGCTGATGGTCTGGAGCGGCCTGCAGGCCAAGGGCAGGCTCGTGGTTGCCGGTTGTGCAGAGGAGTCGTGAAGTGGTCTGTTTGTGAACACAGCCCAGCAGGGCTCTCTGCAGCGTGACAGCTTCCTACTCTGGCCCGTCACAGGGTGACTGTAAATTATGCAAGCCCCGAGTGCAACAATGAGGGGGAATGGCAAAAAGAAAGGGACAAACTGGATGGCAGCCTGGATCCGAATGTGAGCGTGCGGCCCGAGGAGGCCTGGCCAGTGAGGGGAGGGACGGTCTTCAGCAATTGAGAAAAGCCAGGAAGTCCTGTCACAGGGCCACTGGTGAGAGTGGGTTTTACTCTTTAAACAAATGTAAATGTTCTTTTCAAACCCTGTTCACCAATTCTGGGAGAGTTTTAGAAACTGGGAGAGACATTTATGAAAGGAAGGAGTCATATGGTGCTAATAGAAGTAACTGAATGCCCTACACAGCATTTAGCCTTTGTCCCGATGGCCCCAAGTCATCATTTTTCGGTTATTTGTGCTAAAAATCAGCAGTGCCACTGAGGGCAGTCGCTGCGCAGACTCTCCTCCCTGCGCTCCCCACCACAGTCCTGAAACGATGCCGTGAACTTGGCTTTGATACGCTTTATGTAATTTTCCTGTCTCCTCACTTGCTGTCACCTGTCACATCTTGCTCTTTGCAATGTTCCTACCTCAAGCGCATTCCCCTTCTCCTCTGAATCTGCAGTGGCCTGGAAAACCCAAAGGCTGGGCTTGTCACAGCAGCGTGCAGGGCGAGAGTCGACAGGATAGAAGTGAGGACCCGAGGAGCTTCTCTAAGACTCGAGTGTCTGTGCTTTGGTGCCTGGGCTTGTCTGCATTTCTGCCGATTTGTGACCCGGGGTGAAGTATGTAAAAATGAAGTGACAACTATGAAATGCTCTACACAGATCAGGAACGGTGACAACGTGCTCCTGTTGTTCAGTCTGGTGCTCAGAGTTCTTCATCGTCCTTCGTGGTCCCTGGCAGGGTTTTGAGCCACAGAAATTGCTGGACAAATGGCTCCTAGGTCAGAGTGATGTGCTGTCATTTGTTACAAAAGATGCTGGGCCGGCTCTAGCAGCATGGAGGCTGGCGTGAAGAGTGCCCACAGCACAAGTGCTGTGCCGGGCCTTTCCTGGGAGATGACATGGGTGCCACACAGGGTCAGACTGGGTGACGGGCAGGGACGTCCCCAGGAGCCCTCCCCCACGGTGGGCACCCTGGGTATCTGCTCGCCTGCCTGAGAACTTAAGGTCACTCAGCTAAGCCAGGCCACACATGAATTTTTTCCAAGAAAGAGAGAATGTGAGCTCGGCTTTTTTCAGATGTTTGTGGCCCTCACACTCAAGTGTTTGAAACCACTTGGTAAAATTCTTTCCACTGTTATTGTTCATTCACTTTTTTTTTTTCACTCTGCAGATGTTTATTGAACTCCTACGGTATACACAGCACTGTTTTAAGTGTTGGAACTGAGCAAATCCCTGCCCTCGTGGAGCATTTTTACCTTCTAGTGGGGGGCGACGGACACCAAATAAGTAAAACAGTAGGTCACCTGTGATGAATTCAATGGGGGAAGGATAAAGCAGGAAAGGAGGTCAGGAATGGGGAGGGGATGTTGCAGTTTCTGAAAGCCGTCAGGGAAGGCCACACCGAGAAGATGAAACCAGAGCACGGAGCCGGTGGAGGTGAGGGAGCCAGCCCCGCACAGTGGGGAAGGGCGTTCGGCTAGAAAGTGCGGCGGCGCTAGGTCGGGAGCGGGCCTGGTGTGTGTGAGGAACTGCAGAGGTCTGTGTAAAAGGAGTCGGAGCGACCTGGAGAAGCGCACACCCCTATGGGTCCGTGGTTACTTGGAGTGTGGTCTCGCTCACAGGCGGGGTCAGAAAGGAAGCTCCATCACAAACCCACTTAAGCCTTTGTCTGGTGGGCGTGTGGACTGTCATTCGCCTGCAGCTATCCCCCTGGAGGGGTGGGGACGCGGGTGCCTATCTGTGTGTGCGGGGTGTGTGTGTGTGTGTGTGTGTGTGTATCCCGACAGGGGAGGGACACAGGAAGAAGGGAGTGACGTCGGAAGGACCAGTCACTTCCGGCTGGTCTCTAGGCGACAAGCACCCAGAGTATGGGCCGCCCTGTCTTGTTGGTCTCCTGGTGAGGGGGGCTTTCGTCGTGGACCTTGGCTCTGCCGCCTGCCCCCTCATTTCCCGTTCCCAGACCATGAGCAGTGAGGCTTGAATGAGCACAGCGGGGCTGGCCTGCAGACTTCATTCAGGGTTGCCGACCCTGGTGCGGCCTTGACCCTGGACACACTCAGCAAGCAAACTTGGGGGTCAAGATGCAAATTCCTGGGAGCCAGAGCCCCAGGGCCGGTTTCCTCAGGAAGTTTAGTGGCATACAGTGAACATGTATGTTCACATGTTTATTTAATGTGTTTTAGGACAAGAGGGCCCTAACACATCAAAGCCATGGTTTTACCGATAATTATGTTTAAGATGAAGTTAAAATAAGCAGGACACTTTTAAATAGGCAACAAAAACCATGGGGGCAAAAATGATGTTCGAGCAATACTGTCCTTAAACCTGCCCTCAGCATGGGGGTGCTGACTTCTGACCCGGGTCCCTGCCCTCTTAGGGACGAGCATGCTTTGCAAGAGCTCCTCCGCCATCCTGAGGAGGCAGGAGAGTGTCCCTGTCCCAACCCCAGGTCCATGAGTTGCCCCATAATTCCCACTTAGTCACCTTCTTCCCAGCACTTGCCTGCTGCCTGTCTGTCCCATTGCCCACACCTGACCTGGGTCTCCTCGCTACCATCTCGTGCTCGTCCTTTCTCTGGGTCTGTGCTGTAGAGTCTCCTTGGCTGTCTCTCAGAAATGTTGTTTTTGCTCTTCACTGCCCAGCACAGTCCCCTCAAATTATTTCTTTTCACCCTTTGCACTGGGTCTGAAACTCTCCTTGGTTTTGAGAGCATGCCGTAGTCCAGCCCCCCACACTGATGCTGAGCTGCCTCTCATCCGGTAGGATGCCTCTCTCCGGCAGCCGCCTACACCCCAGCCTCCGTATCTCCCCCATGCTGGAAGCTGAGGCAGATCCGGCCTCCGAGGGCCAGCTCAAGCCTCATCTGCTCCATGGGATGCTAACCCACAACAGTCTCTCCATTCTTTACGTTATTTTGTGTACGGTGTTTGCACCATGTCATCGGGGTTCTTAAAAATGTTGTCCTAGCCCCATAGAGATCATCCCTTCATTTACCATAGACCCGAGCGTGCGCACACGTGCGCCGTGTGACCAGTGCGGTCCCCCTTGCCACGAGCCCGGCAGAGGCTCTGCGCATGAGCTGTTTGGGGGAAGCTATGTGAGCGTCATGAAGTGACCAGCGCTGGCAGCAGCCCTGCCTGGTTTGAATCCTGGCCGTGCTGCCTTCTGGCTTTGCGGCCTCGCGCAAGTAGGTTTGGTGTTTAGAGGAAACAGAACAGAAAGCTTTTAGCCCGGCACCAGGAATATAATAACGAATAATTGTGGTTGTTACGTTGTACCGATTGGCAAACATTTGGACGGGCAGGCCTTGTTTCTTCATCTAGGCTGTAAGCCTCCCGTGGAGCGAGCTTCCATTCATACTCCTTTCTACCCCATAAGCCAGCTAGGTCCATGGTGCATGGTGACTATTCAGCGCAAATTTACATAACAAGTAGAGCAGCCCATTTATACCATTGTGGGCTTTCTCCTAAACTGACAGTTGGCCGTAGAGGTTTGCGCCATGCTCATATAAAGCTTCAGTAAACGTACATGGTGCATATTGTTTGTGTATTTAGGTCCCAGTAGATGAAGAGTTTCTGAGCCTATCAAACCCCAGCTCTTTACGGAGCGCTTACGGCGTGCAGGGTTAGGGAAGGGCTCTGCCGTAGGTCCCCGTGTTGAGGAGAATCCCCCGCTGACCACCCGGTGTCTTTTCTCCAGTCCCGGGCCTCTGCTCCTCTTCCCTCCAGGTCTTGGAACTTGCAGCTCATTCCAGCAGGTGCTGGGGCCAGTGCTAAGTGGTGAAGGCCCTTCCTTCCTATGCTTCTCCTGCTCGGGGCAAAACACTCTAGCAGACGTGATATCTTAACGGAGGCAGTGGCTTACACAGGACACAGGTCTACTAAAAATCCGCTGACTTGCACACCGAAGATGTACATGGCTTACTCTAACTAGATTATATCTGAAGTTTTAAAAAGGTAAGGTGTTTTGTTAAGCAAAGGAAGACCCGGGAACTTAAGCAGTGCCCCTCTGAGTCTCCCAGAGTCTGATTCTGCGGGGGGCAGGGAGTACTCTGCAGGGGAGGTGTTTGACCCCTCAAAAGAGAAAGGTCTGCCCCAGGCAGCCCCATTTCCCTGCTCAGCTGCCAGCATCGCTGCCTATGAACCTCCTTCCTCCTCCACACCTGCGCCTAGGAGTGGAGAACGGGGCGGAGGTGCCCCAGAGCCCACTTCAGACGCCCTGAACTGCCCTGCTCGGCACATGCACTCATGGCCTCAGCCCACTTTTTGGCACAAACCTGGCTGCTTCTGTGAAGCACGGGGTTCAAGTCCTGTCTCTGCCGCTGCACGGCTAGGAGTCAGCAAGTCCTTAGCCTCGCTGAGCCTCTGTGGTTCCTATCCCCGCGAAAACAGTGATAAGACCTTTGGCAGGGGTCTCACCCACCTGCTGGGCGTCACAGGGGAGGTCCTAGATGGCAAAGTCTTCCAGAGAACGTCGACAAAGTTTCATTCTGCCGGTGGAGAGCCCAGTTGTCAAGGGCAGTGCAGCCAGCGGTTCGGTGTGCAGCCGCCAGCGGCAGACTGCCTGGGTTCCTGGGCCCTGGCCCGGCCGCCTGCCGGCTCTATGACCTTGGCGAGCTGCTTGCCCTCCCGGTGCCTCAGTTGCCTCCGTTATAAAATGGAATGATGACAGCACTTCCCCACAGGCTTGTCTTAAGGACTGGCTGAGTCAATCCAGGTAAAACACTTCGCTCCGGCTCAGGTGTGCAGCTAAATCTGCCGCGGGCAAGGCTTTCTGCTAAGTCTTGAGAGCACGTTGTTATTAGACACAAACAGAAACGCAAAACAGAACCAAAAATCCAGAACAGGACTTGTTGAATATAACCGCTTCTTGCACTAGCTATGTTTACCTGGGCTCCTGGCTCGAGGTCGATTATTTGCTGTAAGTTTCTTTATCCCAAAACCTTTCGTCTTTCAAGTTTAACTAATAACGAAAGTTCCCCTGTGGCATGTCCTTGCCTTCACAGCTTTGCTACAGCATCAGCTGCGAGCTCTGTGATTTACAATTTGGGGGAAAAAAGTGACAGACTGGGGATTCTTGTTCAGTTCAAGGTGATTGCTGCATAGTCATTTTTAACAGGCCAGCCGATCTCGAGAACCGCTGGCAGCGAGGTCGCATGTGTATGAAATTCAGATCGCTGGCGACATGGGTGGAGCCTCTGCATCTTGCCGTTCTGAGCCCGCATTCCGAAAACTCCTATACAGCTGACGCAGTGGCTTCCCTGCTGCCTAAGGGGGCCAGTCGAGTGTAGGCTCTTTCTCGATCTGGTTTTTTCAGTGAGTATTTGTGGCACCCTGGCCTGGGTGCTGTGGGGAATGCAGGGAAGGGTAAGAGGGTGTTTACATGCATTCAGATTACTTTGTCATCAGGCATTACACCATGAGTTAGGCACTACGACTCCCTTTTTACAGATGAGAAAAGCAAAGTAAGGTTAGGTCAGTTGTCCAAATTCACTCTGTCGGGGTACAGGACCCTGGGTTGCCCTGTTCCAGGGTTACCGTTCCCACTATGTTACGTGTGAATGGCATCTCTTGGGTCTTAACCTTGAGTAGCTTAAAATCAAATGCGGTGGATAAAACATAGGAGTAAGTTGATAATAACACAAGGTAAAGCCTGATAAGGGGCAGAGGATGTGCTGTGCATGTTTCCAGGAGGGAAGAGCCACTTCCTCGGATAGAGGCAAGGGAGATGCCAAACTTCTCATAATTTGCGGTGAGCACTGCTGGGTTTTACATTTCAATCCAAGCATCCAAGTATTTCCTATATTCTAGAAATTTCCAAAAACAGCTACGAAGCTGTGCCTAGCCCCAGTGGAGCTAGGAAATCCTCTCAAATGTCTCGCACGGCTTCTCTCTTCATTTCCCCCCTGCCCTTCGCTGGAGGTGGAAAATGCCCCAATGCGTTCAGTAGAACGCTCTCTCCTGAAGCTGGATGCCCGACTGGCTCGCGCTTTCCTGAGCAAGGAGGTGGTTTGTACTGGGCCTCAAAGGCCTTTCCTGGTAGGTGGAGATGGACCACCACCCCCTTTTGGTTCTTGCAGGGTTTCGAGTTGTAGGGAAGAGCAGCAGAGGAGGCCGCAGAGAAGAGGAAAGTGGGGCATTAATGTTCTGTGGCAGTAAGTTTGGCAACAGAGGTTTCCAGCAGATAATTCTCCCATAAAGTGAGCGATCCTGATGAGGCCTGGTAGTGAACTTGGGGCCCAACCACACCATCCACTGTGATAACTGGCTCCACGAGCCAACTTGAGAAGGGCATTAGCCCTGTTCCCATCAGAGCTCAAGGGTGACTTGCTGACTCCCTGGTGCCCAAGCCCCTCGGACAGCCTCCAGGTGTGCCGCGGCCCTGCCTGCCTCTCCAGCCTCTTCTCCTTGCCTCCTCCTGTGCTTGAAACACACTGATTTCCCGTCAGTTTCTGAAACACACCCCATGAGCACCCTCCTTCATCCCTAGGCCTTTGTCCATGCTGTGCCCTTGTCCTGGAGCCCTTTTCATCCTGCTGTTTGGCTAAAGCCTCCACCATCCAGGCCTTGGCACAGATGTCCCTTCACAGAAGCTCCCTCTGAACCCATGGACCACTGGTGTTTCCTTCACACGTGGAACAGACCAGCCCTCCACCCCTTCCATCATCTTTTCCTTGCGGGAGTACACCCACACCGCTTTGCAGGTGTGAAAGACACCACTCGGAGGGAATGTGCTCAGTTCCTTGCCTCCACCCCCCAGCTACACCTCTGAGTTGACCTGCTCCAGAGAAAGGCCACGGCCCCCTAGGGAGACCGTCATGGGCTCCGTTGCTGGTGGCGATGCTGGTGTCCTCGGGGATGTATTGCTTGCTGCCCGATTACCCCGCCTGTTCCATCCCTCTAGGTCTTGGGTTGAAACCACCACATGGGGTTAAGATCAGTTATAATTAACCCTTTCTAGTCCCCTGCCTTTCTGTAGCTGCACTTCTGGCAGTGAGTACTCACCTAACCCACCCTCTCTGGCAGGACCCCGCTGTGGGAGGGAGCTCCCCTGTGCGGGAGAAGCCAGCCAGGCTCGGAGAGCTGAGCTGCCCTATGGCATCTTAGCTCTCGCTGACGCTTCCTCACAGCAAAATGCTTCCTGGGAGCCTGCGTTGTTCAGGTCACCGCATCTGCAATTGCTTTGAGAAAACCAGAGGTTGGTTGGCTTGTTTGTTTGTTTGTTTGTTTTACATCAGATAGTCAGGGATCTGTTCTTCTTTCACCCTGAGCCCCATCTCCCAGATAAAAACACACAGAGGAAAATTAACTCTTCCTAGGCCACACAACAAACCAGAAGTCAAGACCGGAGCCCACATCTGTCCATGCTTGCTGCCGGCCCTTGTCCCTTGCCATGCTCTGCTTTTTGTTTGGTTCTGATGTCCTCTGTTCTCTGGGAGAATCCTGAAATGAGTAGCCCCTGAAAGAGAAGCTCTGGAGGTGCGTACAGTAAAGGTCCCCAGGCAGTGGGGGACACCCGCCACGCGGCTCGTGTCAGTAGGGCCAGGCCCTGGTGCCTTGGGCTCTCCCAGGTCTGAGAATCTGAATTTTCAGAACTAGAGAAGGCCTTCCTCAGTCTGAAAACCCAACCAAGCAGAGGAAGGTTATGTGTCAGCCTGACGGTGAGGAATAATAGGGCTGCAGCGCGAGCCCCAGAAGCACAGCAGGAAGGGCAGACGGAGCCGCTCGCTGGCTGTGCTCCTCCACACCCACCACCTTCGTGAAGCCTCCTCATAGCACCCCCCACAGCCAAGCAGGGCACGTGCCTCTGGCCGCTTTTTGCAGGTAGAGAAACTGAAGTTGGAGGCAGACCCCACCTAGCCTGGGGGACTGCCGTCATACCCACCGGCCTGCAAAAACTCTCCCCCTCTCCTCCATGCGCTCTCTCCTCCCCCGTAAGGAAGTCACCTTGGAGGGTGCTTTCGAACGTTATTCTTATAAGAGTCTTTTTCTAGGAGCCTACTCAGGCCAGGTTCCATGGTAATTCCAGGTTTCTGGAACAGAATGATACTTGAACTTTCTCCTGGAGCTTTCAGAGCCTCCTGGAGGAGCATGGGGCTTTAAAACTGGGGTTCTTGATGTCTTTGGGTCACAGACCCTTTGAGAAACCACTGGAAGCTGTGAAGAGTCTCCTCGGGAAAAAAGGATCTTGCATCTTTGAATTTGAAGCAGCAAGTCTGCATGCAGGGGTTAGCGCTCTCCCAAAGGCAGCCCGCAGACCTGCCCCCCCCATATCCCCCAAGTACCCATGGATGGCAGATGGAGGGACTCTGGACCAGATAATGAGATGGTAGTGTTGTTCCTTGAGAACAGTTGTTCATTCTCCAAAGGCAGCTTGTCACCATGAACAGGGGATGGGAGCACGGGTATGATGTGGTCATTGTTATCATTTCGGCAAAGGCGTACACATGCCTGTGTCCTGTGGCCTTTAATTTTTCATCCCAGAGTTCGGGAGGAAAGCAACGCAGAAAGAAGGGTGGCCAGCACCAGCAATAGGGCTCCCAGAGAACATAAGCTCTCTGCTTCTGTGTGGGGCTGGCAAGACGCTGGCTGGAATGTGTGAGGACTTGGGGAAAGAGCTGGGAGTCGAGCACAGAAGTTTGCAATGGGCTTGAACAGCGTTTTTAAGAAAGCTCAATTTGAGATGAGCAGGAGGTTTAAAGCCTTTATAAGGTCTTCCTAAACGATGCTGACAGCTAAGAGTGGCATGCCCCTGCGAGTCTATGATTATCTCGAAGGAGAGATCTTTATGGAAACCTTATTAAGAACAGAGCATGTCAGTGGGAGGGAGGGAGCAGCAACGTGTTCACAGTTCTGGAGGGCAAGTGAGGCAGTCTCCTTGGTTTGCAACGTGCTTTGCAGTCCTTTTTCGTTATTCCTGCGGCAGACCCACGAGGTTGGTAGAGAACCCCCCGCTCCTCAGAAAGTATAGAACGCTAGGGTTGCTGCAGCAGGAGGTAGGGGGCTGTCCGTCTAAAATGTTCTTGAAATAGACCCGTGAGTGAGCCCAGGGTTTGCCCCTCCGCAGACAGGGTGATGTGATAATCTAGAGTCGAATGCTCCCCAAACCCTGGAGCCCTGCAGTTCCCTGGATTGGTGGCCTCCAAAAAGAGCATAAAAGCTATTTCCGCCCTGGCTGGTGTGGCTCAGTGGATTGAGTGCCAGCCTGCGAAGCAAAGGGTCGCCGGTTTGATTCCCAGTCAGGGCACATGCCTGGGTTCGGGCCAGGTCCCCAGTTGGGGGCGTGCAAGAGGCAACCACACACTGATGTTTCTCTCCCTTTGTTTCTCCTTCCCTTCCCCTCTCTAAAAATAAATAAATAAAATCTTTTTTTTAAAAAAAGCACTCCCCCTGTGAGATGTTATCACCCCCATGTCACCAGGCCAGCCCCACCGAAGGCCTGAGGCTCACGCTGGAGCCTGGGAGCCTGAGCTCCCGTCTCTGGTGGAAATTCGGAAACAGAGAGAGCCACGGGTCAGCCTAGGCGACCCCAAGCCTGGCAGAGCAGGCAGTTCAGTCCCTTTGCTGACACGTGAGAAACAACGTGGCACAGCTTTGCTGCTAGATTGCACGAACTGATGATGGGAACGCTGAGCGTAACCACTGTATTTTGAGCACTGGCGGCGTACCGGGAGGGCCAGGCGCGGTGAGCGGGTGTCCTGTCAGGCGCTGGCTGTGAGATGAGCGTCTTAGTGTGGCTGGGTGCACGTGCCCCCCACAAAGGCACCGCACACGCCGCGGCCCGGAGCCTGGCGGCCACTCCGATGCCACCTGGGTGTTTAGCCCCTCTCGTAGCCCCCATCGCTGCCGTTCCACATTACCACAAATGCCGTGGTTCAAAACAATACACATTTATGGTCTTAGAGTTCGTAGGTCAGAAGTCGGCTACAGGCCTCCCCAAACTCAAATCCAGGTGTCTGCCGACCGCCTTTCTTTCTAGTGTCTCTAGGGGACAACTTGTGGCTTATTCTTTGGGATTGTTGGCAGAATTCAACTCCTTGTGGTTGTAGGAGCGCCCGTTTCTTCCTGCTTGAACAGCTGAGGGCTGTTATAGCTTCCAGAGGCCGCCACGTGCCTTGGCTCGGGGCCCCCTTCCTCCATCCTCGGTGCCAGCAGTGGCGAGTGAGTCCCTCTCCGTTGCATCTCTCTGCTCCCTCTTCTGTCACCTGCATCTCTCTCTGACCCAGTTGGGAAAGGTCTTCTGCTTTAAGGACTCATGTGATTAGGTTGGGCCTATGTAATCGAATCATCCAGAAGAATCTCCCCATCTTGACCTCCAGAACCTTCATCGGGAGGCCAGTGGTCTGCCCATCACAGCGGCCTAGGGGCCGAACCTACCTTCGGGTGGTGAGGGCTGAGTGTGAGGCCCCGGCACAGGTCTGGGCGCGTCAGGGAACACTGACTTCGCGTTAGCTGTGGGAACTGTCACCAAACTCTTTCGTAGTTGAGGAAGCTGAGACAGAGAGATGCCAAGTAGCTTGTGCAAGGAATGAGACTCGCAGCTCCTTGAGAGAAGAGACTTCGTTTCCATCATCTCTTTTATTGCCCCATAGCACCTAGCACAGTGCCTGGCCCGGAAAGGCGCTCAGTCAATGCGTGTTGAGTGAATGACCAGAGCCGTGTTGAGTGACTTGTAGGAGCACCATTAGACTCGGAGGATGTCCAAAACAGAGGGACTGTCGGGAATCACCAGTCCAAGCTCCTCGTTTCACAGCTGGGAAGCTGAGGCTCAGTGGGGAAGAACCCAGCCTCAGGGGACAGGTAACGGCAGGCCCCCAGAGTGTAGCCTGTGCCTCCCTGGTCCGCAGTCTTCCTTGGCACCAGGCTGTGTCCACTTCTGCAGGGGCTTCTCCACCCTGTGGTCTCCACCAGACCCAAAGCCAGGCTAGTTGGATAGGGGCTATTGACTCTGGCCCCAGGCACAGGAACCAACGTTGAAGAGAGCCCCACCCTTCCTTCGCAGATGGCCTGTGGCAAGGCCTGTCAGCAGCTCTACCTGAGGCCTCTGTAGATTTCCAGAGGCAGCTCCCCAGTAGGACGGCAACCTGTGCTGAGGCCCAGTAGGGCCTGTGTGAATGCCCCTCTGCTCTGATGCAGGACTTCATGGCGTAGTCAGGGGACTTGGGTTTCATCTGCCCAGTTACACTCACAGCTTTATGGGACTGGGGACCGTTGGGCTCCTTGGAGCTCAGTTGCCCCACCTGAACCCATCTAGACCCCTCCAGGATTCCAAGTGACCCTGGGTTTCAGGCCCCTTTGAGAAGGATGGCTGAGAACATTCACATCGGCCTCAGGGACAGAGACACATGACTCTGTTGAGGCTGGGTGCAGCTTGGCAGCCAAGAGATCTTTCTGGGCAGCTGGTAGTGTCCTCTCTCTCCAAGGGAGCCAGCTAAGGCGGGATGGGGTGGAGCCCCGTGTCTCTGGGCCCCGAGGCTGTGCCAGGCTGCCCCTGACACGGGGCAGACACAGGCAAAGCCATTATGTCTTCACAGAGCAATGCTGTCGCATTGGAATTGGGTTTTGTCGTTGCATTTGCGTGTTTGAGGAGAACTGAGCAAAATCTGAATTATTCTTTCCCAGGTAAAAAAGTCAAGTGGCCCAATGTCAGGGGTGCCGGGCAACTCATCAGAGGAATGGAAGATGTGGGGGGCAGTATCTTGAAAGGGAAACTGATGTGTGTCCCTACTGTGCGCCAGGCCAGGGCGAGGCACTTTTGTATATTGCTTGCTTTGATGTACCCTACTCTCCTGAGGCAGGTGTGTTCTTCCCAGCTTTACAGATGAGGAAATGAAGGTTGGGATGTGGTGACTGTCCCTGTCACCCAGAGGGTACCAACTAGTTGAACCTGAGCTTCATTCGGTTGTCCGGTCGGCACCTGGGTGTGTCACTGTGCCCGGGCCTGATGGAGCTGGAGCTGACCTCCCTGCCTTCTGACGGGAAGATGGGGTTCATTCTAACAGAGAGGGAGTGGGGAAAACAGTGGCACAGTCCTGGCAGCCCCACGAGCCGTGAGACAGGACGCACTTATTGAGTGGCTGCTGTATACCGCTCCAGGCACTGGCTATATAGCTGTAAGTGAAAGGGGCAGAGGCCTTGCCCTCAGGGAGCTGCCGTTCTGGTTTCAGGCAGACAAAGACACAAAGAGTAGGTGGCAGGTTCCGGAAAAGAGCGGGGGAGCCGCTTTGGCCAACCTTGGCCAAAGTCAGGGAGGGCTTTCTAAGGAGTGAAATCTGAGCTTAGACTCCAGCGGTGAGAAAGCAGCAGCCACACAGGGGTCTTGGGGAAGAACTCCCAGGCAGGGGACATGGGAGTAGGAAGAGAGACAGTGGCGAGTGCGTGAGGACCTGGAGACAGGAAGGGGCGATGGGGCAGGCAGGGGCCCTCGAGGGTTTTTTCTGAGTCTGTGGAGAAGCCACTGGAGGGAGTTAATCAGAAGAGAGATGCGATCTGATTTATGCTTTAGAAGTTCGGTCTGGCTGCTCTGTGGAGGAGGAGCAGAGGAGGGGCAAGAGAGGAAGCAGGGAGAAGGCCATCGTGTCTTCCAGGTGGGTGAGAGGGGGCAGCTCCTGGGACCTGGGCTAGAGTCAGTACGCCTGCTTAGGAGCTGGACCGTAGGGTGCTGGCTGCCAGCGGGTGGAGGGGGGGGGGTGGGAGGGATGCCCTTGTGTGTGGAGTGCACTGGTTTGTGAGGTGTAACACCCCTGCCATGGCCGACTTGAAGCTGCTCTCTGACAGTGAAGGAAGCACGTCAGCTCCGGTGCACCCGGCGCAGCCAGCTCCAGCACAGTGCTGCTCAGCGGTGGAGGGAGGGCAGGCAGGAACCACGGAGCACTACACGGTCTTTGGTAGGAGCGCCTGGGTGGTTAGCAGGGACACCCACTGGGGGAAAAGACCAGCGATGCAGAGAGGGGGACAGGGAGTGGAGGGAGAATTCTGGTCTGGTGTGGCCATGTGCATTATTAATGCATATTACACATCAATTTCAGAGGTTCTGGTGCACTTTATCTTGTTTAAATGATAATCCTTCCAAAAGCCATCAGTTTGGTGGTTTCTTCTCCATTTACAGAACCATAAACTGGGGGTGAAAAGGGGCCAAGAACCTTATCCGAGCTTGCACAGCCAGGAAATGGCAGTTGAACAGGAACTTAGCTGGGTTCGCAGCCACGCCGAGAGCCTAACCACGGCACGTGCCGCCCCCAGAAACCATGTCATCGTCCGTCTGCGCCACATTTCCTGGGGGTTGGAAAGTGGGTCTTTAGAAAGTCTGGAAGCCTTCAGACCAAAGCCAAGACTGCTGAGTGGCTGCCCAGAGAGCACATCTTCCTCTCAGACATGTTGCGTGGGGCGTGGCTTTTTTGCGTTTCGTTTTCGTTCCTGTCCTTTGACGAGGGGGAGCTTTTCACTTTTCTTGTTTGTTTTATTGGCCTGTGCAGTGTTTTTAAAAAGAAAAACTACATGCAATTGCTTTAGATGTGTGTGTATTCTCTGGCCACCACCCCAGGCTCCCCTATTCCCTCCTGTCTCACCACCTGCCTGCTTTACACGCGTGTGACCTGGTTGGCCCAGGAGGCACTGCTCTGCAGGAGCCAGGTAGCATGGCCCCTGCCGGCTGGGTCTCTGCTTGGTCCTTGCATATCAGGGAGTGAGCCGCTTGGCTCCCGCCTCTACCCCCAGGTACCCTGCCCCTGGGGCCTGTGCTGTGTGCCTTGCACTCAGCTGCTCCCTTCCCAACCAGCACCAGCCACCAAAGGCATCATTGTTCTTCGGCAGTAAGAACTGATCTTTCTGACTCAGCAAACACTGAAACTCTCTCCCCGGCTGTATTACTGTTATTAGTTTGCTAACATAATGAGCCTTCGGGGTGTTGTTTCTCTCCACCAGCAGCCTTTTACCCTTTCTTTCTGGTCATATAATCAATGCTACAGCGCACTTCAGCATCGCCAGCTGAGTGGAATCTGTGGTCGGGAAGCCGGAGGGGAGCACCTGCCCGCCGTGGTGGCTGCCACCTGCCTGGCTCCCTTGGACCGAGAGGGCCGTGCTGGGCTTGATTACCTGAAGGGGCATAGCAGGGTTGACAGGGAAGTCTCACCCCAGAGTGGGCATGTCCAGGAGGTCCCGAGCACAGCTCCGGGGCTGGCGGCACTTTCCAGAGCCAGGGAGGAAGGCCCGCCTGCCTCATCTGGACAAGTCCGTGCATTCCCAGTGCAACCAGTTCCCCCAGAGGAAAGTTCCCCCAGTCTTAGGGCCCCAGGCAGGTGCACTGGGAACGCAGCAGGGCTGCCAGACATTTCTGATCAGGCACCTCTGTAGGGAAAAATGTGTCAGCCTATATCACATATATGTATTTATATATTTTAATATATTGATATTATGTATAAGTTATTATGTCGTAATTATGTTAGACATTTTTATAATATCATCAATATATATTTATAGTATGTAGATGAGGACAAATGGAAAACTGCAGGTTAACTAGAAACTGTGACGTCGTCTTCCTCGCCCTGTGGATCCTGGTGCTACACTCCCTCCCAGTCCACCCCCACCCCTGCCTCGAGCCCGCCGGCCTGGAGCTAGTGCAGCAGAGGGCACGCTGGGTGGTCAGAAAACTTGGTTCCAGGTCCCCGGCCTGCTAATTAATTTGCCGCATGCTGCGAGAACGTCTCCTTGCCTCCCTGCCTCACTCCTCCAGGCCTGTGTAAATGTCACTTCCATAGGTCTTTTCACGCCGCCCGCCCCCTAAATTAGGAGCCCACCCCACTGTTACCACGTCTTCCCTTACCTGCTTTATATGTGTTAACAGTACTCACTGCTACCTGACATATTCTTATATTTCTCCTTTGTTACCTGTCTTCCACCATGTACGCTCCGTGAGAGCGAGGATTATATGTTGTTCCCCGCTGCGTGTCTGGCACAGAGTAGGAACTCAACAAATACTTGTCGATGGAATGGATGCACCTTTTCTCTATATAACCTAATACTGCTTAGAAAACTTCTGTCATGGAAGAGAAATGAAACATGACCTTAATGCTTACAAGGAGGATGCAGAGGGTGGAGGTGACATCGTTTTGAGGAGTATCTGCTTTGATGGCAGATGCCGTTGTTGTCTTTACCCATGGGTGGGGGTCAGAAGCTGCAAGCAATTGGACCTCCGCTGACTACCAGGCACTATGCTAGGGATGATTGATAGATAGATAGATAGATAGATAGATAGATAGATAGACAGACAGATGGATGTAAGTGATTTCATCTTCACAGTAACCCAATGAGGTAGTTTCGTTATCTCTATTATATAGATTTTTTTAAAAAACAACAACATAAGGCCCAGAAACTCAGGGGCTTCTAATCCGAAGCACCTAAGGCCGTGGGTGGCACAGGGCGGGCACACGCCATCTGTGGGATGAAAAAAAAGCCCAACGCTTCACAATCCCAGAGCTTGTCAGGCTTTCCCACCGCGTCACCCTCGTGGAAGGGACAGCGAGTGTGTTTCCGGGAAGCTCTAAGGGAGTTGCCTGGCACAGCCCGCTTCACGCCCGGAGTTTCTTTGGCATCTGGCTTTTTATTATTTTAATTTCTGTGAATTTTCACCTTTCCTTCATATAGTAAAACAAACTCCTCTTGTTTGTTTTACTATAAAAATGATGCTTTTGATTACTTAGCCACTTACATTACATTTTTTTTTTAACCGTTAGTTAAAGCTGCCACTCTGCATGTACCCTGTGGGTGGTATGCTCCCGGAGTGAGCTTTGTGCACCAGGAGTCTCCAGCCCGGGGCGCAAAGGCCACAGTGGAGCCTCGTGTGGGGCCTGGTCTCTCCCCTGCCCGTCAGCGGGATCTCATGCCACTTGTCCCTGTGCAAACATGGCTTGTCCAGAGGACACGGGATGTTCACTTCCAAGCCTGAGCCATCTGTCGTTTCAGACCTGGATGGTGGCTGCACCTGGGCGCACGGGGCCTTCAGCAAACAGTGCCTGGCCCAGCCCCCTGATAAGGGGCTGCTTGCCAAGCCGAGTTTATAGCTCTGCCCTTCATCCCCAGGCAGAGAGTGTGTGAGGAGAGAATAAAACATCCCAGAAGCTGGTGGAACAACCTTGCTGATTCGTTTTATACAAACCAGAGGTCCAGTGTGGTATGTGAAATGGACCACTGAGAGCCCGCTAAGCTTGGATGTCAGAGAGCTAAGGGCCCTGGAGGAGAAGGACCCACTTCTCAGGACAGTGCTTCCATGACTGAGTTTCCCATCAACCTCCCTGACGAGGGAATAAAGGTGGGCCACTGACTCTCAGCTAAGGGTTCTTCATTCCTCAGGTCTTTGTTGGCCTCTTCCTGAAACCCGGCCCGTGTGTGTCCAGAGTCACATAGTGGTTTAGAACCAGAAGGGCTGTTAGACACCATCTGGCCCTCGAATTCCACAGATGGGAACCTGAGGCCCAGACACAGATAGGGAGGCCCTGCCCGTTGTAACACGCGTCACTCGTGCCCTGGCTGTCTGCGCCTTATAGAAACACCTGAGGCTGTGTTCAGCTGTTCCCGTCCAGTTGTCCCCCACCTGATGGATGTGTCATCAAGCCAGGACCCAAAGGCAAGGCAAGAGGTGAGGAGAACGAGGAAGTGGCCATAGAGAGGCGGCCACCATGACTTGGGCAGTTTGGCTTCCTCCCTATGAAGGACTGGCTTGGTCCCTGTGCAGACCCAGCCCAGCCTCTCCATGGCCAGGTCTCAGCTTCGAAAGCCCAGGGTGGCCGGCTCTGGGAGCATCGAGAGGTGGCTCCGGACAGACTCACTCTTACCCAGAGAAGGGACTCCCTTCACTCGGGTCTCTGCCCAAATGTCACCTCTTCCAAGAGGCCTTCTGTGACACCCCGTGTTAAAATAGCAGTCCTCATCACTCACTGTTCCCTTACACCACTTAGCGCTCCTGCGTTTATTTTAGCACCACCTCGCACGTGTCTGCTCACCGCCGCCCTCCCTTTCCAGAATATGTGCTCCCCGAGAGCCAGGTCCGCATCTCTGTTGTTTACTGCTGTATCTCCAGAACCCAGAAGAGTATCTGGCATGCTCTGTGTGCTTAATAAATATTTGTTGAATGAATAAAAGAAGGAATGGGGGATTGTGGAGAGCAGGAAGAGCTGGGCACAGTGGCAGAGTATTGGGAAGAAGGGGGCAGTTCTGGGAAAGATCAAGAGAGAGGGAACGGACAAGAAGGAACTGGATGGAACCAGGGGCCCTTGTGAGATGTGGAGCACCCAGAGGTGCTTAGGGAGTAGCCAGTAGTGGTGGGCACTGGGGAGGAGGTAGGAGGGGGATTGGAGAAATAGTAGGATTTAGGGGAACAACTGGGACGGGCTGGGTCAAGGAAGAGAGTGGGCACCTCCTTGCTTTCTGATCCACATAAATAAATCTGAACGCAGGCCGTGTTCAGGGGGCTGCTTCAGGAGGCTCATCTGTGATTCTTTCCAAAGTCACCAGGCTTAAAACGAGGCAGGGGCACCTGGAGGCGAGGATTTTTGAGTCTCTGGTAATCCCGAAGGGGCCTCTGTTACTTGGAGGCTCAATAGCCTTTTTACCCAGCAGGGCGGGGCCATTGGCAAGGCGGAGCCTGGTCCCAGGAGACAAAGTGTTTCTCAGTGACAGTGTCATCCACGTGGCTGCCCGCAAGCACGGTCCCCATTTGGGTGGCGGATCAGAGCAAGGAAGAGAATGTGGCCGCTGGAGGGGCCCCCAGACCAGCTGGCCCGTTCCCACCTATTGCGGAAGGGTGAATGGGACTGGTGCACGGAGCAGGCAAAGGGGCCGCCCAGGGGCACACAGCAAGGCCATGGCAGGGCCCGGGCTGGAACCTGCGTCTTTTTTTTTCAATTTCACTTTACTATTGCTGGGATTTTGAGGTCCCTCCCTCTGACAGCTTCCCCTACAAAAAAAAAAAAAAAAAAAAAGTCCCTAAAACCTTGACAAAGGCCTGATCCTGCTCTAACATGATGGGTCATCTCGAACCGTGTGAGTAAGGCAGCTGCTGGAGACGCTCACACACCTGCAGAGATGTGCCCAGGGAGACAAATGTCTCCAGGTAGAGAAAGTGGTTCCAAGGAGACAGGCGTTTCCCAGGCTCATCTGCCTTGGGATTCGGTTCCATGAGCTTCTAACATGTTGTAAACCTCCCCTCCTACTCCCCCCCCCCCCCCCCCCGCCACTAAGTGTAAGGTCAAATAAGTGTAGAAAATGCTGTCTCCTACACCCATGTAGGGGAGGGACACAGTGGACTTGAGCAAATTGAAGACTCTGAGAAGTCCTGCAGTCAAGGAAAGTCCCTGCAGGCGGCCCCGAGCTTCCCACACTTGTTTGACCTCAGAAGTCTTTCGTGTGAAAAACTATTGGCCTCGCACAGAGCCGGTCTTCCCCCAGCCACAGACCAACCAGATCGCTCACACAAGGCAATACTGAACTTTGCTTTTTTTATTGTATTCGAGGCTGGGTTTTTCTTTAATAGTAAAATGTATTGGAAAAATACAATGTACAGCCTCCTCCGAAGGGGTGGGGGTGGAGTGCCGTCCAATGAACTTTTTGCTCCTTTAACTAGAAAGACAGCTTCACAAAGACAACTCCTCTTCTTTATACCCCACGATGCTGTTTTTGTTGTCCTAAGGTAGCCTGCAGGCTCTTTCCATTTTGGGGAGGAGAGCAAAACATGTCCTCTACACAAATGGCTTTCAAGGCAGGCCCCAAATGATGCAGCCTTAGGCAGGTGCACCAGTGGCCATCCCACGGTCTGGGAGGCAGAGAGTACCACCGTGCGGAGGTGGGTGTGCATCCTGCATCACCAGGGAACCTTCGACACAGCATCCTCACCTGTAGGGTGGGGCGTATATAGTACCTCCCTGGGGTTGTCTTGAGGACTGTGTGAGATTAGCATTTGGACTGTAAAGCCAGTACTTCCTGAGCACCTACCCGAAATATCGTCATTGCAAGAATGGGATCCCCGTGTAGGCAGCAACTTTGTGTTGTCGGCTCCCGCACACCCAGTGTCTGGAACAGGGGATGGCGCAGAGTAGATGCTCAGTGAAGATGGGTTGAGTGAATGAAGGAGTGAGTGAGCAAACGAAAGGGTGGTCTTCCTCCCTGCATGGGAGCCAAGCAGGTTTCTGAGGGTCGGTTTCAGGCAAAGTAGGCACCAGGCTACCAGGGAGCTGCTTTCTGCAGAGGCTTTTCCTCCCTCTGCCCTGTCCTCTCTGTGTATGAATGAGGAGCCAGCACCCAAGAGGATGCAAGTCACGGGGTGGAACTCAGAAGCAGAGCGTGAGATGATTTCCTAGAAGGTGACAGCGTCACCTGAGTGTGTCGGGCCTCGAGGCTCCAAGCCTCGTGGATTCTATTCTGGTTCCTACACACAGGTGTGTGTTTGTCCGGGCCGGAGACGAGCACCGTTATCTTTGGAGTTTCGCAGGGAAGATGCCGCCTGTGGAGCTACTTCTGGAGGCCTTAGTCAAAGAGGGGCCAAGAGCCCCTTGGCCATCCTGAACTCTTGCCCCCAAAGGCTCACATTCCCTCTTCTGCGGGTTGGCACCGCAGACGGCATGCTAACCCTTGGCCTGCTGGTGTTGATTTTACCCCCACCGGAGGAAGCAGAACCAAGGCATTGCACCAAAATAAGCAGCCCAGGCTCTGCGCTGACCCAGCTCTGTCAGGAAACGTGATGCTGATTTGTCCCAGCCTCTCCACCTTCAGTAACCTCAGCTCTGCCTGGGCGCCTAAGCCCGGGGGTTGATTCCACTCCATTCCACAGCAGTGTGTCCATCCAGAGAGCCACACTGCATTGTTTTATTCCTAAAGGAGCCAGGGCTTACTCCCAAAGTAAGGACTGTGAATGGCCCTACCCTCCCCATCTCTGGCTGGAGGTGAAAGGTGACCCTCCAAGGAGAGTCTACCTGTCTCACCCTCCATGGCCAAAGAACCCAGTCACAACCAGTTTAAAGAGTGGCTCAAGCCTGAGCTAAACCTGTGCGACCAGCCAGGCCCATGGCCTCGGCCCTCTGGCCCAGAATGTCCTTAGGCTGGGGATGCTTGTGGTTGGGGAGGGATGTTTGTATCAGCTGATCCCTGGAGAGGGCGTGGATGCGGATCTTCCAGGCCTGCAGCTGAATGTCATCTTTCAGGACATGCAGCTGGAAAGAGGGGTTAGCTGTGATTCAGCCAGGCCTGCTGTCCCTCAGGCTCTCGCCTGGGGTTCTGAGGACCAGTTCAGAGGGTTCTCACCCAATGCAAAAGCCTAGGTGAGCCTGTGAACTGTTTCAAAGCTGACTCAGCGTCTCCCTTCTGCAGCTTCCATTTCTCCAGCCCCTGGGTCATTAGCTTCTCCTTTTCAGAGTCTTATTTGAGGTGTAGGACTTCTTGAGGGCAGGTAGTTCAGAATAGGACCAGCCCTCCCCTCCACCCCCAACGCTCCTGTTCTAGCGACCATACCGGGCGTGCGGGGGGGGGCCCTTTCCAATGCAAAGATTCTCCAAGAGAACGCATTCTGGCCTGAAGAATTGAGGAAAGCAGTCTACCTCCCTCTCCCCAGCCATCTGCCTGGGTCCAAAGCCCTGCCCACTTGGGATGGTGAGCCCACGGCCATCTGCAGCTGCCCTGCACCTGGCTCGTTCCCCTGCAAACGTCATGCGTGTCTCTCTCACCCCCAGCTCCTTGGGGAGTTAAACCTGGTGCCAGGTGCTTAAGTGCCACAATGCCGCCCATCCTCTGACCAGGCAGAGATGCCTGGCCACAACTCACAACTCTCCAGGTGCAGTTGTAGGAGGAGGAGAGGAGGGAGTATCAAGTTTCCATGCCCTCAAGAGGGCTGATGATGGAAACAAGGTCTGTGTCCTAGTGTTTGACTCTCTCTGAGAAATTCCAGGACTTCCGTTTGATTGCAGGTGGTTCGGGATGTTAATAAAAGTCTCCGTCTATGTAGACCATCCACAAACAGAGACTTAGAACCTTAGAGAGGAGAGGGCATGTGGCCCAGCCTGCTGATAGACGAAGGTGCTGGCGCCCGCAGAGACCGCAAGGGCGGCAGGAGGCTAGACCACCTGGAGGGCAGCCCAGGTGGGCGGCCACCACTGCTGCTCCAGCCTCCACCCATCTGCCATTTCCCCTCGGCTCCTGTGGGCCCCTTAGGGTCCACATCAATCTAAAACTTGTCCTCAAAGGCAGTGCTCATGGTGGAAAATTCCATTCTCCATGGGACCTGGATGGAGGCATGGAGCATGCCCTGCCCTCCCCAGGCCTCCCTGGCTGTCCTGCGTGGGGGCTACAGCCTCCGCGTCCTTCACCTTCCATGCTCATCACCCAGCTCTGTCCTGGGGCTAAGAAAGGGTAACTCACCTGGTACCTAGTCACTTGCCTGTTGGACTCAGGTGAATGTGCGGTGATTCTAGCAGGATGAGATGTCTAACTTCATCACTGATGTGTGTAGTTCTCACATCCGTTTGTAACACAGGGAGGGAAATGAGGTGGCACTTTACGTGACTCAGGTAAGCCTTTGTCATTTGAAATGATCACAACACTACCCTGGTTCCACCTGAGATGGTGACTGTTCGAGTGGCAGCCCATTTTGACATGGCCTAAAGGTAAAGTCCCTGTCAGCCCAGTCCCCGGCGAGGTCAGGCGTTCACTCTGCACCCCACTTCTTGGGTGAAGAGGAAACGATGTTCTGCCGTCGTCGCTTTCCGGATCTGTCCTGCAGCTGCTGAGCTGGAGGACCTTTGCCGGCACATCCACACCCATCTACTGGGGGGGAGAGGACAGGGGTCGTCTGGGCAACTCTGGCTGTAGTTTGACCTGAAGAATCGAACCTCAGGCACTACTTGCAGAATATAATGTGTTAGAGAAAGGAGAGCCCAGGTTAAATTGTACATTTTCTATCTCACACACACACACAGAGGTATCGTTCAGTTTGAATGCATGAAATTAACTGTCAGTGGTAGATTGGAAGAGAGTATGGGGAGGGCTGGTGCCCTCCTTGGAGACCCTAGAAATTTCCAAATATGACTTCCAAATAGGTCTGAGCGGCACTGGTCCAGGCCAGCCCAGTCAGTTTAGTTGTCAAGGTCAGAGAGAGAAGTACTGGTCTCTGGCCATCCTGGAAACAAACCTCCTGGCTCCCAGTCCAGTGCTCTGCTTCACTCCCCAAGTTACTTTTCTCCTGCAGTGACCTTTCCAAGCGGTCCATGACTCACCCGAGCAAACTGGTCACCTGGCATCACCGTCACACCCGCAGATTTGCTCCCAAACTCGGCGGTCCTCTGTAAGCATCACGTACCTTGTGGCTTTGAATGACTTCTGTTTGCTTCACAAAGTTGGACTTACCAATGGAGAATGAAGTGTTACCATTATTAAATATTTTCAGCTTCTGAACACACTCTGAAAAAAGCAGTCAGAAGCGCTTCCCCCAATGGCAGGGTTGCGGGAGTGTGTGGCTTTGTGCATTTGGATGTCTGTGTCTCGTTCCACCACTTCCTGCTGGGTGGCCTTGGATAACTTTGTCTGGGCCTCAGTTACCTCATCGAGCTATAAGACGGGGATAACAATAGAACCAATTGCATCAGGTTGTGAGGATGAAGTGGAATGCTCAGCACATTGCCTGGTACATAATAAGCACTCAAAGATTAGTTCCTAATGTCATCTTCTCCCTCTCTTGTGTTTAGATGGGTCTCTTATCATTGTGGGTGTTATCCACCAACACAAGTAAATACGGTGCAAAGAATGTGAAGAATCAAAGAGCAATGGCCCAGGCGTGTACCCTGACTAGGAATCGAACCAGCGGCCCTTTGGTTCACAGGCCAGCACTCAATCCACTGAGCCATATCAGCCACGGCAAAAGATATTTTATTAAGCATTTACTATGTGCCGCACACAGAGCTGCACATTGGGGTTAAGAAGACAGATGTGGTCCTAGCTTCAAGAATCCCACCCTTGTCAGAGAAGAAAGGCATGTAGTAGGGACGTACCAGGCTGCGGGGTGTTGCCACATGGATGCCGTGTGCTGGATGGGGGGAAAGCCATGCATTCTGGCGGCCACCCCACTGTTCGAACCAGAAGAACGCAACCATGTCCTTGGAATTCAGTCTGTGTAAATTTAACTCCAGGGGGGAAAACACAGCCGTTCCATTTCTAAACTGGAATCCCCCCCCCATGTGTTTTTGGGAAGCACAGATGCCTTGGTGTTCTCCCTCTAACAATAACAGAGATTGTTCGCAATTATGAATGGCTCTGGTTGACTTCAGCTCCAACAAAACCATGAATCATTTCGTAACTTCTGAAACTGCAGAGAAATAACAAACACTCTGGCTCCAGGAAAAAAAAATGGACACATTACAGAGCACAAAGTTGTCTAAATTAAAATGTGAGCCCTTTTTAGTTTGTTCATGTTGCAGCTGCACATTGCAAGGCCAGCTGGCAATGGATAAAAAAGCCAAGTTCAGTGTCCAGGTACCTGGGATACCACTTGTACAGTTTCATCTGCCTAATTCGTAACGAGCCACGATACAACTTCCTTTATCCATCTGTCCGAAAGCTTTGAGCCAGAAGCGTTATTTCCTACATTTTACCACATTCTGAGGAAGACAGGGTAAAAGGAGAAGCATGTGACGGAGGGTCTCTGTCATGGATCCCCATCACAGAAACCCGCATGCACAAACGTCCTTTGGTGGGGCCACTGTTTTTAGCAGACCTGTTGAATCCTCCTGATACTTGGCCACCAGATGGGTTTTCAAAAGGTGGTCCCCAAGAGGGTCAGGTCTCTCCGATCGGTGACAGCCTGTGAAGCACCCTGTGGGCCTGGGATCTGAGCAAGGCTGAGATACAGGTTGGCAGCTCTTTCTCTCCCCCTAATCTGGAAAGGTGCATCCTTTCTTCAAAAGGTGCATCCTGCTCAGAGACACGCAGGTGCTTTCAGAGGCGCGGCTGGGCTCTAAGGTCTCGGAGCTGAGACCCGATCGGGCGTGGAGGAAAACCATTCCACAGTCTAGAGTCCCGCTTTCCTGTCCTGTGACGTTCTTTGTTAACATGAGTCATGTCAACACAGCTGTAAGAATGGGCTGAAAAGATACTCCTTTTGGAAAGCAGGCTCAGGGTGCCATTGTTTCCCCCAGCGCCGCTCCCGGTGTGCCTTGTCGCCCCGGTGTGGAGATGCTGCCGTGCGTTTGTCCTTGCTGGGGGGCCAAGGCAGACAGCAGTAGCCTCGGACCCCCGGGCACAGCGTGTCCGTCCACACACACGTTTATTCTTAACAGCATTTGTGTTACACAATCGATACCTGTTTATCATAGACAAATTAGAACGCAGGCAGACTTTAAAATGGAAGAAGATAAATATGGCCTGTATTCCCACTACTCAGGGAGAGCACGGTGCATGGACCTGCACACTTCTTTCAATACATGTGCGCATGTTTCCAAACAAAAATGAGCATCAAACGGAACACATCATTGGTTTCCCCTCCTTACATTCAATATACACAGTGGACGTTTTCCTAGGTCAGCGAACATCAGTACATGTCACTTCGTGTGCCCTGTGGGTCCCTTGGAAGAGCTCTCATTTCTTTCTCCTCGCCTTCGGAGATGGAGACCATAGAAAGTATCCTTTACGCCCTCATCACACACTCACATCTTGGGCACCTTTGAAAGTTTTGCGCTGGCCCATTACAAACAGCCCCCCTGAGACCCGTCCCAGACTGAGTTGTGATTATGAGTATGTTCAGTCCATCAGCCATTGCCAAGGTGATGGCCAGCTTTTGCACCATGGAAACCATGGGAATTGCCCTGGTGCCCCTCAGAAGCACTGAGTAGGTTGTCCCAACAAAGAAGAAGGGACAGTGTTTTAGTAGAACTCCCTTTGGTAACTAGATGCTTTAACAAAAGCGGGTGGACCAGCATTCCCCTCCCCAGCCTAGGATTGAAAATCCCCCAGGGACAGAGAGGGCTCTGAGGACGGGCAGCAGCCCTCCCTGTCCCCAGGTGCTGGGCCTAAGTCACCACCAGATCAGAATATCTGTTTTCTTTTGGAGTCTACACCCAAAGATGCTGAGACACCATATTCTCCAGCATTTAACAAAGAATTGTTTCAGTGATGAATCCTAAAGATAATTACTGAATGTTTGTTATGGGTTGGGGATGAGTTAAGAATTTCCATATTTAGGGCCGATTGGCTAATGTGGGAAATACCGCATACAGTCCAGGGGCTGGACCCTTGCAAATGGCATCGTTCGTTATCACTGGAGCCTTCAGCCATGAACCTCCTTACCGAGGCAGACGAATAGGATTGTCATTCATGCATTCATTAAAGGACAGCAACACAGAGCATACAGCGCCTTAGAGTAGGTGACCTGGCAGAGTGTGGCAGTGCCTTTGGGGGTTGGGGCTCTCAGCAGACTGTCCTGAGCCCTTCAAAAAAGCAGCCCTATCTCCCAAAAGGTGCTCACAGGTCAAGCTTTTGAGTCAGAAAACAACTTGCCATTATCCCCTGGGGCTGCAGCGATGAATGAGTGAGTGAGTGGCCTGGAGACTGAAGAAGCATCAGGGTTCACACGGCACGCCCTGAATTCATGGTTGGGGCACAGCCAGCCCCTGATGTGGTCTCACAGAGGAGATGGGGACCCTTCCTCCAGTGCATCTGAAAGCCCCCTCTGCAGCTCCAGGGAAGTTTCTTCGCATTGGTTTCAGCTCAGTCTGTGCCGGGCTTAGGGGTGTTAAGAGTCAGGCTCAGAGATGCTCTCTCTTGTGGACACCACTCCCCCGAACCTGCCTGTCTTGTCTGGTTATGGAAGGCATTAGCTGTCCCCCTTATCCAAATTCAGGTTAACAAACCGTCATTGGGCACCTGCTCTGTTGCCTCACCTGCAGGCGTCTGTGAGGGGCAGGTCTTGGGAACCCAGCCGTGCTGCTGCCACGTCCCAAGGTGGGCCATGCGGGACTCTCGTACAGACCCCAGAGAGCTCTGACGCTGCTCCTGGGATGTGTCCCAACGAATTCAGTTCACTTTGAGGGTGACGACGCCTGGGGCCTGTGCTGCGATGCCACCATCCGAGGTGCCAGTGTGATCGAGCAGCAAAGCTGGGAGGTGAAGCGTCGCTTCTCAAGCCCCTTGCTCATCACCGATGTGGTGCAGGAGGTAACTGTACGTGGCACACCACGCAGTCACCAAGTGGGGTGAAGTGAGCCCCTCCGCTCTTCCAGTCCTTCTGATCAAGTCAGGGGGAGAGTTTCAGCTGGGCACCAGCACGTCTTTAACATCTTTCCGAGGACTTGCTAATCTTCCCTTTCAACAAAGAGCATTTTATTGTATGGTTTTGTTTCCTCTGTGTTTGCTTTCCTGCCTGTCTACTATTTAAAGCATGCAATACAGGTTATCCATTTAAGGCAGTGACTGATGTGAAGTTTGCTTTTTAAGTAATAAGATAATGTTTGTTTCTAGTACGAAGAATTAAGTTAAACCACCCAGCTAATCACTATGGTAGCATGTGCCTATGGCTAAAAGTCGTGAGGGTGGTCCTTGAGTGACCTAAGTTTGGGAAATGCTCAGTCAGACCTGCGTCTTGCCTCACCATGCGGTTCAGTGTCTCTTCTTGCCAGGGCAGCTGAGAAGGAATTTAGGTTGAGTGCATGTGGCTTATGTCCCTCACGGCAGCTCCTGATTACAGGCCTGTGCTCGCTGAACATGACCGGAGGTCATGCTGTCTGTCCGCTGGCAGAAACCCCGGCCCGAGCCTCAGTGGGAAGCTGCGCTAGGGTAAATGAAAACCTTGGACTTGGGAGTTGCTTGTACCGTACCTGAAAACGGCCAGCATCCCTGGGTGGTCACCGCTAGAGTTAGGGGGTACCAGGGAGGTCACTCAGCCCACTCTCCCGGCAGCCTCCGGGGCACAGTGGTAACAGCAAAAGCACTGATAGCAGCCATGTGTTGAACTCTTGCTACATGCTGGCGCTTCACCTGGGTTACCTTACTTCTCATAATGCGTGGAGGTTATGGCAGTAGTGGCAATCGTCCGAAAAGGACGAAGAAGAAGGAAGATTTTTAAGTTAATATTTATTGAGTACGCTCTTCAAAATGATCTACAGATTCAACGCAAGGCCTACCAGCATCCCAGATGCCTTCTTTGTAGAAACTGACCAGCTGACTCTAACATCCATATGGAATCTCGGGGCCTAGGACAGCAACGCAACCCTGAAGGAAGGAAAGTAAAGTAGGACTTAGACCTCCCGATTGCAAAACTTACCACAAATCAACAGTAATCAGCACTATCGTGTTGGTAGGGATATAGATCAATGGAATAAAATTGAGAGTCTAGAAATAAACTTACACATACATGGTCAACCGACGTTTTACAAGGGCACCACACCTACTCAGTGAGGAAAGAGCAGTCCTCTCAACAGTGGCGCCGGGGCAGCTGGATAGCCACGCGCGAAAGGACGAAGCTGGACCCTGCCCTCACACCATGTACAAAACTATCTCAAAATGGATCAAAGAGCTAATTGTAAGAGCAAAGCCCACACAACAGGGGTAAATCTTCATGAGTTTGCTAAGGCGTTCTTAGAGAGGACATCAAAAGCACAAGCAACAAGAGAAGAACAGGTAAATTAGACTTCATAAGAATTAAAAACCATTTTGCTTCAAAGGATGTCTTCCTAAAAGCGCAAAGACAACCCAACGAACGGGAGAACATATTTGTAATTCATATATGCAGTAAAGGGTTTGTCCCCAAAACATGTAAAAACCTTTTATAGCTCAATAATAAAAAGACAACTGTCCCAATTAAAACATGGGCAGAGCACCTGAAGAGACACCTCCAAAGATGATATACAAATGGCCAATAAGCACATGAGAAGGCGCTTAATATCATTAGCCATGAGGGAAATGCAAGTCAAAGCCGCGAGATGTGGCTTAACAGCTGCTACGATGGCTAAAATCGACACGCCGAGGCTGTGGCGAGATCAGAGCCCTCAACACTAACGGTGGGAATATGAATGGGCAGCAAAATGGCCAGCACTGCCTCGGACAATTAAACGCAGAGTTACCTTATGACCCTGTGGTCTGGCTTTATGACTCCATGGTTGGAAAACAGCCCAAATCGACAAATAGACCAACGAAATGTGGCATTTCCGTACAATGGAATATTATTCAACCACAGGAAGGAATACAGTACTGCTGTACCAGCGGTAAAGGCAAGGGTCCCTGTCCTTGGGGACTCACCAGCTGCTTGAACACAAGTACATAAGAGAGAAGAAAGCCCAGGACACACTGTCCGGGTAACCATCTCCAAGACTTAAAACTCGGAGACCTTGGTTAAGGCACAGCATCACCGGGCCTCTGTTTCCTCATCTCTTAAAGTGTGTCTTAGGCTAGATGCAAGGGGGCCCCTCCTACGGCTCTCAAAAGTAGTAATGCAGGTCAGTGGACGACCTTTAGCATTTCTAAAAAACAAAAAATTCTGGTAGAGATTCTATCTGTGATCAGGCCCCACAGGCTAACAAGACCGTGGAGTGTCTTTGCTGTTGGCTGGAATTACACCTGACCAGGCAGTAACCCCGGTTACCTTGGGCTGATGAGAAGCTCTGATTAGCAGTTACATATCTGACTCTGCTTCACAAGAAGAAGAAATTGAATCCTTCATCGCTGGAGAAGTGCTGTGTCGTGGAACAAGCCTTCATGGCCTGCGTTCTGTGGCTACTTGGTGGGGAAGACCAACGGCAGGCTGGGGGCTTCCACCTCTTTGCCAGACTGGGATTCTGCAAGGGCAGTTGACTTTCATGAGACTCACCCTTCCCTGGACTCCCAGCTTCCTCTGGTCACTCAGATTCCAGTGAAGGAGGCTTTCGTCACCACCCAGGAGGTCCCTGTGCAAGGCTGGAGCGAAGGAGGGCCGTAGGTTGGGGGGGCCGGCCACCACAGCCAGGCTGGGCAAGCAGGGTCCTCTGTGCTCTGGGCCACTACCACCTCTTCCCACTCCCTAGCCCCATCCCCAGGTGTGCCTGGGAGGTATAGGCCGCATTGATGCCCCCACAGGTCTCCTATGGCACTAGTGTTCTGGGGCACTCATTTTCAAATTATTTCACTAAAACATTTCCCATTGAGTACAGTATTGCCATTGGGATCAGACTACACTAGGCCACTTTGGACAGCTGGGCCGGGAAGGAGCCCTCAGACAACATTTATGTATGCAGATGCGGAAAGCCTTTAAAAAGGGGCTTCATGTGCCACTGTTGGTCCAGGGAGACAGGGCCTCCGGTAGGCCGATGTGGTCACAAGGACCATTTTTCCAGTTGTAGACATTGGCGCGCGCGCCTTCTCCTCTGTGCAGCTGCTAAATTCGGTTTGTATGGATTTGTCTTGGAATCACAGCCTTGGTGTTCCCTTTGATGCAGCCTGGCTGGGGTGAGGCCCAGGTCTGTTGAAGAAGAGTTCATGGCCCTGGCCAGCTAAAGGCTGGCATGCCCTGGGGCAGCCAGAAAACCTGCTTCACTGACTCATTCATTAACTCCTGAACGTGGCAGGCATCCCCCTAGGTATTTGGGAAGCTCGAAAGAGGTTGATGTGGTTATGTGCCTGACCCGGAAGGAGCTGATAGCTGTACCTAAGAAGGTAAATGTTTTGTAGATGCATGCACTAATCACCCGGATGCAAAGGCGGGAAATACTAGGGCCCCACGCAGGGCTAGGGCACTTGAGTAGAAGGAGCGTTATTGGGCGCTGGAGGCCCAAGGGAAGTTTTCTGGAGAAGACAGCATGTGAGCTGGCCTCTTAGGAGTCGGTAAGATTGGGGAGCTGATATGGTGTACTTTCTCTGTCAAAACATGGCCCTGTGAGAACAAAAAACATTCCAGTTGAGACACCAACAGTACCAAGTTTGGAGGCTGGAACTGGGGGTTGGTGGGGGTGGGGCGGCATTCTTTGAACATCACCAGGGTAAATCACTTCCCCTCCCTGCACCGGGTTTCCTGTCTGCAAATGGTGGGGCCGGTAAGACAGACAGTCAGCTGCTTTCTGCTCCGACATCTGAAAGGCTAGTCCAAGCCCCTTGTTTCTTCGGAGCGCCGATCCGTTGCTGCCACCCATGAGGTGCTCGAGAGGGGCACCAGAAACACCCAGGGAGGCCCGGAGGCCAAGCCACTTGCTCACCAGGTTCATCCTTTCACTTAGCAAATAGCGGGTACCTCTGTGTGCCGGGCCCTGCCCCGGGCACTCAGTGATGAGCGACACAAGCATGGCCTGTGCTCTCGTGGAGCTTGAAAGCTGTCTGGAGGACAGGCACAGACAAATGATCAAACTCACCAGTGAATCTTGTTATAAACTGTGAACAAATGCGGGCACTTTAGGAGAGAGACTAATGAGAGGTGTATAATGTATTGCTAGATTGGACGTGTTTGGGGTGAGAGGCAACAGGATTCAAACCAGTTCTTAGCCAGTCCAGGACACATTCCTTAATGGCTGTGCCCTGCTTCCTGCCGGCTGGGAGCTCTGCAGGGTCGCTGGTGAGTCAGGGACAAAGCCAGCCCTCTTCCCTCACAGCCTGCCTGCCACTCAGACTGCTGCCTCAGGGCACATCCCTGCCTGTGTGACTGAAGGGGACGTGAAACACCCAGACTGTCCTTTCCAGGCAGCTGCTCAGGCCTGACAAGTCTCAGGCCCTCCTGATGCAGTTGTTAAGCTTTCTCCGAAGGCCCAGTTGCAGAAATCCCTGCCAAAGTCTGCTGGCTGAAATCTCAAAGGGCATCAGTGAGGAGCCTCTGCTGTAGGGCTTCTGTGCCCGTGGCAGCACCCCCAGGTCACACCTTGAGCCCTCAGAACCAGGACCCTGTTGCAGGCGTCCCTGGGGCCTGCCACTGCCCAGGACTGGAAGGTGCTGGTGGATGCTGGATGATCAAGTTCAGTTGTCTCCCAGCTAAATGCAGCTTTAAGAAACTTCCCGGCAGGCGCCCAAAGAGAGACGGGAAACAGCAGGTTCATGAAGCAAAGTCCTGTCCCCCTGCCCAGGATCTTCCTTAGGGAGAAGCTCACAGCGTCACCACCCTCCAGCGCCCTGCTGCACACCTTGTCCTCTGAGCTCCAGGTTCCCCCTCACGCACCTCCCCGCCCCTGCCGTCTGTCTGTGGCCAGTCTGCTGCTGTCTGTCCTCCCCGCCCGTCTCTCCTAATCTTTCCTGCAGCCCTTTCCCCACGTGTGGCACCGTTGTCTCTTCCCTGGACACCAGCCTCTTCAAAAAGACTTCAGAGAGCAAAAGTTTGTTAACTGAATTACTTAATCAAACAGGCCTTTTTATTGTGTCCTATTTCGTACATATAAAGAATATGTGGCATCAATATAAGGCATTAATAATAAAATGCCCTCTTTGCCAAGTTAAATTTCCTTTCTGGCCTGACCCTAGGAGAACAGATTCTTTTCTTTCTTTTTTTTTTAATTTTTATTGTTATTCAATTACAGTTGTATGCCTTTTCTCCCCATCTCTCCACCCCACCCCAGCTAAACCCACCTCCCTGCCCCACCTCCACCCTCCCCCTTGGTTTTGTCCATGTGTCCTTTATAGTAGAACAGATTCTTTTCTTCCAGCCATTTCTTCCTCCTCTCCCCTCTATCTCATCGATTGTCCACATGCCTGCTGGAGCAATCGTTGCCCAGTTCAGCCCCCCTCAGTCACCGCCACACACACGTGCATACACACACACGTGCATACACACACGCATGTGCACACACACAACTCTGCACTGTCCAGAGCTCACGGCCCGGGCTGCGGCTGGCCGTCTGAGCAGACCAGAGCCGCCTGCGCCCTGCGCTCTGCCAGCACCCTGCCTTGGGGTGCACAGTTTCCTTTACCTGGAATAACCCCCACCCACAAGTCCCACTGTGCCTGTCACACCCACCTCCCCTTCCAGGCTGCAAGGTGTCACGGTTTTCCTGAAGCCGCAACTATTTCTCCAGTCAGCTGTGCTGCCTCCTCCTCTGAGCCCCATTAGAGCATGGCTGGCTTTTCTTTTCTCTTGCAGCGCCTCTGGCATTTTCCTGCTTTTGATGAAGGTTAGTTTTCTCCCGATCTCATCTCGCATGCTGGAGTATAAGCTTCTTGTGGGCAGCCGCAGTCTTTGAATTCACAGCGCCTAGGAGAATTCCTTGCACAAAATAGATGCTCAATAAGTACCTGAATCAGAATGACTTGAACAGTCCTCCAAAACCCAAGTCACATCCTCTTCCCTGAAATCCTGTAAAAACAGGCTCCCATTTGTCTCCCTCAGGAGGCAGGGGATCCTAGGGCAGGAGTGTGGTTGATTCTTGAGAAATACTGGCTGGATGAATGAATATTTGCAAGCAATTTGCCCAAATTGCTAAGGCAAAAAAAAAATTGTTTAAACTGTCTCACTTATCGATAAATAGCCCCAATGTAAAGATATTTGGAGTTTTGAATTAAATATGTAAAGACAAGGTAATTATGATGCTGAATGTCCACTTTCTCACATACCCGATGAGGGCCACAGCTCCCAGAGTCACTCACGAAGGTGTGACGTCTCTCTGCGGACGTCTCTGGGGACGCGGGAGTCTGAGGGAGACTTTGTGAGGACGGTCTCACTTGTCAATGCCTTTAACAAAACAAACTGCTGCTTTAAAACGACCGCGCTAAGAGAAACAATTCTTTGAAGCAGTTTTTAATAGTCTAACCCCTGTGTGCCTTCTAATCGTACTGGCATAACAAAGGTTAGCGGAATGAACACACAGGAACTGCCACCGCCCTTGACTGTTATTCCTCTTTTTCTGTGCTGTTCTCCCGTCCTGGTTCATATACAACAAAGAAACTTTTCTCTCTGCCAGAAGTGAAATCAGAGTGCTGATGGGATCCTATTACAAACATGAAACCTAATACACAAATTTTGTGGGCATCCACAATGTACACAGTCCCGTGCAGAGAGCAGCAGGAGGTGCAAAAGAGTTGGTCTGCTGAGCGAGTATTCGCCCAGTGCCTGCTCTGTACCTGCAGCAGCGAAGTACAGCGGTGAGGAGACAGAGCCCCAGCTCTCTCTGCGGGGGGGAAGCAGAAACCAAACATACAGCTGTTTGTGTGGAAAATAATACACTAATTAATGAATAATACAAGAATGAACTCTGTGTTTCACATACCTGCACCTGTAAATATACTTGTTCTCACCCCTGTGCAGGAAAAGTAACCTAGCAGGGCCAGGTAGGCTATGAAGAAAAAGAAAGCCAAACAAGAGGGATAGAAGGAGCTGCTATTTTATGATGTTGTCAGGGACATCCCCTTCAAGGCGAATTTAAGCGGAGATTTGAAAGACTTATGGAAGGGAGGGAAGAGTGTTCCCAGCAGAGGGAACAGCAAATGCAAACTCTAGAGGCCCCGAGGTGAAAGCACTTTTGACATGTTTAAGGATCAATCAGAGGCTTTGTGTAGCTGGAGCGCAGAAAGGCGCAGGGGGAATGAGCTCAGGAGAGAGGCTAGGGTGGGCCGTGTGGGGGGCCATGGTTAGGACATGGGCTTTTATTCTGAGCACAGTGGGAGCCCTTGCGAAGCATCGATCTCACTGTGGAGAACAGCCCAGGGACATGGACTAGAGGAAGGGAGACGGTCAGGGGACTGCTGAAGTTATTCGAGAGAGACTGTGGTGGCCCGGACCAGGGCAATGGTGACATAGGGAGGTGGCAGAGCAGTCAGCTTCTGGCAGTGCCATGAAGGAAAGCCAACAGGATTCCCTTTCACATGAATGGGAGGGTCAGAGAAAAAGAGGGGTCAAGGGTAAATCCAGGGTTCTTGGTCTGAATAACTGACAAAATGGAACTACTGCTCTCTGAGACCGAAGAGCCCAAGAGGAACCAGCTTGGGCAGCAGAGTCAGGGGTTTTGTTTGAGCACATGAAGCTACATACGTCTCCTTCTAAGTTCACGGTAGTGGCTGCCAGAACGTGCCTTCCTGTTCAACCCAAATGCGGCCTCAACATCTCCTCCACACTGTGCTTCAGGACCCACCCCTAGAATGAACACTGTCACTCTCCAGGGCTGACGGAGAACCCAGCAAGTGCGCACTGACTCGGGCAGGCAGTGTTGGGGAGATGGGCGTCCCTACGGACTGGCATCCTCTGCGGCAGTTCCCGGGAGCAGAGGAGCTGGAACTGAGCTTTCGTATCACTTAGGGGCTGTTATCCACAAGTGACAGAAAACCCAACTCGGAATGGCCTAAACCCTGTAGGAAATTATTAGCTCACAGATCAAGAAGACTGGAAATTACGCAGCGCCAAGGCTGCCCAAGGAAGCCTTCAGAGACCCAGGCCTTTCCGTCTTTTCTTTGCAGTCTCAGCGAGTTCGCTGGCTCCTTGTTGCAGCAGCTCTAGACGCTGTGGCTTCGTCACCTAAGTCCAGGGGAGCTGAAGGGCCTCACCCTGCCTCGTTTCAGAAGCCTGTATGTCTCGTTGGACAGATTTGGGTCGCATTATCTCTTCTTAAACCAGTCTCTGGATAGAGGACTGGAGTGACAGCAAGGGACAGGGGGAACGTGGATGGCTTGGCCACCAACAGTGTCTGCCCCAGCCTTGAATTGTCCAGAAGAACTGGTCCTGAGAAGTTGGAAGGGAGGGTGTCCTCCCTCGGTGGGCTGACACCAGGTGTAGGTGATGGCTCTTGGTTAGAAAGCAGAGCACGCAGGACAGCGTGTTTCCCTTTGGCAAACATAGCCAGAAACTGAGAGATTCTCGGTCATCCCTGCTTTCATTCTGATTGTGTTATCATCAGACCCTTTCGGTTACAAATCACAGAAATTCTGCCCACAATAGAGTAAATAAAACAGATACGCTTAGCAACACCTGTCACTGGAAGGCTGGGTCCCAGGGTCTCAAAGGTATCAGCACTCGATTTGTCTCCTCTGTTTTCCCTCATTAACGCTCTCAGACGGACTCACCGCTGACGGGTTCACCGCTCCCGGCCACAGGAAGGCTGCCTCAGCCTCTGGCCACCCAGAGACTCAGCTTCAAATCCCATGAAAAGTATGAGTTTGCTTCTGGGTATCCCGGGAAAAGGCTTACTGCTTGCATCTCGCTGATTCTGACCGGCTTGCATTCCCATCTCTGAACCAACCACGCGGCTTTGGGGAATGCCATGCACTCAGACCCCAACTGATGACATGGACCAAATGTTGGGGTGGGGCAGCGCCCCAAACTCCCAAAGCCGGCAAAAAGGTAGGAGGATACGAGGTAATCCCAAACAATAAATATCTGATCCAAGATTCTACCTGCAAATCCAAGAAATAGCTGACACGTTTTGTTTCAACATCCCTCAGGGTGTTTTACAGAATCACTTAACCCTCATAATATCCCCAGAAAGGCGGCTGGGTGGGAATTACCCCATTTTACAGATGTGGGTCAGAGACCTCAAATGATTTATTCGGGGTCACCCAGATAGGAAACAGCGGGCCTGGCCTTTGAACTGGGTCTTCTGACCCCAAGTCCACCGTTGTAGCCCACTCTGCCCACACAATTGCGCCTTACGGTTCTGACGAGCTGTGAATCTACATGCATGCCTGAACAGAGAAGTTCATAAACCTGTACAAGTAAAATCAAGTTGAAGAGTCAGCTCAAGGAGTTACCATCACTCGCAGGCTTGTGATATGTAAATGATAAAATAAAGAACCTCTCATTAAACTCAAGGGCATGTTTTAATAACAGCTAATTAACTTTTGCAAAACAGCAAACCTTTTCCCCTTCCACTGAGATGGGTCCTAGGAAGACGGATGGTAATATAGAACCCCAGGTGGTCAAGAACGAGTTGGATGTTTCTAACGGCCTCCTTTATGGGGAAGAGCTTGCCTGGGGATGAGACTCCTCAGCTCCCCCGCCCTGCCTTCCCCTTGCCAACACACAGGCCATTGTCAGCTGCCAGGCCTGCAGACCCTGGGGCAGGATTCAGTCTGGTCCTGAGGTTGGTACCGGAGCTTTTCCCTGCAGGAGTCATTTCAGTACCTACTGGGATCTCACCCTGAGCTCCAGCTCCAGGCGATCAGCCAGGTTGCCATTTTCTCTGATTCTAAAGCAGCCCATTAGCGTTCTGGGTGTTTGTAAGTACCTTTTCTGGGGCCCAGACAGAACCAGAGGGCTTTAAGCCAGACAGTACCGGCTACTGTCTCCAATTCTCTGAGGCCCCATCTTGGGGCAATACATTAGACTTGCTCCCTGCAGGGGAAGCAATGGGCTGCAATTACAGGGAGAATAGAACTCGTCCTCCAGCCTCAAAGCAGGGCCACTCTGAGAAGGATACAGAAAATTCTACCTCAAGTGAGCCAATCCGTTCAGGAACTTGGGTTTATGATTTATTGAGAACATGCATGAGGCTATGAGGTAAATTATAGGTACTACCCTCTGTACCCATTGGTTACCAGACTCTGGATGGCCGAGCAATAGCAGGACTGGGTGGGACAGACTCTGTGAACCAGGTCTTCCAACTCCAAGTCCCCTGGCTGACTCCCCCAACACCAGGCTACTGGCCGGACCCCCTGGAATGAGGGCGGGGAAGCGGAGCCTTGTGCGGTACTGGCCGGCTTGGAGGGGCACTAGGCTGCAGGAGAGCAGGGCCAGCGCCTCCTCCCCAGGGAGTCAGCGTGTCCTGGGGCACCCTGGCACCTTGGTCAGAGCACGGGCTTTGGAGTCTAACAGACGCCTGCTCCGCCAGTACTCCCTGCATAACCGTAAGCAAGCGAGTTCCTCTGTCTGAGCCTCCACGTCCTGCCCTGGGGCATGGGGATAGTAACAGCGGGTTCCTCGGAGTTGTGAGGACGTTCACTGTTCCCTCCTGCATCACCGGCCAGCGCCCTCCCCAGGTTCTCGGGGGTGTTGCTTTGGGTTCCAGCCCTCTGAGGGTCCGCGTCCTCACTGAGTTGTCAGACACGGAGCAGCTCATCCACATCCTGTCACCAGGAACATGCGAGTGGACTCGCAGACGCCCTCCACACCCATCCCCCTGGCCCAGTCCAGTCTGGTGGTACCTTCACACAGGCATTGGGTACACCCTGTCTTTCTCAGGGAAAGACACCCTACCGCTTTGGAGTGTGCTGGCCTGCCCCCCACCACAGCCCACAGGACCCTTCTGGCAGGTGCAGCCCAAGTCCCCCCAGGAGGGGCCGTGCCGGGGCTGGACTCTGAGGCTGCAGTGAGATGAGGGGTGATGGGCCGGTGTTCTTACCTCCTGCCAGGAGTGCATCTTGGGAGGTGCTCTTGCCTGACCTTTGAGTATCCAGCTGCCTAGATAGCAGCAGCCGCCGCCGCCATCTCTGGGGCCAAGTGTTTGAGCAGGGAACAGTGTCACCCCACTCCGGGCCCCTCCAGCCTGGCCCGGGGTTCTGGCCAGCTCTCCCGAAAAGGCTCCCTGGAGGCCTCTGGGTCTGGAGCCAGGACCCATCACCCACAGGCCTGGTCTCACCCGCAGCAGCGTGTGACTGGTCTTATCGCAGAGATTAGCAGGGAGGAAGCCTGGACGTGGCGTCAGAAGACTGCTGCTGGAGCCCCTGCTCGGCTGCCTGCCCGCCTGTGACCTTGACCTTGAGCAAGTCACTTGACCTTTCCAAACTTCTCTTTTTTTCACCTGGAAGATGGGGAGAAAAGAATAGCTATCCTTTCTCCCCGATAGGGCATGTGTGATGGCGAATAAAACAACCATAACACAGTGCTTAGTTGTTTGAGAAGCTTTTAAAGAAAGCCAGAGGTGACTGAGGAATGAAAAGACCCTTTACCATGGGGCAGATATGATCTCTTTTCAGACCTCTGGTGGTGGCTGGTGAAAGCAGGAAGGCACTCCCCCTGGATCGCCTGCTAGCTTCAATGCTGAGCAACGGGGTGCCCCCAGTTCCTCTCAGGTGCAGCCCCCACTAGGAGTGTGCCCTGACATGGAGGGTCTCCCCAGCTGGGCTCTGACCGAATGTGCTGCTTGCCTCTGTCGAGCTTGGAAGTGGAGCTGGGGGTGTGGGCGGCAGAGCGGGTAAGGAGCCGGCCTTGAGCCTCTGCCTCCTTCCCAGGCTGGGAGTGGGAGGGAGACGTCAAGTCTTCCTGGGACTGAGCTTCCAATTAAAAAAATACCCACCCCCCCAAAAAGCCCACACCCAAAACCTTGCTGAAACTGTAATTAAAGTCTGTATCAATCTCCAATGTACATGGGGGGATTTTTTGCAATGATCAGGGCTCTCGTTCAGGAACATAAGTCTTTTCTTCAGATCTGCTTTTACAGCCTTCGGTGAGACGTTTTTTCTTTCAAGTACAACGTGCCTTTTAAAGATACACACATCCTCCCGTGCAGCCTGCGACTTTTCACCAAGTGAACACGCCTGGGTACTTAACCCCCAAGTCAGGACCTAGAACCTGGCCGGCTCTACTCTTTACGTTGCCCCCACCTGGGAAAGCACTGTCCTGGCTTCCAACAGCGTCCATCGGCTTACCCTGTTTTTATTTTATGTGGATGGAATCACACTCTTTTCTTTCTGTCTTTCACTTGACGTTCAGGTTTATCCGCACTGTCGCATGTAGTTGTTCCTCCTCCTTGCTGTGCGTTATTATTTCACTGTGTGATTAACCACAATTGTATTTCTTTCTTCTCCAAGGGAAGGGGGTGATTTCTGGCCTTGAACTGTTACCAATAGCGCTGCTAGGAACATTCCTGAATATGCCTTTCGGGCACATATACACACATTTCTCTTAGGTGTTTGCCTTGGAATAGAGCTGATGGGCAGTAAGATTTTTGTAGTTTTCTTCGCGTAGATTTTGTAAGTTTCCTGTATTATTTATCCTTAGGTATTTATAGTTTTTTCACTATTGCAAACAGGCTGTTTTCTTTATTTCCTTTTTTAGATAATTGTTGCTAGGAAAAAAACTTGATTTTTGAATATTTATCTTGGATCCAGCCGCCTTGCCAATTCTCTTATTAATTATAATAGACTTGGTTTATAATAGTCTCTTAGGTTTTCTGGATACCCAATATCACCAAAAAGGTTGTTTTAACTCTTGTTTTATAACATCAATGCCATTATTTTGCTTTATTACATTAGTTAGCAGTAGATCATGATAAATAATAATGATACTACTCTCATCCTTATCTAGTTCTAGATTTTAATTGAAATGATTTTAGAATGTCACTATTTATAATCATACGTGCTGTTGGGTTTCGGTAAATACTTTTTATTTTGTATACCTAATGAGCTTCTATTCCTGGTTTTTAATTAGGAATAATCTAAATGTTGCCGAGTATCTTTTCGGCATTTATTGATGTGACCGTGTGGCGTTGTCCATGACGACCATTTGTGGTTGTCATAGATAATGCTGGTGAACCCCTTTGCATTCCTAGAGTGAACATGTTTAGTTGTAACATGTTTTTCTTTTGACACTTGGCTAGTATCAAAATTCGATAATTAAAAAAAATAAGTTTGTATAAATTTTAACAAATGAGAAGAGTGTATATTTTTCTTTCTTGTGCACACTTCTTCATGTTTTAGTAATTATGGTGACTTCATAGCATGAATTGAGGAACTCCCTATCTTTTAGAATGAGCTAAAATCTTTGAAATAACGTTGGAATTATCCGTCACTTAAACGTTAGGTAAAATTCACTGAATCTATCTGGCACTGAATACCCAGTGCCGTTTTCAATAGTAGATCTTTGATCATCTTTCCAATGGTTCCAATGGTAACATTCTTCTCGGCTCAGTTTCAGTCATTTATTCTCAGCAATGCGATCATCAGACTTTTAGGTTTGTGGTCATCGGGCTGCACGTGACGTTGTGATTTTGTCTTTCTCTTCTGGAGCTGTGGGTGGGGCTCCTTTCCCGTTTCTGACCTTTGCGTGCTCGCTTTTCCTCTAAATCTCTTCAAGGTTTTATTTTACTTATTTTCAGTTTTTGTGTTTACACTCCCCCCATTCGACTATTTTTAATCTTATTCATTACAGCTCTTAACTTTATTAATTTACAATTATAGTTTCTTTTGTTTGGGGGTAGGGGTTTTTTTGTAATTTCTTAAAAAGAAAGCCAAGTTCCTTTATTAATTCTGTTTCGTCTTTAAGCAGAGAGGCGTCGACTTTCCTCTGACCTGACTTTTGCTCCGTTCCCCTGGAACTGCCCTAGCGACATGTCCCAGTTCCCAGCACTGCTCTCTAACTGCTTCCAGACGCGTTGTCCTCCCCTTTAACTTCCCCTTTAACCTGGATTTAGCCACAGTGGGTTTCTTAATTTCTAAGTCAATATTTTTATTCTCCCCTTTTCAAATTTCTCATTTTGTTCATTGTGATCAGAGATTGTAGTCTAGGAAAGCTTTCCTTTGTAAAATTCGTTGAGCTTTTATCTCTGTGACCCAATACACGATCGATTTTTGTAAACGACCCAGGTCCCCGAAGGAGTCCATTCTGTATTCAAGGAATATGATGAGGTGCTGCGTATTTCTCATCATCCAAATTATATTCTTCATTTTCTCTGTTAGCGTAATTAAGTTTTGCCTGCAGTAGTTGTCCATTTGTGAAGCAGACATCTTTGACATTCCACACTAAAATGTTATGTATTTCATCCGTACGCACCTTATGTATCTAGCTTCTGTTGTTTAACGCATACAGGTTTCTGCCGGCTGCATCTTCTCCATGAAGTGGCCCTTTTATTGTTACACATACCTCTATCTTCTGCACTCTTTTCCAGGTAAAATCTCCCTTTATCTAAAAGTTGACATTCCTGGGGGGGGGGGAGGCGGGTACAGAGCAGAGGGGAATAAAGGGGAGGAAAAAATGGGACAACTGCAATAACACCATCAATAAAATATATTTTAAAAATAAAATAAAACAAAGTAAACGTTAGCAGTCCTGCTGTCAAATTGTGATTGCGTTTGCCTGGCATCGATTCGCCTATGCGTTCATCTTTGACACTTGTACATACCTTTATTTTAATTCGTTTTCTTACAAACATAATACTCTGGTTTCTCTTCAGATCGTATAAATCTTTCGCCTTTTACAAACATGTACCTCGGTTTGGGGTTTTGTTTTAATTTTTTAACCCAAGCTGATGTCTTCTGTTTCTTAGTGAGAAATGTAATCTATTAACTGATATACTTGATTTTATTTCTTCCATCTGATGGTATGTTTTTAATTTTCTTCCCCTGTTATTTCTGTGTTTTTCTTTCCTCTTGTCTGTGCTGGTTTGAGGTAGTTGCTTTGCATTTCATTTTTTTTTTCCCATGCCAATTTGGAACTTCTCTACTTTTCCATCTTATTAAAGGTTACATTCCTTTTCCCTTAATTCATAATCAAATACACATTGCTCTGCTATTACGTAAAAACAAGATAACACAAAATAACTATTCCTCCCTCCAATCTGCTCCATTTCCTCCTTCAGTGGGATGAGACCCTGAGGATTATTTCCCCGTCCCCTGCTTAAGATGAGACCTCAGAACATGTTCGCTCTCCTCCTCTTCTCCTTGATTTTGTCAGGACAATTTAATATTTTTAGCTTTGGGGGTGTGGTTGAAATTTGTCTAATTGTATGTCCGTCCTATTTTCAGAGTCCTTATTTAGCGGTTCCATCCCCCAGGGAGCCCACCTTTCTCCATTCAGGTTTAAGAGGGAGAGGAGGGGGCAGGGTTCGAGCAAGCTTCCGTACTTCTCATGGTCCCCTGAGCAGTGTGCCTCTTCCTCCACGCTGAGGTGTCTGTTCGGGAGCATTTGTTGTTTGCTGCTCTGAGCATCTTCCATAGGTGGGATGTGTGGGCGATAAACCCTGTGAAGTCTCGCGTACCTACAGATACCTTTTGCCCTGAAAACTGATGGGCAGAGTATTCAGGGGCCTTTGGCTCTCTCTGCTGACTAATCTGTAGACCGCATTCACTCTCTTCGAGCTTTAGTGTTTCAGATGAAAAGTTCAATGTCAGTCTGATCTTTTTTTTCCTTACAGGTAGTGTGTTCTTTATGTCTGGAAGATTTTTAAGTTTTGTGTTTAAACTCGAGTGAGGAATTTCACCAGGATAACCGGTGTGTGTGTTTCTTTCTGTCGTCATTCCTGGGACTTTGTGAGCCCCTTCAATCTGTGGACTCAGGTCTTCTATTTGTTGTTTAGTTACTGGCTCTGTTCCATGGGCTCCTCTTTCTGCTTCCGCAGCGCACAGTGTTCTCGAGCTGGAGCTCCCTGGTTCTGTCCTCCAGGTCTTTTTCCTCTTCCCTCATGAACTGTTCCCGCTCATATTTTTGCTCTAGACTTGGAGGTAGTCTTCTCATTGGGGCTTCCAGGCCACTGACGCACATCTCAGCAGTGACTCACCTACCGTGGCCGGGAAGACTTTGTCTGGATATGCAGAAAACCTTTCCCATCTGTCCCGAAGTGCTTTAGGGCACATTTTCTGGTTGACTTGTCATCTGTCCCCTGGAGCAGCTCTACTTCAGCAGGCATGTGATCTGCTGGGGGCATCTTCTGAAGCATATTGTGAGTGTTCTTTGTTCTTCGTTGGCCCTGTGGTTGTGGAGTCCAGAGTGTCAGCCTTCTGCTATGGAGTGGAGCTGGTAGGAGTAGAGCTGCCTCCTCCCTCTGGGGCAGTGGCGTTGGGGTAGGTGAGCAACCAGTCTGCTGCTGGAATCTGCTCTCCCTGGCCTCTCTGTCCTCCTTCTGCTGTGGGGGCAGGGAGAACGCAGCCCACTTATTCAGCTGCTTTTTGGCCTCCTGGGATTCAAGTAGACCTGGGCCGGTCAGGCAAAGCCAGTTTCAAACTCCCCTTCCCCCTGGGGTCCACAGGTCTCTCTTGGCCAGATTCTGCCCAATATCTGCAGCTTTTGATGCTTGCCCCTGAGCTCTCTAAAGCTGGTCTCCAAGTAAAAGGGAAAGATCCCCACACCAGTTTTTTAATCAGATTTCCTGTTTGTACCCCCATCTGTCCATTGGCCTTGGCAATTCTGATTCAGGATGGACAGGTAGATTAGAGAAGATAATCGCTTTCAGGTTGCTATCCCCTGTCATTCCCAGTCTCGGTTGCCCTTGGGTTGCATGAGACTGGCAACCGCCTACCCTTCCCTTCCTCTGGACAGGCTATTGCTGTGACTGGCATCCAGAGACCCTAACATCCCTCCAGCCCCCAAAGCCCCCTTCACTCTGTTGTCTGCTTGAGTCTGAGAATCAGATGAAATAAACACTGGATTCAATTCCGGAATCATGCTCCGAGGTCCCTCGCGGTGTAGGCTGGTCACTGCTGACGTCCCCCAAGATGATTTGCAACCGAGGATCGAGGACCGAGGACCAAGTTTGACAATGCTGAGTCCCATAGTGGGGAAGTTCTTTGTTCAGTTCTCCTTCAGGTCTTGTCTCTGATGGCTCCTTAACACTCATTAACCTCCCTTTTAACGAAAAGGAGAGAGCAGGTGCCATGCTCAGCGTCTCTGGTAGGCAACAGGATGTGTCGTTAGCAGGGTGGGGAATCTGACTGGAGGGGGACTGGAGGGACAATCAGTAGCCCATTGAGGGGCCTATTTAGTCTGCAGTGCCAAGCGTGGTCTAAGGAGGTGGTGAGTAGGGAGTCCAAGGTCTGAGCCCAAGGGTTCTCCATTGTTTAGAGACTGGATTTCTTCCTCATTGCCAGCTACTGCGTAGGACCCTTTCCCACTTGTTGGCTAAGTGCCTTTGAATTGGCTCGCTCGATAGGTTTGCTTCCCGTCACTCCTAGGCCATTTCTTGGCAGCCGAAGCCACGTGATTGTCATTAGTGTTCCATGTGTCTGACCGAGCAGCACTTAAGTGCAAACATGGATTGTGGCCAAGCTTCCAGCTGTGCAGGGCCTTCTGGTCAGCCGTCATAACCTGTCGGATCCTTGGGGTGTGTGGTCTGTTCCCCCGAGGCTGCAAAAGAGACGGAAGCAAGCTGGACCTGTTACGCCAGTGGAACCAGTGTTGACACTGAATGTCCCAGATTCGCTGGGCCTGTCAGAATCCTGGCTGTAGCCCATCTGTATCAGGGTAACAACCAAGAAAGAAAAATCTGTCATTAGCACAGCACGCTTCTTCCCTACCGGCGTGCTGGAAATGCTTACCCTACCGGCAACTCGGGGCCAGTGCCGCTCACCCGCTCTCCGGAGGGGCCGCAGTGCAGACAGGCCCAGCTGGCAGGAGACCCACAGGGGACTGTGGGTCACTGGAGAGCAATGGCCCTGCCCACAGCCCGCAGCCAATCAGGAAGGCAGATCAGCACATCTGATTTCCTCAGGAGAAGAGCAGTATCTTTTGGTGAGAATTCTCCTGATCTATAAACATTTGCTCCCATAAAAAAAATAAAACTGAACAGAAACCTCAAGGCAACTACAGGCCAAACAAAACACACCCCTGCCGGACCCAGCTCCAGGCTGCAGTTTGCAACCTCCGCTCTGGGCCAGGGAGCCAGCCCGTCCCTCTGACTCCCGTACGTCCCCCATTACTGTAAAATGGGGCCACTGCCAGGACTGCTGGGATGGGAGTTTTGGAGGGGACCCTGCTTCAGTCCCCGGTCCTGCTGCTTACCAGCTCTGAGACACTGATGTCCCTGAGCCCTAGTGCCCTCCTCTGTAAAATGGGGACAGCTACGTTAAGCATCCCTGAGGTTTGTGACGAGGATTAAGTGGGAAAATATACAAATATGCCTAGCACAGAGTTAATGTTCAGTCACTGAATAATGGTCGCCATTATTGTTGAAATAACATCGGTGAAAATGGTTTGGAAAGCGCCAAGGGAGTGTTGGGCGTCGTCACCGCTATGGGCAGGGGCAGACTAGCCAGGTGAGAAAGCCCCTTGCCCCGTCCCTGCAGCACAGGGAGTCAGCAGGTGGCCTCACTCAGCTTCCTCACCTCGATTTCGCTCACGAACGTGGCGGCAGCGTTGATATTCCTGAAGTCCTGGGACTCGCAACTGCTCCCGCAGCACATCTGTTTACGCGCTCTCCCACGACCAGCTCCAGAGCCCGGGGTACTTTGTGACCAGTGTGAGTCAGCAAGTCCCTGCTGGAGTTGGTGCAGGAGGGCAGCCTGGTTTCCGAAGGCATGGGCAGCTCCTCGGGGAGGCCCGTCCGTTGCAGGAACCACACACCAAAATCAGACGAGTACACCATCCTCTCACGCCGGGATGCTGCCTCCTTGTCGGGGAGCATCATCTACACCAAAGAAGCAAAGGCTGTGGTCCTTGCACTTACTCCGTGTTGGGGAGTGTTATCAGGTTGAATGCCATTCTCAGGAGCCCAATTTGTGTCCACACTGGATACAGAAAAACTGTGTGTATTCTCTGCCCCCTCCCACCATCTTTGCTGGTCCCTAACCGGACCCGCGCCCAGGCCGTCCTGATCAGCGTGCATGATGGAGCACAAAGTGCGGTTGCTGCGGAGATGACTCAGGACTGTCGTCCAGCAGTTAGCTCTGGTGATGGTAAGCAGAACTGTCCAGTGGTAGGGACACGTGGCAGCGTCAGGGTCTCCCAGGACAGACTTCGTCCACTCACTCACTGCTCACTCCTTCAGCAACCATGTGTCTGGCTCCCTGCACAGGAATCTGAGCTGGATTCTGCCTTCAAGGGGTTTTCGAGCTGAGACGCAGGTAGAGGGGGGAGTGGGGCAGACACAGTGCTGGGAATGCTCAGCAGAAGGGCGGGGCAGCGAGTTCATTGGATGAGGACTAAGCTCTGATACTGGAAACGTGATTAAAGAGGAGTAAGAGTCTCCATTTAAGGGCCCAGGGTGACAACAGAAACCTGGCCCCCTTCTAAGGTGGGAATGTCTCTCTCTTCCTGTCCAGTTGACCAGAGGTTTTGCTCCTCACCACCCTGGGCTCCTTCCTCTGAATGTGCTTGTGCTCACCAGTATTCCTTGGCAATTGTGGTCTGAGGGCTGTCCACAGAGCAGTCAGGAGCCGGGGCTCTCAGGAATACTCGTGTCTCCTTGCTGCATGACCTTGGGGAAGGTCATTAACTTCTCTGGCAGCCAGTTTCCTTTGACATGAAGCTGCACAGACGCTCACACAGTTTTTACTAAGGCTGGATGCCGGGAGGTGAGTCCAAGCGTTGTCGGGAGGACTCAGCACGTGAGTGTCCATGGAGGCCTTAGCACAGAGCTGGCACCCATGGGCGCCACAGGTGCCGGTCCTCGTTATTCTGCCCCAGCCCCAACCCCAGCAGGGGTGGCTGAGCGGCATGGATGAGAGGCAGCTTGGACAGTAGGCACCGTGCATTGTCCTTTGGTCTTTAACCTGAAAGCCCTAATGAGGAGGGCCTGACCAAGAGGAAGATTCTGAGGGTGGCAGCCTGAGAAGCCCATCCTTCTTGGACCGCTTGTCTGCAGTGTGAACCAGCCTTGGGCTTGACTCATTGACAACCCCTCCGCTGCCAGCCACTGGACCAGGGCAGGTCCCCCCCTCTGATGAGGCCACAATGAGGGACCCGGCACTGTTTGTGCTGCAGTTGGCCTCACCAATGAGCCACAGAGCCATCAGCTGAGCCCCGGTCCCTGCATGCCAACCCCAGTGGTGGTAAAAATAGGCCCAGAGGGCTTGGCCGGATCTGCTCCCCCTAGAGCCCGAGTGGATGCCTTTGGCCTCGAGCAGAACACACTGCCCACCCCGCCATCCCTAGAGAGGGCAATCAATGTCGGAGCCCACAAAGTGATTTTTATGGACTCTCTTTTTTGGGCCGCGACCGTAGCATAGCGGTTATTAATGAGGAGCTTCCATCTGCTTGAAAGGCTGGGGTGGGAAACCCAGGAGGCCGTGGCAGGGCTATTTAAATCCACCACACGGAGCCTGGCATCCTTTCTGGGCCACATCGGGGAGGGAGGGCCGGCTGGGCCGGGTTTCGCCGTGTCTCTGTGACCGTATTTCTCTTGGTCTGGCAAGACGCACCCTCACCTGGCATTCTCCCTCACTCTCTTTCAAAACCGGGACAAAGGGATGATGCAGAGGGACCCAGAAGAATGCGGCTCACGTGGCGTCGACCGGGAGGTCCAGAGGCCTGCCTGGGGGCACACGCGGCCCTCTTGTCCGACCAAGGTCGGAAGTCGGTGTGGCAGCTGACCACTGCTGCCTGGCTTGGGGGAGGCATGCGCTCCCCTGGAGAGGCATGTGGATTCAGACTTGCTTTTGGCAGACTGTTCCACAAGGATCTCCACCCCCCAGCAGAGGGCATGAGAAATGTGATTTCCCCAAGGAGCCCCGTGCCTGCGATCTGTACCTTCTGCCACAAACTCTCCTCAGCAGGGAACTGAGAAGGGTGTGTGCGTGTGTGTGTGTGTGTGTGTGTGCCCCTTTGTTTCAGAACAAACGCTCACCTAGAACCGGCCGCCATCTGGGGAAATGCTTGGGAGGCTCGGGGGCAGGTCTCCAGGCTATCTGCTGCGTGCATGCGTGCGTGCCAAGTGGTCTGACCTGGAGAACGGGGGTTTTTTTCATGCCCCTTTGTCTCTGGAGGTTGGTGGTGGTGTTTTGGTGTCTTTCCCTGCCCAGTCACATGGTAAGAAGAAGAAAAACAAGTCCTCATTTAAAAAGAACAGGCTGGGGAAAACCAAGAGTCTGTGAAAAGCCTTTCTAGGACGCCTGTATTTGTCATCTAGAAAAGAAGCAAGGGGAGTGACGTCCCTGAGGTTTTTCTGAGGACTGAGGGCAGCGGACAGTGCTTTGGGGTCGCTCGTCCCTGAAAAGCCTATGAGAGAAAAAGCCCCCCAGCCTGACCTGGCTACTATAAAGTGGGGTTAGAGTGGTGCTTTCCTGCAGGGTTGTAACCCTCAGGACCCTCAGAAGTGACGTGGTAACCAGATGCCCCCTTTCAGGTCAGCAAGGCCACGTGGCTGGTCTAGTGCCCTGCCGAACGTCCTTCCAAACGAACTCTGGAGGGCTGTTCAGGGCCTCTGCAGTCATCAAAACCCCCCACTTGCTAAAGAACAAGAACCTGCCTCAGAATGACCGAAGCACAAAAGGAAACACATTGGCTCATGTACCTGAGCAGCCTAGTGGTATAGTAGCTTCAGGCATGGCTGGATCCAGGTGTGTGCTGCACTGACTGGCCAGGCGTGGGTCAGGGGCTCACCCTTGGAACTTAGGCTATGGACAGAGAAAGTCCCCAAAGTGGGAGGCAGGATGGCACTCCAAAGGAAGGGAGAATAGGAGCTGGGCAAGCGAAAACAGCAGATGTCCACTCCAACCCCCATTTGCCGTTTACGAAGCTCCTCGCTCACAGGCGTATTGTGCAGTGAGTCACCACTGGCCCCCACAGTGACTGGTGAGGGAGCCGGGAGGGGCCCAGAAAGGAGCCCTCCCACGGACTGTCAGAGTCCCCACCGGGTCTGCTCAGGTGGCAGAGCCTTTTGCACTTGCGCACCTGGTGTCAGAAAGGCAGGCTCGGGTCCGTGGGTGCCTTGCCTGGGGGCTGTCCGCCAGAGAGAGCAGACTCTCCCGGTCCTTTCCATCTTTCCTGTGCGCACGAGAGCGCACGCAGGGGCTGATGAGCCTGGAACATAAGAGATGAACAAACACACTGTGGGCAGGAAGGCAGGAAGGGTTTCTTTTTCCCAAGGATTGGACAAGATGAGCAAAGCTCTGCAGCCTTGCTTGTGCGTTCTCCACAGAATCTAATAAAAAGCTGTGCCAACTGCCCCCCAATGGATAATACTGTCCATATATTAAACATAATGTTCTAATAGGAATACTTCATTTCATTATGTCAGCGGCAGAAGAAAGGGCCATCTTGCAGCTACCCTAATCGGGCAAATGGGAAAGCAGAATGTTCCTTTAGATTTAGGCAGTAAAATCGACATTGAACCAATTTGCCTCACTGACAGGCTTTTACTGTGTTTAATGAAAGCTCATGCCTTTACATAAGGCACCGTAAAAAGGGCTAGGAAGCCATAAAGCTCTCAGCCACGTCTTTGCAACATAACCGATGAATTTAACAGTTGGGTTTCAAAGAACAGCTTTTGGATTTTCCCAGAAGTGAGCGTGGAACAGGTGACCAAAGGTGGCTGTATGTCCTCACCCTGAGAAACCCTGTGAGAACCAACATGTGTGGGTTGAAGGGGTGAACCCACGCCGGCAAAGGGCAGGGCTGGGGGGTGATTCTAGTTAGTATCCCTGGGGAAAGGGCACGGTTCTGGGCCCTAAGGGAAGCCTCGTCAGCAGCCTGAGGTGGAGTCAGCACTGGCTGCCAGGGGTAAGAGGTGACGGTGGTGAGTCGGGGAAAGAAAAATGTTCACCCTGGCCCACAGTGGAAAGGCTACCTACCTTCACAGAAAGGAGCATATGTAGAAACATCACTTAGTGCTGAGCAAGTTGCCTGCTTGATTCAGCCGTTCAGCCAACATTCACTGACCACTCACCGTGTGCCTGGCACTGCCTAGGGCACCGTGGTCAGTGAACGAGGCGGCAAGGGCCCTGCCCTCACGGGCTCATGGCTATGTGGGGAGACAGGCGCAGTACAGGTAAGGCCAATGCACATATTAGGTGGTGGTACGTGTTATAAAGGAAATAAGGCAGGGTAAAGACAGGGAACGGTGGAGGCGCGGCTCTTCTTTTCTTTTCTCAATTTTTATTTTATTGATCTTCGAGAGGGAGAGGAAGTGGGAGAGAGAGAGAAAAACACAGATTTGTTGTATCACTTATTCACGCACTCATTGGTTGGTTTTTGGACGTGCCCTGACCAGGGATCGAACCCGAAACCTTGCCCTATCAGGATGGTGCTCTAACCAACTGAGCTCCCAGGCCAGGGCTGCAGGGGCCTTCTTTCAGCCAGAGTGGTCTGAGGAGGTGACCTCTGAGCGGAGCTTGAAGTCAGTGAGGTAGGCAGGTCTTTCTTTCAGAATCTCTTGTCTGCCAGCAGCCGCTTTGATCGTTTGCCCCGTGTTTTGTGAGCTGCCGTATCCAAAGGCTGCATTTGGAAATGACATGGACATGACCATGGAGCTTGGTTAGCCTGAGTGACACAGGGTGACCGCAGGGAGTTGACACAACCCAAGTCCAGAGCCGACACCTATCCTGTCCGAGAGGCTGGGGCAGCACACACAGGAAGCGACTGCAGAGTCCCGGCGACGTGTCCCAGCTCACGTCCACCGGTCAGTGGAGGAGCCAGGACCAGACCCCAGGTCTCCTGAGTGACAAAATTGGGGCGCAAGCTGCCTCAGGAAGTGGCAGTGTTTCCCAAAAACACTGGCATGGGAAGGGCCAGTGCCTGGAATCTGAGGGCGGATGACGAGACCAAGGGTCTCCTCTTAGGAGGCTGGCAGAGCTGCCTCGAAGGGTTTCCGGTAACCCCGAGGGGAAGCCCAGGCTGTGGCCCGTGGTGTAGACCTAAGGAGTGCTTGCCAGAGGCCCAGCGCTCCGGGGCCTTCTGCTGCCCGCTTCACCTAGGGTTGTGATGCTTGTCAGGGGCTAAGCTGCATTAGAACCTGGGTCTTCTGTCCTGGCTGGTGCGGCTCAGTGGATTGCATGCCGGCCTGCGAATAGAAAGGTCGCCAGTTCAATTCCCAGTCAGGGCACACGCCTGGGTGGCAGGCCCAGTCTCCAGTTGGGGGCGTTCGAGAAGTAACCAGTTGATGTGTCTCTTTTACATCAATGTTTCTCTCCCTCTCTTTCTCCCTCCTTTCCCCTCTCTAAAAAACAAATCAATAAAGTCTTAAAAAAAAAAGAACCTGGGCCTTCTGCCTCCAAGACCAAGGCAGATGTCTGTCATCTGAAGCCGGGGTCCCAGGGTTCAGACCAGCCTCACCACCGCAAAGAGAAAAAGGCACAGAGCCGCAGAAGGCAGCGCTTGGAGCAGCGCACCCACCCCCCATGGAATGGGAGCTGGCATGTGCCCCCCTGACCCCCGGAGAGGAGAGTCTTGGGAAAGGGCAAGGGCCACGTTGTTTTCCAGATAAAGGCAGCAGAGGCTCTGTACTGAAATCACAAGTCCCGGCCTTGCCCCTGGCTCCATCTGGTGACAAATTGGTAGCTGACATCTTTGCTTCTGGCCCAAGTTACCCCTTATTAAAAATGGCATCTTTGTAACAGATTTCTGCAAGTCGCCGTCCACAGAACACACACCCCCGTTCTGTGCCGGCCATTCCCCCAGGGGGTGCTTTGCCCGATACTGTTGTGTGAAAGTGCCCTAATATTCTATATTGCCCTAATATTAGAGTACAAGTTTTAAATATGGTATTAATTACTAAAGGATCTCATTTATGTTTTAGATAATTTCCCTCCTACTGTGCAACTTCACCCCACAGTTAAGGAGCTGGATTTTAAATTGGGTCTTTCTTCTTTTCAAAGAGCCAAGAGAACCCATCCGTGCTCACACGCCTCACTCCAGCCCAGCCTGTGAGGCCCAGGTTCGCCCTGCCTCTGCCGTGTACTGTCCCGCTGCATAGTTCTCTGTCTCCATCAGGAAAAATGGGCTCACTCCCCAGCAGCTGAATTTGAAGCTGGGAGGAGCCCCCAGCCACAAGCAACCCCAATGTTCACTGATAGGGACTTGGTTGAATGACTCAGAGCCCATTCAGATGACGAGACACCAAGCAGCCTATGATGACTGCTGGGTGACACGGAGCCACACAGTGTGAGGCCATTGCAGGAAAAACAGCCCGCGTGTGGGCTCCCAGGTAAATGGGCTGAGATACGCACCGGCTTGTCGGACGGTGCTTCCCTACAGGTGGCGGGATGATGGATGACTTTCTCTGCTTCTCTTTGCGTAGCTGTGTGGGTTGGAATCTGTGAGTGTTCCAAGAACAGGCCTCAGTCAGGGCTGGAGAAGTCAGGGAAAGAGGAGGGGAAGCTGTCATTTAAACAGGACCCACACTTCGAGCAGAGCTGCTGGCAGAAGTCAAGATGGTTTGGAAAGGTACACAGATGAACTTTTTGTTGCTGTTGTTAATTTTAATAGGTAACTGTTTTAATGTATATTAAGGAAAAATATAAGTAGTGCATTAGCCCTGTGTGATTGTCTCTCTGGCTCCCGCACTGGCCTTGACCTCCTATTCTCCCCATTACGGACTCCATTCCTCACCATGTCTCTAACACACAGGTGCCGCAGGGCCTTTGCACTTGCCGTCCTCTCTGCCTGAAATGCTCTCCCTCACCCAGAAGTGATTACTGATATTTTGTTAAGCATCCTCGCATATTGTCTTTTTCTCTCTCCCTCCTTCTGCCTCTCCGCGCCCCTCCCACCAGCACCATCGCAGACTCGTCGCTTTATACACACGGCTGCACACGACACACATCTTAGACTGAAACTGGTGTTTCCGATTTACACCCCTGGGCTGGCCCAGTGCTCTGTAGGTTCTGCGGAGCCCCTAGTCGCTGGCACGGGGCTCATTAACTCACTGGCACCTCACTGCTCACTGTTTGGTTATAAATGTGTCCTACGAAGCCAGGGTGTTCTTTTTCAGGTCTGCTGGAGAGGGGTGTGGCTCCAAGGCCACACCTTCCACCACCAGCTGACCAGGTCTCTCTGACCACAGGGGCCATTGTCGGTGGTTACATGGGTGCAGCACTGGGCACTGTCCCTAACCTGGGCAGCCAGTGTGGGCACCTCCAGCGATGATCAGAAATGCCTTTTATGACTTCATTAAGCAGCCCCCAAATCAGGAAATTCAGCTTTTCCACTCACTCCTCGGCCTCTGATGTCCAGCGGGTAAATGAGCTGATTTTCTGCTCCAGTCCGGACAATGCCTCACTTCCTAGCTGTGGCTGCGGCCGTGAACCAAGCTGCCTCCTCCCGGCAGGCAGGCAGGGTACCCCCAACGGCTCCCCAGCCTTCCCGCCCTATACACCGGGTCACTTCCTCTCTCAAGAGGGCAGACACAGGACACCCCATCCACTGCACTTGCTCCCCTGCCCCACTCCCCAAATACAGCGATCCCAGCTAAACTGATCGAGTGCTTGCTGTGCCCGGCACTCTTCCTCATGAGAGTGAATTCCTCTTGATCCTGACCATGACCCAGCGAGGAGAGTTCGTATTACCAGGCCCGTCTATCTCCCTGGGACAGTTGAGGACACTGAAGCACTGAGCAGTGAAGGGCATTGCCTGGTCGCACAGCTGAGTCTAACTCCAGGAGCTCCCCCTGTATCGGGACCCTTAAAGGGACTGTGGTGGAGGATGGAGAGAGGCCTGGGGCTGCGGAAAGGGTTCCGATAAAGGGAAGCGGAAGAGGGGCAGTTCACCCAGCCATGAGCTGGAGTGGAGAGTAATGTGTTCCAGCAGCTGAGGGCCTGTGAGTTCGTGAGTCCCCAGGAACAGGGAAAATCTGTGTGTGTGCAGGCACACTTGTCACAACCTCAGAGGCATCTGTGACTCAGGGGAGAATGGCTGCTGGGCCAGATGATCCTCTGAGGTCCCTTCCAGCTCCCAAGCCTGTGGTTCTGTGACCATATAAGGCCACTGTGCCTGGGGAGTCTCACTGCAGCTGAGTGCAGTCCTGCCTGAGAGGGGGAAGCAGAGAGCAAAGGGAGCCCAAGCCTGGGCCTCCTGCAGGGTCCCGGCAGCAAAAGGAGCCGAGGCCAGGGAGACCAGGGATCTCTCCTGGGTTGCCTCTTCCCAGAAAGCTCAGACCCTCTTGGGTGGGCTTGGTGCCACTCTCCCTCCCTCTCCCCACCTCCACTTGCGATCTCCCTCGTTGTGTCGCCAGGTTTCCCGAGTCCAGCTGGCGGCTCCGGTCCAGAGTCAGACACTCAGGCCTGCCGAGTCAGCCTTGGCTGCTCCTCGTGTTGCTTCTGGTTTGGTGTCTGGGGATGCTTCTCAGAGCCCCTGAGTTCTGGGTGGGCACCCTGCTTGGCCTCCCTTTGCCACGCTAGCTCTGCAGGCATGAAAAGCTGGTGGGTCCCCACCCTGACGGGCACATGCACACACGCACGCCTGCCTCCTTTAGTGAGCTCCTTGGAGAGGTCCCCACATGAGAGGGGACACACTCCTGGCTTGTGCAGGGTGTCCCACTTTCTCTGAGCACTGTCCACAGCCAGCCCCGTGCCGGGTGGTACAGAGAGGGGGAAACCGAGGTGTGATCATCTGACCTCCAAGGCCCGACAGGCTGGTGGTAAAGACAGAACATTAATAAACAAATCTGCTCAGAGGTGACCTCTGACTCCTGTTGTCATCGAGGTACGAAACATATTTCAGTCACAACTCTATTGGTTGTCAGTGACAGAAACCAAAGTCAAGTTAACTTACACAAAAATAAGGACTTGTTTGGATCACATCACTCAAAAGTGTAAGGACAGTGTCAGCTTCAGGCATGGCTGGATCCAGTGGCTGAAATGATGTCTCCGGGACTTGATTTTCCCCTCTGTCACTCAACAGTGTAGACGAAGATTAGTGTATCCGGTGCTGCAGCTGGGTGAGATGCCACTGGCTGTAGCCAAGGTGTCCTGTGCTCCCCCAACCCTGGCCTTGTCTCCTTCAGGACTCAGCCCTGGGCGATTGAGAGAGACCAGACTGCCCTGAGCTGTTTCCCCAACCTCCAACCAGACACCGCCTTTCCTTGCCTGACACTCCTTTGGCCGACATTGTAGGAAGCATTCCAATGCTCACTTTGTGTGTGAAATCTCTGGACTCTTGGGGAACCTGGATATAGGGACCCAGGGCAGAAGCAGCAGCCCCGCCTCTCAGCATCTGCCTGGTGGTCACTGGCAGGACGTCGAACGCCACTGTGACACTCAACCAGCTCTGTGACCTCGGGTCGGTGGCTTAACCTCTCTCAGCCTTGGTTTCCTCATCCATAAAAGGGGAATTAATAGTTTCTATCTCCTAGAATTGATTTGACTATGAAAAGAGATGGTACATGTAAAGCGCTTAGCACAGAGAGTAAGCTCAGTATGGATGATTAGAATGTGAACATCTCCCAGCCTTGAGTAAGCTTCGGGAAGGGCTCAACTTACAAGCTCCCTGATACTTGCTCCTTGCCGAGTTGTGGAGTCTCACCCTATTCAGCCAAAGACTCAACGGAACCCCTATTCAGACCCCTCCCTCTCTCTGATACCCTGCCCCTCAACTCCCAGCCGCCCCAGCCTTCCTGAACTCCGGCCTCTATCTCATCAGCTCAGTAAGAGCACTGTGCTCTGCTTGGGCTCTCCCTGTCCACACCGCGGGCTGGTCAGCACCCGCAGGCGCACAGCCAAGGCCCTCGCGGGACTCGCCACGCTTGCCTCCCTTCTCTCCCCGGTCCCAATGCTGCGCTGCCCACTCTCCGAGGTCTGAAAACGCCCGCTTCCTATATCTTGTCCAGTTTTCTAGTTGTTTACATGGGAGCTAGCGAGTCCCTTTGGGGTCCCCCTGGGGTGATGCCCCATGATCTAGGCTGGGTGTGTCCTCTCTCAAGAGACTCGTACAAAAACATGTCTCCGGCTGACAAAAATCCACAAAAAGTCAAGCGGGCTGTTCCGATCTGTCGCTGAGAGAACCCAGGATAAGACGCACCTCCCAGCCCCAAGTCCGATGTTGCAACCGGAACCATTCGTGTCCATCGCCCTATGAACAGATGAACAAAATGCGGTATATCCCACAAAAATAAGTGAAGTGCTGATACACGATACACCATGGGTGAGTCTGGAGAACACTGTGCTAAGTGAAAGAAACGCGTCACAAAAGACTACTTCTCACATGATTCTATTTGTATGGAATGCCCGGAACAGGCAAACTTATCAGAACAAAATGCAGCTCAGCCGTCGCCTACTGCTGGGGTGGGGGTGGGGAGTCAGTGCTCACAGGTGCATGGTTTCTTTGCGGGGGACACAAAGGTCCTAAAATCAGGTTGTGGTGGTCGTGGCCCGACCTTCTGAAAGCTCTAAAAACATTGGATTACACCCTTTTAATGGGTGTGGATGTGACTTGGATCTCAGTAAAGCTGTCTCTTTTTTACAAATTATTAGCGGTTTTCCCCTGTTCATGAAGGAATGGAAGGGGCTGCCGTGCGTGCGGGGGGAAGAGCAGTCTCAGCTGTTACATCGGATTGGTACACGTTTCCCACGGAGCTCAGTCTTGGACTGAAAAATGTGACCACTGGGGAGTTACACAGTTCGTTAGAGGGTGACTGACGTTGGGTGTGAGTCTCAAAATCCATACTCGCTCTTCTTAATTACTCCACCTGTAAGACGGCTCTTGCAAAGTTTGGGTTTTACCCCCTCTTCCTAGCTTCCTCTCCTATCTGGAACCCGGTCAGCAGGGAGCCTTACTGAGTGGCCACCATCTGCAGGGAGACAGGACATTCGGGCATGTGTGGCCCTAACCCTGATCTCGGAGGGACCAGAGAACAGGAGAGCAGGGAGCATGTGGCTTCTGCGAACTGCGATGTCACCTTTGTGGCCTCACTGTGCCAGCCCACCGGAGTAAGGGTGACAGGCGCCCAGACCCCAGGCACGGGTGGGAGAGCAGGCAGAACCCTTCTGCTGACTGCCCTGTTGTCCACGGTGAAGATGGTCCATTCCGAGCGCGTCCTCTTAGCTCCCATGACAGGAAAATGTATTTTCCCTTCGCAGGCCTCGTGCAGCGGGCCATCAGCTGCACCCTCCCGAGCTTTGCTCACAAATACTAGTGGCTGGCATTCGTCGAGTACATCATGTGTGTCCCTCCCGTTCTAAGTGCGTTCAAGTACTGTCAACACCTCGTCGACTGATGTTTCTTTCATGCAGACGTAGGGCGTATAAAAACACTGGAGTTCTTTTTCCACCACTCTGTGTTTCAGGTTCATTTTCAGTAATTCGAGCAGATCGTGCCTTCAGATCGTTCGGTCATTCTGCGCCCACGTGGGATGTAGCCCTGGGCCAGCTCGGCTGGGAGGCTGGCCCGCCTGGCGCTGGCGGTGCCGCGGGAGGACGGCGCGCTCATTGGCTGTGCTCTGTGTGCTCTCCCTCTAGGATTATCCATGAGGACGGCTTCTCTGGGGAAGACGTAAAACAGTACAAGCCTGTCGTCTACAGCAACACCATCCAGTCCCTGGCAGCCATCGTCCGGGCCATGGACACTCTGGGCATCGAATACGGTGACAAGGAGAGAAAGGTAGGCTGCTGAGCCCTGGGGCACAGCGACGAGAGACCCTGTCTCGGTACCCTACTGCGTCGTCCCAATAGTGCCGGGCTGCCTGGCAGGAACGAGAGAGACGGGGCCGTTGATGAGAGAGCAGGCCGGTCACCCACCTGAGCCAGTATGCCAGCCCAAACCTGGCCAGCGCCAACAGGGGCCTCGCTGGCAGGCAGCCTTCCCAGCGAGGTCGCCAACAAAGACAACAGCCACACAATGCCAGGGCTTATTTTGCAGATGAGAAAGGGCCAGTGACTGTCCTAGGTCGGGATTCTTACACAACATTGTACAGTACTCGCCCTGGGCAACTAGCTTGAACAGAGAAAATATTTCTCAAATCTAACAGCCCCCTACCCGGCCACCGGCCCCTCCTTAGGAGAGCTCTCCGTGCCTTGGTTGGGGGCGCGGCTGGGCAGCCATGAGGATTGGCTCTTTCTTCCTTCGCACCAAGGTACGTGTTTTCTGCCTCTCAGGGGTGAGTCTGAGGACATCAGGGCCCCCTTCCTGTAGGAAGTGGATGTCCTAGAACAGGGACTGTTTTTCACTTGAGTTTCCAGGCGTCTGACAAGTGGTGGCTAGAAAAAGTATATAAAAGCCTTTTATTTGCAAACATCTGCATCAACTGGGAGACTGAACTTTATACAGCTACACTGGCAAAGCTAAATTAAAGGGACAGCAGGAGGGAAAACGGCATCAGAGGATTCTACCCAGAAGCGGCTTTTGTCCTCTGGTGGGATTCCGAATCCCAGCATCCCTCTCCTGGTGACATGGAGTGTGGAGGGGGAGCAGGCGGGGCCCCCGAGTGCTTGAGCCCCACGTGGAGCCTGTGGATGCAGAGCCCCGGTCTCTGATCACTGTGTGACTTGCTTGTGCATTACACACATGTCCTGTCTTTGCTAACAATCACCTCCGTCCCTATCCTCCCCTTCTCTGGGTCAGATAAGTCACCTGTGACAGATAGCTCCCGATGTAAAATTCAGTACTTTATGCACCAAATTCCAATTCCACAGTACAGAGTCATCCCAGCTCAGGCTTTGGGCCATCCAGGTACAGACAGATTGGGTGACAGAGTGTGTCCAAGGCCAGCTGAGGGTGGGGACGCTGGGCACTGGCAGGAGGGCCTGTCCCTGCCCCTCCAGGAAACCGAGTCTGGAAGCTGGCTCTGCAGAGGAAGCCCTTCTCCCCCAGGGCACCGCTCTGGTGGGGGCCAGGGAGCCAGGGCCTGTGGAGAGAGGGGCGCCGCTGGTTCTCCAGCCTCGTTCCCTGTCAGCATTGGCCGAGGACTCCCAGTGAACGGGGCGCTGTGCTGGCTGCCGGGGTGTGGAATGAGCGCGGCGGGAGCAGTGCCGGGAGAAAGCAGACGGTCAGCAAATACCTACTCATCACAGCAGCCAAGGCGGTCATAAGGCTTCGCTCCTTCTAGCAGCGATGGCCACAGTGGTAACAAACAGCTACCATTTATCGAGCACCTACTAGCTGCCAGGCACTGTGCTAAGCACTTTACATCTATTAACTCATTATAACTAACACGGGCATTCATGCCCAGAGCAGGAAATGCCTGGTCTGATCTTCAGACCCGGGCCGGGCCCCAGGCCTTTGCTCTCTGTCTACCTTCTAGCCAAAGAGAGAGCACGGGGCCTGAGTCTCAGCTACCCGGAAGGCAGACAGTGCAAGAGGCTCAGGTGTCCACAGCGCGCCCCTACACACACACGCGTGTGGGCAAGCGCAGCCTTCGAGAACTTCTAAGAGAGTGTGTGCACTCACCGGCATGCCCACCCCCCAACCAACCCGGCCTTCCCCCAGAACTCCTGCCCTGATTATAACCCAGAAGAGTCCGTGTGACTTTGGAATGCTTTTCTTCTTTGGTTTTGGAAAACACTAGTTGTTCCTGTGGGATTTTTTTCCTCCTTTTTATTATCCTGAATAGAGAGATGATTGGGAATCTCTGGGAATGTAATATATTAAGGGCTACGCTGCAGGGCTCCAGGGGCGTCTGGGGCTGCTCCTCCTCCGTGTGGTTTCCCGGCCCAGACGGCGCTCAAGTAGGATGTCAGGGATGGCTGCAGTGGAAAGGGAGAACGAGAGCAGAGAGGGGACTCTGTGGAGAGCCCGCTGGGCCCGGTGGAGCTGGAGCCCAGCTCTGCTATGGCAGATGGCTTCATGGCAGGCCCCGATCCATCCCCGGGCCGGCACAGGCTCATCTGGCACAACCCTCCTGGCTGGCAAAGGCCTCCAGGCACTTGGTCACCTCCTTCTGTGTTGTGTCACCTGTGAGGAGCAGGGAAGGGACATTGGTCCAAGACTCGGGCCAAATTGGCGGGGCAGCTGGAGAAGGTACAGATTTGCTGTGTGGGGAGCTGGGCACAGGGACCCCCTTCTATCAGTCTGTGGGGGTGGGGGGACAGCTCCTTTAGACTCGGTAGCCAGGGAAGGTTCCCGGAACCCAGAAGGGAAGGGACAATCGTGATAAAAACTTGAATGTGAGAAGGAGCCAGCAGTTGGAGAACGAGGGGACAGCAGTTCCAAGCAAACACCAAGGCCCTGAGCGAGGGGCGAGGCTGGTGTGTTGGAGGAGAGAAAGCTTCTGTTCAGCCTGAACTGCACCCTGGGGCAGGGGAGGGGCCCTGAGGTATTGGACACCTGCAGCTCTTCCACCTGCAGCTGGCACATGTCGGTGCCCAGGTGCCCCGACCCCAGGGCTGGTTCTCCATCTCCTTACTCAGGTCCCCGGGGGCTGCCCACCTGGGATCTGTGGTTGGAATGTTGGGAGAACTACCCACTCTGAGCAGCCCAGCTTGGTTTCCTGGTCTCTAAAGAAAAGATCTCCTTCCCTCTCTTGGCTTCCCCTGCTGCCATTGTCCCCCCACCCATCATGGGGTATCTGACGGAGGAGAGCCCTGCACCCAGTGCCTGCTTGGGCCAGCCAGCTGTGGACTCTCCACTCAAAGAAGCATCTAGAAGTTTCCTTGCTGTACCCCATTAGAACGAACTGTCCCTCACTCCTCCTGGCAACTGGCTCACCACCTGCTCCGGCCCCCAGTGGTGGGAGGGCGGACTGACCGCTCCCTAGGCCTCTGTGTACCGTAGACCCGCCTGAGGCCACGTGACTGTGCGGGAGCCCACGCCTGAAAGAGCCTTCGTGTGGGGCAGACAGCAGCGACACCCCACCAGTCTGGGGCTTCCGCGCTCCATGCCCCAGCCTCACCAGACCACAGACCCCTCCCCAGAGACCACAGACCCCTCCCCAGAGACACCAGGCACTCCCACGCCTCCAGGACTTGTCTCAGGCCGCACCCTCTCCTTTAATGTCCTTCTCTTCTTCTGTTCCCGCTGTGCCCTCTCCCGCTCAGTAAGGAGCAGCTCAGCCCCCCTCTCTTCCCAGAAGATTCCCCTCCTTCCCCCGGACTCCAAGGCTCAGCTCCGTGCTTCTGCCACTGGGCATACGTCCCCTGCGCTGGTGTGGAGAGTGCTTGTCTGTGTCACTCTTTCCTTAGAGCAGCGACCCTTGCACGTTAGGGTCAAAACCCATGTGAGCAGCTGGTGAAAGCCGCGGGCCTCCTCTCCAGACCAGTACCCGCCTGCCCACGTGAGACTTTGCGTGCAATCTCAGGGGGCTCTGGAACACAGAGAGCCCACCCGAGGAGCCTAGACTAAGAACTCCTTTATCATTTAAGGTCTTTCTCTGCTCAAGGTCTATGTCATTCATCTTTGGGTCACCTCCTCACCCCAACAACCAACACAGTGCCCGGCACATAGTAGGTCTTCAAAAATAAACCCTTGAGTGGAATAGCATTTCTAATTCTTCCAGTTCTCAGGTGAAAAAAAGGAAAACTACCTGTAATTTCATCACTAAATGAATAGATGTTGGTTGAGTGCCTACTATGTGCAGGCTTTGGGCTAAGCCCTGTGTAAAGATTCAAAGGTACGTGAGATGGGGCCTTTAAGGAGCTGGTCATCTTCTTGGGAAGGCAGGACTCAGAGACCGAATGAGCTCAGTCATTCCACAAGATGGTCAGGGAAAGCTTCTTGGAGGAAGTGAGGCTGGAACTGACCTCGAAACAGAGGTATGGCCTGGCAGGTGTGGGCGAGGAAAGGAGAAGCAGGGAAGTGGGTTGGTGGTGACCAAAGGAGATTTGGTTGACAGAGGAGGCTTAGGATGTGGGCCAGGTGTGGGAAAGCTAGAAGGCCCCCTTAGGTCCAGGCTGGGTGGGCCTTGGAAAGAATGCCAAGGACTGTGGGGGGTAGGCAGCCATAGGGAGATTTCGAGCTGGGAGGGACAGCTACAAGCGAGCTGAGGGAACTAGCATGATGGCACGCATGGGACGGACCAGCGCAGGGAGAGACGGAAGGTGGGGGCGCAGGCGGGGAGGCCATGGTGATTGACCACACACCAGGATCTCGATGGAGGCTGGAAATGAGCACAGCAGAGTGGTGTGGGGGCAGAAGAAAAAGAGACTGGGGACTGGCGATGGGGGCAGAAGGCTAAGGGTCGGGAAACTGGCACTGTGGTGGGACCAGCCTAGGTGACTGGGGACAAGGCGAAAACCAGGAGATGGGGCCAAATGTGGCGCGTGAGCTCTCAGCCCCGCGGGTTTCCAGGTGGGGTGGTCCCCAGGTGGAAGGACTCAGACCTGAAGCTTTCCGGTTTTATGGTCCAGGGCCTGCTTTAAATTGTTAACACTAACAGGTCCCTGAGCAGAGGGTGCTATTGCTGTCCCCAAGTTTTACAAGCGACTTGCCCAAGGCCATGCAGTACCAAATGGGTGTGACTGTAGTACAGGAACCTAACCCTAATGAACCTGCAGTCCCCGTGGTTCAGGTCCAGAGCAGAGTCCCACCTCCGTGGGTACAATCAGGCAAAACATTAACTCATTAAGAGAATCCATATTTTCCCTAAGTCCCTAAAAATATGGAAAGGGACCCAAAGGACAATGCCCGCTGCTTTTCTCAGGTAGCCTTTCTGTCTTCCCTGTGTCTATACCCCCTCTCGCCCCCCAACTCCCCTGATCTGCTCCTCTGCCCAAGTTCCCCAGAGACCCTCTCTCCCACCTTATCCCTCCCTCCTCCTTTTCTCTGCCAATAAGAGGGTCCCTCTCTTCCTCTCCCTCCCTCCCTTTCTTCATCTCTTCCTCCCTTTTCCTCTTGCTTCCTCTCCCTCCATCTCTCCTTTGTTCCCCTCTCCTTCTTCCCTCCCTTTCTCACCTCCTCCTCCCTCCTTCTCTAACTTCTTTCCTCCTTCCCTCCCTCGTCACTCTCCAGTTCATTTTCCTGTAAACCGTCTTTGCCTTTCAAAGCTGAGTCCTTCCCCCTTCCTCCTTCCCTATCCTGGGCTACACATCTACATCACAGAAGCACAGAAGCACACATCTGGCTGAACTGTTCCAAACAGACGCTGGGAGACGGATGGGGGACTGGGCCATTACGGGGTTAGAAGGCCCACTTAGAAGGTCTATGAACCATCCATCCCATGTCAGTGGATGCACACACACACGCACACATATATAAACACGTAAGGGTGTATGCATGTGTATGTATAGAATACATTGTTAGCTAATGGGACAGGAGCGAAGAACTCACGCTATGAACTTGTGTGAGGTTTTCTTTCGTTGAAAATACTCCTGTTTACATGTTTTTTCACCACTGGTGCATATGCCTGTTTCTCTCACTAGATTAGAAAGTCCTTGAAGGCTAAAATGTAGATGTTACTTGTCTAGGGCAATGCCTGACCCGAGAAGTAGGGCCCTGTGTGCAGTTCTCACTCCTACCACACGTGCTTGGCCCTGGGCAAAGTATCGACCTTCCTCTGCCCTCAGTGGTTCTGTCTGTGAAATGGGCTCAACCCTCACTCCCTCCTCGTCCGTGGGCTGTAAGATTGAATGAGACGATGCCTGTAAAGGGCTTAGGACAGTGCCTAGCACACAGAAGGTTCTCAGTGCGCGTCAGCTCCTGTTCATTATTTGTGTAAAATTATTACGACTCATGAGATATGGGCTAATTATTCTCACAGCAACCTAGTGAGGAATGGGTGAGGTTTCATGTGCATTTTTTCAGGTGAGAAATGGAGGCACAAGGCTCTTAGTTGGCTGCCCAGGGTCACTGACCTGAGCAGGAGTGAAGATCCACCCTGGCTGGGATTTCTGCCGGGGCTCTTCTGCTCCTCCGAGGGGCTTCATGAGAGCTCCCCAACCCCACCCCAGAGCGGGCAGCAGCTCTCTGGGGAGGCGGAATCATATTTCACACTGAGTTCCCGGAACGTCATTGCATCTCTTCTGGTAAAAGAAATCTCGGCGTTTGAGTCACACGGGAAAGCTCAGAGCACTCTCTCTTTTTCCATCACGAAAATACCTGTGCCATCTCCACGGCGCAGCGCTGTTCTCCCTGCGCTTCATGTGGCTTCTGAAACAGACAGAAACAAGCTTGCTCTCCGGCCTGTGTCTACCCGAGAAGCCTCAGTGCTGGTTGGTGATGGGTCAGGAAAGGTGACCGGTGAAGGCCTCCTGCTCCCGCGCCCAAACCTAAGTCTGGGAGGGGGCTTCTGCTGGGCAGGGCATGTAAACCTGCCACATGCCAGGGCCGGGGCTCTCCAGCTCCGCAGCCCAGGCCCAGCCCTGCCTTGTCCCCTTGCCTGCCCAGATTAATATAGCTTGAAACTCCTCCACTAAAGACCATCCAATTCTGCAGCTCCATTTTGCAGATGGGGCAAAATAGGCCCCATGTGGCCCAAATAGGAAAGGGACTTACAGAGGGGATGACGTGGCAGACCCAGGAGGGGCACGTGCGGTTTTCTGAGTCACAGTTCAGCGCTCTCTGCATCGCACCGGGCTGCCTCACCCCGCATGGCCAATCCGGGGCCTCACTTTCCCTTGCTCAGTTGGTCAGTTAGTCATTTCACAAATACTTCTGAGCACTGGCACCCTGGCAGCTTGTGCCCAGCACAGCAAGGTTGGATACGAAGGTGAGCAGATGCAGGGCTTTCAAACCCGGGCAGAGATCACATCCCTGGTTGGAGAGGGCAGCTCCTTAATTCCCAGGGCTTCTTACAGCCCTATGTGTGGGTCAGAGGCGTGATGGGGTGGATGACTAAGGTGGCGTCTGGTCCCCCCAGCCCAGAGACCCTGCTCTGTGGGGGGCAGGGGCAGGTGGCACCACACCCCGCCAGCCCCTGGCTGCCCGTCCCGCCGCCACACAACATTCGTCCTTTACCGTACTCAGCCTCCTTCCCCTTCCTTATCTGCAGGCCGGGCCTCGGTGGCCTCCTGTCACTGCCAAAGACCCCTCTAAATGGGTGAGTTAGGATACTTTGGGTCGAAAATAATAGAATGGCTTATGAGAGAACAACTAACAACTGGCCCACCAATTAAGAAGTCTAGAGGTACAGCTGCAGGTGAGGCTTGATTCAGCAGCTCAGGTGCCGTCCCTGGCTTCTCCTCATATGTTCACTCTGTCCTGCCGTGTGGTCTCCACTGTAGACTCCACAAAGCCGCCCCCTTACCTCGCCAGGCAATGGTGGTAGCGGTGAATTCTTTGCACCCTCCCGCCACACCTGACCTGGGAGCAGCCCGAGACCCCAGGTGTGCCTGTGTGGTCTCTTCCCTGAGCAGCCACCCAGGTCCTGGAGGAGCTGCTCTCTCCCCAGCCCCAGCTGGATCACATGCTCATCCCTGAAGCAGTCACTGTGACTAGGAGAATGCAGTGTTCTGATTGGCCGAGGGGCTCCTGGGATGAGAGTGAATTCCCCAGAAGGAATTACCTGTTGGTGTTGGTTTTGGTTCTGGTTCCGGACTCAGCACATCCAGAGAGCTGCTGCTACCCACCCCAGCCCCCAGCCCCAGCCCCTGACTTCAGCCCTTTCTGGGTATTCTGACCCCTACTCCCTCAACCTCCAGCCTGGGCCTCAGTTTCCTCAGCTGCAAAATAGGGATGATTCTATACTTACGATAACCAAATGCAGCATGCTGCTTCAGACGTGGCACGAACGCGGTGCTGCCGCTGACCTCCACAGGCCCTTTCTGGCCCAGACAGCCGGCATGCATCGCCCAGCTCTGGAATTCTGGGTCTCTCGCCGTCCTCCCTCCCTGCTCAGCCCAGGAGTGCTGCTGCCCTGAGAAAAGATGAGCACTGGGAGCATTTGCCCTGTTGGACTCCCCTCCCCTGATATCTCTGGTCTGAGGTCCCCAGGGCACAGTCCTGAAATAGCTCACTGCCAAATTAGGCCCAGCTTTTCCAGCTCTGTAGACGTGCCCCCTCCCCCTTCTTCCCCAGCCCTCCGTCTTCCTTCCTTTCTCCTTCCTGTCACACTTCCCTGCCTGGTGCAGATACCAGCTGGTCCCCCCGTGAGAACTGGCCAAGGAGAGGAAGGCTCTCTCCCGGCCCGGCCCGGGGTGGATGCTGGGAGCCTGGGCCCGGCTGGAGGCTCTGCTGCTGTTTCCAGGGTCTGCATGGCGCACCTGGATGGTAAAGTACCCTGACCCCCAGATAACACCCCCCACCCCCCCACCCAGAATCAAGTCCTAGAGTTTGGCTCTGAGGCCAGAGCCGGGGACTCTGATGCCAAAGCATGGTCGCTCAGCCTGTTGGCAGGTGAGGCCACAGTGCTGACAGCCACGAGGCCTGGTCTGCCTGGTTGAGGCTTATTCTGTGCCCTTCACTGGCTCCTGGGGCCTTGCCAGCCACAGGGACAAGTGGGTGGAAGAGGCTCCATTGTCACCGTCAGGAGCGTGCTGGGAAGCAAGCCCAGAGCACGCCCTTGGGCAGCAAGTCCTAGTGGTTTCCAGGCTGGGTGGGAGGGGAGAATCAGGCCTGCCCTCTGGAAGGAGGCTGGTTCCTCTCGGGTAAAGGGGGTGGGGAAGCAGGAAGCTGCCACATGGCCTGGTGGGGTGGGGGTGGGGGGAAGGCCAGTATGGGGTCCGTCTTCACTCACTGCAGCTCTGGCACTGGAGGGGCAGGGGCCTGTTCTTCCTAGGGCCCCTGAATCTCAGCATGGGGGGGCTGGGCTCATTGGCAGGTGAGGGCCCACCCTGACCCAGAGGAGTGCTAGGCTGCAGCCCCATGGCAGAACACTGGCCCCTCGCAGGAAAGCTGGGCTCCAGAGCCAGCCCGGCTCCCTCTGGCTGCGTGACCTCAGACAAGTCCCTTGTCCTGCAGGGTCCTACAGAGGAACCAGCTAGCTTCTAAGATCCCCCCTCCACCCACCCCCACCATTTCAATTCTATCAGTTCTTCTGGCAGAACTTAATTGCTAAGTTTAGTTGATTGCCCAACACAGGGCTCTTCCTTCGTAGCCAAAAGAAAAGGAAACTCATTTCAGAGGCAGGGCCTGTGCACGCAGTTGGAGGCTGACTTGTCTCCAGGAGGGAGCTGGTGTTGGGACCGCCCACAGCCGGTGAGCGCCTGAGGTGGCTCCCACTGGAGGGAGCCCTCTGTGCACCCCCTCTGCCCCCCACACCGGGACCTTTGGGCATGGTGCCAGCCCGATGGACCACTGAGCCATGGGGATGACACCACTAAATCGGGCAGAAAAACACTGTCAAGTGCTGCCGTTGCTGCATCTGTGTCAAGGGTAACTGTGTCTCGGGGTGGCATGGGGAGATGATGGCCCATGTGAAGCTGTCAGGTTCGGTCTGATCAATCTGGAAGGCTCCCGGGGTGGTGGGGAGAGGGAAGGTGGATTTCGGGAGCTGTTTGCTTGATGAGCATGAGGAGGCAGAGCCCAGGGAGCAGCTGGGCGTGGGGCTGTGATGCCTTTGGGCACTGTCGCAAGCATGATGTACACGTTTCAGTGACCAAGCCCGGAGCACATAGGCAGAGGTCCCGGGTCACCCTCCGAACACCTGGAGCTCAGAGCAGTGAGAGGCGCAGCCACCGAGCAGCCGGCAGACCCTTGTAGTGCTCTCCCCACCCTGGTCAAGCCCCCAGACAGCTGCAATGCGCTTGCTCCCCCATTATCTTCGTGCTGGGCCAGAGCCAGCCTGAGCCTTTACAAATGCATACAAATGCATGTCTAGTCCCCTGCTTAGAAGCCCTAGTGCCGCCCTTGGCCCTCCGGATAGGGCCCCGCAGCCCTGGTCTGTCCTCCTGCCCCAGGGTGTGCTTCTGAAGCTGTAAATGCTGCAACCTCACCACCCCAGGGCTTTGCGGAGGACATCCTCCTCCCTCCCCGTGCCCGCCTCAGAATTGGCCTCCACTGCCCCCTCCTCTGGGAAGCCTTCCCTGCCCACCCCCCAAACTGGGCTGGGCCTTTGGTTCAGCCACTCCCAGAGCCCTGGGGCTCACTCTAGGGCCTTGTAACAATCAGAAACGAGTGTGCACAGCTGTTTGATCAGCGTCTGAAGACCACCAGCACGGAGCGCTCCCAGCACACTCACCGCATGGCAGCTCCACCCCGGTGCCTCCTCAGAACAACCTCAGGAGATACCGGCATTCTGTCTGCCCTGTGGGTAAAGCGGAGCCAGGATTTGCCCTCGGTGTGTCTGACTGTACATGGCTCGTGAGCAACAAGTCTGCCCCTGCTGTCCTGCAGGGTGAATGTCTGCTCTGGGAGGGGCCCCGTGTCGTTGAAAAATACTAAGAAAGCGTTGGTGCCTCCCTAGGACTACGTCCCCGTCCCCGTGTGGTAGCAATAGAAGCGCATTGACGCTGCAGAATACGCCCGCACCCCCGGCCCTCGCTGTAACGAACACCCTAAGATCTCAATGGCTCAGCTCAGGACAGGAATGGTTCTCGGTCAGCTCACAGTGCAGAGGGAAAGATGTGGGGTGGGGTGCTCTGGGGCGTGCCTTCAGGGTCGGGAGCTGGCTCCTTCTCTCTGATCTCTGGCTTTGCCAGCCCCTCCGCCTCAGGGTCTCCTGCTGGACTCTTGGCGTCAGGCCAGCAGACAGAGGAAGGACACATGGAGGGCTGTCAGGGAAGTTTGGGGGGCCAGGACACACTCCTTTGGCCAGAACTTGGTCACACCTGACTGCAAGGGGTTCTGGGAAATGTCCAGCGGCGACCTCAAGAAGAAAAGTCAAAATGCTCTTGTCCACAGGGGGCCAAACCAACATAAAAATACCCGACACTGGAGTGACTCTAGGTGCCTCCCATCGCTGCCCCTCCCAGGTCCCCTGCCTGGTGGTAGATTCTTGCTGCTGTCTCTCTCCAAAACACCCGGGTACTTTATGGTGACCAAGCTTCAGACACACCCCAAGTACGGACCATTTGATCATCTGTTCATCTGTGGTGGGCATTGGGGTTCTTCCCATTCTAGGGCCACTATGAATAACAGCGCTGGAACACCAATGGGCAGGATATCGTGGGGACCTGCGATTTTACTTCTCTTGGGGGACACCCGGGAGTGGAACTCCCAGGTCATATGGTGAGGGTTAACTCGATGACAAGTGCCCAGGCTGCCCTCCAAAGTGGTCATGCTATTCAGGACGCGGGAGAGTTCCTGCTGCCACACGCTGTCCTGGGCACCTGGCGTCATCCCTTCCGTGTTAGCTCTTCCCGTTCACAGGGAGTGCCGTTCCTTGTGCTTTTCATTGCCTTTCCCTGATGACTGCTGATATTTAGCAACTTTTAATGTGCCTTTTGGTCCTGCACCTTCTTTTGTAAAGTACCTGTTCACATCTTCTGTTCTTTTCTCTTAATGGGTTGTTCGCCTTTTTATTAATGAGTTGTGAGAGTTTTTTAAAGATATATCCTGGGTACAGGTTTGTTGTCGTCAGACAGATGTATTGTGGGTATTTTCTCCAGTCTGTGGCTTGCCTTTACCAGGAAGGTTTTTAAGTGGATTAACTACTGCACGTTGATGTGTTGCCTCTCAAGCTCCCACCTCTGAGTGTCCGGGACCCTTTCTAGTTATTTCGCTTTGGCTGTGCGGTGTCCTTCTCTGCAGGGAAAGCAGTAGTGTGCCGTAAAAGGGGAGCCAGTGGCCTCTGGGGTCAGGGAGTCCTGGGTCCAAGTCCCAGCCCCACGGCTTCGCCTCTGCCCCCAGAGTCCCGCTCTCCTGGTGTGTGAAAGGGGGACGATAACTAATCATCTCCTCGGGCCGCTGTGCAGATTACAGGAGATGATGACTGTGAAGCACCGAGTGAGCGCGCGGAAAAGCTGAGCTGTACCTCGTGGCACTCGGGTCCCTGAGGCCCGTCAGCACCCCAGCCCCGACCCGGGCCGCACAGAGCTGGCTTCTCCTAGCTTCCTTCTTTATGTCTCGAACACCACCTTCCTCCAAGTTACTCAGGCCAAAAACCTGGGACTTCTCCTGCCCTTCCTGTGTCCCACTTCCTGTTCCAGAATGGCTCCCACCCCTTCCCATCTCAGCCCAGGCCCCTGCCCCGGCAGGCCTCCTTACTTCCCCAGTGCTGCCAACGCAGTCTCCCTGCCTTCGGCCCTGCCCCCCCCCCTCATCCTCTACCCCATGTGCCGTGGCCACCATTGCTAAAGAAATCAGAAACACAGGGCCCCTGCTGTGAGTGTTTGGGGGACCCCTCGGTGAGGGCAGGGCTCTGCTGTCACTAGCTTCTCTGGTTATAAATAACAGGCTCTATTCTTAGCCCACCAGCAGTCAGTGCCCGCCCCCACCTTCAGAGCCGCCTCGGCCGTCCTCACTGGAGACAGGCCATGCCTTGGCCTTTGGCAGGACCCATTCCTTTGATACGTGATCAGAAAACTCAATTAAAAAACCAATTACTGATTTCCTGAGCTTTACAAGGGAGACATGAAAGTTTGATTAAGTTTGAATTCCTCTTTGGCTGATTGCCAGCCAAGGCCAAGTGGACTTGTGGGAAATTTTCATTGTTGATTCTGTTTTGTTTTGTGGCTGTGCTCTTGGTGGGTGGGGGGCACATTGATTTTGTGTTCTGGGGTCCCCCCCAACTTGCTGAATGGCTGTTCCCGTTGTGATGCATGAAATGTAAATCCCCCCAAAGACCCGTTGCCAGGGTGAGGGGCTCCAGAATGGAGCTCAGCTAAACAAAGCCCTTCAGTCTGGAAGCAGAAGCATTTGCTCCCCATGCAGAGTGGGGTTGGAGGGCCCCAACAAGGCTGCATTCAAGGGCGCCGCATGAACAGGCACACACCGAGTGGCTCGCTGGTCGCTCTGCAGCAGCCTCCGTAGTGTGTCTGGGCTCTGACCGCCGCCAGCCCCCACCCAAGGATCCAACGTGCCATCTCTGAGGCCGAGGATCAAGGGGTCAAACAACTACAGCCCCTCGGGAGGTTCCTCTGCCCAGGTAGTCACCTCTCCCCAGAGCCTACTGGGCCCCAGCAGCGAGGGCCCAGGGCAGGTGGGGGCCAGAAAGCAAACGTCTGTCTCCAGCCAAAGCAGTGGACCTTTTCAGATGCTTCTGGGAAACCACGCAGAGCCCGTGCTGGGCCTGACCGGGCTCTGGTCAGAGTCTGAAGGCGTTCTGGAAGCCGAGTTTCTTCTCCAGGGATAAAGTGAGAGAACCTCGCTTCTTTGGAAGCTGTCGCCACCCCAGAACTCTCCCTACAAGGGGCACATTATCCAAGGGTGGAGCTGGGGCCCCACTCATACGTGTCTCTCCTGTGCTGAAAATGCCCCACGTGGCGAAGGAGCCCTTCAAGTTTTAAAGACTTTTAGGTCTCTAGGAATCCTGGTTCAAGTACTGATGCCCCTGATGGGACAAGCATCTCCCAGTGGGAATTCGCCATCATCTGACTGAGAAAACAGCCCCTAGGAAAGGACGTGGGATTGGGGTGGGGTCAGGTAAACCCCACCTGCCTCCCAGCGAAGTCAAGGCCCCGCCCCAAGGTGACCCCTCACCCCAGAAAACGTTCACATGTGGGGTGTCCATGTGGTGCCCCGCACCTGACAAGCACGCACAGCCGGCCCCTCACCCACACAGCAGCCTCACAGAGGGCCCACCTTCACCCCCAGTTGCAGAGGAAGCTACCGAGGCTCAGAGAGGCCCAGTGCCTTGCCCAGCGTCGCACTGGTGGTGAGTGCAGATTCTGGACTTGGACCTGAGACTTCCGAATCCATCACAAGTCCGCTTCCTCTGCACACACAGAGGCCGCGGGCACTGTGCCCCCGCTTCTTTGATTGGCTTGCTTGCTTGTGTGTTTTTTTTTTAATAAGGTGAGCATTTTTTCTAGGTTTGAATTTGGGTTGTTTCCCGTGGGTTGTTTTTTTGTTTTTTGGTGTTTTTTTTTTTTTAAGAAACTGTTAGAGCTTCCTGGTGGAGTTGTAATTAGGAAATTCTAGGTTAGTCATCTAGCCAGAACTGACAAATAACCAGGCAATGCTGGGTAGAGCACGTTCTCCACCTCTTTAGAAATTCAGGTTTTGCTACGTTAAGGGAGAGGAAGATGGGAAACACATGTGCGGCTGTGCTGGGCCCGGGAGGGCGGGTTCCCTCCTTTATGTAGAACTAGACAAGTTTTTAAAAAGTTATCTTCGTGTAGGACAGTTTTTTCATATGTGCAGACATGAGGTAGTATGGCAAGGGGGGAATAGGGGAAGGAGGACACCGGGCCGGGGGCCCAGGATTTGGCAGAAAGGGGATTGGTGCCCGGGGGGGGGGGGAAGGGTTCCTGTAGCAGGTGCCTGGACAGACCTACTGTCGCCCCCTCCACCTGTAGCAGGTGCACTGCCGGGTGACCGTGGCGACAGCAGGGCACTGGCAACTCCCAGTGCACGGAGCACCGCAGGCCAGGCTCTGGGCCAGACACTGGTGTTCCTGCTCTATCCTAAGTGGCACCCCTCCTTTTAGTGGGGGCACGTGTACTTTAACGAGTCCAGAAAACAAGTCTGTAGCCCATCTGGCCCGTGATTGGCCAGATATTAGAACAAGACCAAAGTGTAGGGTTTGCTTTTTTTTTTGAGTCAAATTAAAGAAACATATATTATGCACAGAAGGCCAGGGGTCGTAGACGGATGGGGCAGGAATTATGAAAGCAGAACAGAAAGGACTGAGGTTTGGGAAAGCTTGCCAGATCCGTATGAACTAGGGAATGTGATTATGCTGGTTTTACAGAAAAGGAAGCTGAGGCTCAGAACGATCGAGTGACTTGCCCATGGTCACACAGCTGACAGGTGGCTCAGGGCCCAAGGCCCAGGAGAACATTCACACCTCCACATTCCAGGTGAAGCCCTTGGTGCTGGCGTGGGGTCGGCCAGCCTTCCCTGGACGCTGCATTGGAGAAAGCAAGCTTTTCTGGCTCCTGGTCAAGGCTTCTTGGAGGCAAATCCTCTCTGGGGAGGTGGGGCCAGGGCCTGCTTCCTCCAATCAGCCGCTTCCTATTCTCTCAAACTGAAGCCTTTTCAGAAAGGGCCCCTGTGAGAGCTCTGAAGGCCCTGGAGCTCCTCAGCCAGCTCCACCCACCCCCAAAGTGCCCTGCTCTCCTAGCTTTCCTTTCTTCCCTGGTCTCTCCCAGCTCCTCCTTTCATCCTTTCTTTCTTGTCTCTGAATCACTTTTTCCAATAAGCTGTCGACCTGGTCTATCGAATAACTCCTTGAATGATTTCGGAAAGCCTCCCTCTGATAACGGAAGTCTCAGAGATGGAAACACATTTACATTTACGGGGGCCCAACGTTTCAGAATATTATTAAATTTGCCTGGGGAGCGAGCAGAGTGGCCTCTTCCACACAGTAGAAACCGTGAGGGAACCGATCTTCAACGGGACGGAGATGGTCCCACCAGCCACTCTTTCGGGCTCGTTATTCACTGGGAGAAGCCGCCCAGCCGACCCAGGTGGTCAGAACAAGTCTTGCGTCTTCAAAGCCATTCGGGGCCCCGTGTTTTACGTTGGCCAGCTTCCCAGTTAGGAATTCTGGGGCTGCAACCTCAGAAAGAAAAGGCACAGCCCACCCGCCAGCCTACCTGCTGTCGGCCCCGAAGCCCAGTAACTGATCTCATCACTGCGTGTTGAGTCCTCACCCGACCTGCATCCCCAACTTTCTGTTTATGGCTTGCGCTGGCATTTCCCTCTTCTTACATGTCCCACATTATTAAAAACAGCTGCTTTATAGTTAATTGAATGAATCATGGAAAAAATACTTATTTCTGTCTATAAATAACTCCACCTAAAATAAATAAATTTTTTTTAAAATTCCACCTAAAATTCTTCTGGGAAAATAAAGCACTGTGACGAGCCCCCCCCCCCCCCGCACGCACCTCGTGCACGTCACCTTGACCCCCAGCCTCGGCGTGCTTACCATCCGGCACCATCTCTGGAACTCCCCCTGGCCTGACGCAGGACCTCCAAGGTCAGTCAGCAGGGTCCGTGGAGAAGGGCCACAGGAGTGGTAAGTGGCCCTGGACCACTACTTCTGCCACTTCCAGACAGGTTCACACGGTGGCGTCCCGCCTTTGGCGTGCCCAGCTCTGTGCCCGTCCCATGTCCGGAGTGGGGCACACTGGGGAAGACACAGCCCCTGCCCCACACAGAGCGATCCGAGGCTTGTTTTCAAGACTGACGCCCAGGCGCCTACTCGGCAACTAACTGGTGCAATTCAGAGTCCAATGTAGGACCTCAAGAGGGGAGCCAGGTGTGGAGTTGGGGCAAAGTCTTCCCAGAGCAGAGATGCTCAGGTGACAGGTGTGCCCAGGGATGCCTCTCCTGTGTTTGCTGAAGGTGCTGACCAGGTGCATGGCTCTCTATGTAGACCTGACGTGGGAAAGGGGGGCGGGGAGACCATCCTAGAGGAGGCCAAGCCTGAGTCAGCATCTTGGGCGCTGAGACCTGGGGTAGGGGTTTCACCCCCTGGGGCCAGAGAGCCCCTCCTGGCTCTCTTAGTGTCTGTGTGCTTGTTGCAATGTCGCCAGTGTGATGGCCGACGGTGACCTCGGAGACGGTCAGATCCAAAGAGTGGCACAGCTGTGGCTTGGGTGCCACTACTGACCGCCAGCCCTGTCCCGGCATCACTGTGGCTCCGTCACTAAGCCTGGCCCCCGAGACCCTGTGGGGCGGGCAGCCACCGCAGTGGGTCAGGGCGGGCCCTCAGGCTGAAGCCAGCACATGTCCCTAGTCTACCCAGGGCAGCTCCCTCACATCACAGAGCCCGGCAGGGAGGTGACCCGGAAGGCCACAGAGGAGAGACCACCTGTACTGCTCCCAAGGCATCTAACCCCCAGGTGCAGTGCTTTTTGGCTCTTTCCCGTCCAAGTTCATTCATTCAGCAAGTGCTAACTGAGCACCTGCTGTGTGCTCGACCTGGTGGTGGGTCCTAGACATGAGGGGGAGCCTGACACAGGGGCTCAGGTCCAGCGGAGAGACTGGGAAAGGTTCCCTGGACGGCTAGAGAGTTACGCACAGTGCCTCCCTCGTGGGGCGGGGCGGGCAGCGGTCCTGCAACCCGGACTGTGCGAGCCTCTCGTCCACCCCCCACTTGATGCTCAGGGGCTTTGCCCACCATGCTGGACACGTGTGTTCTCTTTGCTCCTTGCCGAAGGCCTTGCTCCAGATTCCAGTCTTGTCCCCAGAAAGCCAGCATACTGGAGATGTTCACCATTTGTTCAGTGGGCTCAGGGAGTCGCTGATTTTCCGTTAATGAGAGTTTTTATTGTTCAAATAAGGGCCATATTAGACGCATAGAACTTAACATCATGTTTTAACTTTTTGAAGGCTGGCTTTCCTGTCCATCATGTGTAACAAGAGAAGACTGGTTCCTCCCACCCGCTGAGGGGAGGAGCCCACGTGGGCATAATTACAGAGTTAGGCTCAAAAGTCCATTTCTCAGATCCTTTTCTTTTAAATGCAAGTGATAGATAGATAGATAGATAGATAGACAGATATCACCATATATATTGCCCCAACCTGGAACCGACCAGGGACCAAACCTGCATCCCAGGCACGTGCCCTGAGTGGAAACAGACCCTGCAGCCTTTTGGTTTATGGGACAGCACTCCAGCCAACTGAGCCACACTGGCCAGGGCTTTTTTTTTTTTTTAAGTGCAGGCAAACATTCTCCACTTTCCTGTAGTTCATGTTCTTTATCCCATTTTCATTTATGACATTACAAACCAGACAGATTCTCAAAAAGGAATATTAGAGGGTCTGGAATTAGATAATACAAGTCCCTCCACCCGCTGCGAACAGCCCTATATGTGCGTGATGCGGTTTCAGAATTTCACTGACCGCCCACCTCAGACTGCGGAGCTGGCCTGTCCCTGTCCCTGTCCCACTGCCCACGCTTGCACGCCTGGGGTTGAGTCCATGTTATTCAGCTGACACAGGCAGGCACCGAGGGAGGGTGCCCTCTTCTCCAGTTGCTCCAGGGCACCCAGGGCAGCCTCCCGTTTCTGTTCACAACCTGACGGGCTCAGCTCCCCTCCTGACGGAGCTGCCCTGTAACCCAACACTCCCGGGCTTCCTCCCGCTGAGCCAAGCAGAGACCTTGAGGACAAGCTCTGGGCAGGCTCTTCCCCCGGCCTTCCCACGACAAGGAGGTGGCCCTTGGTGCTTCCCTCCACGTACGGCCTAGAATTCATTCATCGCTTCTTTCCTTCCACAAGCAGCACCTGGTAAACGAATTGCTGTAGTCAACACAGCAGACACAGGCCCTGCCCTTGCGGGCCTCACGCTCTCCCTAGGAAGAGACAAATTAAGATGACATTTTAGTCTATGAGGAAACAAACAGATCTAATTACACCTCATGGTAGGTGCTGTTAAAGAAAAGAAAGCTGGCATGGGATCAGCGGGGGGCACCTGCTTTAGACAGGGGAAGGGTGCTATCAGGGAGAACTTTTTCTGGGGGTTTTATTTAAACTGAGACTGGACAAATAAGGAGCCAATCTCACAAAGATGTTCGGCGGCAAGACAAGCCAGTGCAAAGGCCCAGAGATGGAAATGAGGTTGTCAAGTATGTACAAAGCCTAGAAAGGGAACAGGGTAGCTGGCAGGTGGCAAGTGAAGGCAAGGTGCCGCAGGGTGAAGTTCAAGGGGAGGTAGGATCCAGGCCCCAAGGAGAGCCCCATTGAGGGCTGTATCAGTTTGCAGGGCTGCCATAACTAAGGACCACAGGCTGGGTGGCTCCTACAGCAGGAACTGATTTTCTCACAGTTCTGGAGGCTGAAGTCCGAGACCGAGGTACCCTGAGAGTGCGTTTCTCGGGGGGCCTCTCTCCTTGGCTGGTGGACGGCTGTCTTCTCCTCGTCTGCTCATGTGGTCTTCCCTCTGCCTGTGGCCTAATCTCCTCTTATGAAAACACCGGTCCTTATGGAATAATGAGGCCCGATGACCTCATTTTAATTTCATGACCTCTTTAAAGGCCCTGTCTCCAAACGCAGTCACATTCCAATGTACTGGCGATTAGGGCTTCAACACATGAATTTTGGGGGACACAATACCACCCATAACCGGGACCTTCCCTGACCTACTACTCTCTGAGAACGGGGTAGGTTTGTGGGTGCAGGTTCAAAGTGCCTGGAGGCCAGAGGAGACTGTGCCCTCTGTTGGAAGGCATGATTAGCGAGTGTTTAGGGGTGTCAGAGACATCGTGGTACCGAACTGAGACTTTCTCACCCACCATTAGTCGGAATCCTTGACAGAGAATTGGAGCGTGGCTCGGTTGGTTGAGTGTTGTCCTGCAAAGTGAAAGGCCGCCTGTTCGATTCCCGGTCAGGGCACATGCTTGGGTTGTGGGCCATTCCCCTGTTGGGGAGTGAGTGAGAGGGAACCAAACGATGCTTCTCTCCCTCTCCTTCTCCCTCCCTTCCCCTGTCTCTAAATAAATAAATAAGTTTTTGAAAAGAAGAAGAAAGAGAATTGGAAACCTTCCCAGCGTACTTCAGTGGCGTTGACGCGGGGTCCCCAGTGGCCCCCACTTAGGGACCGTCTCCTCCAGCTGTCAGGGCAGGGCAGCCAGTGGGGAAGAGAGAGACAAGCTGAGTGAGGAAGAGGGCTGGGGAGGGAAGTTGGGGTCCTGGCCAGGCACACCCAGGCTCCCCAAGGGGAAAGAGAAGCCCAGCAGTGTCGTGTGGAATGAAATGCGGGAGAGCACCTCCACGCCCCCTCAGACCGGTGTGTTTTCAGCCTCCAGAGCCAGCAGGCAGCCAGCCCCAAACTGCTAGCGGGTTGAGGTGTCTGCAGACCCGCAGGTCAGCCTCAAACGTTCCCTCCACCTTATGCTGGAGATAAAAATAACTCCAAGGAGGGAAATGTCCTAGAGAAATTACCTTGAAATTCAGAAAACATGAAACCAGGCTCCATCTAATTAAGATGACATTTTAAAGGGGGGGGGTGTGCTTAGGGGAGACCTGAGTGGCATTTTAAATTGCAAGCTGAGTGTGCAGCCTTCTCTAATTTTGGTTCTGAGCAAAGTTCCCAATTGGAACTGAAGGCCCGACTTCAAAGGCACTGCCTACTGCTGGCCAGCAAAGGGGGTGAAAGGAGCAGCGTGGGGCCTTGGGGACAATGTGGCCCGACTGGAGCAAAGGCTTGGGGGCCGCGGGGGGCCGCAGCCCTTGGCAGCCTGCTGTGCCTTTTAGGGGATCAGTGGAGCCGCTCCTGGGAGGACAGCTAATTGAGGCAGTGGCCTTGTCCTTGGAGAGTGAGCTTTTGTCCACCCCGGCCCATCTTGGCAGCACTCACGGGGCAGAGCTCTGGCCTGGGCTGGTCCCAGGCACCCTCCCATCGCAGTCTCCCCTGGTGCCAAAGAAGTAGGACCTCCCGGGAGGGGCCTTCTCCCTCTGAGGAGCCTGTGAGGCCCAGCAGGTGGAGAAGGCCTGCTCCCTCCCTCCCAGACTCAAGGAAGAGGCAGCCCCAGTCCCTTTCAACTTAGCAGGCAGGTGTGTGGGCCTCCATCTGGCCCAGGGAGACACCCAAGGCGCAGGATACTATTCTTCTGCTCCCTGGGAAAAGCAGGGAAAGCAGCCCCAGGTGTGTGAGGAGCTAGCTACCGTGGAGACTTTAGAGAGGAAGGGTCAGAGTTCAGACCTTTTGGGAAGCAAATGACCATTCTTGGGAATTAAAGGAGCTGCCCTCAGGGTCTGCAGCTTGTGGGACGGGAAGCACAGAACTGTGGGTAGAAAGAGGCTGTGTGTCCCCTCTGATTTCTTGGGTATGACTGTTTAGGATAAGGCAATTTTTTAAATGAGTCAATTAAGTAAATAGCAGTGGTGTGCTGATCCAGCAGAAATCTGTAGAAGGCGATGGGAGGGAACGTGGTGTTAGAGACCGTAGGAGTAGGAAACCGGGAACAGGGAGAAGGTGAGACCAGGTCAAGGAGCTGGTGAAGCAGAGGTCAGGTGGGGTCATGCAGCAGCCCCCCACACAGAGTAGGATCTTGGGTGAGATATCCGGCCCAAGGAGAAGGTGGCTGGAGAACCGAGCCCTCGGGGACTTAAATGTGGGTCAGTGGAGGCACAGGGGTCCACAAAGGGGACAGGAGGGCTCGGGTAGACTGAGGTGACCTGAAGCAGCGTCCACAGCACCCAGAGAGAACGGAGAAATGGACTTGTGGCAATAGGGAGGGCCCGGAGAGCCCCTGCAGGGGACAGAAGGGGAGGTGACAAGATGGAAGGAGGAATGGGAAGGACAGTGTCCTGAAGGAAAGCAGGGTCAGAGGAAAGGTTAGGATGGGGGTGCTATAACATGGGTGTATAGGGAGGTGACAAGAGGAGACCCCAGAGAAGGAATGGGGTGGAGGAGGTGGGGTGCAGACGAAGAGTCAGGGCCAGACCCCCACCTGCCTTTTCAGCCTGTCAAGTCTAATGTGGGATATGGGGGAAAGTGAGTTTCCTTTTGGGGGTTTTACTCGAGCTCATTTGGAGGCTGGATGAGGCCATAGAGGCTTGGGAGGGGCAGTCCTGGATTTGGTTTTGGTGGCTCCCAGGAACCGACTGTCCTGGCACTGTACAGGCCCTGCACAGTGGACAGCCCGTCTCCCTGGAGGACAAGTGTCCACTCAGCCACTGGGCTGCGGAGGACAGGTGGACAGGACAGGTGGGAGAGTGGACTCCCTCCCTCTTTCCCTTCCCACCCTCCTCCCTGCTGGCCTTGGGGCTGAGCACTCGCCCTCCAGCTCCCTTGTAAGAGGAGGTTGGCAGCTAGGAGACTGGAAGCCACCATGACAACAAAGCTGCTTAGCAGGCCGGAGCCCCTGGTGCCCCTGCACCTGTGTCCAGGCAATTTGGGGCCATCATTTCTCAACCAAGGTGAGGCCACAAGTTGACTTCAGGGGGTGGGGAGATGGGGAGAGACTCAAGGTAGCTGCACCCCCACACCCAAGGCAAGGAAGGCATAGATAGGTGCCCCTTTGTACTCTGGCGGGGGGGGGGGGGTGGCTCTCCTCCACACAGTGACGCATGGACTGGCTCCTTCCATCTTCTGGCACCGCCACCCCTCCAGGACTTTGTCATCGTCTGCCTCCAGGGGGCACACAGAGCTGGCACACTTCACACTCACTCTCCTTGGACTCCAGCTCAGTTACGATAGGCTTTGGCCTGCAGGACAGTCCCTAACCCAGGGGCCACCAGAGAGCTGAGATCCCACCTGCTTCCCCTTGCCAAGCCATGCAGCCAGAGGGAAGAACTCCTTTTTTCTAACTCAACCACCATGCTGTACGGGCTGGCTAGTGCCCTGGCGGGGGCTGGGGGAAGAAGGACGCAGAGAAGGCATGGAGGGGTGGGGGGACAAAGGAGAACAAGACCTGCCTTGGTGGGGAGTGGAACCTGAGCCCAGGTGGCACCAAGTGGCCTTCTCTGTGGCCCTGCCGTTCCAGAGACCGAGAGTCAGCCTGAGCCAGTGCACCATGCCCCCTCACTGGCCAGGGCCTCCACTGCTGACCTTCTCACTCAGGGACCCGCCTGCAGCACTTCCCCAGTGGAGGGCAGAGCGGAGGCCTCAAACCTTACTCGCTAGTGCATCTGACCTCCTTCCCATGCCCAGGTCTGTGCAGCCGGGACCTTGACAGACCCCATGTCCACAGTCACCCAGTGTCGATGTCAAGGACATGAGAATGGCAGTGGCTACGCCGGGAGCCATGCACCCTGATCGCAGGCCTCGGAGACTGCCAAGGTGATGGCACCCAAGCTGGAGCGGGTCCTGTCCATCTGGCCCTCAGCAGGATGCAGACCCTGCAGGGGTGCAGCTCTCCCCACCCCCTTCCTGCAGACATGACATGAGAGAGAGAACTGGCCTCTGCTCCTCTCTCTGGGCCAGGCACTGGGAGTCGAGGAAACTGGCATCCAGCCTGGCCCCACTGCGCTGTCCACCTCCTGCTCTGCCCAGGGCAGGCCCCCGGGACCTCTCTGCTTGGTCCAGCTGGTACACAGCCCCGGGTGCCACTCAGCCTCACCTGTGTTTTAGTTGATAGGAGTATTTGTCACCCTTGTTCTTTATACCTGTCGCCATCCCACCTGCCTCATGTAAACACTGTCAGCACCAACGTGCTAACTTTGGTTCCCCAGGTGGGCACCAGCCAGGTCCCCTCGGAGCTCGGTCCCTTAGCAGCAGGGCCGCAGAGAGCAGGTGATGGCAGCTAGAGAGCATCCCAGGTGCCGGCTTTCCCAGACCCTGCCCTCAAGGGAGAAGTCAGAAGGCCACCCTGGCCTGGCACTGCCCCAGGCTTGCTGGGTGACCTTGGACAAGGCCCCACCTCCTTCATCACGCCTCAGTTTTCCCCTGGGGAGATGAAGTGGTTAAACCAGGCTGCATGGTGATAAGAGCATGAGCACTGGAGCCAGACAGCCGGGCTTAAAGTCCCAGCTCTGCCACTTACTCACCAGGTGTCCTTGGGCCAGTCCCATACCCCTCCTGAGCTTCGGTTCCTCTGGCTGTGAAGGGGGACGATGGTAATACGTGTGGACATTCAATGAAATAAAGCCCAAGGGAAGTGCTCGCTAAACACTAGCTACTGTTATTATCTCTTAGGTGTCTTTCGTGTTCCTGTGCGTGTGTGCGTGTGTGTGCATGTGTTGCCAGGTCCCAGGCTCACAGGAGACACTGGGGAGGCTCTGGTCCTCTGGGCTTACTGGCTTGGCCATGCCTGGCCCCTGACCCAAAAGGTCTCTCCTCAGCACCAGCCCAACCCTGCCAGCCTTCCACCACCACTAGCCTGTGACCAAAACTCATAATCCTTGATTTTCTGACTGAGAGCTGTTGGCTGTAGCTTAAAGCCCCACCTCTCAGCCTGTGAGAAGGTCTCCAGGGGATCAGTCACACCTGGGCGGATAGAGGCCTTGTCCCCTGGCCCTGGCATGTGCTGGCTGGAGGGCCCTGAGAGACGCACTCACCCAGGCCCTCCAAGCTGGGATGCATGCCACCAATGGTAAGGTGGCAAACAGGGCCTCCACATTTACTGACCTGGGCTCACCAAGTCAAAGGGATCCCTTCCTCTGTCTCAGCCTGAGGACCTCACGTGGAAAGCCAGCCAGTGCCAGTCCGCCCTTCACCTGCCGCACCGCCCCCTTGTCCGCAGAGCTGGCCATAAGCCGCAGGGCCCTGCTGGGGTTCTGCTTTTGTTGTGGCTGTATGTATGGGCATCTTTGTTTGAAGTGCAACACTTCATACAGGGTTTTCGTTTATCGTAGGGACACAAAGTTTGTGCAGTATACAGTGTGTCTAAGAAAGGCAGCAAGTGATTGACCTCGGGTGGAGCAGGACCCGGGCAGAAGTTATGAAGGTGTTGGGGGTCAGTGTTTGGGGAATAATGGTCTGGTCTAGCGGTCCTCGAACTTTTTGGTTTGAGAATGTGACCCCTGGGCACAGCCCAGCCCCGACTGCCCATCTCCCAGGCACAGCCTCTGCCCCACACCCGCCTCTCTGTGAGGCCCAGGTCTTGCTCAGCAGTGCCTCTGTGGAAGAACCCTGCCCATGTCCACAGCTTGCCCCCTGGATGCAGGCTTGGGCAGGCAGGGCCCAGATCCCGCTGGCCACTCTGCCCAGCACCAGCCATGGGCCCAACCAGCCTGCAGTGATGGGACACTCACTGGTCTGGCACTCACTCCTCCCATTTAACTGGGCCAGGGCCAGGGGCGGGAACCACACCCATCACAGGGGCTGACAGGTGGCTTCCTAATGGAAGCTTTTAGGTGACAGGTGCTGGAACCAGTGACAGGGCAGCAGAGGACTCAGGCCACAGCCCCCTTACCGCCCCCCCCCCCAGCTCCCAGGTCTTGAAAGAACCAGCAGAAAATGCTGCTTCTGGAAGATCCCAGAGTTTGGGGGCTTAAGGGGGTGTGATCCTTTAGAAAATGAGGTCCTTCAGAAAACCCAAGCCCTTTCCGCCTCCACAGCAGGCAGCCTGGGCCCCAACCAGAGGAGGTTCTCAGAGGGCCTAGCACAAATCCCTGAAGAATCCGGAAGTTTGGGCTACCTTCTGAACCTACCTGGAGATCTCAGACAAGCCTTCTCTACCAAGGCCACAGGCCCCAACAAAGATGGGTCATGCGACAGAGGGAAGGACAGTCGGGGGGCAATTGTCCCTGATGCGTCCATGGCACCAGCTGGCGGGCTGCGGAGAGTCGGGTGGTACGTTCTCTTTACACCAAATATGAACGTTCTTAAGGCCAAGGCCCCACTCAGCAGTGGGTGTACAATGGGTAAATGAATAAATGGGTGGATATGTGGGTGGGTGGCTACATAGATCAAAGAGGAATGAGAGGAATGGGTGCACAAATGAATAATTAAGGGATAGACAGATGCTGTGGAAGGACAGGAGGAAGGCAGAGGGATGGGTGGGTGTGGAAGTGAGTGGATGGATGAACAAGGGTGGCTGGCGGGCTGATGATGTAATGGATGGGGGGATGGCTAAGTGGGTGGGTGCAGGATGATTGAAAGGCATGCACCCTAGCTAGGTGTTACACGGATATGCGGATGGATGGGTGGAGAAAGGATGGGCAGATGTGAAAGCAGGCGAGACTGGAAACAGCACCAAATCTTTGCTTCTGCTGTAGGATCTTTCCGGGGAACTAGGAAGGCTCCCTTCCTTCCCTAAGGCAAGTGGTACCCTAGGAGGTCCTCAGCTCCCCGTGATCTGAAACCCAAGATCTCAGCATGCTGTAGCAATGGCCTTGCTAAAACCCCTTCGCCCAAGCGAGGGAAGAGCCCCGAGCATGCCTGGTCCCCGGCCACGACATGCCTGTAGGGCCCCAATTACTGCCACTAACAAAGACACTTCACAAATGTCTAAAATGTTCCTGGGGTGGCATCACTTCCACTGAGAGTCACAACCAGGGAGTGATCGGCCAGCCCAGGGCCAGGAAAGCAGGTCCATTCCTGGGGAAGGTGAGGGAGTGGGCCCTGCTTTCCACCGCTCTCCACACCATTTGGAGGCCCAGCTGCAGAGGAAGGGAGGGGCACACCCCTGCGTGTGTGAGAGAGAGACCGACTGTGGCTGCTGCCGTTTCCCAGATGTAGAGGCCTGGGTGGCACGGGTCTGCCAGTTACTAAGTGCCCAGAATGCTCCCCGCCACTGCCATCTCCACCTGCTGGAACTGCAGTGCCCCAGTTGGGCCTCTGGCAGCTGGACCTCTTTGCCCTGTTCCCTTGAGGAACAGAGTCGGCAGCCCAGGAAGGCAGCCCTTCTCCTTGGGCCTGGCCCTGCCCTGCCCGGTCTCCAGGGCTCCCTCTAAGCATGGCCTGTGCACTCCTGCCCCCTGGTGGGAGCCGGGACCACTGTGAATACATTGCACAGGGTAGGGCAGGGCCGGGTGGGTGCTTTTCCTTGCAGCCAGAGGACTGGGTGCGTGTGTGCACTCACGCACTCACAATTCGCTTGGCCTGAAACACTAGAGACAGGGGGAGACTGAGAGGCCCAAAGCAGCTCCTCAGATGGAAGGGGTTATTATTATAATCACTGTGATTATTGTTATCAGATGATGGCACCGGCCCGAAGTCTCGTACACAGCAGGCCTATTCTGTGTCGGCTTGTCACTTGTGTCGGGGGGGACTTCATCTTTGCTTCTAATAACTAACATTTGCAGGGCTTTTTAAGTTGCAAAGCTGTGTCGCATCCTTAGTCTGTTTCAACTGCACAAACAACCCTGGGAGGCGGGAACCAATGAGACCAGAGGCTCAGACAGGTTAAGTGGTCTGTCCAAGGTCACAGGGCTTAAAAGCTGCAGAGCCAGGACTTGAACTCCGGTCACCTGAGTGAAAAGTCCTGTTCACTTCCCCACCATACTTTTGCGTCTCGCCTCTTGGGAGGGCAGAGGCTCTTTATCACGTGTCAGCTCCAAGCCCCTTTGCCGCCGATGTTTACTGAAAAGTCTGCGTTGCCCTGAAGAGAAGGGACACATTTTGAAGACCTGAGTGTTACGAGTGACATTGGGCATCCCAGTCTAGGTGACGAGTGCACCGGGCACCTCCAAGGCCCTGGCAGGGAATGGAAAATGTGGGGCCATTGTGGCCAGTGGCTCAGCTGGGCTGATGCCAGCTTTCCTTGGTCACCACATAACACCATTCCACCCCACGGTGGGGCACAGCACCGGCCACACCTCTGGGAAACGTGAGCAGGAGATGCTAGGGCAGGGGGCTGCCTGCACCCCAGCAGGTGGGAGCCAGGGCAGCAGGTGGGCCAGGCTCTGCCTGGGCCCCTCCTCCTAGCGTGGGGTCTGACTCTCAGGACCAGCTGGCTGGCTGGGGACAGCTGTCTGGACGGCGACTTCCTCACCCCTAGGTGCCCGTGGGCAGTCCCACTGACCGTGACCTGGATCCCAGGTGCTGCTGCCCAAGCACACTCATGACCAGCCCCCACAAGCACATGTCCTTGGGACAAGAGGCCCCTGGCCGGCACACCACAGCGGGGGACCCCTGGGTGCTGCCAGCTCAGGGGCATGGCTACCCTCACCACCACACTGGGCACCCTGCTCCCAGCAGGGGCCCAGGGCACCCGATTCTGGGAGGCACCGATGCTGGAGATGTCCCTTCATCCCCCTGCCCACCCCTTTCTCCAGCTGCTCACAGACACCGTGCAGAGGCGACCACGGGGGGCTCTACAGAGTCATGCCCCCCCCCCCCCCCCGCCCTGCACCTCACCTGCGCCTGGAGCGGCTTCGGGCCATTTACATGTCACCATGGTAACATATCATTGCACCAGAAAGGTTATACTGGCCACAATGAAAAGAAGCGTCCACACTGTCTTTAAGTCACTGACATGTTGCGAAGACCCCTGCGGGCATCCGTGGGAAGGCACAGCCTCTCCAGAGCCTCATGTCAGAACGGCCTCTTGCCTGTCGTGCACGTTCCAAAATGCACGGTGTGACCTGAGCCCCAGGCGCTGACATGTTCTCCTGACCCCTCTAGGCTCTGCCTTCCTTGGTGATGGCTCCACTGTCTCGCAGGCTTCCCTTTGAGAGCCTCTCTCCCCTAATAGCCCCCACAGATGTCCTGGGGCCGAGTGGGGCGGCGGGGCTGGTGGTTAGCCTGATTTGATAAATGTGGGTTCTTTGTCTAGCCCAAACTGCTCACCGAGGCTGGTGGGGTAGATTCGCGGGAACCCGGAGGCAGATCAGCCCCCCTCAAACTGCTCAGACAGACTGGGGGAAGGGGCCTCCCTTCAAAGGAGCCGGGGCGCCGGTGCCAGAAAACGAGGGAAGGAGGCCACATCAGCAGAGAGGGCAGTCCACCACAAAAGCGCTGAGCAGAGAAGAGGGGGCGGGCCGTCTTCTGCTCACCGCCACTCTCCTGCAGAGCTGCCTGTGGGAGCAGAGGGCGTGCTTTCTACAGAAGTTGACTCACACTCCGTAGGTCAGACCTGGGCCGTGTGGCCTGTCATACCTCACCCTGCCTGGGCTTGCCTCCTCACCCCACCCCCGGCTGGGCCCAGGCTGGCACCCTCCGCAGTCCTCCAGGGCACATTGCCTGGGCCCCTCCTTCCCTCCTAGCCTGACCCTGCACTCTTACCCTTGACCCTTCCCTTTGCTGGCGGCGGGGGGGGGGGGGGCGGGGGGGGGGGGGGAGGCTGGGCTGGGCACCAGTGAATCCTCAGCTCTGGCCTCACGTGACCGGGTCCTGTCTGAGACGCAAGTCCAGGGCAGTTGGCGGGAGCGCAATAGACGAGGTTCTCCTGGGGTCCAGGCTCTTACTGGCTGTGTGATCTCGAGCCAGTGACCTCCCCTCTGAGCCTCGGTCTGCCCTCCGTTAAGCAGGATGGCTACCTGATAGGTACAGATGGCATTAGACGCAGAGCTTGTCGAAATTGACAAGATGGGAATGGTTGGGGGTCATGGGATGGAGTGAGAAATCGGGGCCGTGCCCGATATTAAAACGCCAAGATCCACTCATCTCACAAACGCGGCTGAGCACCAACTCTGTCCTAAACACTGCGTGACCCAGGGTGTCGTGAAAAATCAGGAACCTGCTGCTGCCCCGGGCAACAGGCACCTGTGCCAGCTGTGACAGGCGCGGTGGTGTACTGTGGGGGCAGACTCTGCCTGGGGGCATCCGGGAGGGCTTCCCTGAAGAAGTGACATTTGAGATGGGGAAGGGCCAGGGAAGGGGTGTCCTGGCAGACAGAACACCCTGGGTGACTTGGGGAACAAGAAGGGCCGTGTGCTCGGAGCCTCCCGACAGGGCCCAGGTGGGAGCAGACTGAGACAGAGAGGGGCTTTGGAGGCCCAGGCCAGGAGTTTGGGATGTGGGCGTGATGGGAGGGCACTGGAAGCACTTAAGCAGGAGTTAGTATATCCGTTAGGGCTGGGCTTGACTGGGAATGCCTGGGACCCAGAGAATACGGACATGAATAGGATGGTTTATTTTAAATGAGACAAAAGAAGTCCAGGGGGAATGCAGTGCCCACAAAGTTGTCAAGGGCCTAGAGTGTTGTTTTTCAATTACCGTTCCGCTGTCCCTAAGGCGGAGAGCTTGTCTTCCTGATCCAGATCGGCAGCTAGAGCCCCAACTTCCACATCCAAGGAGAGGAGAGGAGGCACCCTCCCTTTAAAAAGACCTCGCTACACTTCGGCTTACCTCTTATCGGGTGGGACTTGTCACAGTGTCACACCTGGCTGCAGGCAAAATGAGGGGGCGCAGTCTTGTAGCTGGATGTCAGTTTGCCCAGTTAAACGTGTGTGCGGTTCTTGTCCTAAGGGCGGAGGGGAGAGCTGGGGTTGGGAGGAAAGTGCCAGTCTCCTGCCGGCTGCTGTGTGGGGGGCAGACTGTAGAGAAGCAAGAGGCAGGCAGGGAGCCCTTGGGAGGGGACGTGGGGCAGCCCGGAGAAAGGCAGCGGTGGCTTGGACTCGTGCGTGTGGGAGAGGAGGCGGGGAGAAGTGGACTGGCTAAAGCAGATTTCAGAGAAAAACCAACAGAATGCCGGATACTGGAGGAAGCCACGCAGCCAAGGACAACTCCTAGTCCAGGTTTGGACCCTTGGTGGCAACGTGAGCTGGGGGAGGCTGGAGAGGGACAGCTGGGGGTGGGGAGACAGCCAGCATAAGACGTCATCCCCCCCACCTCTCCTTGGTGAGGGGATGAAGCGGGGAGGACAACCCAGGCCCCTGGCTGACCACTGGTGAGTTCCCAGACCGCAAGTTCCAGGTCGCGTGGAGGAACACACAGCAGCTGAGGTGGCCCTGCAGAGTCCGGTACATCACACCCTCACTGTGGCCGCCCTATGAGGGGCCACGAGGCTGTGGGGGGCTCAGATCAGAGTGCGTCTCTCCCCCAGCAGGAGGCTACCTGCCCTGCCCACCCCGCAAGCCCTGATGCCCTGCTCACGGACCTGGCCTGAAGGAGGAAGCGGGAAGGCCTGGCCAGGTTCATCAGCTGTGTTCCATGCACAGGCAAGCACACAGTGAACAGGGAGAGAGCTGGTATTTCCTGAGGTCACCCCACCACCTGGGAGCGGCATTGGCACATTGGCCCCTGACTCATAGGCCCAGGCCCTGTTTTTAGCCTCAGGTGGGGTCATCCCTCCTTGCTCCTCCACCCCTGCCTCCCTGAGTCACTGTCTGCCTGGGGCACCCAAGGCCAGCTGTCCATGTTGATGCCCCAGGGAGCTCAGATGCTGACGACACTTGTCTCCAAGCTGGGAACCTGGGAGGCGGGGCCCTTTGGGTAGACAGCTGAGGGTCTAGGGACCTGCATCTGGGATGTGGGCTGGGCCTGCTAGCTTCCAAGCCCACAGTAGCCCCCTTCCCAGGACAGGCATACGGAGGGGGTACAGCTGCCAGAACCTTCCCATCGACCTTCTGCAGTCGACAGGCTCTGGCATGGAAACAGCTGCTTAGCTGGACAGCTGGATTCTGGAAAAGTCTGCCCAGCAGGCTTTGGTCCCACGTGCCTTTTGTGCAGAATCTCTTGTCGGCCGCAGATCCTCCAGGAGCTGACCTCATTTCCTTTGTGTGTCTCCTGCCCCAAAGGACACCTGCAAATTTCCAGCACCTCCCGCTCCCTTCCTGGGCCACGCGCCACGGGCTGGGGCACCTCTCTCTCCTCTGGCTCAGTCAGAAGGCAGAGGGTTGAAAGGGCTTGAGAGTAGCGTAATCGTCCAGTAGTAACTGTTGTGCCCATGAATTGAAGACCCCGACTCTGGGGGGCCGTGAGGTTAGGGGGATGGCAGGCCCGGCACGCCCCACCCCCAGCCACACCGGGGCCCTGTGTCACCATGCCAGGAGGCAGAGGCGGCAGTAGGGAGAGAGTTCTGCGCAAGGCTCTGTCGCCCAGAGAAGTGTGTGCAGACTCAGCGGACAGGTTTGCCCAGGGCCTGGGCTCGGGCAGCCACCCTGTCGTCCTGGTTTGGGTTCCTCTGGAAGCCGACCCAGAGGCAGGAGTTCATTTTGCAGGTCATTTCAGGAAGCACTGAGGGACAGGGAAAGTGACTCAGGGAATCCAGGTGTGGTGATGGGGCCACAGCTTCAGGCAGCTGGGGCTCCGACATCTCAGAAGTGTCTCCCTGTGAGCACAAGGGAGCCAGGGTATTTGCCCACCAACTCCTGTCTGTCCTCGGCATGAACTCCTGGACCGGGCAGCCCGCCACACACCCAGGAACAGAGGCGGGAAGGCAGCCTCCAGGGCAGGCGGGATGTGGACGGGGCTCGGCCGCAGCACCTGCCTCCTGCTCACCCGCTCCGAGCCAGACAGTGAATCAGTGCTCACCTCTGGTGAAGTATGGGTCTTCCTGGTAGGGTGTGTCGCCTCTGGTGCGGACCCCTCCGTGGAGCGTCATTTGCCATCAGAAGTGCTGTAGTAGGTGACAACCCCCAGCACCAGGTGTCTGATCCCAGAGGTCGGCCTTGGAGTCAGACTCCCGATCTGAGCCCCAGCTCTGCACCTTCCCATCTGTGAGTGCAGGTGAGTGCCTTCCTCTCTCTGGCCCTCAGTTTCCTGACACTTAGAGGGACCACTGTACTAGTTAGTTTTGTCACAACCGTGCGTCTCACACACCTCCCCCAACTCAGCCACTTCTTTTCATGCTGAAGGAAGGGGTTCAGCTGGGGATCTGAGACCCGGGGCGGGCTCAGCTCTGCAGTGCGTGCCCCTCATCCTCCTCCTGGATGAATGGGGGGGACTGGCATGTTCATGGTGAAGGTGGTGGCCCAAACGAACAAGACTTCTTGAGGACTGGGTGTGAAAGTGCCACATTTTTCCATGGGCTGGAGCGAGGCCCCGGCCACACTCACAGTCAAGGAGAGAGGCAGTATGTCATTCCCGGAGGGGGAGGGACTGCAAAGAGCTGGACAAAGAGCAAGGACACAGGTCCCATGAAGCCTCGGGCCGGGGTGCAGGCGCCCTCGGCGCCCCCATGAGGCGGCTATGAACAGCTAAGCAAGTACTGTGTGCCCAGGAACTCCCTCTGTAAACTGTCGAGTGCAGGGTGCTGGTCCAGCTGCTTCAAGAGCCTTGTGAGTCTTCAGGGCCCCCCCCCCTCCTGGTTTGGTGCTGGGTGCATGCATTGGTAGTCTTTGAAGATGGGAGACCCTGTTAGGTACCCAAGATGAGAGGCAGGGAGAAGATACCTGTAAATCATGGAGTCCTTTTAGGCAATTCCAGCGTAGTCTCCACCTCCGCACGTATGCCTGAAGCAAATGACAACCGCTCCCCACCTGGACATCGGGGGAAGGGGTGGGAGGCAGAGGAACGGTGGGCTCCCTATCTCGTTGTCCACCCCTTTATCCTCCCCCTTGTTTAACCAGTCCTCCTCACCTCCACCTCCAGGGAAAAGCAGGCACAGGTCAAGGGCAAAACATAAGTAACTAAAATTAATAAAATTAAGTTTTAACTTTGGGCCATCTGAGGGCCTGCGGTGCTCCAGAGACTTACTATTGGTGTTAGGCGTGCTCGCCCTGCGCACCGACTGCATCGCCGGCCTCTGAGTTCCCCAGGCCCAGGGCGCAGCTGCACTCAATTCTCAAAGAGCCAAAATACCCGGTTCCTGGGACTGGCTCCACCTGGGGCAAGAAGGATGGAAAATTACCTTAGCCAAGAACACTGACTGTTCCCCCCAAAGACTGTGGGGAAGCCCTGTCTCAGGATGAATGGAAGCAGGGCCAGAGGGGGGCCAGGAGGTGCCGCTGGCACTGGAGGGTGCAGAGCAGAGCCCTGCACAGAAACCGGAGGGCCGTGCAGGCGTGGTCGGAATCCCCCGCTGTAGAACATCCCTGTGGCAGCCGCCCGGAAGGCTGGCACAGAGACGTTCGTCCCCCAGAGCCCTCGCAAACCATACAGCACGTGTACCAGAGGCACAGGTGATGTCCGCATAGTGGCCTGCTTCTCCTGACAGGGCTCAGGGCTGAGCGTGGTCCTGGTGCCCTGGCAGGTGCCCAGTCAGGGCTTCTGTCCCCACCCAGCCTCAAAGCCACCACCCATCTCTCCTCCTAGGCCGATGCCAAGATGGTGTGTGATGTGGTGAGTCGGATGGAAGACACTGAGCCCTTCTCTCCAGAGCTGCTGTCCGCCATGATGCGCCTGTGGGGCGACTCAGGGATCCAGGAGTGCTTCAATCGGTCCCGGGAGTATCAGCTCAACGATTCAGCCAAATAGTGAGTGTCCTGGGCAGGAGGGAGGTGGCCAGCGGGGCAGCGATTCGGCGTGTGAGAGACAAGGATTGGTGGGGCAGAGGTTAGAGCCGCTGGGAGATGTTGGGCCGTGGGTGCCAGGGAGGAACAGGGAGGGGCTTCTCCTCCTGCACCTGGGATGAGGAAGAGGCCGGATGGGGCAGAGCAGCTGGGGGGAGGGGCACTGCCGGCATGCATCCCGGCTCCTCCGCCAGTCCAGGCCTCTGCACCCACCAGCCCTCTGCTGGACCACAGGAGGTTCACCCCTCACTCCCTTCAGCCTCCACTCGAACACCAGCCTCCCTGAGAAGCATGCCCCACCATCCTGTGTCAAATAGCAGGCCCCTATGGTCCAACCCCCAATCCCTTCTGATCCCACCTCCTGATGGGTTATAGGTCCCGGTGCTTGGCCTGCGCTGGCTGGGTGCAAAGGCCTGGCCTATCTCTGGGAGTGGTGGAAGGATGCGAAGGGCCTGTCCTGCTCTGTGACCTCGGAGCCTCCCTTCCAAGAGCACCAAATGGGAAGAGGCCCACGGACCCCGTGGCAAACTCTGAGGAAGTGTGGAAGGGCTGGCAGATGCTCAGGGGCCTCTTGGAGCAGGGACTCTGGGGCCAGGCGTATGGGTTCAAGGCCTGGCTCTCAGCTGGACAAAGTGCTGGCCTCCACTGACCCTCAGTTCTCTAATCCAGGGGCGTCTTACCTTTTGGCGTCTCTGAGCCACAGTGGAAGAAGAATTGTGTTGGTCCACACGTTAAATACACAAACACTAACAAAAACAATGAGCGAAATAGAGGCTTTAAGTACATTTATGATTTTGTGTTGGGTGCATTCATAGCTACCCTGGGCTGCCCGCAGCCGGCGGGCCGGAGGTGGGACACCCCTGCATATATAGAATATGCATTTCACTGGGGAATTAAGGATGAGACATACACTTGTGAAGAATAGAACCCGCCGTGGCCATGACTGTTTTGTCACGAACAAATGCAGCGTTATAAGCACGTTCGCCTTGTTCAGAAGTGTGATCTTGCACCCAGAACTGTGCGCAGAGCCCCTTGTGGTCTGAATCAGAGGCCCTCTGAGAAGGTGCGGCCACCCCCCAGCCCCACCCCTGGCCCTGGACAAGGTGCTGCCATCTCCTGCAAGGGGCACTGGCGGGGACTGGGCTCAGAAGGGGCGTGGCCCAGCAGTGCCCAGAGCTGGGTCCATGGCCCCCATGTGTTGCTGTCCCCAGCTACCTGGACAGCCTGGATCGGATTGGAGCCACCGACTACCAGCCCACAGAGCAGGACATCCTCCGAACCAGGGTCAAAACCACCGGCATCGTAGAAACCCACTTCACATTCAAGAACCTTCACTTTCGGTGAGGCCCAGGGGACTTCAGAGCCCCCGCCCCAGAGGCTGACCTGCCTGGGACCTTGTGTTGGGACAGGCAGTTAGATGGGAGAAGGGACCTGTCTACAGGCCTGTTTTCCACCAAGTTCAGGGTTGGGGTCAGCAGAAAGGCTTCCTGGAAGACGGGTCCTGGAGTAAGACTCTGAGGAATGGAGAGGTCAGACAGACAAAGAGAGGAGCCTGTCCCTGGGTGACCTCCAGGGAAGAGGAGGAAGCGGGCCACCCCGAAGGCCACCTCCTGGGGAGGGGTGAGGAGTGAGGGTGACTCAGCCCATCTGTGAGGCCCCAAGGACCCGCCTAATCGCAGAGCCATTAGGGAGCTTAGGGAGCAGCTGACCCACCCTCTCCCAGCACCTATGGGGAAACTGAGGCCGGGGGGAGTCAGGCTGTCACCAAGCACAGAGCACAGCTCAAGCCCATGGGCTCTGAGCGCCTCAGAATGGGGACCTGGGGTGTGAGACACAACTTCTCGGTCCCTGCAGAGGGCTATGTGCCCACCTGAGGTGGCTTCCACAGACTGAGGCCTGGAGCCCCTGCCCTGCCCCTCCTGCCTTCTAGGTATGATTTCTGGGTGTCGAGGTGGCAGAAGGAGAGGCCAGGAGGGGTAGACAGGTGTAAGGCCCTGTTTCCTGGCCACTGGCCTGCCTGGGAGGGCTGGGTTCCAGACCTCCTGCCACTGGCTCCCTACTCAGGTCCCACCCGTTCTCATATAGATGGAGAGGCTGAGGCTCTGCGTCCTGGCCCAGCCCTGGCAGGCAGCCCACCTACAGGGCCTTGGGTGCTACGCTGGGCACAGGTACCTCCCACCTCCCCTGAATCTGGGAGCATGCCTGGGTGCCTCCGACCCCCCAGTCACCTCAGTCTCTCCCGCTGTCCCCTCAGGAGCACAGGGCAGGAACCTGGGCACCAGGCTACCCCACAGGCCAAGTCCAGGAGTAAGTGCTCCACAGGGGCAGCAGAGGCCATCAGCCAGCCCCGAGCATTCCAGATGGTGGAGCAGGACCCTGGGGAGGCGGGGACAGACGAGAACCACAGCTGTTTCCTTGCCCAGAGCCCAGTCTGGTGTCTGCCTACAGTCCTCTGCCTGCAGGGCCAGGTTCCTGGGGTATGTGGGGCCCAGCCCCCACCCCTCACAACTGTGAGCCCACTGAGGCTGCAGAGCTCTTTGCTCAGGGCCTCAGGGTGGGAGATGGCTCTTCCTTGCCAGACACGGCCCTGCCTACCCACAGCCTCTGCCCACCTCCTCTTCCCACCACCCTCGTGCCCCCGGGGGTGGAGTCTGACAGGAGGCAAGGCGGAGGACAGGTGGCTTTTCGGACAGACCTGGCTCAGACCCAGCCCTCCACGCCAGCTCTCACCAGCACTGTGGGTACTCAGCCCCTAGATGCCTCTCTTGTCCTCCACGTAATAGGTGACAGTCCCTGCCTGCCTCCCTCCGGGCTCGTTGGGACTTTGCCCAGAGCACAGACAGGAACAGACACTGAGAAAGCCAGGCGCAGGATGTGCTCCTGACAGGAGGGCCTCACGGAGACGTGACTTAGGGGCCAGACGAGGCGCACCCCCAGGGAGACCCTGGAGATGTGCAGGCAGGTGTCCAACTTGCTGCATGGAAGCTGAGCCCCGCCGTGGGACAGACAGCAGAGGTGCCAACCTCAGCACCTGGAGTGGGCTCCCAGGGCAGCTCGGACAGGTGCCCGGCCTCTCGTCCTCCTGCCCCGGAGCTTGACCAGGCACCCCTACTTGCCTGGGCCCCACCGCCCACCACCCTAACTTCCCTGTCTTGCTGGCAGGCTGTTTGACGTCGGGGGCCAACGATCTGAACGCAAGAAGTGGATCCACTGCTTCGAGGACGTCACGGCCATCATCTTCTGTGTCGCGCTCAGCGGCTATGACCAGGTGCTCCACGAAGACGAGACCACGGTGAGTGGCCTGCACCGGCCCGGCCTGTGGGGGCCCTGAGAGGCCTGGACGTGATTGGCCACCAGGGCAGCTGGGGCTTCCGTCGTTGGGCAAACGTTACTGGTGCAGAAAAGGCAGCTGCAGGCCGGGGATGGGGGGCCGGGGGCAGACTGCTCCCAGATGCCTCTGCAGACTTGGGTCTCAGGCAGTAAGTGCCCCTTCGGTAAACACGGCAGAATCACAGAGCCCGTCAGGCCAGATCCGAATGAAGCCAGCCCTTAAAGAAATCAGGGTGCCTCAGGCAAATCGTGCATGAAAGACAGACAGAAAGCAATTCTTTCTGTTGGCCGCGCTGCTGCCCAGAGAGGTGTGTGGGGTGGGCGGTGGGCAGCGGGCAGGGCAGGCGGGCGGCAGGACGGAGGCACCTCTGGAGGAGGCCAGCCCAGGCTCCTGCCTCCAGTGTAGGTCGTGTTCGGCTGGGGCCTCAGAGGACAGACGGCCAGCCTGGCCTCAGCGGGAGTGCCCACCTGGCCAGGCTGCTGCATCTCCCCGTCCTGGTCCTGGTCTGCTGCTGGATTCGGGCAGCACCCTCTCTGCCTTAGTTGCTGTTACCTATCAAAGGGGGGTGACAGTAGTACGGACCCGTGGGGTCAGTGGTGATGGACGAAAGCCTCCGTGTGAAGTGCTGGGACAGCGCACCGCATTGGTGGTTGTACTGTCCCTGGGGATTGTCCTGGCTGGGGGTCCACTGAGAGTCCCCGTCCGGTATCCAGCCACACAGAGGTGGGCCTGTCCACACAGCCTGCCAGGGAAGCGGGCCTTGGTGTGGGGCACCCCCAGCATCGCCAGAGATGAGCCACAGCACCTTGCAGGAGTGGCCCCTGGGCTGGGGGTCACGCCTGTGGCACGGTCAGCTCCTTTGTCTGCAGCACTCACGGGCCTTGGCCTGGGGCCTCTCGGTTGGCACTGAGGTTGGAGCCGGGCCTGTCTTCTCTCTGGGTCTTCTTTTCTCACCATCTCTGCCCGCTGGTCCCCCGGGCTTAGGTGAAGATCTGTTGGGCTTTGGGGTGCCGGCTATGTGGGGTACAGTGCTACGCGGGAAGGAGCCGCCATCCTGAGGGAACTTTTGGCAGATTGGGGCTGACGCTGTTGCCTGGGTGGGTGATCTGGACTCGTGCCAGGAGCTGACTTGTCCACCCTGCCTTCCCAACTCCAGGCCCAGGGTTGGGGTTCAGCAAACCCCCCAAGCCCTGCCTTGTCCTGGCTGAGGCTCCTGGGGCCTCAGCCACACAGGTCTTTGTGGTAACACCGTCATCATTCTCAGTGACCACAGCAGGGTGTGACATCTGAGGACACTGGTGCGGAGGGTGGGCCGGGGATGGACACGCACCCCGGGCTGTGCTTGGACTCGCGCACGGGGGCCACCCCAGCTCCCCAGTCACTCTTGGTCCGCCACGTGTTTTTGAGCCGCCGTTTATGGTCTGATTGGCCAACCCTGTGGTCTGAGCTTCATCCACTCGGTTCTTCTCTTCCTGCAGGACCTGGGAGTGGGAGGCAGGGCTGTGTCTTTCAAAGATAGTGAAGGGCTGGAGAGTGGAGGGCCCTTCTCCCTGAGCAGGCCCCTCTCCTGGGACCTGCCTCGCCAGGCCTGCAGACAGCTCAAACGCAGTCCCAGGCCCATTGGTCACGGGCCAGGGCCTCCCCCGCACCTCTGTAGCACAAGGTGGGAGCAGAGGGATGTCTGGGTGGGACTGGCAGCCATGAGTATGGAGCTGCATGGCGCTCAGGCCTCCATCAACCATGGGGCTGGGCAGACGCCAGGCCCCGAGCCCAGGCAGCCTTCCGGCCTGCCTGCCCTGGCCAGCTCGGCCAGCCGTCAACACACCCCTCATCAGCCCTTGCTGCTAAGCAGGGCACAGGTTCTGGGGCTCTTGCCCTCCGTGCTCCTCAGCCTCCCTGCCTTTCCTGCTCCTGGCCCACTGTTCCCCAACCTCCCTCCTTCTCCCCATGTACCCTGCCCTTCTTCATGTGGGCCAGAGCAGAAGACCTTGGGGAAGCCAAGGCACATGGACCCAGGCCAGGGACTCCTCCTGGGGCCCTTTCCTCCCCAAAGCGGATAAGCAGTACGGCCCAGGACAGGGCAGCTGCCCCTCCTGGGGGCAGGACTGGGCTCTCCGACCCGACGACAGCCCGCGGAGGTGGCAGCTCGTGGCCCACAGCAGCAGGAGCGGCACCGTTGCTGCAGAACTAAGCCGACAACTGTGTATCTGGGATCTGTGGCCACGCTGGGAATCTGCAGAGCCAGACAGCTATAGCCCCAGGTCCAGTGCTGGCCCTGCCACTGTGACACAAGGCAGACGTCCCACTTCCTGCTCCTTGAAATGGTGACAGTAGGCACTCAGCCTCTGGAGTGGCTGTGAAGAGCGAGGACCTGCGCTCAGGACCCCTCAGGAGACGGCAGTGGTCGGGCTCGTTGTGGACTACGGACCCTTGGCCCTGAGAGCCAGAGCTAGGCCCCAGCCTTCTTCTCTGGCCAGCCCTGCGCGTCCCTCCCTGACCTGGGGTGAGAGTTGGCCGAGATCCAGGAACCCTGGGGCTGGAAGCTGCCCTCCCACCAGCCGGCCTCCCAGCCCACCGCACCCCGGGAGCCCAGGGCCTCGTCCTGTCCTCGTACCCTAGACCCACAGCTCCGGCGGCACTGGGCCTACTGCATCAGCACCACTGGCACCACTGCCAACAGGGCCTTAACTTGCCAAACCAAGGCCAAAACCATGAGCAGATTCTGAGAGACCCTCCAAGCCGGGCAGGTATGAAGCACCTCCCTCCGGTGGAGACCGTCAGCTGAGAGTTGAAAGCAGCAGGTTCTCGGGGCCCGCGGGTGACTTTGCTGTGATGCCTGCCCCCGCCCACTCTTGCATCTCACTCCTCACCAGCCACGCAGTCCGACTTCCCTGGGTGGCCGTGGCCTCTGTGAGCCTGCACGGGGGCCCAGGATGGACCGGCCTTGACCTTCCAGCCCCAAGACTGGTTGAACCAATTTTCCAGGGTTTTTCCCTCTCTCTTTCTCTCATGTTTTCTGCTGGGTTTTTATCTTCCTCTCTGTTTTAACCTGTCTTGCTGCGTTTCATCCTGGGGTTCTTCTGGCCCCTCTACTGAGAAACCAGCCCCAACACGCAGCTCACCCAGAGCCAACCCACCACCTAGCCACGGCCCAGCCAGCCAACCCAGTCCCCAACCACACCAAGGCCACAGCAAGATCACCCCCCAGATGCTGTCCCCCTGGTGTCTGCTTCCAACTCTGGATTAATTCGAGGATCTTAGTCCTCGGTTAATGTACCCCAACTGAATGCGTGCACCCCCACCCCCACCTGCTGGCGAACCCGAATGAGACCCCAGTAGAGAAATCTGCATGGCCCTCGGCTCCGTGTAGACGTGTTGGATGGTGGCGCGGCCCCCGCCCCTGAGTGCATGGTGCATGTCCTCTCTGTTAGCTGGTCACCTCCAGTGACCTCGCTGCCCCACCCCGGGTCAGCCCTCTTGGGGGAGGGAGGCATTGGGGGCAGCATTCCCCACCCTGCTCCACCCCACCCTGCCTGTGTGTGGAATGAAGCGGGGACCACGTACCGTTTGTCTTTGTGGGTCCTCCGTCTCCGTCCCTTGGTGGAACATCCGGCCATGTGGATGGACCTCTCCTTGGTTTGTCCCACTGTGTGGCAGCCGCGGTGGGCCGGGCCCTGCACGCCGGTGCTCACCGGCCCCTCCGCTCTGTTGCAGAACCGCATGCACGAGTCCCTGAAGCTGTTCGACAGCATCTGCAACAACAAGTGGTTCACAGACACGTCCATCATCCTGTTTCTCAACAAGAAGGACCTGTTCGAGGAGAAGATCAAGAAGTCCCCGCTGACCATCTGCTTCCCCGAGTACACAGGTAAGGATGGCAGGGGCCTGGCTGCCAGACGCCCTCAGGGAGCAGGCCCCCATCTGGAGCTTAGCCCCCTGTCCTGAGCCCTGTGGATGCTCCGGGCCTAACAGCAGAGACTCCGACATGAAACCGAAGGCAACCCTGGGGAGGCAGGGTGGGAGTGCTGGCTGTGTGACCACAGCAGCCTATGGGAGCCTCAGCCTGGTCGTCCGCAAACAGAGATTATCGGTGAGGGGGGCCACACCAAGATGGTGAGGGGCTCACCACCAGGCCCCTGGCTCTGCCACTCACAGCAGGTTATGGAACCTCCTGACATCTCAGTCTTCACACCTGTCAGATGGGGGCAGTCATGTGGCTGTCCAACCCTCGCTCACAGAGAGGCCGCAGGGTGGGCTGAGCGAGCTAGTGAGCGTGCAGCTGGCACAGAGCAGGTGCTCACTGAACGTCGCCGCCACTGCTGTAACTGTGGTGACAGCTAACAAAGGGCCTAACACCTCCCACACAGAGTTACAGGTTCCAGGGGCCTGCGGGAGGGGAGAGAGCCCCCCCAGCAGCAGCAACCTGGCCTCCCTGCGGGGGTGCTAAGGATGACGAGGGTGCTTCTGTTGGGTTGCCGTGGGTTCACCTAACTGTGGGCGGGCAGACAGCCACAGAGCAGCCCAGGTGCCCGCCTGCATTCCCGGATGTCCAGGGCCTGGTCGGGGAGGTGAGTGGCATCCCTAGCCTGACCACTGCCCCCCAGCCTATCGCTCGCTCCTTGCTCGAGGTCAGGCCGCCAGCAGCGAGCAGCCAGAAGTGGATGGGGCCCGGCAGCCCACACACCCACCAGCCAGCCTCCCCTTAATTACAAATTGAGGGTTCATGGACCCTCCCTAGTTGGCCTCAGCTGTGGCCTATCAGGCAGCAGAAGCAGGCAGGCAGGTCAGTCACGAGGATGGTTCGGGGCTGACGAGGCCTGAGGGATCACCTGTAGGCCCCGTCCGCACCTCCAGCCCAGGCTCAGCAAAGAGCTGAGCCTGGTGGCCAGTGCCATGGGCCTGAGACACTGGAACCCCTCCCAGGCTCCCCTCATGCACAGCGGCCACTACAGCTGAATGCAGAGGCTTTAAAAGCCAGCCCCGCTCCCGCCCTCCCGCAGAGGTCCGTGGCATCCCCGCCATGGCCCCAGTTCCTGGAGCCTTCCTGCCCTGCCCCTCCCCCAGCAGCAGCTGCTCTCCAGGAAACCCTCCCCCTGGGCTCGCCCAGGAGCAGAGCAACCTGGCACACCCCAAGGAAGGCAGCTAGTCGGGGAACCAGACTGTGCTTAGTCCCTGGGTGGTGAGCCTGGGGAAGCAGAGAGGCCAGGGAGGCCCACCTTGGCCTGCCTTGAGGGGTCCTGGACAGGAGAGGGCTGCGGGTGGGGTGTGCCTGGTCAGGGGCCGTCTGGACTGGCCAGAGCAGGGCCCCTGGGAGGAAAGAACGTTTGCATCAGGAGTCAGGTGCCAGTGCCAAAGGGAAACAGGAGTCCATGAACCGCTGCTCACCCTTAATACAGGTGAGGCGCGGTGAGGTTTGACACTCGTTTCCCTCCTGATTCCTAAACTGTGTGCATCACGGACTTGGTTTCATGCCCCGCTATTGACGGAGTGGAGCAGTTAAGGTTCCCTCGCTCCACCAGGTTTCTCCTTCAGGTTGCAGACAAGAGGCGCCCCCAGGCCATGGCCTCGCCTCACCTGCTCCCTCCTGGCTCCTCCCACAGGCCCCAGCGCCTTCACGGAAGCCGTGGCGTACATCCAGGCCCAGTACGAGAGCAAGAACAAGTCAGCCCACAAGGAGGTCTACACCCATGTCACCTGTGCCACCGACACCAACAACATCCAGTTTGTTTTTGACGCCGTGACGGACGTCATCATTGCCAAAAACCTGCGGGGCTGTGGCCTCTACTGAGCCCTGGCCTTGCCTCGCAGCCGCCCACCGCACTGCCCAGCCTGCCACCCCCACCCACTGGAACCAGAGCCCCAGCACCTCTCACGCACTTGACAGAGAAGCACAGCAGCGGGCACCAAGGCAGGAGGAGGGACCGTCCTCCACGGCCGCCCCGCCCCCTACAGCAGAGCCAGTGGTAACCTGGGCTGTCCAGGTGCTGAGTGCCTGCACCGCCCTGGGATGGGCCGCCCGCTGCCTGCCTGCAGCTCACTGGCCTGGGCTCCAGCTCCGTTTCTGAGTGTTTCCTCCTGGGGCGAGGGGTGTGGGGCCAAGGCCGCCATGTGGCCCTAAAGGGGCACCCCTGCACTTGGTGACTCGCACTCAAAGTCCCAGGGTCTCCTCCTGTCTTCTGGGGTTGTGCAGGTGGTAGGGGCGGCCTTGGGGCAGGGTGCTGGGAGGGGAGGGGGTCATGGGAACCACTGCTCAGCTTTTCCTGGGGTCTCTTGGCGGGGGAGGGGGGAGCTCCATCACCAAAAGCCAGGGTGGGACTGGGCCCAGGGCACGTGGGCCCAAGGGCTCAGACCATAGCAAGTGCCTCATGCCTCCCTCCCCGTGGATCTCAGCCCGAGGTGGAAGCCCTGCCTTCTCTCTCTCTGGGCCGTCCTTCCTTGCACACCCTTGGGGCTCCCCGTAGCCCTCCTGGGGAACTCATAGGTTGGGAAACAGTTCAACCGAGGACGTATTGCAGCAGCCTGTGGTCCATAGGGGAGGGCCCGAGTCCCACGGTGCCTGGACAGGGTCAAGGAGAGGGTGTGAGGTTGGGGGAGGGGTGCTGAGGGGAAGTAGCCCTGTGTCGACTGCTATGGGGCCTCATGCCTCATCCTTGCAGGCCCAAGGGTGACCCATCTACCTTCCCCCATCACCCGGTCTCCGGCAGCAGCTCCGGGTATCAATAGCCCAGGGTTCTCTTCTCAAATTTATAGTGAATCCAACTCGAACCGGCAGGGGCTGGATGGAGGTTCTGTCGTTGGGGAGGCTGGGGGTTGTGGATGTGGCTGATGCGCAGCTTCATTTGATACTGGTGAAGAAACGGGGGAGTGTGTCCCCAGCCCTTGGTCCTGCAGGCCCCGGGGGCAGAGGAGGGCCGATGGGCACTGCCAGGGGCCCCGCTTCTATACAGAGAGTCCTAGGAGCCCTTGGAGGGGCTTCGGCAGAGAGTCCCAAGCAGCAGTGGGTGGGTGACCTCCAGGGACCCAGGCCCGGCGGCCTCGGGCAGTGAGCACTTCTCCCTCTCACTCCAGGCTCCTCCCGCGGGCGGGTGCCAGCAGCCCAGGCAGACCCTGTGTGCTGCATGACAGGCTCTGCCTGGGGGACCACACGTGCCCGTGGGAAGCAAGGGGGTTGCCCCTGGAGAGGTCTCTAGCTCCCTCCCCAACCCCACTGCTTGGCCTTGTGGGAAGTCACAGGCCACCAGCCTGGTCCGCTTGGTCCTTTCACCTGTGGGCTGCCCGTGGGCCAGCCTGGGCAGTGGCAGAGGCCAGCCCCGGGAACTGACAGTCTCCACACTGTCATGGACAGCCCAGCCCAGGTCTGCCATTTTGCCCGACACTGAAGACATGGCCATCATTTCCCAGCGGTGTGACCTCAGGTGTCACCAGCTGTGCCCCTACTTCTGCCCTGGGACCCCATACCCAAACGCAGCAACAAGAAGGGGGAGGTGACCAAGCCCACCTCGGGTGGCAGAGTCACTGGCTCTGCAGGCCCCGTCCTTCCTGGTGGCCACATGCATGGCTGGGAGAGCAGGTTGCCTGGGGCCTTCCTGCCCCTCCTGCTTCGGTCTGCCTTCTCTCTCCCAGATGCTCTGTCCCGCTTCTTGCGCTGCTCTGGGCCTCCGGCCCAAGGGGTGTCTGTGGTTGCCTAGCATAAACCCTCGAGGAAGGGGTATTGGGGCCAAATGCCCTCACCGCGTCACCCACGCCTGTCGTCACAGACAGCTCCACCCTGGAGAGCGACAGCTAGGATGGCAGATGAGTTTTGGCTCCGTCGTGGGTGTAGGGGGAGATGTTGTGAGTGGCGTGACATGAGGCAGCCCTGTGTTTGGAGGCCGTGCTTCAACTCTGAGTGGCCCTGATGTAGTCGGCCAAGAGGAAACTGATTTCTAGGAGGTCGCCTTTACCAAAACCATGACAAGTGTGCCTGCCACCCCGATGCCCCAAATGCCCCCACAAGAGCCAGGTCTTGGCCTTGGCACAGAGAACTGTGAGAGGTCCTCAGGCTTTCGGGTCTGGCGGGGGGTGGGGCCGCACCCGAGGCCCCAGGAGGGGCTCTGTTTAGCCTGCGGACTCTGGTCTGTGTGGGCTCTGGGCCCCTCGACAAACAGCTTTGACCTTCTGGGTCCAGGGCCGCTTCCCATAGAAGCCTGATGCCAAGGGCCCCGGCCCTTCCTGTCTTCTCTGGCCCCAGCAGAGCCTGAGGGCCTGTGGCCACATGTTCCCACCAGGGAGCAGAGCCCAGGCAGAGGCCCACCACCGCACCTGGTGCCAGGAGGCAGCGCTGCCTCCCAGCCCATCTCCGTGCCCCACTGGCGGGAGCCAGGGGCAGGACAGTGCCCGGCAGCAGTGAGTCCCTACAGTCCCCCCTAGCAGGCAGCAGCCGCCAGTGCCCACCCCAACCACAGCCTCTAAAACCAGGCCCTCCTGCCCCTCCATTCTGCCAAGACAAGTTGATGGGGGTTGCTTACCCCTCTGCTCCAACCTAATGCATTCACAGCGTATGCCAGGTGTGGCTGGTTCTGCAGGTTCTTCCTCCTTCTGGACCCTCCCCCTTCCCCTTGGTCTGGCCCCGTGCACTCCTCAGTAAGTAAATCCACCACGATCCAGGCCTCAGTCTCCTTCCCCCAGACCAGCCCCCTCTTTGAGAAGCCTGGAGCCTCTGCTCTTCTCTGAGCCTTTTGGAAGCCTCAGGCACAACCTGGCACATTTCAGGAATGGAGGTCTGCAGCTACCAGGGATTCAATCAGGGGTGCCATGGACAAGCACCCCCAGACGGCTCCCCATTTTGGCCCACACGCCTTCAGAGTGAGGGTCCCATCAGCCCAGGGCAGTGAGACTGGACATACCAGCCAGACCAGGAAACAGGACCAAAGTGCAGGCTGTACCCTGTGATGGTGGTCAGGCTGCCCACCCCTCGGTGGGGCACGGGGGGCTCCCGGGGCTCCAAACAGACCCCACCTCGGCCACATGAAGGCCCCTGTCAAGGGAGGGGCGGGTCGAGGACACAGCAGAAGGAAGCCCCCCACCGTCCTCAGTCCCAACCCTCTTGGTCAGAGGGGCCCCTCTGCATGGAAAGGGTTCACCCTCAGGCCCAATGCACCAAGACACCAACGTGGAGACACCTCTTTCTTAGTAGAGTCATCAGTTCCACACCACCTGCCCCTGTAGCCCCTCCCCTCCTCCCCACGCCCCTCCCACCCTCGCAATTCCTGCTGCCTCCCCATGCAGCCAGGCCCTTCCCTACCTGTCTCTCCACCTGCCTCTGCCTTGGTGCCCACTGCATGTGTCCTCTTCCTCCCCAGGCCTCCTCCCCCCACCACTGCCGCCTTTCTGCTCCCCTCCCCCCTCCCAGGCAGGGTGGGCGTGGGTGCCCCTCCCTCCTTAGCAAACCTTCCATCTTAGTCTCAGAAGTCCTACTCTCCACCCCACCGCCCCACCCCAGCCCCAATTAACTGTAATTTTGTAAGTAGAGCGACTTGTGGGTTTAATAAATCTCTAGTCATTGTAATAACTTATGGGCTGCAGTAATGTATTTATTAGTCACCTACCGTTAATAAAAAGTGCCAGCTTTCTCTAGTGTGAGTGTGATGTGTTGTGTTGGTGCCCACGCTTCCGCCAGGCACTCCTGCACGAGCTCGGCCCTGGGGCCGGGACCGCGGGCCGACTGGTGGAGGGGCACGCCTGCTGGGGGCAGGAGGATTCTGGGTGGCTGGCCACCCTGCCCACCACTCAGGATTGTCAGGAGGGCCGAGGCTGGCCTTCCCCCAGCGGAGCCCACTGTGCTACCCTAGCGTGCTCAGTGTTGGCCAGGCCAGCACGCTGGGCCGTGTGGGACAGTTCTCCTACTGGTCTCAGCTCCGCTGAAGTCTGGAGCAGGTGGGGACTGAGAGGGGGGGTGGGGACAGGAAGGTGGCTGCTAGCAGGGGCAGGCAGGCACTGGGTGGGTGGCTGCTGTCTGGCTCTGACCCTTCCGGCTTCCTTCTCTTTTCTCGAATGGTGCCGTCTCCCATGTTGACTGTATTCTCACCTCTGTTTTCTCTGGGAAGCTTGTCAGGACAAGCTGTGCTCTTGGCTCCTTGGTGACGGGTTCGAGTCTGCGTGCAGGCTGTGGAGGGGGTCTCAGTGCCGGCGCCCCGTCTCTTTAGCAGCACCCATCCCCACTGCCCCCCACTCCCTGCCCCTGGATCTGCCCTTCTCTCCACACTTACCGCAAGGCCCTCCCGGGAACCCAGGTCTCACTGTGCCCTGTGTCCCCTGCCTCCCGTCTCCTCCGGGGCGGGCTCTGTCACTGTGTGCATCGTCTCTCCCCCACTGGACTGTGAGCTCTCGGGGAACGGGAGCCTCACAGCCCCCTGCCCTGCCCTTGGCCTCCAGGGAGACCCCATCTGCCGCATTATCAACAGGCTCCTTCATGTGTCCCCGAGTGGGATTGTGCCAACGACAGGCAGACTTTTGGGGGAATTGGTTAGCCAAGTGAAAGGACAGTGGCGTTTGCCGCAGAGCCCCGCTGGAGGAGCAGAACGATGACAGTTGTGACGCCCCCCACAGAACGGGGGGGGGCTGAAACCCTTACAGGTCACTGGTGATGAGGCCGTCCCGGGAGAGGTGACTGCAGATGTGCAGAGCCCGTCCTGACCCCCGTTTGTTACCCCTCCGAAGGCCACAGACCGCTCCCAGGGCCCGACAAACCCATTCCTCGGCCGGCGCTCTGGAGCTGGCCCAGAGCCAGACGCGGGCAGGCCTCTGCTTCGTGTCCCGGCTATATGTCACCTCTCCGTGCCCCTACGGGTCAGGGAGGTCAAACGACAGGAGGCAGGTGAAGTGCGGGTGCAGTGCTGGCGGAGTGTGGCTCGGTGACTATGGTGGACGTGTTGTGGCCTCCCTCACCCTCCTGCTCAGATAGAGGAAGTCGGCCATGGCAGCAGAGCAGGCAGCTCACCAGCACGCCCCCAGGGATGAGCCCACCTCGGTAACAAGGCTCAGTGATGTCCCGCCAGCTCTCCGCTCTTGCCTCTGATTTGGTTCAGTCTTCTGAGTTCAGAGGGAGACTAGCCCGGAGTCACTTCTGGGCTTGAGCTGGAGAGCCAGGGAGCTGGGTTTGGGGTGGCCAAGTTCCCAGGGCCAGGGCAGGACAGCTGCCCCTTCCCCCAGGGGGCTACATCTCATGAAGTCACCCTCCCAGGCAGATGGGTTTCATTCACAGAGAGACGTGCCCCCCCCTGCGCTGCCTGGCTTCCCACAGTAGGACATCAGGCCTCGTTCTACCCCGGACAAGTGCCCGGGGAAGAAGGGCTGCCCCCATGGGGTTCTGCTGTGTTGGGAGAGCCCACCCTGCACACTCGTTTGCTCGCCAGACTCCTGTGTACCAGGCAGTACTTCCCGGCTGCGTTGCTGAAACTCCCTGTGGGGTTGGACCTGGCTGAGTGTGACCCGCCAGAGGGGCTGTGGCCAGTCCCCCAGGACTCCTGCAGGCAGCCCCCAAGGTGTGACCTCCCTGAGACCCTCACCCCTCCCCAAGGACACCCCCCCACCCACAGATTGGGCTCAAGAGGAAAGGTCCGGACAAGAAGGGCCAAAGCCCAGCTGCAGCAACCCAACCTCCCAACACACACATTCAAGGAGACCCTCCCGTGGCGGGAGACTTTGCAGGAGAGCCCAGACCAGCTGGGCCTCAGCCTCACCCAGGGAGCGGGGGCTGGGCCGACCTCTGCCACTGGCCTCAAGGCGAGGGGTGCAATTGGGTCTGAAGGCTGGAGGTCAGAGGCCTGTGCGGTGTGGCAGATGACAGCTCTACCTGTCAGCCTTCCGAGGAGCTGCGGGGGCACGGAAGCCCCCCGCCCGGAGCTGAGTGGCCCAGTTCCTACCTCTCAAGCCTAACTCTCTCTTCTCTCTCCCTGTCTCTGTGTCTCCCCTGCACTGTCTCTCCTGCTCTCTCCCCCTCCCACCCGCGGCCGCAGAACCGCATGCACGAGTCTCTCATGCTCTTCGACTCCATCTGCAACAACAAGTTCTTCATCGATACCTCCATCATTCTCTTCCTCAACAAGAAAGATCTCTTTGGGGAGAAGATCAAGAAGTCACCTTTGACCATCTGCTTTCCTGAATACACAGGTGGGTGTCTCAGGGACCCTGTGCAGGAGGAAGCCCTACCCTGCCCGGGACCTTTGTCACCTCCAGAGGCATGACCCAGAGCCGCTGCTGGGCCAGTACTGGCTGGCATGCGGGAGTCTTGCAGGGCGCAGAGGAAAACACCAGGATGTGACCGGGAGGTGACGGGGAGCAGACGCTGTGGTCCACATGTTTTGTGACCAGGTGACTCAGGAGTGACATGGAGGGATCAGGAGGCAGAACAGGACACAGGCTCACGTCTTGCCCTTGTCACAGCTAGAAGGCATCTCCTGCCTCCCCCTGCCTCACCAGGAGCCTCCCCTTGCCCTGCCCCAGCAGCACTGGCCCCCCAGCACCTGGGCCTGATTAGAAAGGATGGGCACGTGGCCCATCAGTGGCCCCACCTTCTCCCTCTATCGTCGGGGCCCTGCCTGGGCCCCACCAGAACTTTACACCCCCGCTCCTGTGTTCTCCTCCACTTCCTCCGCCCCCAGTCTTTCCCCAAATCAAACCACTCCACCTCTCTGCGAGCCTCTCCTCCCTTGTCTGCCTCTCTTCCATCTTCACCAGGGCGCCCCTCACACAGTGAGGCTCTTTCCAGCTGGGCAGAGGAGGCAGAGGGATGGCTGGCCCTGGGCTACAGCAGACGGCCAACACAGTGCTGCTGGGACGCCAGAGCCCAGCCTTTGTCCCTCTGGGGCCTGGGGAGCATCCGGGGGGGCCCTTGCACCCTGCAGTACAGGATGTATCACAGGTCGGCTCAGCCAGGAGCCACCTGCTGGTGGCCCTGAGAGAGAGGAGGGCATGGGCTCAGCTCCCAGGCCCACGCAAGTCCCCGAACCCAGCCAGGTTCCAGGAGGGGTGAATGCTGGCCCTCCACCCTTCTACCCCGGGGATATGGAGACGGGCCCACGTCTCCTTCTCAGCACAGCCCATCTCCTCACTGGTGTTTGCTGCTTGTCAATCAGCAAGGCTCCCGCCCACCCAAGGGTACAGGGAGCCAGGAGGTGGCAGGCTCAGGTCACGCTCAGGGCAGGCTCAAGACATGGTCAAGAGCACGGTCTCCAGCAGACAGGGGACCAGGACAGCCTCTGGAGCCAGCCCACCTGCACCTTTGGACACCACAGGAGGAAGAATAAGGCCTGGGTGTGGGGCAGCCGCTGGGGTGGACAGAGAGAACAGGGCCAGAGCCAGCTCTGCACACTGGTGTCTTTTTTTTTTTTAATTTTAATTTTTTATTGTTATTCAATTACAGTTGTGTGCCTTTTCTCCCCATCCCTCCACCCCACCCGAACCCCCCTCCCTCCCCCACCTCCATCCTCCCCCTTGATTTTGTCCATGTGTCCTTTATAGTAGTTCCTGTAATCCTCTCTCCTCACTGTCCCCTCCCCACTCCCTCCTGACCATTGTTAGATTGTTCTTAACTTCAGTGTCTCTGGTTATATTTTGTTTCCTCTTTTCTTCTATTTATTATGTTCCAGTTAAAGGTGTCTGTCTTTACTGTTACTCCGAGGACAGGGGAGCTGGCTGTGCAGGAGGCGCCCTCTGCAGGGCAGCATGGGACAGGCCCCCGTGGTCCCCGGGCCCAGGAGGGCCCGGCCTGCCACACAGCTGGCCTCTCTCCCAGCCTCAGCAAGGCGCCCTGCAGGCCCAGGTCTGGTCTTTAGAAAGTCCTGGTGACCCATGGGTGACTCAGCAGCCAGAAGCCTGGGCAGGCCCCACCCTGAGGCTCGTCCTTGTCCCCAAGGCCCCAACCCTACAGGGGCTCGATAGCAGCCAGTCTCACTGCTGAGCAGTGTGAGGCACTGGCTGCCCCCAGAGAAAGTTGGTCTGAATTTGGAAAACATTTGAGTTTTCCAGAGCATCCAGAGGGGTCCAACACCACGTCATGGTTGAGTTCAAATGTCACCAGGATGGATGACAAATCACCACCAATGAAGTAGCCCCATGGGGTGCCAAAGCTTGGGAAGACACCAAACAGGCCGAAGGGGCAGGGGACAGGCGGCGGGGGGTGCGGTCCCTGAAGCCACTCCCAGGCACTTTCACCTCTATCAGTGTCCCGTCTTGGCACCCTTGGGACAGGAAGCTCCTGGATGGGGTCCCCTCTGGCACTGTGTCTAGCCCGTTAGCTGCCACTGCCTTGGTGGCTTCACTGCAGACTCACCACTCGTTGCTCTCGGTGCCTGGCTCGCAGTGGGGCTGAGAAGGAGGTTCTGCCCTGTGGGCTGTCCAGAGCTGGTCTTCATCCTGTCCCCCATCCCAGGGATGCCCCCCTCCCCCGGCCCCTCACACTGGCTTATCTGGCTGCAGAGGCCTTCCAGACGCCCAAGCCCGGCCTCTCTGTGTGGCTCACACCCAGCGCTCGAGAGCGGGGCATGGGACATTGTCCCGCACCCTCGAAACCGGATTATGTTGTTTCCAAGCTGGCCAGACCCCAGTGGCCCTGAGGGGAATCGGGCATCTCCTTCGATGGGCTTTTAGGCAATTCTGTGTCGGTGCCTGTGTTACGGTGTTTGGAAGTTGTCCAAAGGGCAGAGCCACAAGGGTTCGGGGTACGGCTGATTAAAATACTGTCTTTGCATCACCCACAGATATCCCCACCAGGCCCCAGCCAGGATCAAGGGGACAGCCGAGGAATTGTGAGGGATGGTGGGGCCTAGTTGGTATTGCATGCGCTGCTAGCACCTTAAGCTTCCCACCCAGGGGACACCAGTGCCCCCAAGTCTGGGCCACTCACCCAAGAACTAGGGCTACATAGGGACGTGCCCGGCCCTGCCAGGTGACTTCTCGTTAGAGGAAGCCACCCAGGAAGTTGTGCAGGTCCAGCTCGACACCCAGCACGCCCTGGTCACCAGAAGTCCTGGGTTCCCACCCTGCCAGGGGCTCTTCCTCGGATGTCACTGTGTCAGTTTTATCAGAAGCAGCGGACTGGTTTAGGGGTGAGTGTTGTGAAGGGCAGACCTGGGCGGAGCCTCAGTGTGCTCACCTAGAAGGCAAAAGGGGCCTCCTGTGGCCACTGTCCTTCCAGGGCTCCTGGGTCCCTCCAGTGTGGAAACAGACAAGACGACCTGGACAGGTCAGACGCCAGGCCAGCGCCGGGCCAGCGCCGGGCCGCCGGTGGTCCTGATGCGAAATGCGACCACGCCCCGGAGCAGGAGGCCTGAGTGTGGCCTGCTCCGTTCCCAGCCGGTCTCCTCAGCTTCCTGGAAAGCGCCACGGCCCACCTGTCTCCTTGGGGCCCCCAAGCTGTCCACCCCGGCTCTCACGGGGGCCTCCCCCCTGTCCTTTTCGTTACAGGCCCCAACACCTATGAAGATGCAGCCGCCTACATCCAAGCACAATTTGAAAGCAAAAACCGCTCACCCAACAAAGAAATTTATTGTCACATGACTTGTGCCACAGACACGAACAACATCCAGGTGGTATTCGACGCCGTCACCGACATCATCATTGCCAACAACCTCCGGGGCTGCGGCTTGTACTGACCTCTTGCCCTGTATAGCAACCTATTTGGTAATGACTCCGGCACTCCCAGAACAGCTTGCACACACACACACACACACACACACACTCTCTCTCTCTCTCTCTATCAAATGCAAGTTGGTAAATAAACTTCAAAGAGGCGTAACAAAGCTATATATATAAAAATATCTATTAAAAATTCTTTTTAGTTTGTACTAGAAAGAGCTTCGGACAGAACTGACCACCATCCCATAGGTGAAGGCGTTCCTGGGTCAGCATGTGAGCGTGCGTGCACACACTCACACACACACGTGGCAGTGGGCGTCCTGACTCGGGGGGCCGTCCTTGGGAGAGCAGCCCCGGGGCGGCACTCCCTGAGACCCACTTCTGCGAGCAGGGGAGGCAGAGGGGACTGGCGGGGGCCCGGCCTGTCTCTGAGACTGGGCGCCCTCAGCCCATCCTGCTCTTGTTCGAATCCCAAATCCTCCACAAAACGGCCAACAAACACCCTGACCACCTCCCTGCCCTACCCGCCAACCACAACAGGAAAACCAAGGACGCTGCTCATTTGGGTGGTGGTGGCGGTTAAATTTCGAGAACTTAGAAGAATCTGCTCCGCCCGACCCGCTGTCTCTCTCCCGAATTTTCTTTCTCCATGCTAGCACGGGTCAGGAAAGGGAGGCTCGGTGTGCTTTCTGAAAGCAGCTGAGGGGAGGGGACCCGCAGGGCGCGTAGGGAGAAGGGGAGAGATGGGGCCAAAGGGACAGCAGGGGCCAAGGAGAGGGCTGGACGGGTCAGGGCTCCCCGGACGAGGCCTCCAGGGGCCTGGGCTGGGCTTCCTTGGGCTCCTGAGCGTCCCGCGATGCTGCCCACCCTGCCCTCCCCCACCACGAGGAAAGCGTGCCAGGGTGTGTTGGTTGGTTGGCTGGTTTCTGAAGTCAAAGAAAATGGTCAGACTGGACCCCTTATCTCTCTCTCTGCAGACTGCTTCACGGACTCTTTGCTGTTGGCGTTGATCTCCTGGTAGCATGACCTTTTGGCCTTTGTAAGACACACAGCCTTTCTGTACCAAGCCCCTGTCTAACCTACGACCCCAGAGTGACTGACGGCTGTGTATTTCTGTAGAATGCTGTAGAATCCGGTTTTAGTTGAGTCTTTACATTTAGAATTTGAAAGGAAAAAAAAAAAAAAAAGAACATTTCTCACATGCTTTGTAGCTTAAAAGGAAAATGGAAAACTCGCCATGACATCCATATTTCTTTCTCTCTTTTTTTTTTGGGGGGGGGGGGTGGCGGGGATTAAAGAAACATACACCTGCACCCCCCCCCATCTCACCGCGTGGTGGATGGGGCGGGGCCAGCACCTCACACCACTCACACCCTAGCCCCAGCCCAGCCACTCCAGCCACATGCTCACCCCAGGTTTGTATAGAAAAAGCACAGTTCTCACGGCCCGTAGCTGCCAAAAGGAATCTGGATCACATGTACAAACAGAGCCCTCTAGAAAACAATTTCCCCGCCAGCCCCCTGTCCACAGACACCCTCTGTAAGATTTTTAGTTGGTTAGTCTTCATTTCTGTCCTGATGAGCCCTAGGTACTGCACACCAGGTCAGCTTTCACAGTCTCTGGGGGTCGGGGTTGCGGTCTTTTCCCCTTGACGTTCCTGCCTCTCTGTCTCTCACACGGATGCTCCCTGTGCGCGCACCCCTCCACCTCCTCCTCCTCCGTTCCAGTGGCCTGTGTCCGCTCTTTCTCACGTGGGGATGATTGTGCTGCAGATAAAAAGAACAACAAAAAAAAATTTTTTTAAATGCCACGAGATGGAAAAGAAAAAAAAACAAAAAAGTACAAAAAAAAAAAAGATGGAATGTAGTGTTTACATGAAAGCCAGTTTCCATGATCAGTCCTATGTCATTTCTACTTTCACTCGCACCCAAAACCCCAAACCTCTTCACGGTTTCACTTTTAAGATTTAATATTTGCTGAAGACCAGTCACAGCCATTTCAGATAAAGAGGAGGCAAAAAGACAAAACACAAAAAATTAAAAATACAGGAAAAAAAAAAACTTGGAAAAAAACAGGAAAAAAGAAAAAAAAAGCCCACGGGTCTTTCTAAGCCTTTCTATTCCCAATCGGTGAGGTTTCTGTGATATCTTACACACTGCCAGTCTACTTCTCTGATAATGGAAATTCATGTGTAGCTCAATAAAGAGAATGTTTGTCTGTATTCCTGAGTGTCGCCCTTGGGCTTTGTTCTGACAGGAAAGAGCAGGAGGGAATTGACTGGGCCACAAGCACTGGGGGGCCGGGGGGGCCAGGCTGTAGGTGGCAGATAAAGAATCCCCCACACCCTTCGGGGCAGCTCAGGGGGTTAGAGCATCGCCCGAATGCACCAAAGGTACAGGTTGGATGATCCCTGCTCAGGGCACCTACAAGAAGCAACCAATGGATGCATAAGTGAATGGAAAACAGCTTGATGTTTCTCCTTCTATCTCGCTCTCTTTCTTTCTCTCTCTTCCCCTACCCCAACCCTTCCTCCCTCTCTCTAAAATCAATTTTAAAAATTACTTTAAAAAACCATCCCCCCAGGACTTTCTCCATGTCCCCCATTCCCCCTCCCTGCTGCCATCAAGGGGAGCCAGCTGAGTGCAAGGAGGGCAGAGGAGGGGACTGTCTCGCTGGCAGATGTCCCTTCCTCCAGGCTCGCAGCTCCCAGCTCTTCCCCGCTCTCAGCTGGTTTTGCTTCTTTCACAGGGAAGAGTGGAACCAAGCATTGGAAAGTGAAAAAATGGTAGGGGGAGGGGTCAGAGGAGGGCAGGTAATCCCATATCTGCTGAAACAGGATTTCTTCTGTTCCCAGCTGTTCCACCGCAGCGGGAGAAGGGTGGTCCCAAGAATGAGGCCCAATTGCCTGGGCTCTCTGCCCCTGCAGGCTGAACACCCAAGGGGCAACTGAGGTCAGCACAGCCTGGCATTTGGAGTCTGATTCCCGTCTCTGCCAGGGGGCTGGCCTCACTACCTCTCCCCCGTTTGCCAGAGTTTTGCTGTAATAACTAGCAAGTCTGTTGAGACGGGGACCCGGGAGAACACAGCTCACCGAAGTCCTTGCATCGTGTGCATGGACCACTTACTAGCAAAGCAGGCACGTGTTACATCGTGCCATCCAGGGGCAGGAGGGCCTCAGGGGTCAGGTCATCGGTGTCCTCTCTGCACCCCAACAAATGGGAGTTCCCAGCCCTGGCAGTTGCAGTGGGCTCTGAATCTCATGGAGGTGGGGGTGGGGTCAATACCACTGCAGAGACCGGGGAATCACAAGAAGCTAGTTGGTTCTGATAACGAACCAACTGATCTGGGCAGCCTTGGACCCCCTTGGCCAGGACCAGCCTGCTGGCCAGTCAGGCCACAGCAGTTGCAGAAGAGGCCCACTGCCACCTCTGCTGATGGGAAGGGTGCACTCCTGGCCACGGCCTGGGAGCTAACACCGGTCAGGAAGACACAAACCACGGTGCAGGTGCAAAGCTGAAGGACAGTGACCATGCGCTCACGGCGTAGCTGAAGTTCACTACAAATGAGCCATGCTCCAGCAGGGTTCTTTCCCAACTTTCAGATGAGCTTCGTGGGTAAAATGAATAGGACTTTCTTTTTGGCCTTATCTTCCTTAAAATGGAAGTCAGGGAGCCTCGTTTTGGGGAAGGACACAGGGAGACTGGTTCATCGGAGAGGGGAGGATGGGGGCCGGGTATCACCACCTCTAAAAGCCTGAGTGACTCGTGTGCAGCGAGGTCTGGAACCACTTCTGGGTAATGAGCCCAGATGAGGCTTCCAGGCCGAGGGCCATCAGGGCAGGTGGCAGTGGTGAGTCCGTGACAAGCTTGTAGGCAAAGCCGTGGCTCCTTTGGCCTGTGGAGCCGTTTCAGGAGGGCGCTCGGCTTCCCTCCCTGTCATGGTGGGGGGGGCCCACCCCAGGAGGACCATGTCTGCTGGCTAAAGACAAAACAGCATGTTGTCTGCACAGCTCAAGTGGGAAATCAGGTCCAAGTGGCTACCTGGGCCCCTAGGATGTGTATCAACACATGTCCACATTACATGCCTCAAATTGTGTGTGTGTGGCGGGGGATGGGGGGGATCTGAGAATCCAAGATCTCAACAAAATAGGGCACGTGAGAAAAGGGAGGGAGCAACATGGACTACTTCCACAAGCCCAGAGAGGCAAGGGCAACACAGCCCCCGAGCACCACAGTGCCCGGCCACTCCCGGCTCCGCCCCGGGCTCGGGCACTGAGCGCAAGAACAGACTCCCAGACCCCGGAGACACCCAGGACAGTGAGAGGTCCTGAGACAGGGACCCAATGGGACAGGGGTCCAGCAGGCGCTCCTGCCGCCGCCCTGAGCACCTAGCCCAGCTGCCTGCAGTAAATGACAGAAGCCGAGAGTCAGGAGCGCCCAGAGAATGAAAATGCATTTTCCGGGTGCACTTCCGACTTTCCTTTTAGGTCATCTGAAGCTCTGAGACAGGTCTCCACTTTGACCACTCCTATCGCTACATTCCAGTGTTTCCAGGCCTTCTAAAATTGACTTCAAACAATTTCCTCTTTTCACACGTCTGAAACATTCACTGCCGTCTTAACGCGCACCACCTGCAAAACGTAGGGATGGAAGAAACCCTCCAACCGAAAGCGTGAACACGCAAAACCAAAGCGGAGCTTTGGCACCTCCGAAAGCACTGCCTCGGCTCCCAGCCACACACAACACAGTGACAACAGTTTGCTTTTTATTATAGTTCTTGGTTTACAATAAAAACAAATAGCTATGCTCTCAGCAAAACAAAACACGTTTTTTAAAAAAATCACAGGAATTTACTAACAGCGTTTCAAAGGTAAGGCTTTTGAAAGATTTATTGAAATAAATTACCTTGGCCTAAACATTTACTTCATCACTCTCTTCTCAATCACTTTTCAACATTCTAAAAACTTCCAGTTTAAAATACATTTAACTTTGCCAATAATTTTAGATAATACTGGATTCTCCCCTAAAGGACTACCAAAAAACTATGCTTTCAAACATTTAAAAAACAAAACAAAAAACTTAGTCCAACAGGACATGAAGCTGAACGCTGTAACCTATCACTGTGTGTTTCAAACCCTCAAAGTTAAACGGTAAAGAACTTGAAAAGGGCCAGGACCTGGGTCCCTCCAAGGCAGGTGGACTCGACATCTTACCTTTCCAAGTTCAATCAAACCAACAGGAACAAGGTTACGAAATGAAGGGCTCCGGAGGAGAAAGATACAAAAGATATCTTTTATTTCTTCAATAAAGCTCTCCAGGACGCCCTCGGCCATCTTGTAAGGCCCACATTTTCTCCCAGGACCAAACCCTCTGCCTCAGGCATCGCCCAATGCACTGATCAAGGACCATAGGCCACAAACCAACGCTGGCCACTGCATCCCTTCCGTGCTGCGCCCTCGAGTCCGGGGGCCGGGAAAGGCAGACAAGAGAGAACAGACACACGGGGTGAACTCATGAAACGCAGGAGCACCGGCATAAATGGAAATAAAGCCAGTTCGACTAGGGGTCAGAAGGGAAGTCCCAGATGTACTGGGACACAGGAGCCGCCTGTTCCCCACTCTATGGCCTGGGGCTGCTCCGGACATCAAACCCAGCACTGTCTGTCCAAGGTGCCCTGCCGGCCGGGGGCCCGGGCTCTGAACATTGTGGATGCCTCCCGACTAAGGACAGCCTGCGGCCAGCCAGCCCCTCCAGGGGTGCAGAGTGGGCTCCTGCTGCACACCTTGGCTCTTTCCGGGTCCTGGCCCCGCCCCCGTCTCCTGCCAGATGTGGGACTAAGATGCCAGCGTGTGCTGTGACTTGTGCACAGAGAAGTCGTCAAAGCCGCCAGCCTCGGGGTCTCCAGCTGCCCACTCCCTCCTGATCTGCCCCGCCCCAGACAGGTCCAGGCAATGCCAGGAGAAGTCATGCCTGGAGTTAAAATGTGCGGTGTTTCCAAAGGGAAAAGAAAGGTCACATAGAAAGTATTACAAAAAAGGATTAAATTTGCCAGCTGTCCAAACACTATGACGACCACATGCTTTATACAGCGGCGATGCAGTCAGGCCGCTTCTCCAAGCAGCAGGCAGACGAGGCCAGGCCTCCTGGGGGGGCGCACTGCTCGGGAGGCGGTGGCTGAGGGAGGCCAGGAAGCGCTAGGAGGTCTGCTGCTTCTGAAGTCTCCGTTCAGCAGCCGCAGCCAGCATCCTTCGACGCAAGGTCACAGGGTCAGAGGTCGTGCTTTCTAAGGCCAGGCCGCTCTCTGAGGCTGAGTCATCTTCAGAACTTCGGTTCAAGAAGCGCCTTGAACAAAAAGCAAAGGCTTGGCATGAGAGGCGAGGGACACTCAGCACACACACCACACAGTCCACGCTCACCTTCCACCTCCTCCTTTTCCAGGCACTTCCTGCAGCTGTCACCTGTCCCCGAGCAGAGCAGCAAATGCTCCCTGTGCCAGGGAGAAGGCTCAGCGGGATGCGGGTCAGCGCTCCCCACCCCGGGCTGCCCCCTCCCACATACACGCCCAGTACCCAGTGCCCATGCTCAGAAGGCCTGTGCTGGACCCCAAGCACGCCCGCCTGGCCACATGTGGGCCCGTCCCCAAGAGCTTCAATGGAAAGCCGTGGCGACACGGGGAAGCGGCTCAGATGCAGGGCTACTCGGCCAGCGTTCGCAGCTCTAGGTCTGTTCCTCCAGCTCTAAGTCTGTTCAACGAGTGCGATTACAGTGCTCCCTCCCACAGCTGTCACAGTAATCAGAATAATTCACATCAGGAGCTGAGAACACGCTGGCACACGAGTGCCATCCATAGAACATGGGTGACAGAAGTAGCTGCCAGAAGTCGCATCTGGCAGCTGAGCCCAGTATTACTGGACCTTCCTGTTATTCAAGAGAGGTTTGGAATCCTAATTTCTAGCTGACGTGGACGGCTTCCAACATTGGCCTCTGTCTGAAGACATGGCCGTGGGTTGACATGACAAGGGCCCTCAGGCCACGGGCCGGGGAACCGGCTTACTTGCGAGCCTGCTGCAGGAGGTCGTCCTTCCGCTGGACCAGCATGCGCTGCCTCTCGTCGGCAGACTTGGAGAAGCGGCTGCCCCGAGCCTCGAAGTCCTCCCCCTCACTGGGCTCCGCCTCCACCTCCACCTCGCTGAAGTCCAGCGCCTCCTCCAGCCGGGGACTGAGGTCCAGCGGCACGCGCTCCGTCTGCACACGGGGGAAGCGAGGAGCTGGTAAGGACAGCCCGCCCACCCTCCTGGGAGGACTCCCCACCTGGCCAGAGGACCCCAAAGACTGTTCGTTCTCCTGGACCCAAAGGGGGGTCCCATGTGTGTGGTGATGGCAGAGGTGGGCTGCTGCAGGGCGGGCCGCTGCATCGGGCCTGTGCGCCATAGGCCCAAAACAGAAGGCACAGCGGAGGCGCAGCGTCGGTGGAGCAGGAAAATGGTTACACAAGCACCTGGAGACTGAGCTCTCGGAAAACAGAAAAGGTATCTGCTAGTCTGCATTCTGGGAATTTCCTCTGATTCTAATAATTGCTCACTGCACAAATTTCACACCCTCCTCTGACTCTGAAAACAGTCAAGCAGCTAAAAAGGCTAAATTCTAAGGACCTCTCTAAGACAGATATAAGAGCACACAGCTGCTTGTGTGACAGAGCATTAAAGTGGGGTTCTCTCGGTCTGGGCTGCAGCTCCAAGGCCAGGACCGGTCCAGGAGCTCATCGATGACCCTCCTTGCTCGTACAACCAGACCCTGACCCTGGCCGCCTGGGGTCAGCACAGCCGCCACCTCCAGGAGCCGACAAATCTGATGTGGAAAAAGTGAAGACACAGACCTGTTTTTAGGCGTTCCTGGTGTGTGGACCTTTTCTGCCACCCACCCCACCACCTCTCCCCGCCTCCAGCTAAGCGAGTAAGGGGACTTCAAAAGAACAGGGTCACCTGACTCCTACTCCCTTGGATTTGGGGGACACAGGGACTGGTGGTAACTAACACACACCTGAGAAGTCTAGGAGGAAAAGACTGGCCTGTAGCAAAGAAAAAGACTGTCATCTCCAGGGAGTGGCCGCAGGCCCCTGGGGGCAATGCTGGCCACACCCCAGCACCGAGTGCTGGGCTAGCCTTAAGTACTGAGCTGGGCAAGGCAAACAGCCCCCTTTCGCCCCTTTGCCCTGCGCACTATGGACCAGTGAGGACCTGGATGGAAAGGGCAGCACTGGGGCCATCACCCGTCTGTTCCCGACCCAAACAGGCGCGCTCCCTGGTATGCAGGCCCTACCTGAGCGGAAGCTGCTCCCTCCTCCAGGTCCCCGTTCGACCTTTCCACAGGACTATTCAGTGCAGGTCTAATGCCATCTGGCCGCTGAAAGAGACAGCATGACAGTCACTACAGAGCCGTGCCGAGCCTAGGCACAGGTACCTGGAACACCTGGAGTGCGGGGGGGCTGTGGTCCCCGGACCGAGCCAGCACCAGGCCTAAAGAGCCAAAGACGTGGACACGCTGCTGGCCGGACACGGAGCCCGAAGCGCAAGCCTCAGAGTCACCCACGGGCTCCACGGTCCCCCTCCCTGCCAATGCCCATCACGGCCGGACAGCAGCTCCCACCGACGGCCCACTCCGTGGGAAAGTGCTGAGCTCTCACCTCGCCTCCTTAGCGTCCTGTGACACGGGGGCTGCTGTTCCCCTGGGTTCCAGGGGTGTGAGCTCCCAGCCAGACTGCAACCGCTCGGAGGCCCTGCCTGCTCCCCTGCAGCTCCTGGCACAGCAGCGCCGGCCTGTTAGTCTTCCCAGGCCAACGACTCCCCTGCCTGCATGAGGCAACACTGCCCCTGGAAGCAGCCCCCAACCAGTAACTGACAGGAACACTGTGTTCAGAACTGGACCCCAGGGGCCCCCACGAGGACCAGCTACAGTCACTTCGGTCCGGGACCTGCTGGGCAGCAAGCCCCCCACCAGCCACCTTCCCTCCTTTGCCTCACAGCCCCACCAGCTGCCTGGGTTTCCCGGTCCTAGGTGTGGCCTGTGAATCCGTGGCTTGGGGTCTGAGGCCAGGAAACCCAAAACCAACTGCAAGGTCACACAGGTGAGGACCAGTGAGCCTCAGCTAACACCCCAGCACACTTGACACCAAAGTCCAGGCTCATTCCCTCTTCAAAGAGTCCCAAGTTTTAGGATCTTATAGATTTCCAGGTTTTTACACACTGAAGTTAAGTCATTTCTTGGTAGATGATTCCCTGGTCCAACCAGAAAGCTTGCCTGTGAAAGGTTAATACTTCTTGTACCCATCAAAGGGGTTATAGATGATGGGCCAGGAAACTTGACCTTTTTAAAAAAGTCAAGAGCACAAGCCTCACATAGCTCTTATACCTAATGGGAGACCACGCCGACATGCAAAGCCCTCCAGGGACAGACGGTGTGACCTCCTAGACACAGGGGTCGGCAACGCCGGCCCGCCCATTTCCCTATCTCAGGGGTCACTGGAGCACAGCTGCGTTCATTTATTACACACTCTCCCACCCGCCTCCATGCTGCGACGGCAGGGGCGGGAAGTCACAGAGAGACTGTATGGCTCACAAAGCTAAAATACCTCTACCTGCCCTTTACCGAGAGAGGTTGCCGACCCTTCTCCAAATGGAACAGCACCCTGACCTCTGGGCTGGCAGGGTGGGCTGGCCTGCAGGGTCTCCCGCACAGAGAAAATGACCCAGACTCACTTGTTCTCATCTTCGCTGGGTCTGCTCTCAGTCACCACTCGGAAAGTCAGGGGAATTACAGAAACCCTTCTTCAAGCCATAAACAACGTCTAGTTGTTAAAGCAACTACGAAGTCTAGAGCATTAAATCTTTGTGAAGACAGACGCCATTCATCACGCTTACAACCCCAGTTCACCTGTGTGGGGAAAGGGACCTGAATCCGTCCTTCTAAAATGTTGTCCGTTGTCACTTCCACCGAGCGGGTCAGCTGGAGGTCCTGCAGCACAAGCGGGTAGGGGACTTGGGGGAACATTTCTTGAATCTGGTGCGCCTGCAGGAACACAAACACATAGAACACAGAAACACTCACCCTCGACTGGCACTCCCTGAGGCCACGGTGTGGGCAGGCAGGCACTGAACCTGGCGCTCCACCTTGGAAACCAAGGTGAAGGCCACCTCTACTCTGCAGACCACCATCCAGCTGCACTCCCTTCCTGTTTTCCCAGGATGCCAAACGGGCGACTCGAGACAACACAAATTTCAAACTAAGAAGACCACAGAAGCTCAGCTGGATGCCAAAACAGGCTCAACCAGTGGAGTCCAGTTTTTAAAAGCACACATTAATTTGGATATAAAAATGCGTTCTTAAAGGTAATAGTTCCAAAATAGAACAAGCTTCTGATACACAGCACACGGATGAAATTCAAATGCATTACGTTATGCGGAAGAAGCCTGACTCCAAATTCCATTTCCATGACACTCGGCAACAGGCACAATGAGGGTGGCTGCCAGGGCTGGGGTGGGGAGAGGAGGCGATTACAAAGGGGCCCCACGGAATTCGGGGCCGGGGCTAGAACCATTCTCCACCTTGATAACGGTGGTGTCACACAACTACACGAGTTTGACAAAACTCACAGGACTGGATACTAAGAAGGGGGAACTTACTATACGTAAATGATACTTCACTTTGAATAAAAAAGATGATAAAGAACGTGAACTGCTAGGACTGCCCTGGAGCCGCAGTTTCAAAGAGTCCGCTTGGCGCTATAGGGTGGGCGCGTGGCGGGTGCAGCAGACACGAGTCTCAGCGGACCACTACCCACGGTTCCATCAGAGAGGCTCCAGATCACGTTTTCTGGTTCTGCGTATTTCTTTCACAGAGCTTACGGTCAAGGTTCTGTTTGTGGAAAAGTCCCAATGACCAAAAGACAAAAAAAGGGAAGGGAAAACAGCAGCATCAGGGATACGGTGAGGCCTGCTGCAGGGACGGTGGCTCCCCAGGAGCGGCCGTTAGAACTGTGCGAAGGCAGGGAATGAGCCTCCACGTGGGGGCCGACAGCTGTGACCAGGAGGAAACCTCACAAAGCTCTGCGTGGAGTCGCTGCTGGCGTGGGAGAGGGCCGGTGCACAGCAGAGGGCCCGGGGTCCCCCAGGTCCTGGGGCCCCTCAGTGAGCACACGAAGGTGCGTGGGTCACTTCTGCCCACGTCCAAGCAAAGCGAGCGGAGAAGAGGCCATAAAAAACCCTGACGTCCAGGTAACGCTCACCTCTATTCCCCATAGCACGCCCTCATTTCCCAAACAAAACAATGCCCGAGGTTCATTTGATTAGACTAAAGCTTTTCTCCCAGAAAACCCAGGAAGTTAAATATCGGACCTTTATAAAAAATGCAAGATCCTAGTAAATTAGCTGTGCTTTAGCATAGGCCATTCCACTCTATCACAGACCTGGAGGGAGAACACCAGGGCCCGCCTGAGGACCCCAGGCACACACACCACCGCCAAGAACATCCCTCTGGTGTTTGCGAGGGAGCAGGTGGGGTGTCCCGCCCACGGAGCCCCCACAGCTGCCTGAGCAAGTCTGCACACGGAGCCTGCCATGAGGCAGCCGGGGCCGCGTAAGGTCCCTGCCCGCCGCGGCGTCACTCTCTCTGCAGATGGCCCAGCTGAGTGGCAACGCGGTTCAGTGGACACTCCTCTGCAGGTTTTGAAACTTGTGAATAAATGACTTATTCAGAAAGGTTTGGAAAAACGCTGTCCCAACACTGCAGCCCCATCGAGCTGCCCCGGCTTCTCCGCCCCCTTTGTGACACACCCTCGGCCTGTCTCCTTCTTCAGCTTCCATGTGTGCTTCAGCCCACGCGGTCTTGTACAGGACGACCAGGGCCCGGAAACGGCTCGTTCCTAGTCCCACGTCGTTCTCCTCCAGGCCTGAGCCTGACTGCCAAGAATCCCCACAGGCCTGACTCCTGTTCCATCCTCCCCCACCCCATCGCCCCGGCTCCTCCCTCTCTGCCAGGCCTCTGCCCTCCCCTTTGCGAGCTGCTCTCTCTCCCTAGAAGAGATCCAGGCCCCCGCTTTGACTGTCAGCGACAGGTTAAAACCCCCAAATGTGAATCGCCAGTGTGCCTCTTCCGGGCCGTCCGGAACAGCCTCCGTGACGTGAGGTCTCTGCGGCTGTCTCCTGGTCATCACGACAACAGGACACGGAGCCCCTGTCCTCGCCCCTGCTCCTCCCCACCCCCATCCTGCCCATCGAAATACACGGGACTGCCACCCGCCTGGCTGCTTTCACTCCCCCACTTCCCTCAGCCCACTAACCCCCACACCCAAATCAAAGCCGAGTCACATCCTGTCAGTTCATCTTCTAAAAATACTGGGATCTGTCACTGCCTTTCACCTCCCTTGCATGTACCCCATCCAAGCTGCCGGCTTCTTCTGCCTGAACGGCAGCAACAGCTTCCCGCCTGGACGTGCTGCTTCCATTTTTGCCCCTTATTAGCCACTCTCCTCCCGGAGGCAAAACCATTCCATTGGTCCCCTGGATGGGACAGAAAGCCTTGCGTGGCCTTCTAATACTTTCATTACAAAATTTAAACTGGACTGTGGGCTAAATGCCCCTGCACGCCCTGGCTCCACGACCTCAATTTATGCCACAGTCTCAGTGCCCGGCTTGCTGGGTCCCGGCCACGGCCACAACAGCCTCTGTTCCTACAACTTTCTCGCCTCGTGGCCTCTCGGTTCCAGTAGTGGCACCCGGTTCCACTACTTCCTCCCCACCGCCACATCTCAGCTTAAACACCGCCTCCTCAGGGAGAAATGCCCAGAACGCCCCCTCCAAACAGCCTCCACCCAGCCCTGCCCCCCACTGCCCCCTGCCTCCACAGCACCCGGCAGCACGATCTCGTCGGCGTTCACAGTCAGTCTGCCCAAGGAGAACAGCGTATGTGCAGAGCAGGGCGCACACCTCCCTCGTTCACACAGCAGGTGCCGGGCTCGCTGTCTGCACAGCACGTGCCTGTGGCAGGAGCAGCCTTCCAGTACCAGCGTGCCGACTAAATACACTAAGGTTAATGAATACGCGAGCGTGACCGATGACCTTCCTTCCCAAGTGGTCCTGGCCAGGCTTCCCCACGCCAGCCAGAGGCCCTGCTCCAGCAGGACTGACGTCGCCGGCGTGTCAGCTCCCCACATTCACTATCACAAGGAGCACTAAGTCTCAACAACAGGCAAACACATTTCTTCTACACTGGAAAATAAAGATGCGCACCATATGGCAAAGCTTTAGAGAACGACAAAGAATCCTGAAGTAGCTGAACAATACCCTTAAGCTAATAGCATGCCTCAATGTCTCCAGGTGTGTGTGTGTGTGTGTGTGTGTGTGTGTATTTATTTTGGGGAGGGAGAGGATGGGAGTCAAAAAAAAAGTTTGGTAGGCCTAGCACGTTTTTAAATAAAAGGCACATCATTCGCTCCAGTCAATAATTTTCCTGCTATCTTTGGCTAAACTCCGGAGAGTCCAAGATTGGCCTAGATCAGCAATTTTCAACCAGGTGAAAATCGCTGGCCTAGCAGTGCCCAGCAGTGCCTAGAAAGGGTCAGCTTATCTACCACACAAGTAAAATGAAAGGTGGTTTCCAAATCATTTTCAAAACTTAGAACACAGGAATCTGAGCTATCCTAGCGAGTAACCACGATGCCCCTAAAAGAACCCTGCCCCTCTCCCAGAGTGAAGCGCAGACCGATGAGGCCCTCCCCGCTGCACACGTGTGCCAGCGTCCCTTCCCCTCCTGAGGTCAACCAGCTCTCGAAGCAGCCGGTCCTTACCATCGCATTGAGCTGGGAGTTGCTTGCCTGTGTGATGCCGAGAACATTGGTGGTGTGCATCACTTCAACCGAAAAACTGGGCAGCCAACTTGCGATCCGGGACCCTGAAACGGAGAGACCCGGCACACGTTTTAGAGACCTCTGAATTTTTCTCTCCTCGCAACTAGCACAGAGCATAAACATGAGTGAGGTGGCCGTCTCGGAGAGCTTGCCCAGCAACATGTACCCACTAAAAACTGGGTACTTGTCTACTTACTAAGGAGAAATAAAGTCGACATTTCTATTTTATTTTCATAAAGTAATAGATTACATAGCCAGGACCCATGTCCGCCATCGGCTGGTGTATTTCAGAAGACCTACCTGGTAGAGAGGCCTTGATTAATAGCCACCAAAGCAGCCCCCCTCCACCCAGCCCACCCTTATTCTCCCGAATCGAGCAGAATGCCCGGTTCACAATAACCCCTCAGCGCTACCGAAAGTTTCTGAGCATTTTCGATTAAAACTGAAATATTATATTACACTGGCCTGTACAGGGCAACTTGTAACTAGAAGAGCATCGGCCCCCTGGCTGTGGTTTTAGAGCCTGGAACCAACTAACCGTCGAAGTGGAAGAAGTGATTGTGCTGGTTTAAGCGAGGTCGGCCTTCAGCAGCTGCGACGGGAACCAGATTCTCCTCCAAGTTCTCCCCCTGACGGTCCTCCCGGCCACGGCTGCCGTCGGCGATGTTCAGGGACATCCTGCACGTCGGGCAGGAGGTGTCTTGCTCCAGCCAGGAGCGGAGACAGGAGCTACCGGAAGGTGCAAAGGAAGATGCCCTTAGCTCGGCTGGTGGGAGTTCACCAGGAGCGCGCTGACTGTATCAAAAGTGTTATAATTTTACTTTTCTTGACCACTCGGTGAGATTTAAATGTTGAGGAACATCTATCTGTTGACATCACCTCTTTGCCCTAGTTCACTCTCATGTGCCTCTAGTAGGCCCAGCTGTGAACGGGAACTCGTTAGCACACACGGTCATCTACCAAGCTCATGGTCACGACCTTCTGCATACGACTTCATCGCATGGCTCGCCGTCTCCCTTTCCAGCTCCATCTGAAACTCCACGCGGCTGAAATGCACCCTCCACTCCTGTGACCTGTTCTCTCAGGCTACTGTCACTGCCCGCTAGCACTGTCATAGCCTGGGCCTTCTCTTCATAATCCCGCAGAGCACCACGGCCAGTCTGGGGTAATATCCCCACTGCTGTGCTAGGATTCGCCCTGAGCCCGGGCACCGAAAGCACCCGCGTGCCCTGGACAGAACACCAGTGCCCCGTGGCCCTCCCCGAAGCACCTACTTGTGGAAAAGGTGTCCGCAGGGCAGCTTCCTTGCAGCCTGCATGGAGTCCCAGCAGATGGCACAGTCGTCGTTATTGACAGCCAGCTCCTCCGGAGTGGCAACCGCGAACCTGCGAACAACAGACCGCGCCGCTGGGGTCAGTTCCACGGACTCAGCCCGGTCATTTTAGATCTTTAATAGTAAGTCATCTTTAGGGTGAAAGAGAAGAACAGAAGGAAAAAAATACAGTAACATAATAAATGAAGAGGACGAGTCGGCCTGGGCGACAAGGGCCCGCGCTCACTCACCTGGCCTCCATGTTCCCAACGACATGCAAATAGTTCTTGTGCCGGCGGATCCTACGCTGCACCTCGTGAAACAGGTAACGCAGCTGCATGAAGATGACCAGGCTGGCCATGGACAACCAGATGTTGCCGAATAACTGGACGAGGCGGGAAGAGAATAAAACACGCAATGAGAACGCACGGGAGCCACTGGGGACGAAGGCAAGGTGTGCGGCAGAAGCCCTTCACCGCTGGCCAAGATGACCCTGAGCGGCGCGTTCGCCGCACGGCCCTGAGCGAGGTGCCCGCCCGCAGGCCCAGTCACCCCATCACCAGGGATCACTCCTGAGGAACCAACCAGAAATGTAAAAGCTTTGTGCGGAAAGATGCACATCCACAGAATTACAAAAAAGAGAACCAGGAAACGAGCAAAATGCTCCGTAGGGGATTAGGTTGTAAGCGCGTATGTGTAATATTGTACAGTTATTAATTATACTTACTATATTACATACTAATACTATATTTTACATGTAACATTTTTAAGGGAAAAGAATACTTCAGTGAAAAAAGCAGGCTAAAACTACCTTAAGAAAACGAGTATGTGATTAAAAAATTATGTAAAGATATACTCTCACAAACAACTGAATACAATCTAAATACCGCATTGTTGGGGCTGGTGAATTAAATCATCATACATCTGCGTGACAGGCTTTTTATCTCGATGGTATTAAAAGAGTTTAGAAGAGCAGTTACTAGCATAGGAAAATGTTCATAATACATTAGCTTAAAAAGCTATACATGGTTTTTTTAAAGTATGTTTTCAAAGTTGCTTTCGAAGGCATTTAGAAATGTGCTGTGTCTAAACCAACTCTTCAATGCTACTTTGATAGGCGTATAACGCAAATAAAGTGCCCACCGAATACGCTGATTCTCACCATTATGAGATCACGGGAGTGCTCACCAATGAAGGAGGTGTTCAACGGTGCAATCTCTTGCACACCAAGGTAAAACATAAACAATGAAGTGGGTAGAATTAAGAATAAGCACATGGTTTTTTATTACAAAGATGGAAAACTTACAAACCCATGAAGTAGCTTACTCTGCAAGAACTCCCTTCACCATCTATAAAGTAACCACTACATAACAGAAGCCACAGAAACTACGGGGAAAGGAATCGCCTTTACTTTATGCCAAAAGAATTAGCTTTTGACTTAGCAGACTAAGTAAGTCTCCCAGGAGCTTCGGCGAACTCCTGAGCCAAACTGGTTCCAGGACGCTGCTTTGTCTCAGTGGCAAAAAGAGGGGTGGGCACAGCTGTGTTCGTTCGCATGGTCTTAAAGTGGTTCATCCACCCATGTTTCCCCTGTTAATGCACTAACCGGGCTCCCTGACTCTGGACAACGAGCTCCTTCTGAGGAAGCTTACCAGCATGTGGATGTGATGCATGAGGTCCAGGGACAAGAGAGTGAGCTCCATGACAAAGTCCGTGTAATAGACGTACGTCCCCTTGCCTTCCCACGTCCCTTCGTGATTGAGGTCCCAAAGGTGGATAACGTAGCTGCAATGAATACAGAAAAATCGTCTCCATGTGTTTTGTTACAACTGAATTTGGTTTAAACACACTATAGGGTGGTTACACGTTTACGTATTCTATGCATGTTACAGCTTAAACTCAACTGTATAAACAGACCTCAACCACCTCCCTCCCAAGTTCCACTCACCGTAAAATCACATGAGCAGTCCTCACGGTGACAAGAAGAGACTGTAAAAAAGATGACATATTTTTTCTTTTTAGTAAAGTTTAGGACTCCTCAGGCAAACTTACTTTGAATGAAGTCAAACACGTCTCTGTTCAGTTGAAGAGCAGCCCGTCGGGGTGGGGGAATTGGGTGAAGGCGGTCAACAGGAACAAATTTCGAGGGGTAAGTCACACAAGTATGGGGGACACAATGTCCGCCGTGAGGACAACAGTTGACACTGCTGCGGAGCATGCTTGAAAGTTGCAAAGAGAACAGACCCTAAAAGTTCTCATCACAAGGAAAAAATGTGTTGTATCGGCAGAGATGACAGGTGTTAACGGAACTTACTATGATACCCATCCCACGGTACACGGAAGTCAAGCCCCCTGCGGTACACCTTGAACTCACACAGTGCGGCATGCCCACGCCCTCTCAGGAAAACCAACCATTTTGCTTAATCTGTTTCCAACTCCCAAGGACTATTTTCAGGACCTAGCATCCCAACTTTTATTGAGCCCTTTTCTACTGACAGGTCACAATCTCTCACACCTGCTCCTCCCTGAGGCTGCCTTCTACGATCTGCAGAGCCCTTCCAGTAGTGCGGCGACCACTTCTGTCACCCAGCGTTAAGGGACCACAGCTGACTGCCTCGGAGGGTATTTTTGTGATACTCGGTGTAGGACGGTGTGGATACCGCCGACCCAGACGGGGGGCCTGCTCTCCACACAACGCTGTGTGCACGCCCTCGGCCCACACAGCAGAGAACGAAGGAAATCGAGAACGAAGTAAACCCCTCCTGGCGTTTGTATTATCGAAATTAGTATCAAGAACATTTTCCTCTTAACTTACCAGAATAGAACTGTTAAATTACTTATGTTTGAGATTAGGAAACTTTCAGTTATACATGGAAAATATTTTACCATACATAGAGGAGAAACACCATACATATAAAAATATAACTGAGCTCAAAATAGCAAATCTATCACATGATAAACTACCTTAAAAGAATAAACAGTAATGAACTAAAATAAAAATATGTACTGTATAGTATGACCCAATAGACCTAATTTAAATGTCTTTATTTTTGGGTATACCTTGTTCAAAGTTTGGCCTAATATTAAAAATTAGATAATGAAAAAAGAAAAACATGGTATTATTCAAATGATGGCTTATAATAAAACCTATCTAAAATAAACTAATCAACACTAGTCAGTGTAAATGAAGTTTTAGACAGATGTTTTGAGAGGAAATACAGTTGTATGCTTTTCACATACAGAAAGTATTCAACGAAAGTTGCAATGTTGTTAGTAAATACTTAAATGTTCCCTTTCTGATTTTATTTATGCTACTATGTAATACTCTGAAATGAATGCCATTAATCAAAATAAAGTTTAACCCTATTCTAACAAGTTCCCAGTTAGTTCAAATTTAGTGTTTTTGATATTCATTAATCAGCTTTAATATATTTACTAATATATTGAACTGATATATTTTTTCACTAATAGTAACACCTGTGGGCAAGATAAAAGCATTCGGTCTTTGGCCTAAGTAAAACAGCAAAGTCGCTGAATATAAGATCATACAGAAAATCTTGACTTCTACTGAATAGAAATTGGTATTTTCAGAAAGGTTTAAAAAGCAAATTTTAAAATATACACGAATATCAAATTACTCTTTGAAAATAATGAATGAGGTTTACATACTCTGTTACCCTATGAAGCCCTGACTCAGGCCCCCTCTGAAAACCACCGCCAGGGCACTGCCTGGCACCGACGCCGACCCCTGCGAGGGAGGGGAAGCACCGTCCTCCCCGGGAGCCGCTGGACGCGGGCTGTGCACCAGCTGGTCCGGCACCTTCGGCAATTCACTTCACCCTCTCATGCCTGCTCCCCCGTTCGTGCACAGGAATAATAAGACGAGTAAATACATGTGAAAATGGGTCGACGCAGGTACTTAGAATAATTCCTAGTATTTAGTGAGTACTACGTAAATGATGGCAACAGCAACCACTTTTAATTAGGCTGCAGCAAGGATTACATGAAGTCACACACACGGAAGCCTTCAGTACCCATACCCAACACAAAACAGAATTGAAAAAATGCTTGTTAAAACGAAAGACCAAATACCCATCAGCCACTTCAGGGGAAGAAGTGCCCTGTTGATCCTCCTCTCGCTTCCTTGAAAATACTCAGAAACGAAGCCAGAGCAAAAGCCCGTGTTGCCTCTTACCTCCGCCGCCATGAAGGCCAGCGTGTGCATCCCGTGGGAGTAGCTCGTGACGCACCGGGCCACCGCCAGCCCACAGCAGGACAGCAGCATCACGACCAGCAGGGACAGCACTCGACAGTGGCTGCTCATCGGCGTGGTGGGAGAGAAAGAGAGCTGCAACATACACAACGGGAAGGAAGCTCATTCTTTGCCCCGGCAGTGGTAAACGTCCATGAGAAACCCAAGGGTAAACTTGGTGGCTTTGCTCGGGGGGTCTGTTTACCAAATGCGAAGCACAGAGAAGCATCCCATTACCAGATGGCCCCAATTCTCCACCCAGCCTAAACATGAGTATGGGCTGACCTATAGAGATCTTTAGCATTTAATCTACTGACTACGACAATATACATTATGTGTTCATCCCAAATGCTCAAGGATCCTCCTACCAGTGGGATTATAAGCCTCCAGAGGTACGTTATTCCTGTAACCTTCAACAGGACTCGGGACAGCGCCTCCTCCTGCTGGCTCTTTCTTGATCTTGCTCTAGCCCTCCTCCCCCAAGTCCACTGGGAGGACGTTTCCAGTCTGTTAGGGCTCGGCCAACTGAAATGCAACCCGGCCGCAGATCTGCCACTGTTATAATGCTATGTTAACAGTATGCAAGGAGAGGCCACAGCTTGGAAAAGAAGGCCTGGGGCTGTAGCTCCTGAGCAGGAAGGTGTCTAACTGGACAGCAAAGCAGTTAGAGAGGTCAGAAGCTCCTGTTCCTGACCTTGAATGGGAGTTCAACCGTGAGAGAACTATAAAGACTCTGAGGCTGAAAAGAACTCACAGGGATGTCAAGAGCCCCTGGCGCATGTGGACTGGGTAAAGAAGGGGCAAACACGGCCCTGGAAGGGGTGTAACTGCAGGGCAGAACTGCAGGTTCACCAGGTTCCGTGGAATGAGCCTGGGGGCACTCAGGAGTGAGGGTGTACCTGCACAGCTCTGATCTGAAGCCAAGAGGCAGGTCTTGTGCTCAGCCGGAAAAGGATTCCCTTCTCCTGGGACCAAGGCAACCAGAGAGCTAATTCAGTCCTTACCCGGGTGGAAACCGTGCAAACTAACCAGAAAGAAGAGCCCCAAAAAACAGAGTAAGAGGGGGGGAAAATGGAAGGAGATTCCAAGAGAAAATATCTGGAAGACAGCAGCTTTTATACAGTTTATATATTAAGGTTTCTTGCGTTATGATCAAAACAGTTTGTGCAGGTGAACTGACCCCCGTGGGCTGTAACGAAACAGGACATTGGGTAGGGAGGGAACCTCCCCAGGACCCTCTGGTTCCGCACTCCCTGGATGCTGCAGAAAGTCCCTCCCCACTGGCAGCGGAGACCTGGATGCAGGAGGCTTCCTCTCGGGAGCTCCCCCGTGAGTGTTGCGGCCCCTTCACGCCACAGAATATAAATCCGGCCAATGCGTGACAGAGCAGGCAAGAGCTGGGCTGAAACTCACGTATTCGAACCGGTCCTTGCAGAGCTGCACCATCAGATGCAGGAACACCAGCCCGGCGAACCAGAGGCACCACATGACCACCTCTTCCACCGTCTGCACATTCAGCACGCCGAAAATGAAGATGAACTTGTAGAAAATAAAATTCCAAAACTTGTCTTTGAGGTGCTAAAACGGAAAATGTTCGCGAGGGTTAGTACCAGCACAGCTAACCCATTTAAGAGACGTTTACCTAACAAAAGCTGGGTTCTGTGGAGAACATATCTGGTACTCAGCTCTAACACCCGTCCACAAGAAAATAAAAGGGAAAAACTAAGCCCTCTGAAGAACAGAGGTAAGACACCCAGAAAGGAACCTGCGGGCTCTGGGTTGTCATCCTAACTCACGTAAGGGCCGTTAGCCTTCAAGAGGGGAGTGACATTAGTCTAGCACCTTATGCATTAAGTGATGCATACACTTCCAACACAAAGTAAAAAAGAACGGTGAGGGTTACAGGGATCATTTTTATGTCTGCTCTCTGGATTTTAAAACAAATATAAAAGATTAGACTTTTTAAAACATCCTTCAGATGGAAAAATAACATCTGCTCATTGGGCAGCCGTAGTCAACAAAAGCCCGAAAGCACGCACCACGAAAACGAGGCGCTAAGGTCTCTGTGCGGTTTCCTCCCCTTCCTCCTGCGCGCCGACGCCATCTGTGCTTTATCTCACTCGTTGTGCCGGAAGAGCCCCACCAAGGCCAGTGAGTGTTCTCTGAACACTCTGTTTTAGTGGTTACAGATGGCCCTGAAACTGTTTCTAACTTTCCACCGTTTGGAAAACGTTGCAATGCACATATCTCTGTAGGAGGTTCCATTTCTCCAGCATCACTGAGCCACCCACCCGGCTTCCAAAGAAGTGGTGTCAGTGTCTGAGATCTATGACCAGCATCTCCCTGCTTCGTGGCCCTTCCCTGCACTGAGGACGTCCAGTTCTAAAGACTTTACTGAAAAAGCACAATGAGGCGTGTCCAGCCATCTACGGCCAGGGTGGGACAAAAACACGACTTCTAATTCGTTGCGTGACTTAACATCCCCGTGCTTGGGATCCCCACCTATAAAATGGGTCTTTTAACAGAGGCTTATACCTCACAGAATCGTTGGGGGAACTAAATAAGTTAATATACGTACCACGCTTAGGCAAGTGCCATAACAGGCATCAAATGCTTTAAAAAATGCCTGGTTCTGATCCTCACTTCACAGTTTATTTAATATTTGCCCCATTTTAGGTAATCAATGTCTTTGCCTCGAGCGCTCACAGAGCAAACCTGTGTCAGTTCTATTGAGTCCCAATTCAAAACGGTGTTGAGTAAGTGCTACCAGATGACATTAGTCCAAAAGTCACCAGAGAACAGCATGAAAAATGTTCTCTCTACTGAAACAGCCACACACAGAGCTGAGCAACAAATGTGCCGTTACCACTGCCTCTGGGTCATGTAAGAATCTCTGCAATACGCCAAGGCTGTTTTCTGTAAATTTCCAACTGATACTTAACATTTTAGAAAAAGAAAGCTGTATCTAAGGCCCACTGGTGCCAGCTCAACCCATCAGCAATTAGATGGCTTGCCTGGCCCGACCAGTTTCTGGCCCACAAGTCAAAAGTTCTTCTTGACGAAGAAAGAAGCATCAAAAGAAGCTTTTGTGTCCTTCCAGAAAAAAAAAAGGTCTACATTCCACTGATCCCATCGGGGAGACTCTGGAGTGGCTGTTTTGGAGAAGGGGCGATGCTAGTGAAAAATCTCTGGGAGAACAGTTCTGCTCCCAACAGCACCCAGGAGCTGAACCCCCCCACAGCCAGTGCACTCGGCTCTAAGCTGGGACCGCGGCTGATCTGACAGCGGAGTTGGGCCGAACGGGTGAGAAAGGGTGAGGCCACTGCTACACTTTCAATGGAGCAGGTTCCTGGGCCTTGGCAGAGATAAGGGAAAGTAAATGGTTTTGTTTGTAAGTTGTTATTTTAAAGGCCCGTTCTAAATTCTTATTTTAACATGGACCATCCTATACTCAGCCACTAAAATCTTTGGGGAATGGCCAATCTGCACAGGATCTTGTAACACAATTCTTCACGGAACGTATGTCCTGCTCACCATGCCTTCTGAGAACAATGCTGCATCGGGCTATCTCGCCTAAAAACAGAAGAAACCACCTAATTTTCTGCTTGAAGAATAATCCTAATTTACTTTTTCCAAAGGGGAAAAATTAAAATCTCTCAGTGAATTCCTTTGGAGTAGAATCCGTCTTCTAAAGAGGGACATTTCTGATCATTCAAACTCAAATCTGTGCCTCTTTAAAAACTACATTCATACGAGTCATGGGGAAAACAGCTACAAAGAACGATGTTGGGGCAACTCGGCCACCCTGAACACGGACTGTGGGTTACATAAAACATTCCGTCGATGCCAAATTTCCCGATTTTGACCATTGTGCCGTGGTTGTGCAAGAAAAGGTCCTTGCTCTTAGGAAATACATACCGAATAAAATCTTTAAAAAAAAAAGTACATACATACTCAAGTATTTGGAGGCAAAGGACTATGATGCGCACAGGTTACTCTCAAACAGATCAGAAAAAATAAGTACATATAAACAACAGGTAAATGTTAAGTGAGATAAAATGTTAACTATGAATCAATTCCTTCATGGTAATCACACAACTTTCCTGCAAATTTGAAATTATATCACCTGTGTAGTTAAAAAAAAAAAAAAATCCTGATGGCAAGACCCGGCCCTTGAGGTCTGGACTCACCTGTCTCTCGCTCACGCGAAGAGGGCCGAACACAATACACTGGATGAGCTTAGCCACCAACATCAGAACACAGCAGGCGGTGTTGACCAGAACCTGTACGCAAACCAAAGAGAGAAAGTTCATTTCCTCCTGTTGAAAGTGAAAGCAGCCCCACAATTTTGTATGACACACTCAGCCATCATTTCTAATGACTGAGCCTTTCCAGTTCTCTGCCAGCCAGGAAAGGGAATGTTCAAATGTCACCTCTCCTAAGCGCACACTTTCACAAGGCGGTGTGGGAGGGACAAGGTGACAGGGGGAAAGGTGCCGATACAGGCCCTCCAGCCGGCCCACGTTCCCCCTCACTCTTAACCGAACTGTGTGTAAACTTTGCACTGTATGTAAAAATGCATGTGCCTTATAAACTGTAGCTACCTCCCTGGTACAGCATTCCCTACATTGGGATGTTGATAGTCTCAAAGAATGAAGTTGCTTTGCTGTCACGAATAGTAAAATCCAGCACTCAAACAGCCTGCCCTGCCCTGCCAACCAAACCAAGAACACGAAGAACTGAGACCAAAATATATACGTGTATTTTACAATACATTGTCACGGGACAATCAGCCGGCCAAAAGGTACCCTCTGCTTGGCGTCGGCCTTGAAGTAAAGGTTCTGGGACATTAGAGGAGATTGGAATTGAAAAACCAGTGAGAAGGAAGAAGAAAACTGGCCCGAGGGGCTGAGAACGGAAAGGCAACCATGGGACACCCATGCGGAACCAAGGCCTCCTTCAACCCGAGCGGGGGCGCCTCGCTGTTTTTTACAGTATTGGAGATGGGCAGCCTTATATTAAACAAACCCAATGCTACTAATGAAAGAGTGGGCTGGCCCTGACCACAAGGCTAGTAGTGTGTGCGGCACGACACATCACTGATGCTCACGTGATCTTTACAACACTGCGTGACGCGAAAAAGCCAGCGGACCTTGATAAAGACGGTAGAGAGGACTTTCAGCAGAGCCAATGAAAACAAACACCGACTCGGTGTCAAGGCCACGTCCCTCTTTGATTCACTAAGTTTGCTTGACATTGGCCATAGTCCTCTTCCCAGGTCATTTTCCCCTCTACTTTGAAAAGCAGCAAATAAGTTTCTTAAAAAAAAAAAAAAAAAAGGAGAAAGACGAGCCAGAAGAGAGTAATATAAGGACGCGAGCTAAGATCCTTCAGGCTCCCCTCGGCACGTCATATCGTCTGCCCTTTGACAGAACAGACCTGATTCATTAAAGAGAGATTCAATCATGTTTGCCTCTAGTCTGCCCGCCTAATAGGGCAAGGAAGTGTGTGACATATTTTTAAAGAACTGAAACAAAAACAGTTCTGCTGAAAAAACGGAAACTGTTCTGGTAATTATATCCAAATAACCAGGGGGAAAAATCCCAAATTAGTTATCCAAAACACCCTAGATCCCTAACTCAGGACTCCCGGAGGAACAGCCCCATTCAACACATCCAACAAATGCTTGGAATCCTCATCTTTGACGAGATGATGTTAAAAAGGTTCATCTCTAAACCAGTCAATGGAAACCTGTCCTGTTAATTAAGAAAATCAGCCCTAAGACAAAACCACAACCACAGCCCCTCGGGGCACATCCCCCAGCTGAACGGGGTTTTGAAAATCAGCCAAACACACCCCAACCTAACTAAAAAAGAATTCTTCCTGCTTTTGCACACAGGCATATGAAATAAAGAAATAAATTCAACACATTTAGCACCTACACTCGGAGTGAGATTAGGTCACAAGACACAGAACTTAGTAAACATCTAACAGAACAAGCAGGCTGCTGTTAGAGCAAAGAAAGAAATCAAATTTAGGGCTGCTTAGTAATTTCTCTATCCAACACAGCAGTCCTCAACATCGTGGACTACAAAACAAAAAATAAAGTATTATTGGCTATTTCTCGGGTAAACTTTTTTAAAGTTTTTCTAAATTCAAAAATCAAGTGTAAAAATTTTGTATCTTTGATTTACCAAAAAAAAAAAAGCCAAAAATAAAATGCCCTCATAAATCCTATCACCCACATGTAACCATTTTCTACTTTAATTTAAACAAAAGAGTTAAATATTAGCCAGGGTAAGAAGTGTGGACCCTGAGAAAGAAGACACCTACTAAGAAGGGCTGCTGGCGGCTAACTGGGCTCAGAAGGAAAGGCAGAGCCTAGCAGCCATTTCTACACAGGGGCCTCTCACAAATGGCATGTCAGGGAGAAGCCTGGACTAAGCTGCCTGCCTGCACGGTGTTCCTGCCCGGGGGGCCAGCCCTTACGAGGCAGTTCCTGGAATTGTGTTTCAACCCAAAGTGCTGAGGCATTCCCGCTCTAATCCGAGCTGCTAGGCTACATCCCCATCAGCATCTTTACCAATCAATCACAGCAGCTCCATTCTGACCAATCAGGACAGTGCCTTCTGGGCCAATCAAACTGTGAAGATTTGGAGTCCTCATTTGCATGAGGACAGAAAGGCAGCTCCCATCCAGCTCACGGAGCTCACTTTCTTTTCCCGCTAAAGAGGGAAGCCGTGCTCCCCTGCCTGCAGCTGGAACCCTGAACATCTCGCCAGAGCACAGTGGAGCAGGCCCAATGTCGGAACCGGAGCAGGTGGAGCAGACCAGGCTGGAGTAGAACAGAGCTGTGTACCCAGAGAAGGGCCCTGCCCCAGGGACACCTTGTCCAGGGACACCTTGTCCAGGGCCGCCCCCTAGCTGTGCTGCCCCGCAGCCAGGCCGCTCCATAACCGAGTGTAACACTGTGTAACACTCCACGCTGTGCTATCTCCCAGCCCTGCTGTATCGCAGTTGAGCGCTCTGCACTGAATAAAGTTTCCTTCTTCACTGCACCTCAACTTGGCATTGAACTGACGCCAACTACCATCAGCTGATAGCAGGGGGGAAAAAGGCTTGAAAAGGTATACTGATATTAGAAAGGGAAGTTATGTAAAAAGAAAGAACCATTTGCAAACTTTATAGAAAAGCTACTACTACACAAGACTCAAAGCAACCAAAAATTATTTTAAGATTATGATATAGTGTTTTTTTCAAAAAATGTAATTATTTATTCTATGCCTACTTATAAAAAATGTCTTCATTGCACAAATATCATGTCCTTGCAATAAGGACACAAATTCTCAACTTTAAAGTCGACAAAGGCTTGAAAAGTTGCAAATATGGAAAGAACATCATTTTTGCATTCCTCGTGTAAAGGCAAATCCCAAATCGGATCCCACTAGGTCACCAGTGACCTTCTTCCAGAAACAACACTTCAGCCCACATTCAAACCCCCAGCACCTTCCTGCCTCCAATGACCACAAAGAGGCCACTCCTGGCACGCCTGGTCTGAACCAGCCCTTGATCCCCGCAGAGCACAGACAGGCACTTCCCTCATTTCCTCGGCTCCCTATGGCTAATTAACTTCCCCCTGTGGGCAGATTCCACTCTTTAATGTAAGCAGATGTACGTATAAGTGGTGCACTGGAGCAGTGTTTGTAACAGCAGAAAAACAGAAAACACATGCCCATTTTTCTGCTAATAAAGCAGAAGGGGGAGACAAATTCAATAATGGAACACAATGGAACCAGGAAAACTAACCCGGCAGCTCCATATTCACTAGTGTTGTATGGAACCTTCAAAATAACTTGCTCACTTAAAATTTTAAAAAAGCGTGCAAACGTGATTACTATGCTACTTTTTGTGCAAAAGGACGATGTACACATATACATTTGTGTGACACACAGATGTGAACTGCGTCCAGCACCTGGCTGGCCTTGGTCTTCTACTTAACATCAGCACTGATTACAAGGGGCTGGTGACAGCCCTTCCTGTAGAGGGAGGCAAGGCGCAGGTAGATGGGGAGACTTGCTTTTCACTACGTATCACTTCTGTGCTTTGCAACTTTTGCACCCTAAAAATGCACTATTTGTTATTGTTTTCAAGTTCAGATTCTATTAACTCATCTGACTGACCAGTCCTGAAATTCCACATTATTTTCTCATTATATGATGGGAGACTGATGAGTAACAAACCAGAACGGGGGCCTGAGTCACAGGTTAACGTTGTAACACAGGGTATTTCTACTCTATTGAGAAACCTTTCTCAAATCTATAACACTGTAAAAAACTTGACACAATATATTTTAAAACCTCAGCAAATGCCGTGCGTCGTCAGGCACCCAGGCCTCCGCTCTGGGGCCCCTAAAGAAACACCCCCCACCAGAATGGTTCTACTGCTCGACCTGAGAAAACAGAAACTAAATGACAAGACAGGAGGGCCTGGAGGAAAAGAGAAGAGGCTTGGTAACAAACGGCTTAGCCACGGTGATCGATGAGTGACCCTGGAGGTAGTTTCCATCCTGCAAAATGCGGGCCACCGAGGGGCATTATTTATGAGCTGGGGATGAAGCGTGGTTGAACTACCAGGAACTGCTGCGAAGACATGATGAAGAAGGCTATTTCCTACTCTCCTACTTAACACCATTTGTCTGTCTCCTCTCCTTAAGGACAACTGCAATGTACGCCCCCCCGCCCCGCAGGCTCCCAGGGACAGGGACAAAATGCCAATAAAATGCAAAGAGGCATTTTTCCCTGTATTCCTCTTTCCCCAGGGGAGAGAAGTGAGATGACAACACCACACACGTAGGCAAAGCACATAGGCAAAGCACGCGGCACACGTATAGCAGCGGTCAAAGAGCAGTCTCCCTCCCCGGCACGGAAGATGTTCCCTTCGTTTTGAAGTCGTTTCGTGAGGCTTATATCCTATTATTTAAGAGTTTTGTCTTTCTCTTCAGCTGCCCCAATATTTATGGAGCTAACACTTTTCTCTAATTTCCTTTGGAATAGGCAATCACACGGACTCAAGCCTGGTACATTACTTTCACTTCTGAAGTTGTATCATTAGGTGAAGACGGGCTCTTTAAAGCAGAGTCAGCAACTTGTTCTCCAGGGGCCACCAGCCAGTAAATACGTGGGGCCACACGCTCCGTCACAGATTCCTCCTTTCAAGACGTGAAAAGCAGCACGAGCTGACAGTGTACAGAATCAGGCCGGGCCTGAGGGCTACTGCAGTTCGCCAATCTTGGCTCTAAGTGGTCGGCTCACTTTCATCCACTTTTGTTTCTGGTGATTCCCCCCCCCCCGCCCCCCCCTCCGGGCATTGTCTATTTAAATTATTTGATTTGCATAGAATTAAGTCAGAACCTTAACATTTGTTTCATATTTCTATTTCTCCATTTTACCATACCCTCTCACGATTTTAGAAGCGAGTCCATACAAAAAAAGAGAGAAAAGAAGAAAGTAACAAAAGTAATGAATAAGAATAAAGAAGTGGAGAAGCTAAAACATCTAAAGAGTTCAAAACAATGATGGAATGAATCAAGAGGTACTTTAATGGAACTGACATTTGAGAAAAAATGTAAACTAAGGCTAGAAATGAATAACAAATGAAACCTAATCTGGAATGAAACTTCCAGAAAGTTCTAGAAAGACATGAGAGAACAAGTGATCAGACGGAGGCTGAGTATTTGTCAGTATAAGGACCCTGGTACCTCCTCTCCAACCTATTCTCTGTGTCCACACCAGAGAGCCCCCTGGCACGACTTCCTTGGAGGGGAGAGGTCTTAAGTCACTACATCTCCTGGCCTCATTCCATTCTACAGAAATCCATCTTCCCCGCTGCTGCCATAGACTGTCCCCACGAAAAAATCATGTCATCAAGACAGCCCCCCCCACTCCCACTGCAACCCTTCAGCGCACAAAATCAAGTCCGTGCTCCTGAGCACAGCGGGCTACGTCGACATAAATGGGCAGAAGCCCCACACCCCATCCTCTCCCTCATCAGCTTCTCCACCAGCCGTGCGCCTAAGACCGCCTCGGACATTAATCAAAACGAAGGTTCCAAGGCTCCAACCTTCTCCCTGAAGCTGACCCCCAGGTAGAGCGCGAGAAACTACACTTCGCAAGTGCCCCACGTGAAAATGAGCCAGGTCGCCGGAGGTCCACGCTTTCAGAAACATCCCTTCAGAGGCGTTGCCACCTCTCCCCTTCTCTCGCACAGCAGGGCCACTTGCCCTGCCTCCTGAGTCTCCTGTTCACCTTCCCAGACTCACTCTGGAATCAGAGGGTCCGCCAGTTCCATTTCCCGGCCGGGTCATCGACCTCTCTGCACCTGGAGTCCCCGCACCGGTCTCAGGCTGTTTTCTCTACCTGGAATGCCCCCACACTACTTGCTGAGGTCCCACGCATCTTCCAAGGCTGAGTTCAAATGCCTCCTTCCAGGCATCCCTCCCTAGGCACCAGTTCCTCTTTCCTCCAAACCCCGCCATGTTTTCTTGGTATGTCTATTACCACTTAACAAATGTTGCCTTGGATTGCTTTTGAGGGGAGGGGGGAAATGTTCACAGCCATGCCCTCCAGAGTGCCCCAAATAGTACATTAGAAAGGTTTAACTTGAACTTATTCATCGAAAACCTCCTGCGATGCCACCAGACCTATATGCATCTACAGGGTGCTCTGCAAAGACACATTTTAGAGATTTCAGTTGTCCAACAACAGCTAGCAGGATCTGTACACCAGCAGGACTCTTTTTTGTTCTGTCTTGCCTGGTTTTTAAAAATGGAATCTGAATGTCTTTGGGCAGGGCACGGAAAGGATCCACTCTGACCAAAGGCCAAGGCTACCTATCCCTCCCTGGAGGACGTCTTTGCGATCCTGACTGCTACTCTGCCACCGAAGCAGGGAAACTGGCAGTGCACACAGGGATGGTCTGGGGAATGGGGGCAGGCCCCGTGGAAGTCCGACAATCAGAAGGACGATGAAAAAAAAAAAAAACAGTAAGGTCAATTGAGAAAGGAACAGTGTATCAACAGACAGGAAGACATGATAAACTTGCAAAAGCAAGATCATTGTTGAAAACACTAAGAAGATAATCTTTCCTAAAAGTAATAATTTTCACAGGAAAAAAAAAAACAAACCTCAACAGGCTTTGTTTGTTTCATGAAGAGGTGTGTTAGTTAACCTTGAAATTTGAACATGGGGTTTGTTTAAAAAAAAAAAAAAAAAAACAACCTCCTGGGGGGCGGGGTGGAAATCATTAAAGGATACTAGCACTTGTTATATAAATACCATAGTGGTTCCTTTTCGACGCCTTATTTATATCCTATACTTAAAAACTATGTCAAAAGCCATAATCTTAACATTTGGCAAACGCACTCTTCACAACACTCTGTTTACCCGCTAACTCAATGCGAAACTAGAAGTGAAATTAAGAGACGGGAGTGGAGTTCTTCTGGATTTGGTACCGGGTCGGGCACAGCAGAGGAAGAATGGAACTCCACCCCCACCACCTTCGGCTAATCTCTTCATCAGAAGGACCCGGGGACTTAATCCATGGCCCCCGCACAAAGTTTACAAATCCCTCTGCTTCCTAATGCAGCACAGTGGGATTAATTACAACAAATGAGCTGCATATCATCTGTACACGTGGAATATTAATCTCAGTCATTTACAGCCTGCTCTCGGCCCCCAATGGGAGCTTGCAAACGGAGACCAGCCACAGTAGGCCCCGGCGACAGACCTCAAGCCTGGAGCAAGAGTGCTGAGCGCGGAGGGGTTTATGTAAGAGGCATTCAAGGCCAGGGCGGAAACAATTCTTCAGCCAAAATAACTGTTGATCTGCCCAACCTGAAATTATCTATTGTAATAAGCGAAACCAGCCTTTCTGCCTGGTGGAGGCTGCTTGTCGGGCACTGGCAGACGCCTCGGAAACGCTGTCTTCAAGTGCATCGCTAAAGGGAGGAATCCTGAGCCGAAAGGGTGAACCGCCCCTTGACTGGCAGTGTTTTGCTGTCTTCAGACATCAAAGGAAACGGTCGTGAATCATCAGGTAAACGCAACAGGAAGGGAAGGTAGGTCTGCTGGACCCAAAAACTGCAATCACAGACTAAGTGGCAACAACAACAAAAACTTGTGGCGCACGGCCTCTCTCCGGACAGGAGTGTCCACGCACACCCAAGCGCCCCCAAGTCCCCACACTCAAAGCCCGAGCCCCGCCCGGCCCCTCCTCCACCGACCCCGCGCGCCGCAGCCCGCCCCCCACCCCGCGCCCCGCCCCGGCCCACCGACTCGGAGAAGCCTCCAGACTCCCCTCCAGGCCTCAGTGGAAGAGCCGGCAGCTGGCTGGCCGAGCCCACTCCCCTGTGGCGACCCCTGCTCTTTGGGGCCTTCCGGTTCCCGCCCCGAGATCCTTCAGAAACGCCCACCTTACTCCCCCCGACACCTAACCCCCCTCGGCTCCCGTCCCCCGGGTCCCAGCCGCGCCCCCCCACCCCCCGCTTCCCGACCCCTCCCTCCAGCCCTCGGCCTCGGGGCGCCCCTCCTCGACACCCCCGATCTCCTCCCCGCCCACCCTCCACCCCGACCTCGCCGTCTCCCCCGGCGGGGCGCCCCTGGACCCCGCCCCCCCTCGCACTCGGGGGTCCGGGCAGAGGGGGCCTTTGCCCCAGCCACGCCCCCCGCCCCCGACAATGGGTGACACGGCGGCCCCCGCGCCCCGCCCGCTCCGCCGCGGCGGCCCGGGCAGCCTCGCTCACCCACACGAACAGGCTGTCGGAGAGCAGGTACTGGGCCACGTCGCTGACGCCCGGCCCTCCGGCGCCCGGCCGGGCGACTGCGGTCGGGTCTGGCTGCACCGGGGCCGTTATGGGCTCGGGATCCCCGGGCCCGGGCCCGGCCTCGGCCTCGGGCTGGCTGAGGGCGCGGTAGGCGCTGACGACGGCGCCGAGCAGGGCCAGGCCGCTGAGGCCGGTGTAGGTGCGGAGGCTGGGCCAGGGGAAGCGCTCGAGGAAGAGCAGCGGCATGGCGGCAGCGGCGGCCTCCGGCCCCCAGGCCTCCCCGCGCTGCGGCCGGGCCCCTGCGGCGGCCTCGCGAACGGCGCCCACGGGCTCTGGCGTCGCCGCCGCCGCCGCCGCCTCCTCGCCGGGCAGAGCCGGGCCGCTCCTGGCCGCTCGCACCGCTCCCGCTGCTGCCCCTGCCGGCGCGGAAGAGCCTCGGCGGGCTCGGGGCGGGTCGCCGCCTCCAGCGGGATGCGGGCGGGACGGGCGCGAGGGCGCGGCCTCCGTCCCCCGCCCCCAGCGGTCGCGCCGCCGCCTGGCCGGGGGAGGCCGCGGCCGCGGGCTCTGGGTCCCCGCTCCCAACATTAGCTTCCGCCGACGGCCCAGCTCGGCCGGGCCGCGGACCCAACGGACGCCCGCCCGGGGCCGAGCCGACGCGCGTCACTCGGCTCCGACCGCCGGGCGGTCGGGCCCAGGTCGCGTGGCCCGTCCTCAGGACGCGGGGACCTGGGCCACCAGACGTCCAGCCGCTTCATTCCCTTTAAGCCCCCTTAGGCAGGTCACCCCTGAGCACCCCTGTGGGCCCAACAGCTTCCCTGGTGGCGCAGATGGGAATCATAGGAAATGATAGAGGACCTAACCCCCAAAGGCGATTAATGGAGTCTTAAAGTTGTCGCCAATAAAAAATGGTCAAGTTTCTGCTGTTAAACTGGTAGCCTCGAGCAGTCTAAAACGAACCTGATTTAGCAGGAAATAGAAATGTTTCCTCCTACACCAGGTAGCAATGTAAAATGGCACCACTACTTTGGAATATAGTCTCAGTTCCTAAAAAAAAAAAATGTTCCACGTAAGAGTGACCATTTAACCTAGCAATTCCACGGCTAGGTGTATACTCAAAGAGACGAACACATACACGTCCACAGAAAACTCGTACACCGATGTTGACAGCAGCATTATTGTACTAGCCAAAGGGTGCAAACGACCTTAACGGCCAAGGGATGACTCCATAAATCAGGGACACAGCGGCATTTTATTCGGCCCTAAAAAGGAGGGCAATACTGACGCCTGTGCTACAACCTGGACAAACCCTGAAAATGCGTTCAGTGAAAGCAGCCCAGACACACAAAAGGCCACATGTTGTGTGATTCTATTTACGTGAAATGTCCGGAAGAGGCAAATACATGTATAGATGCAGAAACATAGATTAGTGGTTGCTTAGGGATGGGGGCATGAGGGAACTGGGCAAGCGCAATATGGAATTCTCTTGAAAGTGATGGAAATGTTCTAAAATTGTGGTGATGGTCGCACAACTCTGCATATACTAAAAATCATTTAATTGCACAGTTGAAATGAGGAGGTGTATCTCAATATGGGAATTACAGCTCAATAAAGCCATTACAAGACAAAACAAAAATGAGCTACCCAGAAGAAGTGTTTTATTCGGCAGGGGGGGGTTATTCTTCACTGTATTCCCAAGGGCTGCAATAGTGCCTGGCCCACAGTAGGTACTAGTAAGTTACCGTACTTTGCCACGTATAATGTGCACTTCTTTTTGCTCAAATTTTTGAGGGGAAAATAAGGATGCGCATTACACATGAATAGCACTAAGGATGCGCATTATACATGGCGAAATACGGTATTTGTTGAATCTTACAAACTTTCAAAAGGACTAAGTTATCTTCAAGGTCTCTTCTATGCCTAATATTCTAATTCTAAACATCTGTTCATTAGAAAACAACAACAAAAACGATCTCTCAAGGTTATGGCCATCCACTTTAGAATTGTGAAAAACATCCTACTCAAGGGTCCGTGATGGAACATAACAGTTCTGCTTCTGGCAAGGAGGGGGCAAATGGTTACCACATGCACACACTTTTTGTACACGAGGCTTTTATGAATATCAGACTTCAGTTCTCTTTGGTTCTCCACCCTCGGCCACTTGATTAACATGCCAAACTTTCAACTTTATTGGTAAAAGAAAGCTTTATTTTGAAAAAAGATAGTAATAGTCCCGGGGAGTATTTTAAGTGTTTTACTTTATCTGAGCCCCTATAATTTCTAAACCATGCTATCAGATGACCTATATTCAATCCAAGTCGCAACACAGTTACAAATACCACACCAAACTTGTCCTGCGCCCTCGGGGCCTGCTGCTCCCAGATCTGCCCTCATTGTATTGCAATACCCCACCATCATGAATTCCAAAGTGCTCTGCTGCTTCGGAATTAGGCAGTCACCACTTTCTAAGTTTAGCAAAGCTCTAGACAACCAGTTTTCTGGAATAACTTTGTAAAGTATGCAACAATGACTCTACTTTTGGTTCTGACTACGTAAGATCTATAGTCTAAATTAATGGTAAACTTTTAGAAGCTTGAACTTCCTGCAGACTCACTATGAGAATAGTTGAAATTAACCCACTGTAGTTTTGTTGGGGTCTTTTGTTTTTTTTGTTTTTGGGGGTTTGTTTGTTTTTTGCATTTTTAAAGGTTTGTGTCTGGATAGGACATTAGTGTTTGTTCTACCAACTTTCCTCTCCCACCCCAAGAAGATGGCCAGGCTTTTGCACGTCCTTCTCTGAAGGTTTGTTTATTTTGTTTTGTTTTTTCCAAGGACATTTCTTAAACTTCTCAAGTCAACCGATGTTTCTGGTTCTTTGTACTGGATCCCACTCCTTGAGATGACCTGGGGAGGAGGCAAGACACAGGAGGGATGAATACTATGCCCAGAAGGCTGGACCAGGGAGGCAAGGCGCCAGCCTGTAAAGGGCTGGTGGGATTAAAGTATCTGTGGAGTCCACAATGGCTAGAGCTCTGCCCACCTCCTTTCATTCCAGAGTACCACTCATGCCCCCTGGATTGATCCCGGTGAGACTTGGGTAGGCCCCCCACTCCCAATGACTGAGAGACTGATTTTCCTGCCATGTTTGGGAGATGGTAGCTGATTTGGTTTGATTTAAACAAAGAAGTGTGTCATTTCAAAAAAATATTTGAAATCCTTTCATATTCGTGATCCCGTTTGATTTTCGCCATGCTGTGAGACAGGCTGAGTGGTTTGTTAAGATTCTCAACGTCCTAGGGAGTGAACTTCATTGTCTAATCAAGCAGCCTTCGACGAACTCCCATGGAATTCTGGTTTGACCAGAGGCGTCACTACGATATCCAGCAGATGAGGGAAAGCAACCAACTTCTCAAGTTTGTATGGAAAAAACTACGTCAGCCAAGATGGAAGCACAGGTAGACACACTGTGCCTCCTTGCACAACCATAAGAAGGACAACAACAAATTTCAAAACAAAACACAACCAGAACGGCCAGAAAATCGAACTGTATGGAAGTCCGACAACCAAGGAGTTCAAGAAAAAACATTCACCCAGCCCAGTAGGAGGGGCAGGGACAGGCAGCTGGGCGGAGAAGATTCCCGGCAAGGCTGCAGCTGGTGGGTGAGGCCGCAGCTGGTGGACCAGGCAGTCCCACATTAGTGAGCAGATAAACCAGGAGGAACAACTGGGGAGCGAGACAGACCACACAACCCAGGGCTCCAGCCCCAGAAATAAAGCCTCAAACCTCTGACTGCAAACACCTGTGGGGGTTGCAGCGCCAGCAGAAGAAACTCCCAGCCTCACAGGAGAGCTCGCTGGAGAGACCCACAGGGTCCTAGAACGTACACAGGCCCACCCACTGGGAATCAGCACCAGAAGGTCCCGATTTGTTTGTGGGGAGTGGGGGAAGTGACTGAAAGCCAGCAGAGAGGGGAGCAAGCAGCACTGGTCCCTCTCAGACCCTCCCCCACACACATCACAAAGCAGCCTTGTGGTTGCCCCGCCCTGGTGAACACCTAAGACTCCACCCCTTTCTACGAAACAGGCCTGCGAAAACAAAAAATGGCCCAAATGAAAGAACAGATTAAAGCTCCAGAAAAAATACAACTAAGTGACGAAGAGATAGCCACCCTATCAGATGCACAGTTCAAAACACTGGTAATCAGGGTGCTCACAGAATTGGTTGAATATGGTCACAAATTACATGAAAAAATGGAGGCTCTGCTAAGTGAAATAAAAGAAAATGTACAAGGAACCAATGGTGACGGGAAGGAAACTGGGACTCAAATCAATGGTGTGGAGCAGAAGGAAGAAATAAACCATCAACCAGGACAGAATGAAGAAACAAGAATTCAAAAAAATGAGGAGAGGCTTAGGAACCTCCAGGGTATCTTCAAACGTTCCAACATCTGAATCATAGGGGTGCCATAAGGAGAAGAGGAAGAGCAAGAAATTGAAAACTTATTTGAACAAATAATGAAGGAGAACTTCCCCAATCTGACAAAGGAAACAGACTTCTAGGAAGTCCAGGAAGCTCAGAGTCCCAAAGAAGCTGGACCCAAGGAGGAACACACCAAGGCACATCGTAAGTACATTAGCCAAGATTAAAGATAAGGAGAGCATCTTAAAAGCAGCAAGAGGAAAGGAGACAGTTACCTACAAAAGAGTGCCCATAAGACTATCAGCTGATTTCTCAAGAGACCTTACAGGCAAGAAGGGGCTGGAAAGTATTCAGTCATGAAAGGCAAGGACCCACATCCAAGATTACTCTATCCAGCAAAGCTATCATTTAGAATAGAAGGGCAGATAAAGTGCTTCCCAGATAAGGTTAAGTTAAAGGAGTTCATCATCACCCAGACCTTATTATATGAAATGTTAATGGGACTTATCTAAGAAACAGAACATCAAAAATATGAACAGTAAAATGACAACTCAGTTAATAACCAAACCTAAAAACAAAAACAAAAACTAAGCAAACAGAACAGGAACAGAACCACAGAAATGGAGATCACATGGAGGGTTATCAGCAGGGGAGTGGGAGGGGAAGAGAGGGGGGAAAGGTACAGAGAATAAGTAGCATAAATGGTAGGTACAAAATAGACAGGGAGAAGTTAACAGTATAGGAAATGCAGAAGCCAAAGAACTTATATGTACAACCCATGGACATGAACTATAGGGGGGGAATGCGGGTGGGAAGGAGTGTGCAGGATGGAGGGGAATAAAGGGGAGAAATGGGACAACTGTAACAGCATAATCAATAAGATATATTTAAAAAAGAAAAAACTAATTTAATGGGTATATTTCAATGTTTCTTTCATAATTTTTCATAGTTCTTTGGTGTCTGCTATATAATGCACTAGTAAAATTTTCAGAACTTTGCAATAACTTTATCAGGTTTTGTTTAACTTTTGTTCAGATATGAAGCCTAACGGCTATGGTTTTATCACACATAATATTCTCATATTTTGGGTGAATTGTTTCTATTTACTGTATTTTGCTGTGTATAAAGCATACTTTGTTGCCCAATTTTTTTAGGGAAAAATAAGGATGCACATTATACATAGGTAGTACCTGAAATACCTTCTATCTGTTCTGGTGTTTTGTACATATTTGTTATATAAAACTTCTTGTACCATAATATGCTCAAACATAAATGCTAAAATTCCTTTATAATACAAAAAACAATGATCTTAACATAAGTAAATAAAAAGTTGAATTAAAAAGTTAAGACAAAACATTTTTTTCCCTGGAAGCCTGGGCCAAAAGCCTGGGTGCACAGCACACCCGGGAGCACACTGTGCAGGGCAGAATACGGTGAGGGGCTGAACTTTACTTACAGAACTAGCCACACATAAGCAGCAAGCAAGGTGTCACAGAACATCATGACTTCCAGGCAAGTTGAGAAAATTCCTCCAACTACAGGAGTCAACACTCTACAGATAAAGAAACTGGGTCCCCAGCGGCGTAACAACACAGTTTACACAGTTGTATGGCCACTTCCCAGTGTGTCTTCAGGTTCCACAGGCAGCGTGACCCCTCCCGTCGCAGGAGACGGCACCTGCAGAGACCTCGCCCGACCGGCACACACGGCAGCAGGACACAGAGCAGCAGTGCGGGGGAGGCGGCCGCGTCCCAGGGGCCGGGCCTGCAGGGAGTCTTACTAACGGAGTGCTGAGCTTAGCGACCGCACGCACAACCACAGAGACGTCGTTTTACATTTTTTTAATTGAAATGACAATAAAATAAAAAAGAACAATGACCATGTTAATCAAACTTTTACTGTACAAATATAAAAATATAACCAAAACTTCAGTCTCTTTTTTCTACAAACTTATACGAGAAAACTTAGTGTGAGGAAAATCCTCCAAGCCCGACCACGAATGATGCCTGTGCTCTAGGAGGACACAGTAACCAGAAGTTGAAGTTTATGAACGTCCTAATCGTCTCCTCAACAGGAGAGCACACTACGTTCCCCCGATTTCCCTCTAGTAGGACAATACAGCCCAACAAGAAGATACAAAGGACACCTAAATTGGCTGAATCTACACTCGGTCCGTTTTTCCGCAATCTTGATAAATATCATATAAGCTAATATTACGTCTTTTATGGCTCAAGTGAAAATTACAGTATTATGTTTCTCATCACATATTCAAACAAAGGGAACCTGAAATGCGTTGGCTTAACCAAAATAAGAAGTAGGGGAAAACAAGTGGAGTGATCATGGGAAATGAAAGAAAGCTCATGCCACAGAGGCTGACTTGCGCCGCTGTCAGGAACCCCTGACCAAGCCCTTCAGGGCCATGCGACACTCGAAGTCGCTCGCTCTCTGTGGCAGTCGTAGTGATGGGTGCACCGTGTCCCCAGGTCTGTGAGCTGGTGAAAACAGTACGTCTGAGGGACCCAACGTGGGAAAGCTGCTCCCAGCACTTCATCTCAAGTGACTGAGCAGTTGCTTAAAAAACAGTTATTAAAAACCTAAGAGCCTAAGAGGCCCATCATTAAGAAAGAGAATTTGACACTGACTGCTTGAACCTGCTGACTCTGGAGGACCTCTACCTTTCACTTCTGATTAATCATAAAAAAAAAAAACTGATGCACTAATTTGGTCATTTTAGCGAAATCAAATGCTGACTTAATGGAACGCTTAAATATCCAACGCAGTAACTGAGCCACACAATGCTAGTTACAAGGTAAGACAATGGTAAAAAGCCAGGTCAGTTAAAAGTACAAATTCATAGAACTATCATATGCCATTGTAAGTACTATCTACTTTTTAAAAACTCACAAGTCATCACTCAGGAAAAAAAATTTCACTTTTCTTCAAAGAAATACTCAATGCTAACTAAATATGATTTAAAGCATTTGAGTGAGACATTTTGGTTTTTCCCATCATCGACTGGATATTTCCCAGTGCCATTCAGTAGTTTTATATAAATACGACGCCCTTAGATTACTCAGGGAAAATAACACGGCAACTGTAATTAAACAATACAAAATAGCGCTCTCATTTATAAACAAATCTGGAACGTAGAAAGCAGTCAAAAACGTCAGTTAACCGAGAGCTGATGTAAAAACTCTTCAGTATTTAGTATGTAGAGAATTGGAACGCACAACTGAAAACTGTCAGTTCTTGAGGAAGTGGGACAAGAACTCATCTATCAAAGAGCTTAGTGGTGCACGGTGCCCTCGCACCCTCTTCTAATGCTGGAGGAACGCCTCCGATTTGAACTCCCGTATTTCCTTCCGGAAACCAGAATGAGAGCGTTGGGATACAACTACAACCGACCCGTTCCAAGAGTTTTAAAACTTTGTGTTTGTGCTATGAATTTTACATTCAAAACCAGATCTCTCCCATTCCAAGGTTATTAACCCAGCCAGCTGAACTCAAAGGGTTTTCTCACCAAGGCGGCAGCGTACAGATGACTCACTCAAGCACTTGTACCGGAAAGCAGGAAACAAAAAAGAATGTCTCGGTCAAAGCTTAAGTTACAAAGTACATGAGTGACCTCAAGTCACATGACTCTTCAACTCCTTTACTGACACTTTATAAATCACACCCCAAAAAAGCCCAACTGTTCCCACCCGCCCCACAGATGTTCCCACAGATGGCAAGAGCTGCCGTGGTGTGAAACGCGCTCACTGTAGCTTTTCACTTGGATTCCAGAAACAATTGCGGAAGGTGGGCTGGATCAAGCTACCTCCATCTCTGCCTTCCCCAACCTGTATGACTCAGCTAATCAGTGAGCTAACCAATAAACTGGAATAAATTAGTAATATGCTAATATAGACCAGAGGACAGGACTGTTACCCCTTAAGGGAGGACTATCCACAGAACCAGTGGCTTTTTAAAGGAAACACTCGTCATTTTTGGTCCTGGAGTCTGGTGTTCACCTCCAACCCTGACAGGCAGCTATGTGAAAGTGTGGCAGGACCTCAACTACATGAACTTGGATGTTTATAAATAAAACTGCTCAGGCGCTCTTGGTCTGTCTGTCTCAAGTCTACACAGGGAAAAACACGATACACCTTTCACATCACCCGATGCTTAGGACAACAGCCCTGTGATCAGTGCCATCAAGTTGTAAGAACTGACCAGAAGTCCATTTCCACTAAAAACGTGATACCAATCTCTCTTCTTGAAGCAGCTGTTTCTTACAAGATTCCCTTTACGTGGAGCCCACAGCCAGCCCGTCTGTAGTAAGGTACACACAGGACATTTTGTCCCTTAGGTGGTGACACAGCCAGCCAACTCCTTTGCTCTGGGATTTTTTATTCCTTTATATTTGACACTCTTTTAGCAATATTTTTATGTTTTTAAAATTTGTTGGTTTTCCCTTAGGTTCACAACAATCTATTCTGTATCCTTTCCTTAGATTTCAGATTATCCTCATAATATATGAGATTATATTTCATATATTTTTGAAAAAGTTTGGTGTCACTTGCTAAAATCAGCATTTTCATCTCAATGAATGCAACTTCGAGTTAATTGAAAACACTAACTTTGCAATCCAAGAGTTCAAAACCTAACTGACCCACTTTTAGGAACATCCTTCACAGATCGCCATTTTATCATGGCCCTAGGGATACCAGGACACAAAATGCAGAACAGCACGAATAATTAACATCCCCATTATGTGAAGAAAAAACCTTCAAATGAACCCTGGGCCCGTCTCTTTCTGGACCATCCCCATGGCTCTCCCAGACCCGGTGCACTTTACTGGTCCCCCGTACGCCAAGGCCCAGTGCTTGCACGCCGAGGTCTGGCTGGGCCGGTACGGAATGTGCCAGGCAGTAACGTCCTGGGAGTTCTGCTGCAATGTGACTCATCAGAGTGCAAAACGCGGTATAGGAGCTGCACCTTGGACTCACTCAGGCAAATCCAGTTCCCGAAAGCAACAGAAAATCTCCGTCACAGCGATGTTTTGAACATGGTTCAAGTGCGCCCCCAGAGTGGTATCAGAGCCAGGGTCCCATAAACTCGACTGCCCTAACCCTGCCTGTGTCTCCTGACCCTTCGCCAGGCTGGGGGTGAGAAAAAAACGATTCTCACCCGTAAGAATTTTTCAAGTTTAATGGGAAATGAAAAAAGAAAAACAAATAGAAAGAAGTCCGCGTTCTTTAATGTACAAAAATGCACGAGTAGAAACAAAGGCCAGTCACACATTATCACACAGGTTTACACCGCTACCTAGTTCTTCATACCAACCTCACTATTCGAACATTAGAAAGCAGGTGGCCACTGAGGGGCTGGGGAGGACATAACACAAAACAAAAAACCAAAGCTTTTCTATGTTTATTCTGTACTGTGTAGAGCTGTGCTCACAGAGACGGCTTCCTTTACTTCTCCACCGTGCAGGAACTCAGTTGTATATAAAGTTGAACCTGAATTTTAAAAAGAACAGCAGTCTTATTAAAAACAGTATTATTTACATAGTTTCTACTGGAAATGATAAAGAAATGCATTTGGACATTTCTACTTCCACTTGACATTTTTTGGCATTTTCTACCCCAGGAAACACTCTTCTCTCATCTTTTACATCTTATACATTAAATAACAATGCTGCTGAGTACTTACAATAAAAAAGTCTAAATGTGACTAATTACCCACTAGTAAGTTCCCTGGGGGAAGGAAAAGTGTTTACACTTCACTGTACCTGACCACTCAGCACAGTTCCTGACCTGACAGAGAGAGTAACTAAAGGAGTAACTGGACCTTTTCTCATACCCACTCTTCAGCTGGCCGCCGTCAGCAGACCAAGGCAGAGGAGTGGACGATGAAGCGTGAGGAGTGCAGAGAAGACCAATTTTGCTCAACTAGCTTTCACAGAAAGCAAGATCACTGCTGGAATTATTTTTAAACTAATACTTACTAAGCACTAACCAGGTGCCTGACACCATGATAAGCATTTAATATGTGTTATTTCACTTATTTCTCATAATTTTATGAAGTGGGGACTACCATCCCATTTACAGATGAAGAAAGAGGCAAACAGGTGTAACCATTTGTCCGAGGTCACACTGCCAGGAAGTTCTGAAGGTGGCAATCAATTCCAAACCGTGACCACGGAGTCTGTATGCCCGACCGCCCTGCTAGTCTGCGAATCCTATAGTCTGCGAGTCTACGGAGCGCAACCAGTATAGGTCAGCTCTTCTCATCACTCTGCCTTAAAAAATATCTCAAACTTCATATAAAAATTCAGGACTTAATACCACATGCCCCAATTTGGGCCTAAATACAGTAGTTTCCAGAAAGGAAAGAAAATGTGTTAAACCAAGAGATTCAATCTCCACATTTTCATGTAGATAAGTCCCTTTGTATTCACCGTAGGGGACTGACTACTATTTTACCACCTCTTCTTTAAATGCAGACTTCAAACTGCGCTGAGAGTATCGCATCTGGGGAAGAAGAGTTACATAAGCACCAGAATGTCATGGCATGTGAGGGCCCCTTGTAGTCGGTCATGTTCAACCTGTGGCTTGCACGTGACCTAAGGGTCCACCTACTGTCTTCACTTCCTGAAAGACCTAAATCCACGAACTGTCCCTTCTCAAGGGGCTCGGAGTACTGTCCGTCCGGCAGTGCGGACGGATCAGCCGCGAACGCTCCCCACGCGCACCTGCTCAGAAGCTGCGGGAGGCTGGAGATGATGGGCCCGTACCCTGGCGCGTTGTCATACAGCTCAAACAGCGGTGCGGCCACCAGCTTGTAATTTTTGGGGACAGCAAACAACGCTAGAACAAAACAAGACAGCACCCATTTTCTCCAATTCCTTATACAATCACAGCTCCCACTTCACTTGTAAAGCAACCATCAATTTCACATTTGAGAAACGTTTGTGGAAAAAATAATTCTCGTGAATACATTTTGGTTCTGTACTTTAAGCAAAGTCCACAGTGAGAACTTTGAAACTGACTCTCTAAAGAGATCCATGCTATTAACAACCAAGAGCATCATATAAGTTATTAAAATGAACAACAAGCCTAAAGATGCTACTTTAAAAAAATCAATTCATCTCTCTCCTACAGTTTTCAGCTTAGTCCACTGTGAAAATCAATACCAGTAGCTAAACAGTTATTAAAAGTAACCTAGTCCTTTAGGCTCTAGCGAAAATTAATCTCCCCTCTGTAGTGCTGTGGCTGGCACATCTATGAGAAAAACTAAGGAATTCTGTGTAAACGTGGCCTATGTTTTTGATGTTGCAGTAAATCCAAAAATTCAAGGAACCTGAAGAAAAAACAGGGGTATCCTTGAAAGTACTCCACAAGTGTTTTCAGATGGCTGCATTCAAAAACAAAACAACTTACCTTTCTCTTGAAGTTGAACCAAAAACAACTTCTTATGCTCCTTCGGTTTTGTAATATGTGCAGGAATATATGGATACTAAAATAACGAGAGAGAACAATTTCTCGTTACCAAGACGTCCCTCACACCGCCAGGCCTCTACTTACCAACCCCCCCATTCCGACGGTAAGCCCTCCCTCCGAGGCCGAGTCCCCCAGGACCCAACACAACTCTGCTGTAACGTTTCTCCTGTGGCTTGATTTCGCTCCATGTTTACTCCCCAGTGCAGAGCAAACTGCTGAGAGCAGCAGAACCCTTTCTAGTCTCTACTTACTAACAAAGAAATGCTTTAATTAACACAAAACAGTGAACTATTCAACCATTCTAGACAAATAGGTACTCAAAAGACTGATTTACAGCTTAAGAGATTTATAAGACAATAAAGTCTGATATTAAATAGTGCTTTTTTAAAAAGGTTTTTTTTTTATATAGTATCATTACAAAGTTAAATATCATAGAATCCTGATGTGGATACAACAAAAGTTCCCCAACGGTGACCCAAGCACACTGACCAGCATTACCCCGTTTTCCTCCCACTCAGAAATACGTGCTCCTCTCCTTCCTGGTAAGCCTTTTCTCTCCAGTCCTTGTCTCGCTGTTGAGGCAGCTGTGCCCCATACAAACACTGACCCAGGGAGGTGGTGTGCGCCCTTTTCCCACTGACACCTAACCCACACTCCACGTTTACCGTCACCCGTATGCTGTATCTCAGACTACCAGAGCCAAGACAAGGGTCAGCGAATGCAGGCGATGGTCCTGGGACCCTTCATGGGAGGGGACGTGAAGGAGAGTACTCAGGAAGTGGCCTGCAGAACTTGCGGATTATTACTGAGCGCTTTCCAGTTGTATCAAGGAATGCTCATAATTAAGTCTACAGTGACTGCTCCGGGCATCTCTGGGGCAGGAACTTCATTTCCAGATGAAACCCTGCTTTCACGAAGCCAACACAGCTCTCAGGGGGTGTGCACTAGCACCAGCTTCCACCACACCTCATCCCCAACCCTCAGCTCCACGGGGGAGTCACAAGAAAGAGCGCAGGCAGAACAATCTTCTGATTGGCCCACATTCTGCACAATTCTTGACCTGGAACGTCTTGTCATGCAAAGAAGCTATCAAAGTCACAGAACCTTGTCAAAAGAATTCGGCGTCTATTTTCAAGTATCCCATTGGACAAAGACAAGAAAATCTACACACCAGTAACAGCAATCATTACAATGGATTAAAATACATCAAACATGTTTAAATCCAAGAGGTCAAATGACACTTTAGAAGGTCACTGAAAAAGATGCTTTTCGTACCTCTCATCAGTTTCTCACTCCAACTCAGATTTCAGGGCAGCTGTGTTTGGAAGTGTTGGAAGCACCCCCACTGCCGCCACTGGTCCACTGTGCTTTTCAGCCTCAAGGCATTTCCAAACCCCAGGACGCCACTCACACAAAGCTCACCAGACTCAACAGGAAGGTGCAAGGGAGTGAACACACCCTCCTCTCATTAGGGCAAGAGCCCACGCTCTCCGTCCTTCCTGTGGACGACTCCCAGGTGCATTCCACACACGTCCTCCCAGCCCTCAGCAGGGCCACTCCAGGTGCCCTTAGCTGCAATAAGATCAATTATGGTCCTTCTTTCCAATGCCGCGGCTTCTGGTCTCCCTTTCCCTGTGCTCTGCTACTTCCTGGGATCACCTCCCAGGCACACTATCTACACCCAAGTCTTTGTCTTACTCTCACGTTTGAAAAAAGTCCAATCTTTGGAGGATACTAAGGAATCAATTCATTCTTCTGAAAACTGGTAGGTAGAAGGAAAGCAGCATCTATTCTATCCTACACAAACTATACTTCAGGGTAATCAAGTAGCCCATGAGAGATGTTTCTCTTTATTTAAGGATCACAATTCTAATGAATTTAAAGGTCCAGGACACTATTATTAAGGAACTAACAACATTACAAAGGAGATGACCAGCCACTGTAAAATTCCTGATGGAAGTACACAAAACCACCCGTGGTGGCCAACCTCTAAAATGACCCCAACAGTCCATTTCCGGAACGCACAGCTCTGGGTAGTGCCCTCCCACAGTGCACACTACGTGGTTTGTGTGCCCGACAGCACACCAGACACCACAGTATGTCACCACCAGCTTTAGTTACAACAGACCGCGGCTTCCTACTCGGCACTCTTTCCGTCACTGTCTCCAGCTCTTGGATCACACACTTTGGGAGAAGCCACCTGTCTTCCCGGGAGCTGCTCTACGAAGATGCTCTTGTGGCAGCTGAGGAAGGCCTCAGGTCAGTGGCCGGGAAGGAGTTGAAGCCTTCAGTCCAACAGCCCGGGAGGAACCAAGAGCTTAGCGGAGAAACACGTGCGAGCTTGGGCTCAGATCCTTAAGCCTCAAACCAGCCTTGAGAGAACGCAATCCCAGCTGACAACTCAACCAACCCTCCCCCCGCCCCCCAGGAGACCATGACCCAGAGCCACCCGGCTAAGCAGCGCCCAGGCCTGACCCAGAGAAACTAAGATGATGAACGTTTGCTGTTTTAGGCTGCTAAGTCTAAGTCTTGGCGTAATATATTAGGCAACAATAAATAAACAATATCCCACGTCTGACAAACCTTGTTCCTCCCTCCCAAAAACCTGAGCCCCCATCCAGTCTAGTGCGCTCGCTAACTGCCACCGACAGACAGGGAGGAGGAAGAGCGGCCCGCAGTGGAGACCCTGAGGGCCTCACGTGGCCTGTTTTCAGTAACAAATAAGTTACAAGGGAAAAAAAAGACAGGGAACCAACCTGTAGATGTAAAAACGACTTAAAAGACTATCCTAATTCAAATAAATTGTAAAAACAAAGTAACAAAATTGGAAACTGTAAAGGGTATGTGAACACTGACTACATGTTTCATGGCATTATGGAATTCTTATTGTTATTATGATAATAATGATGCAGTTTTTAAAACGATACATCCTTATCTTTTAGAAACGCACACTGGAATATTTACGACTAAAATTATACCAAGGATTTGCCTCAAAAAACCCTAAAGCAAGGGCGGGGGAATGGGGTCAGGCGGGGGTGAGGAAATCTGACGACGAGTTGCTAACCACTGAAGGTGGATGACAGGTCTGAGGATATATTTAGTTTTACTACTTCTCTACTTTTGTATATATTTGAAATTTCCCTTTGAAAGAAAAACGGCATTGCTTTCTAATTTTTTACCTAAATTATGGAGGGTGAAAAGGAAATTTCAAGTCCAATTCTACTGTAACCTCTTTAAATGGCTAAAAGTAAATCACTTCCCTGCTCCGCCAACGCCCAGCAAATGCCCCGAACACTGACCTGAGGCGGCTCGAAGTTCGGTCGCCACCAGTTGCCGATGCAGTCGTCAATGACCCAGTCCTGCAGGACCCCGTCCTGGCGGCCGAGGATCTGCCGGGGAGAAGCGCACCGCCCGTGAACGAGGAACGACGCGCCCCCACACCCTCTGCCACGAAGAGAATTTCTCTGGCAGCGCTCCCAACACAGATACGTCTCCCCCACGGACAACAGTGCGTTTAGGAACTTCAATTCCAACTATCCCTTTCCAGGGGAGTTCATGCCTATGGCATTTCACTTAGTTCACTATCACTAATCCATCCCCATTTTCCACAGAGGTTAAATTTCTTCCAATTCGAATGTCAACTGTTCTACTACCTTCAGTGTTCCTAAGAGACACCCCGCTGTGATCGGCGCAGCCCCGCCCCACAGCTGGGGTCCCAGGCTCCCCTTTGCCTCTCTCCTCTCTACATTCTGAATTCTGTATGTTGGAAATAACTTTATTTTACATGCACACTTGATTTAGTTTGATTAGCCAGAAAATTCTAGGGTAGAAATCACGCTCCCCCAGGTTTATGAAGGAATGTTCCATGACCTTCTAGCTTCCAGGACTACTTCTGGTAAGTCTGGGCCATTTCTGATGCTGACGCTTGTACGTAACCCATGTCTCTGTTCCCACCCACTCTGGGAGCTTTTAGGGTTTCCTCTTCATCCTCATTGATTTAAAATTTCAGGATGATAGGCCTGCGCACGAATCTTTTAACATTCGTTATAGAAGGCAGAGCAGTAGTTCTCTTAGGTCTGAAAACATACGCTCTTCAAGTTTGGGAAATTTCCTTAAATTATTACTGTGCAAATTCTTCCTTCCTCTGTCCTCTTTATCTATACAACTGACCCGTGAACAACACGGGTTTGAATTATGCGGGTCCACTTACATGCAGATTTTTTCAATAAACATTGTAAATGTATTTTCTCTTTATGATTTTATTTTCTCTAGCTTACTTTATATGGGAATACAGTACATAACACATATAACATACAAAATATGCAAGAGTCAACTGTTTTATGTAAGGCAGGAAGGCTTCCAGCCAACAGCAGGCTGTCCGTTAAGTTTAAGGGGAGCCCAAAGCTCTAGGCGGACTTTAAACTGTGCCGGCAGGCAGCGCCCTCTGACCATCACATGGTTCAACAGTCAACTCGTTTATACTGGTCCTTCTAGAACGATCTACTAACTTTACCTTTTCTGACCTATGGTCTATCTTTTCATTCTACTTTCTGGTATATTTCTTAAATTCAATCTTTTTAACTCTACTGAATTTTTCATTATGCTAATTTTTTAAAAAACTCATGAGTTCTTCTTCATTGTTTGAAAAGTCTTTCATTATTTTATTTTTTAAATTCTCACCTAAGGACATTCTTTCATTGCTTGTATGAGAGAAAGAGAAACATCAATTGGTTGCCTCCTGTAAGTACCCTGACCAAGACTCAAGCCCGCAACCTTTCAGCGTACCAGATGCTCCAGCCAACCAAGCCACACTGGCGAGGGCTGAACAGCCCTTCTCAGCGGCACACTGTTATCCAGATGCACCATCTCCTTTATCACACCAAGCATATTAACTGTGCCTTTTCTGATCTCTCAATTTGGTTTCTGTTGAGTTCTTTTTGCTTCTTTTGATCTTTCTTGTTAAGCAGCTTTCTCTAAAAGCCTAGTGATACTTGGTCATCTGCTTACAAATAAGGGTAAAGCAAGAAGATGCTTAATTGTCACCTCTGGGAGTTTGATGCCAGGACTACACTAATTCCCTGGAAGAGTCCCCAATGTCATCCATCTGGAGAGGTTTTGCTGCTGTTCAGTCACTGTCTCCAGAAACCAACCCTCCCGCCTTCAGCCTGGGGTAAAACTCGTCGTCAACAAACTACTGGCCTGGTAGGAAAGTCCGGAAGTCTCGCTACTCGGGATGTAAACCTTCACTTATTCTCCCCGTCTCCACCCTTTCACTGCTTCATGCTTTCTGATTCAATCTCTACAAAGACTCAGTCACCAGCCGGACGTCGCCTAACTGCACTGAGTGGGGAAGAAGATCCAGGCGTATAAACACACCCTAGACAGACTGTCAGTCAAGCCCATGTTCAGTCCACGCACGGCCCCACTTTCGTAGGCACCAGGCCCCTCCAGTTCCTCAGCCTTTCTGGCGTTCTGCAGGGCTGCGTGCCGAACTGCCCTCCGGCTGGGCTGAGGTTTCTGTGTCAGTTATGGTTTGCCTATCTGTCTTCCACCTTCCAAAAACTTTCGTTATTGTCTCATCTAGCACTCCCTCAGCTCAACTGGATTTATATCCTTTTAAAATCCTTTCACTGCCTTTTTGGTGGAATTTTGAGATGGAAACAGGTAGTTTTGATCTACCACATGTAAAGGGATATCCAAGAACAGCACAATATTTAAAAGTTACAATGCATTTAAAAGTTACTAGAAAGAACAATAGGTCAAAGTGGTAGAATTACAAGTTACTCTAGTTTTGTTTCTACTTTTCTGTATTTGCCAAGGTTTTTGCAAAGAATATGTATTGGTTTTATAACTGAAAGGGAGGGGCAGGTTGTGTGCTAAAAAAGAAAACTATTTAATAACAAAAACAACCTATAATCTCAAAAACCTCCGGATTCTATGCATTTGGCTCCAAATCTTCAGAGGCAGCCGTGAGACACTTGAAGCCCTGGCGGGCAGCTCAGTTGGTTAGAGCATCATCCCAGTGCATCATGGTTGCAGGTTCCATCCGCAGCCAGGACACACACGAGAACAAACCAATGAATGCGTAAGTAAGTGGACCAACAAACTGATGTGCAAAGGTGAAAATAGATATATAACAGAAATCATTCTCTTGTCAAAACTCTATACGGCCTACTATGGAACAAAACTACCTGCACTCAAAGCTCCAGCTCCGTGACACACTAGCTGTGTAACATCAAGCAAGTTACCTGAACTCTCCTTTCCCCCCTTTTCTTATCGGTAAAATTGAATTAATAATAATACCTATTTTCTAGAGCTGTCGTGATAACCAAAGGAGTTACTGCATGTAAAACACTTACTGCCCAGTACGGTAAGTGTGTAATAGATGTTGGCTTTTAGTATCGATTACTGCTGCATAAACATTTAAGGAAAAAAAACAAGATAAAGTAAGTGTAAGTTCAACTTGTGGAAAATAAACATGGTACGTACTAACATTCTAGGATTTCAGTTTTATTTATTGAAAAGTAAATATTCAAAACAAAGTTATCCTTTTCACAAGACATAAAAAGCCTAATTATTCAGCAAGTGGGTGGTATTAACAAGAGCAATAATAAAACCACCGAAGTGGTGAAATAGAAAAATACCTCTGTCATTAAGCGTTTTAGTCCTTCAACTTCATCTTCTCCTGGGTTAAGTTCACCACCAGGTCTGCATAAAGGTTAAGAATTTCAGCTTTCAATTCAACGCAATTTTGGGAGGAGACAGTAATACTTTTCTGTCGAGTAACTGAATAACACACATTTCAGGGTCACATGCTGAGGCCGTCAAAGGGAGAGGGAAGAATATGCTAGAAATAGAAAGCTGAATCCGTGTTAATTTGCCAGACTGACAGTAACACAAACTCTAATTTTAAACAAAGCGCAATACAAACATCACATAACTGCTGACCACCAGTGCACCCCATCCTTTCCTCCGGAAGCCGTCTAGCGTTAGTGAGCCCTCGAAGTGCCCAGAGAGCGCTGAGCCACGCCTTCTGTAAGTCTGAAGAATGGGGCACTTTCCCGAACTCCGGCCTAAATCTCTGAGACCTCTTTTGGTCCAGTCTGGTCAAATAGTTGTGAACGAGATGTGTATCGAGAAATTCAGGAGCTTAAATGGTAAAGCTAAATAATTATCTATAAAAATGTAAGCCATTTTAAGAACAGAAAATAGCGTTCATCCAAAGAAATAACATCAACCCGTTTTTAGTAATGCTACAACGACATCTAGTAATTGAACTTGGGACCAATTCGTTTAGGAGGGCTCCTACCAAGTGCAGTCATTAACATCAACCACACACCCAAACAAGCAGGCTTCTAGTTATGCAACAAAGGACCACTGCCCTGGAGGAAAATTACCCGTGCGGTTCTCTTTCTAAAGCCTCCAGAACAGCCCTGTTTGCTGAGATCGATGTCTGGGGCGAAACCTCTATTCCGAAGCTGCATAAAACAGCAATCCTACTAAGAACTGTCTCGCTGTGAATCCCCCAGACACTTACAGTTTGAAGAAAGTCGTCCCCAGCTGCAGCAGTAGCACATGAGGTAGCCGGTGCTCGTGGACAATGAGAACCCCCTCCACAGTCCTCCTCATGCCAATCTTATCAAATTCCTCCCTCATGCGTTGAAACCTGGCTGCAACGGAGCTATCCTTCTCATAGAGGGGCTCTTTTGTGCCAAAAGTGTAATTGGTGAGAGGGTACCTGGGATCCAAAGACAAACACTGCACGTGAGAACTGGAGACCAAAATTTACCACCATAGACCCCAACCACATTCCACACACACACACACACACACACACACACACACACACACACTCACACTCTCTCCCTCTCTCTCTCTCTCTCTCTCTCTCTCTCTCTCTCTCTGGCAAAAAGCGTGTATACTGTACTCAGAGCCATAGGATTTGTCCAAAGTGACACAACTAGTTAACGAGACAGCAGAGACTAGGATCCAGGACTTGGGGCTCTCAAGCCACAGCTTGTATTACATCAAGCCTGTTATTCTACACTTGAACTTTCAAGCGCAGGTAACACTATCCTTACGGCCCTTAAATGCTTACAGAAGTGGAGATCGGGACATCTGGTCATGGCTAGTGTAACAGCATTGCCAAGCTGGCTAATGTCCCTCCAGCTCCTCTGACTGCTCGCCTAATCAGAAATTCTATTAATTATGGGCACTAATGACTAATCCCTTTTTCTACAGGTTGAGCCGTCACTTCCATCATCTCTCCTAGTCAACTATCCTCAGAATTTTTGGGACACTACCCTTTCATCTTCAGATAAACTTTTCTTTCCCTCTAAAACCTTTTTAGCCTTCTGCATTTATTTCATTATCCTCAGTCTTCCCGTCTCCTCACGCAGTCTTCTGCCCACCATACTTAATCTGAATATTTGCTTCTCCTTTATCAAGAATCCAAAATATGGCTCACATTGCTGAAGACAGTTTTCATGTTGCCCAATGAAGATCAAACTTTCCCTTAAGAATAGTTTAAATTAGCATATTTATGTTTTTATCACATGTATCACCCTGTAACCCTTCAATCCTAAGACTCACAGTAAGAAGTCTCTGAGTAAGAAGAATGCTTTGGCCACACTGCCTATCCCCAAGGTGTCTGTCTACTTTATAAAAATTCCTTGACCTAAGTCAGAAACTACGTAACTAATCCACTCTATTCTTGGAAGGGGAACAAATCAAGGTTGCCAAAACTTACAAAGTTAATTCCAGAAGCCAAATTCTACGCATAATGAAGCAACTCTTAAACACACCATTTCCAGGGTGCGTTCAAGATTTTTAGAAAGACCTTCCCCAGTAGTCCCAATGCGGAATCTGTTACCCTCGTTAGCAGCAGCAACCGCACACAGCACTGTGTGCCAGGCACTTTTTAAAAATGCTTTATATAGGTAAACGTTTAGTTCCCACAAACTAAACTATAAAGAATTAAGGATAGCTGTAACACATCTCTACTCCCAGAGCCAGCTCTCACATCAATAAGGAAATGCAAGCAAGATGACATGTAATTTTCAGCTGTGAAATCGGTGCCAGCCGGGACACATACACATTATTTGCATCACACTGTGACCTTTATAAAGCAGGGACCACATCTTACTTCCTCACCACTGTTTACCCAGCATTATGCCCAGTGCCTGGTACAAAGCAGGCATTTATGCAGTATCTTTCTGAAAGAAAATATTGAGGGAGAGAGGACTTATTCTTCAAATTAGATGACTCACACACGAGTTGATTTACAACATGATATTTATTTCTGAACACTATATTTATATAGGAGAGGAAAAGTACTGTAAATCCATCAACCAATAACTTTGATGGAGTAAAGATAAAAACATTTTCACATAATGGCTGAAGGCAAACCGATCTAATAATCAAGGCAAATCACAGGAGAACTGTGAGTCCTGGGCTCACCACCACCAAAAGTGATCCGGAAGCTGTGCTTCCATATTTCTTAAAAGGGGAGCACTTCATGGGAATCTTATGAGAATTTTTAAAAGAAGTGATAGGAAATTAAAATGCTGTTAATAGAATAGCTATTCATTTGCATATATGCAACTATCTACTAATTTCAGATTTCACACACCTAGAATTTTTGTTATTTAAATTTCTAAGCCAGCATCTGTTTTGCCAAACAAAAGAATAACCACCCCTTCAACTTCAAATCGCTTTTGAGGGGCAAAACTCATTTGTTTGACAATAAAACAGAGAAAACACCGAAAGTGTCCTACAAAAACACCACTATCATCAGTAAACCTTGCACCTTTCAAACACTGACCAGAATTAAGAGGCTACCTTCCTCCAACAAGGCCAGCATCACAGCGCCCCACAAACCCTCACTTGAGCAAGACACAGCCCACATGCCAATTACCCGCCACAGCGAGGTTACTTGTGAGCGTGAACTCGAAATGCAATGGCTTTAGATGTTTAAACAGAAAGGTGTAGATAACACGACACACCCAGAGTGGGTTCCCTGGGGCTACATTGTAGACCCCTCCACGGTCTGAAAGTCCAATCTTAACAGCATCCACCCTCCCAAGCGGGGGCCTACGGGGCGCCTGGATGCTCCCACTGAGTAGCGGCAGAGAAGACTTGTCAACGCATAGCGCAGATCAGATAGCCTGAAGCACACGAATAAAATGTATGCTGGTGAGCTGAAATGCAGTACAACAGTTAAGGAGAAAAAAGCTAATATAGCAAGATCTCAAAAGCGTACTGTTAGAAAGATAAGCACCGTGTTTTGCGGTTATCTCTGGGGAAGTGGAGGAAAGAAAGAGTTCAAAGCAAACTAGTGTTCTTCCTACGACTGCATCCAGGGCTTGGGAAGAAGCCTTCTTTCCGGAAAAGGAAAACCCTCTCAAGTAGGACGCTAACGCCTAGGCGCTGGAGAACAAACAAGGGGTCTGCGGGAGCTAGAAAGGCCCGCACTCACGGGCGGGAGTCCGGGCGGTGGGGAGGCGTGGAGCCTGCTAGGGCTGGGGGCGCGACGGAAGGAGATTGGAGCCTTTAGCAACGCTCACTAGAAAGGTAAGCGGGTGGAGGCAGCGCGGGAAGGCCAGGCCGCACTTACAGGTTGATTGTGCGCTCCAAGGTAAGGGGCTTGGTCTGCTGGATGTACTTGTTGCCGAACTGGTTGACGCCCCGGGGCCAGCCGGTCTGCGAACGATTGGGCGGCACCACGGACATGCTGGCGAGCACTGGCGGCGAGCGGAAAGAGGAGGCAGGAAGACTTTCCCGATGCGGGCAGCGGTCCTCCGCGTCCCACTCAGTAGCAGCCGTCACCCGCCATTAACGTGGGAGCGCAGGAGGAGGTGTACGCACGCCGGAAGTGCATCAGGAACCTCTGGCGGCAGGAAGTAGGGAGGCGGTAGCCAGCCAGGCCGAGCACCATTGGAAAGGGCGCTGGTGGGATGACCGCAATACCTGGAGCTCCCATTGGTTAATCAGGTATGGGTTCCGCCTTCTTTCTTTTTAATACTTTCTATTGGGTGGCTGTAGGAAAGAGCGCATTCTGGGAATTGTAGTCTCCATAGGAAAAGAGCTGCTGGGTCAGCGTGGTGAATGTCGGTAGCTCTAGAGGAGATGAACGTGAAACGGACGGCTGAGCCCACCCCGGGCGGGACGGGGAAAAAGAGAAAGAAGGAGGTGATGGTGGAGTTTTCGGGTGCTGTCACGGAGGAAATCTTGAAAAAGCAGGTGGCTGAGGCCTGGAGCCGCAGGACGCCGTTCAGTCACGGTAACCTGCTGCTGCGAAGTGGGGGCCGCCGCGCGATGTCGGGGGGCCCTTTGAAAGTCCCGGCACTCGTGCGGAGCCCGGGGGCAGCGGGAACACGAGGATAGAGGCTCTTGGAGGGAGTATGGCTTTGGCCACCTCCGACCCTCCTGCCAGGCCTCCTGCCCGCTTTCATTCCAAGTTCGGTTTGGATTTAGAAACCCGAAAATAGGAAGAAATGTAGGCCAGGGAGTTTGGGGGGTAGAAGGCGTGAACTTCATAGCTGACTTCTGGATTCAAGGATAATTGAGTTTGAATTCTCTCCACTGGCCCTTGTCAGTGGGTGTTACTTTTTAGTTACTTCAGTTCCCTCCTATGTAAAATGGGATAGCCAATAGTATTTAACTCGGAAAGATGCTGAATGAGATTAATAAAGCAGTGCACGTACCTATGCATCAATAAATGGCTCCCTGAGGAGAGACCAGTAAACACTTGGACTCATACTTGGGTGGCCTCAGTGACGTGTTTCTCTGAAGATAACGCTCAGTTGTGCCTTGATAGTGTAGCCAGAGTATGAGAGCTGGTAAGTATCCGTCACCTGAGCGTACCTGATTTCTTACGTGCCTATAGTTCGACTACACGACCTATGAAAGTTAACGTGTGTTGCCCAAAGGAGGAGCCTTGAACGATTCCAAGCTCAGCTTCACATGTCACCTTAGAGGACACAATGTCCGCTCCCTGCGCCACGCTTTCCCTTCTCAAGTTTGCCGTGATTTTTGTTTCAGTGAAGTGCTTTGAAGAGGTGAGTCCCGGGGGCTCTGGATGCCCCTCAACAGCGATGGCCCCGGCAGTAGGCAGCTGCCTGGGTTGCCTTGCACCCAGGCAAATGTTCCGCTGCTGGGAGAAGAGCAGCCGTAGCTGGTTGGCATCCTGGGCCTGGTTCGTGCCAACCCCGTTATTAACTATACCGGGATGCCAGCATAGTTGGAAAAGAAAAAAGAAGGCGACAGCTCCGTGTTTAAAGTGCGAGCTGTGTACACTCAGGAGCTTCTCAGTTTCCTCCTCGGCAGGAGGGCGCGCTAACGTCTGCCTTAGTGGCGTGGAGAAGATTGAATGAGATAGTGCATGTGGAGCCGATAGCTGTGCCCGGCCCTTGGTGGGTGCCCGTGGTGATCGTCGGAAGGGGTGCACGATCTAACCCACCAGAGGCAGTGGGTGAAATGTGGAAAGAGAAGTCAAGGAATTCAAAGGGGTTATGCCGAACTGATTTTTTTTTTTTTAAAAGAAAAAACGAAGTATGTATGTAGTAACAGCCTGAGCCAGTCACTTAGGAAAGAAAAAGGGTTGAATTGCCAGCCAGTATTGCACTTCTCATTTTTAATATGCTACTCACATTTTCAGTTTGGGGAGAAATAGTTTAAGACTCTAAAGGACCTTCAATTCAACATGTAAACATTAAATTGACCCCCCACCCCCACCCAAGAGCAGGAACCGTAGGTTACTGATAGCACATGTACTCATCTTCAGGCCTGATATTTTACACACAGTATCTTAAAAAAAGGAATACTGGGTGGGTAAAGAAAAAAGGGAGGAGCTTATCATTCTTCCCCCAAATCTTAGACTTTAGGTACTAGGTTGCCAAAACCATGACCATGGCCTTTTATATTCTCTGGGCTGTGCTACTCAGGGGCCAAAAAAAGCCATGTTTTCTTTCCCACAGAAGCCATTGTCATGGACATGGACCCCTTTCTTCACTGCGTGATCCCAAACTTCATCCCAAGCCCAAACTTCTTGGAAGGGCTTCAGAAGGAACTTTTGAACTTGGACTTCCATGAGAAGTATAATGATTTATATAAGTTCCAGCAGGTATTTATGCCCCTCTCCATTCGTTCTTCCACTTCAGAAATGTATTATTTGTACAGTCACTCAGTACCTTTAGACTTGAGGTTTTAGATGGGGTTTGCCTTGGAGGGTGCTTGCCTTGATGTTATTGAGAGCACTCATTCATTTAACATAAGCTTACTGAGTGTTAACTGCGTTAGGTGTCATAATGATTGTACGGGAGCCTCTGCCAGTTCCCTCCCTGTAAAACTTCAAAACCTAAAATAATAGAGGTGATAGTGACAGTGACAGTCAGGAAAAGGAGTAAGCCAGCACATGAGCACATCATAAACAGAGGGGTGAAGTGCATTTGGGGGTGGTATACCGAGGAGAGTTGTACATTGGAAGATAGTAACCATTTAAATGTTCACGTTCATGGCTTTGCTTGGTGGCTTGATGTATTGCAACAAGCTATTCATTCAGGGTGTCCTGTGTTGTACACTTGCAAATGATGAAAAGGATAACCTTGTTACATTTTATCTCAATGTGGAAAAATGTAAGTGGGACCATGTTATTCCTTTGCTCAAAAACTCCAGTGGTTCCAGGTATTTTTAAGTAAAACCCAGAGTACTTAGCTCAGCCCTGAGGCCCCCACTGCCTCTCTCGCCACATCTCCTGCTGCTCTCCCACTCACTCTCTGCTCTAACCACACAGTCTCCTTGCGATTTCCTGAACTGGCCAAGCACGCTTCACCTTCGGGGTGTTGACCCCTCTTTGCCAGTCCTTTGTCACACTTCGCAACCTCCTTCAAGTCTTCACTTCACTTCAGTGAAGTCCAGCGTGGCCAACTGATTTCTAAGGGCAAACCCTTCCTCTCTCAGCACTTCTAGCCCCTCTGGCCCTGCTGTGTTTTCCTGTGCCTTTATCACCTTAATTTATCCTAACCGACTTTTTATGTTTGTGGTCTGTCTCCCTCAACAAGAATGCAAGCTCCCCTGGAATAACTCCTTAAGTGTTTGTTGAATGAATGAGGTCCAGAGCAGCTGAGTGACTTGCCTGAGTCACAGAGCTGCCAAGAGGGCCGTGCCTCAAACCAGGCACTTTGGCTCCAGAGTCCAGGCCTGGTAACCGCAGCACCAGACTGCCGGAGTACTCACATCACTGCTCTCCTGTGTGTGTCTCGTGTGTGACGGAAGTCCTGTTTTCTCTTTTCATGGCCAAGTCTGATGATCTGAAGAAGAGAAGAGAGCCTCACATCTGTGCTTTAAGGTAAAGAAGTAATCATATTTTTGGGGTGCCTAATATCTGCCAGGCTGACTAGTAAATGCGTTCAATGTTATGTCATACACTCACTGTTCACGTGATTGGCCCATTTTGTGGAGGAGGAGACAGACTCTGAGAAATTAAGTAACTTCTTCAAGGCCTCCTAGGTAACAATCAAGGGAGCTTGGATACAAACCCAAATCTGTCTGATTCCAGGGCCCAGATTCTCAATGATGAAATGTTCAACAGTGTTAGTAATCACAGAAACAAACTGACACTGAGTATCGTTCTTCACCTAGTAGGTTGGCCAGTGTCAAAATCAACAATTCCAGGGTCCTCAGAAGTGTAGAGACCTTTATACACTGCTGCAGTCCTTCTCAGAGGCTGATGTCGAAAGATGCATCAAAACCCTTAAATAAGGCTTAGCTTTTTGTAGTGGGATTCCACTTACAAGAATTTATCCTAAGAAAATAATTCAGGTTGTGCTCTGAGAATATTAGTCCTACACTGTGGAAGTTGAAAGTGAGGCACACTCTTGGGGATGGATCTCTTGAATAAACCGCAACCTCCAGGAAGAAACAGTTGTGGCGTAGACCGAAACGTAGCCCAGCCTATGGCATGACAAGTTATCTTGTTTGCGTTTCTAGGAAAATTCTGTTTGAAGGTTTCCGGGCTTGGCTTTCTGACATTTCCAAGATTGACCTGGAGTCTACCATTGACATGTCCTGTGCTAAATATGAGTTCTCAGGTGAGGAAGACACAGCCCTGATGTCTGCGAGATGTAACGGCTTTACGTAAACAGTGCTGGAAAGATGGTGTCAGCGTATCAAAATCCTAGACCGTGTCCCTGTGTGACATCAGGGTCTTAATAAGGAAGATCTGACCAGCTCGTGTGCAGAAATGCCCGTCGCATTGGACGGTACAGGGCAGTGCTTCTCTTTGGGAATATGATGAAAGCTATGGACCGTATTTTCAGGAAAGTGCTGATAATGCACGTACACACCAACTCGCCATATAACATCGGGAAATCCGGAGGTGATGTGTAAGCCCTCTTCTTAGACTTCTCAGGGAACAAACATCTTCCTTATGTCAATTGTTTTGTTTTTTATTTTGAAGGTAGCAAGTGAATATACTCTCAAGGGAAAAAATTCAGACAACGTAGAAATACACGGTATAATCCTTGATAGTCCCCTTCACCTGCTCCTTGCCCCTCCCCTTTCTCTTCAGGGGTATCCGTTGTCACCAGTTTGGGTGCATCCTCCCAGTTCCCCTTCTGAGCACATATGTGTCTTTTTGAAAACATGTTGGGTGTTCTGCCTGGAAGGGAAAGTGTTGTGTTTTGTTTTGATTTAGGTTTAACTCCTGTCCGGGAAGTTTTCCTCAGTGACAACTTTTTGAGAATAACTTAGTGATAGACATGAAGAGTCACATCCTATGCCCTTTTTTAACTTTATTTTTTCTTGTTAATTTGAAGTAATTTCAAACTTACAGAGAAGTGGCGCATACAGCACAAATCTTTTTTTTTTTTTTCTGTTGTACTTGAAAGTAGGCCATGGTTGTGGTGCTCCGTGACCCTGAATAACTTCAGTAATTCATGCAACAAGGACATTCTCCTACATCACAGTAATAAACCATAAAATCAGAAAATTAAGATTGATACGTTGTTCCCGCCTAATCCACAGGCTCCATTCAGTTCCATCCTTTGGTCCCTTGCAGCAGGGGGTGCAGTCCGGGACTGCACTTGTCACGTCCCCTTGTCTCCCTCCGTCTGGAACCGTTCCCCCAGCCCCCCTGACTTGCTTGATCTCCATGCTGCTGAAGGTTGGCAGACAAGTTGTCCTGTAAAACGTGCCTGAGTTTGGGCTTGTCTGGCGCCTCCTCATGGCGAGAGCCGAGCCATGCGTTTTTGGCAGGAACACTGCGGAACTCTGTGTTCTTTCCCTGCGTCCTATCAAGCGGCACACGGTTTCCGTGTGTTACTAACTTTGATCACTTCATGACGGCAGTGGCTGGAGTCACTTTTCCACTGGAAACTTGCCCTTTTCTGTCTGACTGCAAGTTAACTTTTGTGGGGAGATAGTAAGATGATACAGATTTCCCGTTCCCCATCAAACTTTCGTTCACTTCGTTTAGCGCCCACTGATACTCCCTGCTGAGTTACTGCTGCGCAGGTTGCCAAATGGTGACGTTTGCAATCAAATCGTTTCTTCTCCATATTAGCTGTCGTTCTGCTGTGGAGACAACCTTTTCCTCTCCCCGTTCATTTATTTATTTACTCATTTATGTCAGTGTGGGTTTATGGGTTAGTGTTTATGGAATAGGGAGTTATCGGTTGCTGTCATTTTATTGATGCTCGTATTGTCCCTGATTTGGTCAAGGGGGACCCCTTAAACTGGCTTCTGTGTCCTTTAGTTGTGTCCCCATAATTCACCTGTATCGTACTTTCTGACAAAACAAGATTGTTCAGGTTTATTATGCATTTTCTGTGCTCTAGACTTAGAGTTGGCCGTTGTTCCAGAGAACCCTGGCTCCTTTGAGTGAAGAATGGTACTTAAAAGCAAGGTCTCCTGGACTCAAGGTGTTTTTGCTATTAGGGTGTCACTGGTCCAGACCCTTTCAGTGGAAGGAGGTAGCACGTGTACGTGTGCATGCATGCGTTTGCGTGTGTGCGCTTCTACATCTGTATTTGTATCTAGGTGTCTGGGTGAGAGTCCATGTGGTCACATATGTATATGGGAAACTGCATTCCCATTGATTCCTCCAGTTCCAGTTCAGCACCATGGGGTCCATTCTAAGTTCTCCTTTTCCATATTTGCAATTCCCTTCTTTGACGGTGAGAAGCCTGGGTTCCATTAGCTTCACTGTATTCATGTATCAAAACCACCCCTGCATTGATGTGCATCCCGGCCCGTGGGATCCGTGTGCTGTGGCAGCAATGGACAGATTCACACGGACTACAGAAATCCTGTGGAGAAATAGGGACGGCATGGCCACTCTCTAAGTGAGAGAGGGCAAGAGGGCCAGAGAGAGAGCCCAAGAGAGCCTGACCCCTGCCTGGACAGGCTTTTATTGCCTTTCTGGGCACATTACATCAGGGATGGTCCTCATTTACTATGCACAGGTTCACTGTAGGTGATTACCTTTTACAGACAACAAAGGAAAGAATGCTGCTAATTACTTAAAAGAGAAGGATGTTACAACTCAAGGGGGAAAGTGGTTGAACTGATTGCACTCCATACTTGGGAGGTTTAGCAGAGACTTTAGGAAGTTAAAGATACTCAGTAAACATTTGCTGTCTTTCAGGGTGAGGGAGTTTTAGCAAGAGCAAGTCCCTTAGCAGCCTAGGTACAATGCCAGCCTGATTCCCCACAGTAGAACCTGTCTGTAGGCGTGGGTCCTGTGTGCTGGACCTCGCACCCATTGGCTTTTCTGAGTGGGAGCTGGGCTACATTTCCCACACATGGAACAGGTCCCTGTACTGCATGTGTGAACAATCTCAGTTCACCGTAGCATCCCTTCCTCTCCCACCCTGCACGTCTCCTACCTCGCCCAGCCCCACCTCATGGGTGTTAGAATTTTAACTCAAGAAATTAATGGGAACAGGTACAACAAGTTCTTTGTGCAGTGATGTCCATTAAAACAGTCTTTCTTAATAGACGAGAAATGGAAACAGCATAGGGGATTGATTAAAGGGAGATAATTCATAACCCGTATGGTAGAATAACTATGCGGCTGTTAAAAGAGACGACAGGTATGTGCATTGATATGGAAAGACACTTGCCATGTAATAAGACGTTAAAAAACAGGCCACCAAACAACCGCCGGAGGGTAGCATTTTTCTTTTCAAAAGCAAATACATGTGTGTAGAACAAGTATTAGAATAAATAGGGGAAAATGTTGTTAGCAGGCATCCCCGGGTCTAACCACGTAGGTGCTCCCCAGTGTCCGTAGGGTTGACAGTTTTCATAGCTGGAGGAGCTGACAGGACAGGTGGGTGTCAGAGGGGCTGGGGCAGACGCAGGGCCCACCCCCTGTGGCTCCTCGCCTGCGCAGGTGCCTGAGGCTGTGCGTTAACCTTGCAGATGCCCTGCTGTGCCACGACGATGAGCTGGAGGGGCGCCGGATCGCCTTCATCCTTTACCTGGTTCCCCCCTGGGACGGGAGCTTGGGCGGCACGCTGGACCTGTACGACGTTGATGGTAAGGCACCCGCTTGCTCTCCGACTCCCACGGCCGCTCCCCAGTCCACAGGCACAGTGTCCGCGCTCCTCCGTGGAGACGGGGCCGCCGCTGCAGTGGCTGCGGCAGGTGGGCCTGATGCCCGCCCTGACAGCCGGCGGTCCGCGTGGCACTGGAGGTAATGGTTACTCCGGGGGTAAGGGGAGGAGTGGTCAGACCTGGCTTCTGACCACCGACCATGGAAGGGTAGTGGCGTGTACAGCTGCCCGTGGCTGTGAATCTGCCAGGACCAGTCCATTTGACAGAAGGTCAGGGGTCTTTATTGTAATGACTGACCCCAGAGGTTGACGAGCAGAAACTTTCGGCCCTCGCCCAATAGTAGATAGGTAGTTACCAGAACAGGCGTCCCCTGGCAGAACCAGCAAGTCTGAGCCAAACAGCTGGCCAGGGTGGTATTTGGGGATCTTTTGGGATCGGAAAGGTACACCTGGGTACCCTTAGAAATCTGAGGGCCGTCAAGGTGACACGGGGTGGCCTGGAGGCGGTGAAGGGTCGTGAAATCATGTTCACGGACGTGTCCTCTCCTGGTACAGAACACTTCCAGCCGAAGCAGATCGTCAAGTCTCTTATCCCTTCATGGAACACACTGGTTTTCTTCGAAGTGTCTCCCGTGTCCTTTCACCAGGTAAAGACTCCGAGCCATGGCACGTAGCGCACTAGGAATCAGGCCTGTAGTGGCCCATTGTCTAAATGTGACAGCTTCCCGTTGGACTGCCCCGGCCTGATTGTTTTCACACCTGACGTGAAGGATGCCGAAGTCTGTGCGCCTTGGCTGGTCGTCTTCCTCCTCATTCTTGGCGCTGATGCACCGCTGGTCTTGTCCTTTCAGGTGTCCGAAGTCCTGTCTGAAGAAAAGTCGCGTCTGTCTATAAGCGGCTGGTTTCACGGTCCCTCACTGACCAGGCCCCCTACCTACTTTGAACCTCCCGTCCCTCGGAGCCCTCACATCCCGCAAGACGTAAGGATGAGTTCCTGCCGCTGGGCTCTCGTCCCGGCCGCTGTAACCTAGTGTGTGTTTCTGTGGCTCTGGAAGTGGCTGTTCCTGGTAACGAAGTTAGACGTGGAGCTTGCCCTTCCACTTTTCTTAGATAAAGTGTGGACAGTGTCCTCCTCAGGGAGTTTCCCTGCCCTGTGTTTAACAAGGAGACAATTATAAACTGAGGATTTGCATGTCTTATGTTACTACTGTGAAATGATGTCAGAACGAAAGCAGTAGGATTTATTCACTCACCTTTTCCATCTGCTGCTTCTTTGTAAGCATGAAATTTTATATGAGTGGATCAACCCTACTTATCTGGACATGGATCACCAAATTCAAATTCAAGAAGAGTTTGAGGAACAGTCTGAAATTCTCCTAAAGGATTTCCTTGAGGTAGGTCCACACCTCCTGTCTGGTGTACCCTGTTTGGCACGCAGCCTTGCTCCTTGGGCGGGTGAAGAGGCATCACCAAGGGAGTTTTTGTTCCTGGTTAGAATGTTTATGTCACCCTCCACTTCAAATGAAATACAGAAATGATGTTAACAGCTAACAGTGGTATCAATTGCATGCTCACTAGGTTGAGTCCCTTTGGTATTCCCCAGGTGTCTAGAATCTTAATATCTCTCTCTCTCTCTCTCTCTCTCTCTCTCTCTCTCTCTCTCTCACACACATACACACACACACACACACACGTTTCTATACTGAGAGGGAGTTGTGTGTCGTTTCCCTCCTATTCATTTGATGAATCTGGTGCGTACTATTACTTTCAGTGATGGGCAGATTGCCAGTTGACCAGCACCTGTTGATGAATGTTTGATGGTGATGAGGCAGCACTTTATAGAGGGGAGAGAGCCAGACCGGAAGTCAGAGACCTGTGTTCATGTCCTGGCTCTGTGATTTCACGAGCCCGACCAGATCGCTCAGTCTGTCTGAGCTTTCGCGCTGCCCTGTCCATCTTGAAGAGTCGCGCAGGCTGAACGAACCCATGCACTGGGGTGGTGCCTCGCACCTGACCCTGAGTCCCATGGAATCACGGTCCCAAAGCTGTTCCTTCATGAAAAAAAGGTTGACAGACAGTACATACTGTCTCTCTCTCTCTCTCTGTCTCTCTCTGTCTCTGTCTCTGTCCCTCTCAGAATTTTATAGCTGACATTAGCATATTAAGGAATTTCAGAAGTATTGCAGAACGTAAACTTGTTTAACCCTGTTGAATTCAGCTTGACCAAACCATGCTCTGGGACACTTTGCTCCTTACAGCTGACAGGCCCACTGTTTCCAGAACACCCCTTGGGCAGCTACATTACGCAAGTACACAGCAGGCCTCCTGGGGAGACTGTTCCAGCAGGTTAATCAGCTTCTTGGGCTGAACCTGATGTTTTAAAATCACAGCGTTGACCAAATGAAGGGACTGAGCCAGGGCCTGGAGAATTCACGTTGCCACACCGGTTCTCGCTGTGATGGCTGTGACTGTTTGCAGTTTGATTTTCCCCCTCACATCTTCTGAATTAAGGCGTCTGTATCATGATCCTCATTTTATAAATGAAGGAATTTGAGAGGTTGAGCAATTTGACATAAGACAAACAGCTACTTAAGGAAGTGGCTGAGATTGGCACTTAGGTCTCTTGGCTAAAGCGTGCCGACGATTTCTCCCGTCTTTGCTCTGGCTTCACCGCCCAGGACTGGGGAGTTGCTGTGTGAAAGGGGGGAGAGCCCACCGACCCCTGCAGGAGTCAGCCGAGATTCTGCGGAGCTGCTGCACCTGCGAGACCAGTGTGGGGTCCCAGGGAGATCTGCTGACTGCTTCTTTATTTGCTCATTTTCCAGCCTGAGAAATTTGCAGAGGTCTGCGAGGCTTTGGAGAAAGGAGGTGTGAGGTGGAGCAGCCGAGGTCCCCCTAACAAAAGGTAGAACCCGTCATCCAAGACGTTCACTTCTGCATTTGGCACCTGCCCATGTGTCTACAAGGCTCAGCCCCAGTAATGGGACATTTGCCCTAGCCGTGTCTGGTGCCCAGGGACACCCAGTAGCAGGCCCGGCCGGGACCTCACTGCTGTGACAATGTGTGCTTTCGTAAGCTCTGCCAGGCACCAGGGGGAGAGGCGCAGCACCGACAACCACCTTGCTTCCGTGAGTAATTTCACGTCTGCGGCGCTCATGGGAACTGCCATTGCTGCTTTCCAGGTTTTACGAGAAAGCCGAGGAGAGCACGCTCCCCGGCGTACTGAGAGACTGCATGACGTTATTCCGCTCCGAGGCACTGTTCTTGCTGCTGTCCAACTTCACAGGCCTCCGGCTTCACTTCTTGGCCCCTTCTGAAGAAGGTGGGATGGAGGACACAAAAGAGGACGAAGCGGCCTCTGCTCCAGACAGCACCGACGAAGGGACAAGCTGTAGCTCCTCCGAGCCACAGGAGAGTCAGGCGGCCATCAGCAGCAGCAGCCAGCGGGGCAGTGAACGGACAGACCCAGAGCCAGAGGAAAACGAAGCCGAGAAAGGTAAGCTGCGGTTACGGCTTGTCCCGGTCTCCATTACGCACTCACCATTCAGTCATTTACTCCATGAGTACTTCTCAAGCACCTACTGTCTGCTAGGTCCTGTTCCAGGAGCTGTAGAACGAAACAGACGAGGCCCCTGCTGTCCTTGAGCTTACACTCTAAAAGGAGAGGACGGATAAATGCATACACCAACAACTAGAAATGTCAAATAATGACAAACGCTACGCAGATCACTCCATAGGGTCTTGTGCTGAGGAATGGTTGGTTGCATGGCCTCTTAGGTGGATGGGTGTCTGGAAAAGCTGTCAGCTAAACTTGCACCTGAGTGACAGGAAGGATCTGCGGGAAGAGCATCCCAGGTGGGGGGACAGCTGGTACATCTTATCAGCGCAGACAGTGGGGAGAGATGGGACTGGCCTTGGCTAAAATTACTCTAAGACCCAAGACCATTGAGGAGAGGAAGGTGTGCGGCTTATTTCTGCCAAGGACAAATAATAGGCTCAGAAAAACTGGCTGGAGTCTGGACATATAGGGAGAAGGACATTATTAAAAATAGAGGAAAGAAAAACATAAGAAATTTAAGACGTAACACTTCTGCTCCAGACAGAAGCGGAAATTCTGTGGAAATTTTGGCCCCGTTAACTGAGTGGCTACAAATTCAGCGCGAATGTTACAGCTCGTACAAAATGAAACCAGCCGTCTGTTCCCTGCTCCCATTCTGATTTCTTGAGAAGGAAACTTCGCATTAAAAGAGCAAAGATAAGGAGGGGAGTCCCAAGGAAACAAGACCAGCGGTGTGGGGCAGATGCCACCACAGACGTGTGACTTCTGTTCTGCAGGCTCCCATCCCAACCGGCCTGCCACTCTAGCCCCCAAGATATTTAGAAAAGCCAAAGGATTTCTCCACTTCTCTTCCGTCTTGGTTTCGTTTTTATGGGAGTCTGCAACTTGGAAGAAAATTTATACGAGCTACCAAAAGATGCGTTGTTCTGTGATTGAGCATCTCCTGCATGCAGGGCTGTGCCGCAGCAAGTGGGGAGCGCAGAGTAAATGAGAGGAGCCGCCGTTTCCAAAGAGTGCTGTCGTAAAGCAAAGCTCCAGAGTCGCTGAGGCAACTCCAGCAGTGCTAATGTTGGCACAGCCACGGCACGTGGTAGGGTGTCCGGACCTGCCAGTTTGAAGGTGTTGCTTTTTAAGATATATATACAAATGGCATTGATTTCAGAATGTTTTGAAAACCAGCAGTTGTCATTCCCTTGCAAAATCGCAGTGCAGTCAAGGTTATTTTAATGTTTTTCTGACCTCCTATTATTTTTTCTTAGAATCAAGTATTCCCACATGCCAGGGGGAGCTGAGGCGCTGGAGGACTGGCCACTACACTTTAATCCATGACAACGGCAAGACTGAGCTTGCCCTGGATGTAATTCTCTACTGTGGCTGTGAAGGTAGGACGGGGGTAGGAAGCGGTGAATTGTTTCCTCGAGGGGCGGTCTCTCCTGCGTGCCCCTCTCCGGCTGAGCCAGTCCAGAAGTCCTTGCCATGTCCGGGGTCTCAGACCGCAGGGGCTCGGTGTGGGAGGGGTCTTAGGGGTTGTGAGTTTCAGTCTCCCAACTCAGCGTGGGATTCCTGTGTGTACCTAGGGTATGGGAGATGGCCCGAACCATAATTCCCCTCCAAGGCCTCCCCCCACCACAGTCTACAGCTTTTGCGTAATTGTCCTTAAATTTTACACTTAATTCTTAGTTCTCAGTTCTTATTTAACGAGGACTGAATGGTGAATTCAGGCTCTAAGTCATGGCGTTGGTTACTGCTGAACTCCCACGTTCCCCTCCCCCACCCCCCAACCCCATTCACGCAGCAAGGGATCAGTGATTCCAGCTGGTGACTGTGATTAGTGTTTGCAGTCCCCGCCCTCTGAATGCTGCTTTCCCCTTGTAAGGCTGGGAGCCCGAATTCGGCGGCTTTACCTCCTACATTGCCAAAGGTGAAGACGAAGAGGTAAGTTGCTTCTGATAGCAAACTATTTTTTTAGTTTTGAGGATGCTTTCATTCTTCAAAAAACCAGTTTTTATGGCCTCTACCTGTGTCTTTAACTGGTAAATCCACATTGGTCTGCCTGGCAGTGGTCTGATTTCTAGTAGAAAGTACTCAGCATGGAATAAAGAAGCTAGATGATTACTAAGCATTTATTTAGTCTACCCTGAGAGATTCCAAATAACGTAAGAGTCACATGGTACACTCCCATTAATCTTCAACGTAATGAGAAAGAAACGCGTTAGGTAAAACCTGTCTGGGCAAGTTCAGGAGTGGGGTTTGCTGGAAGAGGCCTTGGCAGCCATGGCGACAGCTCTTCTAGTGGAGGCTCCACGGAAACCGTCTGCTCGGTGATGAATCGTTGAAGCAGAGAGCTGAGAATAAGCTCTGTGTTCTGATGTGTCCTTGGATTTGCCTGTTTCAGCTGCTAACCGTGAATCCAGAAAACAATTCTTTGGCGTTGGTCTACAGAGATAGAGAGACTCTTAAATTTGTCAAGCACATCAACCACCGGAGCCTAGAACAAAAGAAAACCTTCCCCAACAGAACAGGTTTCTGGGACTTCTCCTTCGTCTATTACGAGTGACAGGGCTGGGCACAGCTGGGAGAAAGAGACCCTCCGTTAGTACTGGGGAGTCTGGGAGAGCTGGGCGTGGAGCAGAGGAGAGCTGCAGGTGACGGGGCTGACCCGTTCCTAGAACCACGCGTGGTTGTGCCTGAGTAGGACTCCCAGAGATTGTCCTCAGTCTGGACCTTGGGCTTGGAGGTGTATCTGTGCTTCTCTCTTGATTCAAAAAAGGTTCCTTTTTCTTTAACATTCGGTTCTTCCTTTTCCAGATTGACTTCTCCAGTGATTTAAAAATGTGGGGTGTTTTGTAAAACGTTCATGACATAAACTTACCATTTTAACCACTTACAGTGTACAGTTCATGGGCACAGAGCACAATCGCATTGTTGTGCAGCCTTCACCACCGCCCATCTCCAGAACTTTCCGTCCTCCCAGACTGCAGCTCCGTCCCGTTCCCCTCTGCCAGCCCCCAGCAACCACCATGCTCCTCTCTGTCTCTGAATCTGCTACTCATACTCCTCACGTAAATGGACTAATACAGTATTTGTCTTTTTGTGTTTCACTTAGCATAAAATTTTCAAGATGCATCCACGAGTCCAGTGCTTTTTCTTTTACTCATAAATGACTGCAGATCCTGCTCTTCCTAGTGACACAGGTTTAGAAAACTACAGAGCTTTCGTCCTGTTCTGGGCCCCTTACGCTTCCACTGCCTGCGGCTTTGTTCCGCTCTGACCTTCCCGGGACATGCACCAACTCTGTTCTGTTGTTTGCGTTTAACGGAAGGAAATGAGTTTTCTTCTAGGTTAATGGTTCCCTCAGTTTTTTTTTAATCCTCACCCAAGGATATGTTTGTTGATTTTAGAGAAGAAGGAAGAAAGAGAGAAACATTGATCAGTTGCCTTCTGTAGACACTTCTACTGGGGATCAAACTTGCAACCTAGGCCTGTGCCCTCACTGGGAATTGAACCCACAACCTTTAGGTGTATGAGACAGTGCTCCAACCAACTGAGCCACCAAGCCAGGGCTCATCAATTATTTGATTTTGCACCCCAGTCAGTAGAAATTGTTTTAACATGTGTGCCCATTACATGGATATTTATCTATACATTTTACACATGCACTAATATTCAGTATTGTTATAAAACAAACACTGATTTTTAAAGGGTCTACTGTTAGCTTCCTACACTCACAGTACTGGATGATTTCACAGGGGTACAATTTTGGAGACCACAGTTTTTAAACCATAGTATAGTGACAGGTGAGATTACAGCCACTCTGTTAACTAATGATTTACATTGCAAAGCTTGCCTTTTACGTTCCTGCCAGCTGCAACAGCCATCCCTAAATTACTTCCATTCACTTACTTCGCGATGTGTTTTCCCGAGTGGGAGAGATTGGGGTTGAGGTTCTAGTTAGGCCCCGTGGTGGCAGAACCCCTGGAAGGCCCAAGGGAAAGTGCTGGGCAGGCGAGACCGTGGTGTGTGCCAAGCTCGCAGCGTAGTTTACATTCCCGGCCCTAGGTGACATCTAAGAGGCCACCCAGCTTTGCCAGCTCAGGAGCGCTGAGGCGGAATCCTGGCACACTTCCCAAGTGCTAAAATGTGCTCATTCATTTCTCTGTGATCTCAGTGTGTCCGTGATCTGTCCACACAGCAGAATCCCCCGCACACCACAAAAAGGAGCTCGCTGCCGAGGAGGGTGGGCCCCGGAGAGCCAGACCCGCTGTTGCTGGGAGCCCCGTTGCCTGCAGCAGCACCTCTTAGACTGTGGGGGCGCTGCAGTGCAGAGGCCACTCTGTGCACACAAGGTCCCCAGCCGTCAGAAGTGGCTTTTCCTTAGTACTTCATTCTTCATCTCGGCTGGAGCCAGTGTTGACAACTAGGTGGCAAAGAGGAGTTAAGCATTCAGTTTTTCTACTTCTTCCAGATAAAAACTGTGGTGTTCACCCAGATAACATATGGCCTCTTCTCTCTTGATGCTTAGTAGTGAGCCTCAGGTTCTTAATAATTCCTTTTAGTAAAGGAAGACTGTTTTCCTCAAAGAGAATAGCTTTATGTGGTTTTCAGATTATATAAATAATACACGTTCATTGTAAAGAATTAAAGCAACATGTAAAAATAGAAAGTAACGGTCCCCGGGAATCCCACCATCCGTGACGACCACCGTGTGTGCTGTGTCAGCCTGGCCGGACTGGACTGCACCTCCCAGAATTCCCTCCCCCGTGTTCCAGTCAGAGAGAGCCGCACATTCTTGGGCAAGATCTGGAGGGCGGGAGTGAAGCAACTGTCATTGGAGCTCACACACGTTTTCACGAATCTACTGGCTTCACTAGGTGGTGTCTGCGAGCATCGGGGAGATCCACTTCCTGTGCATCATCCTTCAGCTTCTCTGATGAAGGGTCTCCGTTTCTGCAGGATGCCCACAACATCAAGGTCAGGATTCAGAAAGGACACAGATAACATGTCCTCATGGGCTCCAGCCCATCCCGTAAGTTCCAGCTTGTTCTGGTCCTTCCTGCTTTTCCATCCTTTCCAACTGCCTGTCCCGTGGGCTTCTAGGTCCAGTACCAGACAGTGCAGCCTTAAAGAGGCCACTTTGGCACTTCCTGTGGATTGCATAAGGTCAAGTCCCCAAACCAAATCCTCCTGATAAGTTACCCGTGATGGAAATTAGGGACATTTTCATAAAGTTATTTTGAGAGCATGTTAGCATTTCTGTTAAGAGGGAAAAAAATAAGGAAGAACCCTATGAATAATCTAATTGCAGTCCGTCATCTGAAAGATGTAGAAAATGAAGCCTAGAAGAGAAAGAGGCTGTTAGGTTTGGAACCTGGCTTTTCCACTGCTTATTGATTGTCCCCCAAATTCCACTGAATATGGCGGCTCCTTTCCCGCAGAATACCAGCAAATACCAACACCCGAGCTGTCTCTCCCAGATAGGTCATTACCCAACAAGAAGCTTTTGGCTGCAGTTATCTCTTCAATGCCATATACCTGCCACCACTCAAACCGAGTGAGAAACTACAACTCCTGTGGAAAGGGTCCTTGACAAAGTGACCCCTGAGGCTGGCTGTCCATCCTTCATGAACTACCAGAGGTGTCCAACCCGCAGCCTGCACTCAGCCCGGGATGGCTATGAATGTGACCCAACACAAAATCGTAAATGTACTTCGAGCCTTTTTTTGTTTTGTGTTGCTCATCAGTTTTTGTTAGTGTTTGTGTATTTAATGTGTGACCCAAGACAGCTCTTCTTCCGATGGGGCCCAGAGATACGAAAAGGTTGGGCACCCCTATTCCTACAAAAACAGATGATCCCCTCCGATTGCTGCAAAGTTAGTCCACAGAGACAGTTTTGAAAACTACTGAGGAGTTGTCCATGTGGTATCATTTTAGGAAAAGCAGATTTCTGCACCACACAAATAAAAAGATAACTCAGGAGCTAGAGCACATAGCGTGGGCGGGGCCAGATGGGAACAAGGCAAAACACAACACACCAGGCTGCACGGGTATCGTCTTGTACTTCAGCTTCAGAGCGGAATTGGAGACAATTTATTTCTGGGATCACAGGACTCTGCTTTGGCAGATTTGTAACTGCTAATGATAAAATCTGGAACTTTAATAATGTTAAAAATCATTCTTGTAAGCCCTCCCAGCGTTGCATAATAGTTGTGAAGTTCCTCGTTCTTTACCGACAGGCCGACTGAGGACAGAGTCCTGTGAGAGCGGCAGACGCAGTCTGTGCTGAAAGCATTCGCTCCGCACCATCGGGAGATAAAGCCACTTAAGATGCAGCCCTGCTCTCCCTGAATAGGGGATTAAGATTTATGTAAACACAGGGTGTAGTGAGGGCTAAGGATCAGACAAGGGAGAGGGAAGGCCTGAGGAAAGAGCATTGCGGCTGAGCCTTGACATCTGTGGATGGGCAGACACGGTGAGAAATCATAAAAACCATTCTCTCTAGAAATCGCTGAGCACTGGGTGGTGGTGACTGTTTAAAGGGGATGCTCAGACAAGTGACTGAAAAGCTTTCTCCCAGATATCAGAATTCTCAAGATCAGCTTTTACATGGAGGCTAATTGTTTGCTTAAAGCTTCAGCAAAGCTCAGCAACAAAACAAAGCTCACAGTGTAGCTTCCAGAAGGCACTCAGACTCTTATCGGGGTAGAAAAATAGGGAAGTACCTGATAACCAGTTTTCCTCGTCCCTAAGCTGAGCAAGGTGACTTCTAAGATAAGAAAGGTAACAGTGTTTTTTGAACATTTTCACGTCGTCCAGTCTCACTTGCGCAGGAACGCTCCAGGATGGCAGAAAGGGCCGCAACTGCTTGGTTTCACACCTGTGCATGACTCACCAAACCGAGCTCCGGGGCCCTGCAGAAAACATTCCGCCTCTCTGAGCTCAGAGATACGAAAATCAAGAGGGTCAAATTAATGTGAAAATAAATTTAGAACCTACAAATCAGGAGTATTAAACAAACATCTTGCTGCAGGTTGATCCCTTCAAGCCTTGCCCATGAATACTTTTTAGGTAAAGAAGGAAGTATTTTGGCTGAAGAGCAACAGAACGACCCTTGATTAGGTTATTAATCTGTTAGGGTCCCTTAAACGGAAAGTACAATTTAAAGCCAGCCCCAATGAGAGATTTCAGTCTCCGGGGACTGTGGATGAAACTGAAACGGACTCAACAGCAGGATTTGAGTTTTGCCAGCAGCTGTGACTCTGGCCAGTAAGGAACCCCTGCCCTTCCATTTCCTCAGCTGTGAAGCAGAGAAGACTCTTTACTACTTCAGGGATTAGAGAAAATAACACAGGATACGTGGATGTCTGGAGTTTACAGTGTGAAAATGTAAAACAAAGGTATTATGAGGCATAATCTCATTGAAATGAGGACTCCATAAAGCTCACCTTCCAGAAACAGAAGCTCTCATCCTCAGTGGCCAATCGGAGGAAACTAACCAAGTTCATCTGCCACGGAGGAAAGGCCCCTCTCCCTCAACCACTCGCGCGTGCTCTTAAGATGTGAAAATGGACTAAACCAGTCCTGAAATCTACGTTAAGGCAAAATTGTAACTCTTAGAAAAGGAGTTGCCAGCCGTTGTCACAACCTCGGCGCTCTCACCAGGCAGGCACACAGCTGGGCCGCATTTCCGGGCCTCAGCAGTCTGGTGCGGCCATGTGAGCTAATGGAACGTGAGTGGAAATGAGAGTGGGCCATTTCCAGACCACAGCCTTGAGATGCATTTCCTTTCGTGCCAACTTGGGTATGAACCACTGCAAGGCCCTAGGACCACCCTTCCCCAGCAGGGTCCCAAGTGAGAGCGGGCAGCCCGGATGCCACCAGGTGCTCCCGGGATGCAATGCGTGCGGGAGGGTCCCCGCCCCCAGCCATTTTCCCGAGGCTGAGAAAGGCTGCCCTCGAGGGTAACACAGCCTTGTGATTGCAGGGGTCCGGGTCTCCGCATGACTCCAGAGGAACCCTGATGTACTGAGGAATAAAAGTTCTTTAGGAGCTTTGAGGTCCATTTTAGCAGCTAACGTTACTCCAACCAACCAACAGATCACGTGGAACTCAACACGGTTTCCTTTCCCCCACCTTTCGGTGATTACAAAGAAGGCACACACATTGAATGTCCCTATTTTTTCCTCCACGTACTACAAATGGTTTATGCGATTCCGATATGGTGGCGATTTTAAAATCAGTCAACACAAAGTGCAACACTTTTACATTTTAATGGAAAAGTAGACAATCTATTTTAAAGTCACAAATTCAATTACGAGGAAGGAGAGGTGTCTATACACCAACTTTACGTACACACAGAAATACTGGACTCCAGAGCCCTGACGTTCCAAAAGGATTCACCTGTCTCCGTACAAACCTGGTGTTCCTCGGCAACAGCACTACTGGTCTTAAAACTAGAAAGTGAATACGCTGTTCAGATGCTGTCCCTTGGCTCACGTGCACGACTCCCCGGGGCTGTTTTCATTCTCAGTGCCCTGGGTTCGCCGGGGTGTCATCCACAGGAAACCGGCCAGGAGTTTCAGGGAAACACAGCTTCCAGGAGCTCCGTGGCCTGCAGGTCCCTGTCCTAGGAAGACGCCGTCCCCACCCGCATGACTCTGAGCAGCGTGCTGATGCTGTTGCTTCGGATCGCATCCCGACAGGCAGCGATCACCTGGCTCTTTGGTTTGCCAACTGCATGAGAAGAAAGCTGGAGTCAGTACAGTCTGAAAGGTCATTGAAAGAGAAACGATAAACCAGAGGCCAGCTTTAAAGCACCAGAAAACTAGGGCGGAAGAGAGTCACGTGTAGTGCCAATTCAAGTAATTGATCCTCCCACTCCCTAAAAAAGATACCTCTGTGAGGAGGTTGATCACAGACCACACCTAGAGCCCATTTCAAACCTAGAAATCAAAAGTCAGCTTTATAGAAAAGGATCAAGGCTCATACACGCCCGCCAAAGATTATTTCTAAAAGGAGGTCAAACCACTGACCCAAAACAGCAGATTTTAGGTACAAATCTCTAGCTATATTTTTTGCTTCCTTTGGTTTACTGTGTTGTTCTTTTTCTAACTTTTAAGTTGGACACTTAAGTCATTAATTTTCGGTCTCCTTCCCTCCTATTTTTTGCAATAGGGGTATGTAAGGCTTTCCTCTTGGGGGTCTGCCACCAGGTTCTTCTTTAGAGGAGGCAGCAAGGTCTAAAAAAGGAGCTGAAAGCTTGCTTTTCCTTTGAAATCTGGACAATAATTAAAGCCAAACAATTGGCTGGCTGAAACTCAAGTGACTGGTACCAACTGGAGTGTTAAAAATATCTTTTTTCTTTAAAGATTTTATTTATTTATTTATTTTTAGACAGAGGAGAAGGGAGGGAGAAAGAGAGGGAGAGAAACATCAATGTGTGGTTGCCTCTTGAACTCCCCCAATCAGGGACCCAGCCCACAACCCAGGCAGGTGCCCTGACAGGGAATCAAACCGGTGACCTTTCAGTTCACAGGCTGGCGCTCAACCCTCTGAGCCACACCAGCCAGGGCTAAAAGCATCTTTATAACAGATATAGGCTCTAATATGGACTCTCGGAGCTACCACCATCTTCACTGGCTCTCACCCCCACGTTACTAGTAACAGTGCTGCAAAAAGAGACTCACCGCGCAGACGACCTGCTCTTTGAATTGCCTGATTGACGGCTTTGAGGTTCCCCAACAGCTCTGTGTGATTGTTACAGCGAATTTTATACCCATTTAGCAAGTCTTTATTAAGGTCATAGAGCTCCATGTAGCGATTCTTCATTGCTTTCCTGTGTGAATCAACAGAAGTTTAGCACCACTGTGCTTTACGGGCAGACTGAAATGAAAACACTTGCAAACGTCTTGGACACATAAAGAAAAGTCGTACTGTCATCAAACCGGGGCAACTACGAAAGTCTGCTTCGAAAACATTGAAAAGTTTCTATCGAAATAATCTATTTCTTCCCAATAAATGGAAGACAAGTGGTCTTCCTTTGTTATTGGTCCATATTTATTTGAATTCAGGAGCCAAGAATGGTCCAAGTGCCCCCTGTGCGGGGGGTTCGGGGAAAGTGAGTAAGATGAGAGTCCACCTTCCAGGTTCCAGGTTAATATTCATTGGTCAAAATGTGCTAGACCTGCCCATATCTATTCTCACCTTTTCATTGTCAAATGTAGCACACACCCAGAAACTTCCTGGGACAAACATGTATTAGCCACGTGAAGAAAAAGGACATCGTGGCCTCCCGCTGTGTTCCTTCCGAACACACCCCCTCCGCCCCAGGATGAAATACCATCTCTGGTCCTCTCTCCCCACGCTTACACTTTTGTCATCTATGTATGCTTCCCAAGTGATAGAGCTCAGCTTCACCTGTTTCGAAACTATCAATGAGTGGAGCATTTTGCACACATTCTCTTGAGCCTGCCTTCTTTATCCCTCTGTTAGGTTTGTTAGGTCCGTCCTCGCTAGCACGTGCCATTGAGACGCGCGCATCCTCACTGCGAGTAGTGTCCCACTGGTGGGTATGTCACGACCTGCCCATCACACCGTCAACGCTGGTTTGCACTGCTTCCGCTCTGGGATTCTTAGGAACACTGCCCGTATGAGCATTCTTGTGCAAATGCCCTGGTTTATAAGTGTGCACGTTTCTCTAGGTTATAGACCAGCAGAATTGCTGGGTCATAGGGTATGCACATTTTCAACGCTACTGATAATGCCAAATTCTCTTTTAAAGTCCTTGTACTGATTACACTCCTACGAGTAGCGTCAGACAGCCGCTGTTCCGTGTGGCTGACCTGTTGCGCCTTGCACCTGTGCTAGCCACGGTAAATACTCACATGTCCTTCATCAGACGAGCATCCTCGGCTCGGACCAGCAAACTTCGGATCACGTTGGAATTATCAGCCATGTCGGCACTGAGCTTCTGGTGCACCGAATGATACTCATCCACCTGGAGGCCGTGGACACTGGGGAATTAGAAAGTCTCCCAGACTCCTGGCAAACCAGACAGACTGAGAAGACACTGTCTACCGTATGCCAAGGCCCTCTCCTTGCCCCTGTTGACTGCACCCTCTCGATCACCCACGAGTCACCTCCTCCCCAGGGAACTGATGAGTCTCGGCTGTCTCCAACGCTCGAGATGGCCTTCCATTGGGATCCTTTCTGTGTCCTCACAAGAGCCTTGGCAGCAGGTAGTCACAGCTCAGAGATCTGGGGTGGGAACTCGGTTCTAATTTGGGGCCAATCGCCATCATTTTTCCTTTTACTTTTGAATTTGCATCGTTGGAAAGCACTACACCAAGGTGTAAAGTAGATACAGTGGATAAGGTGAAGGGTCAGCAGAGCACACTGCTGATCTGTGTTTTTAAAAAGTCTTCTCCCACATCAAACAAAGAAAGCAGGGTATCCAGAGCTAACTGCTAACTACTCACTGGTGTAAAAGAAACGCTTTAGCTAGTGAACTCCCCAATACTCGTTCAGTTTTTATTTTAAGAATTTGCAAAATTCTTTAAAACATGAGTATCATATAACATACGAAGAGTTCTAGTACCACTGACGTAAGAGAAACATTTCAAACGTTATTAAACCACCACGTTCTCACGAAAGCATCCACTGGGCGTCCTCACCTTAACCAGCACCTTTCGCAACTCCTCGAAGTAGGCGGGGAAATCCGCTTCTACCTGAAGGTCTTCAACCGCAAAAAACGAGGCCATCGACTGGATGATATCACCAGCCAAGTCGATATCATCGGTATTCACAGTGATCTACCCAGAGGAAAAGAGACAAATTTAGCGTCCCCGGACATTGAGGACAAACCCAGCTAAAACAGTACCTGAACTGACCCATACTCCACACATTGGTTGCGCATAAATTCAAATGTGATGACAACGAAGATGGGTTTAGTCCTCAAGGAAACTACAAACCACATTCACTGTTTCTAGTAGCAGGCTCAGAGGTCAGTCCCTCGGCCTTACAGACCAAACAACAGAGTCATGCAAACAGTGGAAATGTTTCCGGTCACCTCTATATTCCTAACCCTCCCCCAAAGCGACAAAGAAGGGCCGCAGGGGAAGAGGCAGGAAAAGGCCATTCGGGGTTGCAGCCCAGTGTCTGAGGCGATGAGCACTAGCGGAGTCAGTTGAAGCACGTGGTCTGCTGACCTGGAGACCAGTGTCAGCTGCCTCGCTCACACTGCGTGGTAAACACAACGTGAGAAATCTGTGGCCAAGACGTTAAACGTTACCTCTCCGCTCGGTTTTATTTTTATGTACAGCTGGCTGCCGTCCCGCAAGGAGGTGAAGCACACTTGAAAGGGAGCGCTCTGAATGCTGGTGTCTTCTGGGAGCAGGAAGTTCTGGTTGAGCCATATGACCACCTTAAAGAGGAACAGGATGCAGTGAACTTCCATTTGTTAAGTGCAGCTGTTGTTAAGAGTTACCCTTCTTTCTTGTTTCATTGCTTGGAAAACCAACAATTATACATCGCGCCCCCCCCCCCCCCCGCCCACCACCACCACCACCAAGAAAACACTAACCTCACCCCCTTTTCCCTTTGCCTGCACGTTCTTAAGCAGCATTCACGGTGATGTCTGGACCCACAGCAGGCATGACTTAATAGCATTTTCAACTTAGACATAATCTTGTGTGCCATGGAGAAGCAGTTCAGGTAGGATGCTAATTCTGTTTACAGGAGAGCTCTTCTGTGGCTACGTCCTGGACAATGTAATCTGCTTAAAATTATTCCTGGCCATTCTTTTTAAAAAAAATTTAAAATTTTTCATGTACACACAGTGCAGACGCCATGACACATCCACACACAAAAAAATGTTAATATTAAAAATAATAACTGTACTTCACAGTGGTCTGTAATACAGGTTCCATATAAGAACCACCGTGAAGCTTTCTGAAGGGCCCACCTGTGGAACCTCTGGCTCCACAGGCCTGGCAGGGGACTGAGAATCAACATGATTGAAAAGCCTCACTAAGAATTCTGACGTCAGCCATGGTTCAAGTCCATTGGTATCAGGCCTTTCAAATTGACAAGGTGCTGTCACACCAATTAAGTAATCTTCTGGGGCCCCGTGGGGTGAGATAGCCTCACTTACAGATAAGGAAACTGAGGCTCAGGCTGGTGAGGGACGTCTCCCCCAAATCACTAAGAATTTAATTAAATTCTGAACTAAACTAATTAGTTAAGGTAGCATTGGAACCCCCAAATGTTCCCAGCTCCAAGTCCACCTCTCCTCCACTCTGGTGCAGGCTCCTTTTGAAACACAAGGTTGGGACAACCACACTAAGACCACAGCCACAGAGGAATTAGAACTGGTGAGAATTCACCTGTAGCTAAGGATGGCTCCGGTAAATACGGTGTGTATTTTTCCAAAGTGAGGAGGTATTTTAGCAATATTTTGTTACAGGATACCAACCAACTGCAAGCTATGTAATTCATGTCATATTTCCTGCTACCAAATAACTCATTCATGTGATTCCTCCCTCCTAAGAAGTAACATCCAAGGGATTCTAAAACGCAACAGTACTGAAAGAAGAAAGCCAGAGGCTCACCCTCTGGGCCCGCTCGGCGATGGTGAAGTTGACGTAACTAGGCGGCGGGCTGGCGGAGCCCGGGCTGGTCAGCGCGTACATGGAGAATCGCGGGAGCTGTCTCGTCAGCTCGAATACGTGGAACTGGGTGCTGTGGCCCACCAACAGGACACGGAGAACTGAGTCATCAAGTTGATATTTAAGGGCCACAGATGGAAAAATAACCCAAAACTGTGGGGCTAAATGACCACAATAACGGGGCTTGGGATTTGGAGATAACACGAGTCTACACATACGTATACATGGACCAAGAATTTAAAACACCCTCAAAAAATGCGAAAGGTTTTTGTCCTCTACACATCCAGTGGCTTTTTCCATGAGCTGGGGTTATGTATAACTCATAAAGATGCAGCCCAACTCTTACAGTCTTAGAGGCCAAACTAGGAGTTGACAAACCATCACTTAAACATATTTTTTGAACTTTTGTAGTTATAAAATTAGGAGACTAAAACCAGAAAATAACCATCTTAAATATCCACCACCACCCCCCCTTTTTGGGTGAGATTTCAAATTAGGGAAATAAGGTTCTGGGAATCCTTTCCTGGCTGGACAGACCATCCAATGGCTTCTGTGGCCCCACAGAGTCCCTGGCACAATGGGAAAATCCACACATCTGGCCCTCCTGTCAGGGCCATCTGGAAATAAAACTGTGACTTGCAGAGGGTCACCTGCTTCTGTAACCCACGAAGGTTTTCAGGTGCAGATCCACCGGGACGTCTTTGGGAGGTGTAATCGGGATGCGGATGGAGCTAGAAAGGCTGTGCAGGCTGGGGTGTACCACGTGGCTTTCGCCCAGAAAAATGCCCTCTGCAAAGATCAAGACCGCTCGGATGATGGTGTCTGCAGGGAAGAGGGGAAACGGCAGGCAGTTCAAGAGCCACCCTCCAAGGCAGCCGGGCGCTGACAAATGGCCCCTCAACGTGATGTCTTACCATTCGAAGTGGAAATGCACAATTCCGCGTGAGCTGCCTGCGTCTCGCTCCCCAGGTTGACAGAGAGGGCGGTGTGGAGCTTGGTGTTGGCGGGGATGACGCCCCGCTGCCCGTCGGCCTCACCCGAGGGACTGCTCACCTCCACCTGCCAAACAGCCCGCCCACTTCCAGCTCAGTCAGTCACCACGCGGAACGAATGTCACTTTTAAATCTATGGTCATTCTGCTTCAACAGACACACTCTTCATCTCATTCTATTAATCTGATTTTCATAGAATTCAGAGGCATCTCATTAGCACCCCCTTGCTCCACCCGGCCTTTTCCCAAGCGAAAATGCCCTTGTCCCTCTCTGTGTACTCATCATGCCTTTCACACTGTTTATATTGGTTCTTTTTAAATGACAAAATAAAATTCATCTGGCATAGTAAATTAAAATACGGTCATGCACGACAGGACAAATTACAGTCCCACTCGTCAGCTCCTCTTCCAGCCAGTCTGGTACGTATGTGTACAGACACACACGCACACAGGTCCCAGTAGTCAACACTGTTTATGGTACTTGTGTTTGAAAAGATGAAGGATGCTCCACACCTATTGTTCCTCCTTTTCACTCACTTCATACCACACTCATCCTTCCGCCATCATCCCAAGTACATACACTTGGCTCTTCTGAGCTGCTTCACACTCCCCAGCTCATATTCCCTATCACTGGTCGCCATCTAGGCGGCTTCCTGCTGGGCACTGCGGCCCACGGGGCTGTAGGAAACGGACCGCTGGTACAAAGATTTCTGCAGCTCAGCTGCCTGGAAGTGGGATTTCTAGACGGAAAAAAAAATGCCCTGTCCATTCTGACCCAGGCCAGAAAGGCTGAAACAGCCTGCACTTCTGCCATCTGGTGGGAGGGAGCCCGCGCGTCGGGGGCCTCTGACGGTCTCCTTTCACACGTGCCACTCCTCAATGCTTCAGGTTCCACCTCCTTCCCCACTGGGCCCCACCTTGGCATTTTCCTCGTAGTTACGGAGTTCCAGCAGCAGATTCTGTTTCTTCTGACTCAGCTCCCGGATCAGGTCCTGCTCCACGCTGGTGTCCACGAGGTTCCCTCTCATCTCAGCCAAGCCTGGCAGGTAGCCCCGGACTGAACGGAAGAAGCAAACACTCACCACACGGAGGAACCTCCCAAGTACGGCCAGGTCTACTTGTAAGTCATCAGTTAGCTGGTCTTAACGAACCAAAAACCTAGTTCCCATTCCCCCAACTCAGGGGCACTTACTAGGATGAGAGGATATCAATGCAAACACTTTAGAGTGGGATTTCCTGGTATTCCGACCAATCAGATTGAAAATCTGACTTCTCGAGGATTCCCCGTCCCCATTTACTTTCACCGTCCACTGAGCAGCAGATTAACTGAACGTGGCCATCCCCGCAGTAATCTCCCTCGACCACACCAGCAATCGCGGAAGAAAAGTTGTCTTTAAAGATGACTTCCCCAGTTCGGTCACTCCGGGCATCAACCTAAAAATAAAACAAGCACTTGGAAAATCGCTTCTGCTGGAGTTTTGAAAAAACACAAAAACTTACAGGTCATTTAGTTTAGTGGTCCCCAACAGTACTCCATGGCGCCCCCTGGCTTCTGAGGAGGCACCTTTGGCCCCTGGGGCATGAGGGCACCCTAAGAGGCCTTCACCAGCTGTGATTTCTTCTTTCTAAATAAGCTGTATTACAATCGGCCTTTATGTAATGTTTCATTTGGATCGATGGGTTAGCTGAGAGGCAGGATACATAATACATATGCAAAAGGCCAACCTGCCCAGGTTCCGGTTCCAGCTTTGCCCTTCCTATCTGTGGGACCTCGGGCAAGTTTCTGAAACAGGCTGTGCTTGGCCTCGTCATTGGGGATCAGTGACAAGGGCCTGAGGACACCAACTGCACCTGCACCTCACAAGGTTGGAAGGAGGCCTCGAGTCAACCCAGGGAGAGCTCTCAGGACGGGGCCTGGCACGTACTGCTGTACAAGAAATGCTAGCTCTGTACAAAAATGTTACCTTTATTATACATAAATGCACGAAATCTGGTTCTATCTGAAGTCTGAAAATGCCAAACCTTCCATCACAGATACAACCTGTCCTAATGCTCTGTGTAAGAGCCCTTCTTCCCCGAAAAAACTACCGAGGCGCCCAGCGGGTCCTCCCGTCTTCCTCGAGCTTCCTCTTCCTCAGAGAGGCAAACGCATCACTGACTCGTCAGCAACGGCAATGAAGAGTGACCACTTAAGTGACGATGAGGTTCTAAGCAGGAACACACGTGTCGTCGATGAAAGACGACCCACAGAAAGTCTGGTGGAGGACATCTCAGGGACAAAGCCTCTCGCTGCTTTTGCCTTTTCATCAACATCCTCCCATCAGAACTTTGCAATGAGTAAATAAAGGAACTGAGGTCAGAGCCTGCTCCTGGCCCCTACCCCTTGTCTGGAGAACGCTGCGTGCATGCACCCATGCTATTACTAGCAACATCCTGTAAGCCCAAAACGTAGGGATGCTAAAGCCTGTGAAGTAATGAATGGCCTGTACTTTACCAAAGCTCTTAACACATCAACGGAACCTGCTAACTCCGACTGAACTTGCTTCTTTCTAGCTACTTAAAAGCCTTCAGCCCTGCATTTCTACAATATTTAGCAAACGAGGGTCAGCTGCTAACTAAGAAACAGGACCACAAATTAATATTTCTGTGGATCTTCTACTCTGGCTTTATTCAACATGGAGGCTTTGCCCTGGAGGAGAGGATGGGCCTCTAACTCAATAGATAAACTAGCCCTGCCCGGGTAGCTCAGTTGCTTAGACCATCGTCCTGATACACCAAGGTTGCAGGTTCGATCCCTGGTCAGGGCACATACAAAAATCAACCAATGAATGCATAAATGAGGGGAACAACAAATTGATCGATCTCTCTCTCTCTCTCTCTCCCTCTCTCTCTCTCCCTCTCTAAAAAATCAATGAAAAAAAACCTTGAACTTGCACAGAAATTTTTTTAAAGTGACCTACTAACAACAAAGGTAATTGGCTAGTTACACTTCTCTAGTCTCTTTGCACCAACATTCACATGTTATATCTGTACATTTCCCTTTTCTATGCTATTTCTGCCAAGTGTAGATATCAAGTTTTTCTACTTATGTAATGAACGGTGTAATTTTATTACCTTTTTTTAAAGCTCTGGAACAGATTATATAATAGAAATTTCTTGGTATTTTGAAAGTATTTAACTATTAAAACATGTAGGCCCACAATCCTATTTGGAAGTAACTTTTGATAATTTCTCAATCTAGTTATTCCTAATTCCTAAATCAATCATAATAATTTATATTCTCCCAGAATACGGTCCATTTTACAGATTTTCAAGTTTCTTAATATGCAGCTACATAGTCTTCCTTATGATTTTTAACACCCTTCCAAAGACAGAACCCAGTATAGAAGCAGGAACCAACATAAGAGCAAAGGGAGGTTATAAGGTCCTGGCCGAAAGTAAAGAAAAGTCAAAGAAGAGAGGATGAGCTGGTCACCAGGCAGCCGCACAGACAAGGAAGTTAGGGCAAGTGGTATCCATGGAGACCTGGCAGCTACTGAGGCCGTTTCCAACCAAACAGTCCCGACTTGCCAAAAGTCTGCAGAAAATTCTGATTTGAAGTGAATAAAAGGAAAGAACGCAAAAAGATCTTATTTTGAAGTTATAGCTGGGGAAACTATTCCCCATAATTCTGGGTTTTCAGTCCATTTTAAGGCTTAATAGAAAAGGGCTATACAAACAGTTCTTTACGAGCTTGTTAAACCTCCCTGTTGTGCTGGTCGGGGCCCAGGGTCAGCCCAGCTGCACACATGCTCTCCCTTCAAGGAAGGGATTTGGACAGAGTCTCCTGGAGAGCATCACCTGCCCAAACAGGGCGCTCACTCGCTGTGCGGTGCAGAGGACTGAAGCAGGGGGAAAAACGTGGGAAGGTTAACGGAGTTGAGTCTGAAAGCACCGCCGAGGAATGCAAGTGTGGGTCCTCAGGTCACTGTTCGGCCTCGCACGGCCAACACATCCCAGACGACCATCACTTGCAGCTACACCTGAACTGGGCTACTCACACTTACCTTCCCATTGGACCACCCGGTTATCAGCTCACACACTCCGTCCGAATTGAGGTCGAAAGCATGAATGCTCACGGCATGGTTTTTGGACTGAAAAGGAATTCCCATAGTCAGTACAGAAGCCTCTCAATGTGTACAAAATCCCCGCATATCAGAGGCCAAATCAGACTAACTTTAATTCTCCAGTAGCGAGCTGTTTTGTCATAAACTCCCACCGTGCCGTTGGAAAGGGCGTAACCAAACCGACTGCCGTACATGGGGCAGAGGGAGGTGATTATCTGCAAAACAATAAAAATAAAAACATAAAAATACAACAACTTCTCATTAAGGCTCAACTTCACGTGAAGTATGTCTTTATAAGACTGTGCGTGTGAGAACTGGATTTCAATGCACTTCCAGTCCACTCATAGGGAAGGTGTCCTCTTCTCCATCACCTACCTTACCTACCTCAGAGGCTGGGTAATCAGAACTAAACAAACTCACGAAGTTTGCCATTGTAGATCAAGCTTACGTGGCAAGTTTCAGCAAATAACGAAAAGAAATACAATAAAACTGAGGGGTAAAGGAGGAGGAAATAAGCTGAGCACACGAGAGCTGGAGTAGGTACAACAGGTGGTATACACACTAATTCAAAAAAGTTTTAATGATTATTCCGATGTTCTTAACTTATAATATCCCACAGTCTAATGTTAAGAAGACTTACAAAATCCACAACTGAACATGTTTTAAGTGTATACTTTTCTGTCTATGACATCATTTGTTTGCTAGAAATGACAGATATTTTTCAGAAAAAAACAGAATCCTTCGAAGCGTGAAAACCCAAGCACGCACATTTGTGCACGCGTGCCCGCATACAGAATGCGCAGTACTACGCAGACACGTTTATAGGACTGCTTTGGGATTCGACATCGCGAGAGGATGCATTTTTAGATGCCAAAGGAAATTACCTTTAAAAGTTGAAACCAAAGCTTAATAACCCCTACGATCCTGCAGAACTACGTGCTCATTCCCGCCCTGACACGAGATGCTAAGAAACAAATGGTATAAAGCAGAGGAGAGTTATGTAATTTCCTCTACGCCCACAGCTTTTCTACAAAACCGCCCACATGGCACAACTCTGAATGCGGAGTGCCGTGCAGGGTTCAGAGCTCTCACTCAAGGCACCGGTCCGACCGCAATGCCAACAAACCGGGATTCTGCTGATGTGGGAAAAGACGTTTGAGCTAGGGGCCAGGTCAAAGCGAGAAGACAGGAAAATGGCCCCGAAGTGAACGCTTTTGTAAAGCCCACGTTTTCATAAATTTAGGGCCCAGACTCCCTAGGTCCCCTAGTCCCTCCTTAGCTCCCTGGTCTCTTTCTTTTGTGGACCAGAGGATCGACGGTCACCTGAAAGCCCTCGCTCTACTTCACGTTCTCCTGGCCTCGTCTAGGATGTAAGAAACACGTGTTTCAAAGAATGCAGCCTCCTCACCTCTAGCACTGACAATAAACCGAAATCCAACAGAACCCGAATGATTCCCGCCGGATGGGGAAAAATTCACTACAAGTTTGAATGAAAGGGAAAGACTGCAGGCACAGCACCTGCAGGCCGGTGACTCTCACGTTGGGTTTTTTTTGGCGGGGGGCAGATGAAGAGGTGGCAAGCCCCTTTAAGAATCTAATGAAGGCTAAGGACCCTCTCTCCACATAAAACAGAACCCCTGTACAGGCACATCCTCAGCCTGCTGCTTTTGACACTCCTTTCTCTCCTTCCTTTCCTCTCTGTCCGTAACGGTGACTTTACAATCACAGCAGCTGCAAGGGTTAAAAAGTAGGACTCTAAAAATCTATGGCTCTCACTTAGGATAAGGGTCAATTAGTTAAAACCATCGATTGCACTTTGTATATCAATACGCAAGTTTTGCCTTTTGGCCTCCTCCGCAGTTAGGGGAGGGGCAGCCTTGCTTTTGTAAGTGGCTTGAAGGAGGACAAGTGGTCAAGTGCGGTTTTGAGGCCCGACTCCCAAGCACCACCTGTCAATGTTTGTAGAATCCCGCCATTCTGACCTCTCAAGATTCCCTTCTTTTTTTTTTTTCTGTCCATGTACAATGCCCACAAGCCATTGCTCCTTTATCCTCTTCATCCTTAATTCAGAATATCCTAATTCTTTCTCCTGTTTCCACCCCCCTTAGTCCTGGGTATATCCTAAGAATATAAAAACTGGAACAGATAAGGGCAATTTTAGGTGCTGCTTTAAAAAACTGAACTTTAGGTCAGCAGAATTCCAAGGGGGCACTGCTTACCTCTGTTTCTGTCATTTCTGCCACAATCTCATCTTCTTTAAAAACTCGGATATCAAAATCCTCAGATCCAACAAGAAGCTTAAAAAAAAAAAAAAAAAGTCATGCACATTTAGTCCAGCAAGTGAACACAGAACAATTTCCATAAATAAAACATGGCCTAATATTTTGTGTGTCGCTGCTGCTACCCAAGACTTCCAAACTCCCGGCAGCCCAGTGCTCAGGAAGGTCCCCTCCAGTGCAAAGGCCAACAGACTCGGTCAGTGAAGAGACAGTGGTTCTGGAGACCTTCTCCTGCCACGCGGGCCGCACATCCCGCAGAGGCGTGCTCCCCAGCACGCACCTGAAGATGCTCCCTAGCTCAGCCCCTCTCTGCCTGCGGATGGAAGCCCCATTTCAAATGCCAGGGCCCCGTGTCCATGGACAAGGAGGGCCCAGTCACCACCCAACACAGCCCCTCACCGGCTGCTCAAGAAGCTCATTCCTGGAGTAACCATGGGAATCATTTCAAAGGCTATTAAGAGTCAGTCTCTAAAACTTTAAATTCTGGAAAACGTGGGCCAATATTGAAAACTCTTTACTGATATGGTTCAAAAGCACCAGGAGCAAGTTCTAAGATTGTGACCTTGAGGGCAGTCCCTGCCCTCCCTCTCTCCCTCCTTCCCTCCCTGTCCTTCGTCTTTGAAACGTCACGGCCTTGATCTTGGTTTTAGACAAAGGGATTTACTGTTCAAAAGAGAGAAGAGAGACAAATGAGGCCAGTTAGCTCGTCATTTAGGCACCAGAGCACCAACAGCTACCATGAGAAACAGGCGCTTCTCACCACACCAATGTCATTGTCACCGGAAAATGCATTCAGCTGAACACAAAGAGGAGGAGCTCCGCCCCCACATACCTCTTTTTTCCCATCATTGTCAAAGTCACACAAGGCCAGAGAATGAACGTTATCTCCAGTAACCTGAAAAGCAAACCCAATAGCATGAATATGTCCTCTCTCCTCACTTAATCTGACTACAACAGCTACATGAAAGAGAAGGTTACACAAACCCCTAACAGGTGTTAGTCAAATCTGGTGTATCTTTTTTTTTAATGTACAGAATTATAAACATGGTTCCACTTTTGTGTTCTCTTATTCATTACAGTCAGTGGCAAAAACAAATAAAACATAAAGAAAGGCCATTAAAAGTAAAAATGTTTAAGACTACTGAAGGGAGTGTTTGGTTCTTCATACCGTCCAAAAGAGATCATTTCCTTCACGGTCGAAACCCTGCAGCACGCAATTCCCCCCAATAATTGCAAGAGGAGAGGAAAGGTCTCCCAGTGTCCCCAACACAACTGCATTGGCCCCATCGGCCACCTAAGAAGGAAAAAGATATAAAATCTCAGATATTAGGGATGCGCAGGCACACAAGAGGTAATGTATTTCTTTATCTTTACTTGGATACTCAAATTCCTCTCTCGTCATTTGTGAGAAGCCACACGGTCCCCGAGAGGCAGGCCGGGGCTGTCCCCGGAGGACAGTCACTGTGGCAGACGTGTGCTGATGCAAGGGGGGACCCTCAGGTCCCTGGCGACGCACACTAAGCTGCTACAATAAACTGCTGTGAAGTCCAAGGCTCGCTGGGATATTTGACCAAATACTGTTCTAGATGTTTCTGTGAGGTACTTTTTAGATGAGACTAACATTTAAATCAGTAGCCTTTGAGTAGCAGATCACCCTCTATAACATGGGTGGGCCTCATCCAATCAGTTGAAGACCTTAATAGAATAAAGACTGTCCCCTAAGAAAGGAAGAATTCTGCCTCCAGGTGGCCTTCGGACTTGAGTTTCAACATCAGCTCTTCCCTGCGTCTGCAGCCTGCTAGCCAACCCTGCAAATTTTGGACTTGCCAGTCTCCACAACCGTGTGCACCAAGTCTTTAAAATATTCCCTCCCCACTCCTTTCTCTTTTTTATGCACATCCTATTAATTCTCTTTATCTGGAGAACGTGGACTAATCCAGTCCTGAACTCAATTCCAGTCTTGTACAAAACCACAGGAAGCGTATATACGTGACCAAGGATTTCTCAGAAGGGCAGGAAAAGCATCAATTATTAAAGCAAAAACTTGATCAGCTGGACTTCATCAAAATTGAAAACTTTTGTTCATCAAAAGACACCCAGCTATTGGAATAAGCTGCATACTGGGAGAAAATATTTGTTATATATAAATCTGACAAAAGAACTTGTACCCAGTACATCCAAAGAACATCTACAAATCAATAATACACAAACTACCAATAAATAAATAGGCGAAAGACTTAAATGCTTTGCGGAAGACATGTAAATGGGCAATAAGCCCAGGAAAAGATGTTCCACATCTCTGTTCACAAGGGAGAAACAACATGAAACCAGTTAGCGACCGTGACCAAATACATGAAGTGCCAAGGAGATGAAGTAGAGGCAAGTGACAAAATCACCGTGTTGTACAACAGCCACACCGTAAACCAAAACAAATGTCTGATCTCTTTCGGGCATAACAAAAATGAACAGTAATGGGTAACAGGAATCTGGGGGGTTATAAGGGGTGTACTTGCCTCTCTGTAGAAAAGATCTGAATTATTGTAGACGTCGTAAGCCAAGAGATTAGTCTGTGTCCCCACTAAAAGAGTATCATAGCCAAGTTCAGGGTTCAATACTCCTGCAGCCAGGCAGCTGACAGCCTGATTAATGTTGAGAAGAGAAACGTCAGACTCCAGGGGGCTCTGGAGGACCCTGGGCGCACTGAAGTGCTGGCTCCGTGTATGAGGATTGTGAATAAAAACCTAAAACAGACAGAGTTCATCACATTCCCTTAAAATACTAGAAATGTAAAATGTAACATACGTTTTTTAAAAGACGCAGGTTATTAACAGATACCAACATGAACAAGAAGTCACTTTACTTTCATCGCCTGTGAAACTTACTTATAAACCCTACTACAGTTCTGTGCATGGCTGGCTTTCAAACATTATGAATTGTGGAAATCCAAGGTTTTTGGCCTTGGAAAGAACAAGGTAATGGTCAAGGTCAAGTTGTTGTTGATCAGGGCCGCTTACATTCTACCCTCCAGCAGGCTGTCAAAGCGCTCTGACCAACCAGCCTTTGTCTGATCAGCGTACAGCAGAACCAATATGAATTCCTCTCTGGCATTTGTCAGCGCTTCTAAACAATTAACAACGGGCATCATTATGTGCCAGAGCCTGTGCTAAGACACACTTTACTCCAGTAAACCACTGAATGAAAATGAATCATTATTTTTTAATTATGTATACCAAGTCGTATCATGAGATAACATACAACATAGGCAGAAGTGTTTTGAAAACGATAAATCATTATATAAATGTTTTATTCATTACTAAATCCACCCTGGGTCAGAGAACATGGACTTTAATCTCATTCCCATGACTTTCTAGTTGAGTGACCTCAAGTATTACTTTGAACCTCTCTGAACCACTAGGCCGAAAAGTGAGAGTCATAAAAAAAACGAACAGCTAACAATTAGTGACCATTTCTTATATGCCAAGTGCTTCGTATGTATTAACTTATTTAGTGCTCATAACAACCCTATGTGACAGATACTATTATTAAGTACCTTGCCCAAGGTCATGAAATTAGTAGGTACTGGAGCCAGGATCCAACATACCTGTGCTATGCTGCTGCCCTTGGCATTGTTGCAAGAATGCTGAGATAATTAATGTAATAATAAGGCTTTGTAACTGTTAGAGCTATTGCGCTTGGTGTCACTGTACCCCATGTATTTGGGGCAAGCCTCCATCAACATACAGTGACTAGATTTGCTTTGTCTGCTGTCCTTGGTATTATAAGCTCTCAGAACTCAGGGACTCCAGCGTTATCTCTGAATCAACATCTAACACAGAGGAGGGGCCCAGTAGAAGCCTGGTGACTGTTCAGTGACCACGTCTCTATCCTTGCACAGCACCGGCACACGGTGAACATCTAGTAGGTACTTAGTAAGTTATGGGAAAAAAATGGGAATGGACATGGACACAGATCAAAAGTGCAATCGGAGTCATTTCATTTGGGGGTCTTTGTAGTCTTTTATTTTTTCCTCAAGTTGTTTGGCTGGAGGCAGTCTGAGATAGTGGAAGGAGCTCAGAGTGACCGGCACAGGCCCTGGGCTGGCATCTGAGGTCTGTTACCACCGGCGACCCTACCCCCTTCTGTGGGCTTCTCTTTCCTAAGCGCCCTATCTGGACAGGAACTCCAACACTGTCCGAGTCTAAGTGCCTGAAGGCAAAGTTAACTACTCAGAAAAACCATTCAGGAGCGACCCTTTATTCATTCTGCTCAGGATTGACAACTACAGGGAGACGCCCGCCGGTTGCCGGGCAACTCTGGCTGGGGGTGGGGTCGGAGATTGAGGGGCGGGGCCGCACGGTAGCGGCCCGCGGAGATTGTGGGACTTGCAGGGGCCCAGGCTCCGGTGCAGGTGGGAGCGGTTACCTTGCCCGCTTGGGTGGCGGCCGCCAGGCACGGGTGCGTTCCGTCGTAGCGCCCTACGGCCACCATGCGGGGGTTGATTTTGTGGCGCAGTTTCAGGGTGAACACGGGCAGCAGCATGCTAGCGGCGGCTGTGGGGAGGACGGCCGGTGGCCCAAGGCCGGCGCAGCGGAGCCGGTCTCACCCGCTGCGGTGAAGGGCGCAGCGATCGGAGCAACTCTGCTCCTGTGGCCCAGGTTCGGAGCTACGCAGCGCGGGTCCCGGGTACCCCACCCCCGTGCCGCCAGCTACGTCTGCAGTTGCGCAGGTCCGCCCAGCTTCTTCTGCGGCTGCGCAGGTTCGGCTCGGCCCCGGCGGCTGCGCTATCGAGTCTCTCCCGGGACCCAGCCTGAAATTGGTTTCCTGTCGGTGATGGAGATCCTTGTTTTGCTGCTGTAACTTATCCGCCTTATTTTCCACTCCACTGACGTGTCTACAGTGGCGGTGCCTGAAGCAGCGCACCCCCGGGGCTTCTCCTAGCACTGCAACTAAGCCGCACCTCTGCAGATGACGCCCACCGCCACCCCACTCCAAAGAGCCACTAGTTCGAGAAATTCCCTGCCCCTTATTTTTAGCTGTTACGTTGATGCACACCACAGTAGTTACCTGTACTAAGTGTACCTTCCTCTCCCAAAACACAAATCACGCTTTAGACGCTCACGTATACATAGTCCACCGCCCCTTGTAAGAGTCCCTGTGCAGGTTTAAATGCAAATATGCAAAATTGAAAAGTCATGAAACTTCTCACCGTTTAAATAATTTTGAGGGCCAACGATGTGTCAAACACTGTCCTGTTTGTTTGTTTGTTTGCTTGCTTGCTTTTTCCAGTCGGGCACTGGTCTAGACGATAGGGATGTGGCAGTGACGTACTCGTTCACTGCTCTCCTGGAGCGGACATACTAGCCCGCTGAGACAAGCACTAAAGAAATACATGGAGGAGCTCATTTGGTGGTAAGCACTGTCGAAGAAACAGCAGGCCCAGCGTGGAGTCCTTTGCACCCGAAACAGCAAACCAAGACTTCATTACAGTTTCAGCCCCTGGCAGGAAAGGGACCTTAAACCAAGTAGTCTGGAATTTCCTGACCAACACGAGGGAGGTGAGCTGCCCCGTGAGATCCCTGCCGCTCCTCCCCAAAGGAGTGGTGCCCCAGCCTAGAACAATCCTTTCTTTCAAGCCTATTGGATTGTCTGTGACTAGCACTGATCACAGCTGGGGACGTGCTGGCTCTCCTCTGAGAAGGAGGGGACAATGGCCAGGAGGGACTGGCCCAGAGCTGATCCTCTCCCAACCAAGCAGTCTCAGAGTCTTCTCTACCTCCCATAACCCACCTGGCTCTGCAGAGGAGACACCTGCCACCTTCATCTCAGCGACAGCTGGGGCTCTTGACAACCCAGGACTTGTGAGAGGGGGTGGTTGCTGGTGGGCTGCAGGCGGGCAGCTCTGAGTGGTGGATAAGCCCACAGGCCTAGACAGCACGCAGACCTGGGTTCACATTCTTCGTCTGTCAGTCACTCGCTGACACTTGGACCATCATTTAACCCTGACACTCTCATTTAGTGAGCACCTTCTCTGTGCCAGGCACTTGACACCCGCTAACCCATTCGGTCCTCACAGCCACCCATGGGGGAGACCCTGCGATTGTGCCCAACCTACAAGAGACAAAACTGAGCCACAAGAGGTTATATAACATAAGCCCAGGCCACACAGCTGGTAAGTGGCAGAACCAGGATGGCAAGCAAACCCAGGTGGTCGCCTGAGCTGCTAACCACTGTGCATACTGTGTCCAGCGGTGAACTTCCGATCACCAGTGTCATCTTCTGGAGAAAGAGAAGTAGTTGTTGTGTGAATGAGACAAACTAATATAAACAAGGCACTTACAGCTATGCTGGCCCTTAATGAGAGTGGCCTTGGACGTATTGGGATTGCTTTTGTAATAAATCCAGTGACTTCTTTCCTTCCTTCCTTCCTCCCTTCCTCCCTCCCTCCCTGCCTCCCTCCCTTCCTTCCTTCCTCCCTCTCAGATAGCTGGAGCATTGTTGCAGCCTTCCTCTCAGCCCTGGGTGGGAAAGACCAACCTAGCTAGTCAAGATCTGGTGGGAATCAGGAGAGATCAAGAACTTAGACGCTGACTTATACTCTGCCTGCTGCCTGCCTCTCCCTCTCCTTGTCCTTATTTTGCATATGCAAAGCACCCCCACTAGAGGGTGTGCAGGTGTAAAGAATGGAGGTTAAAGCACCTTAGGATGACGACTAAAGGCCTGGAGGGAGAGGGGGAGAGTGGGCCTCCCGAGACAGAAGGCCTCTGGGGAGGGGACTGGGGCAGAGTGGCCAGCTGGTGCAGGTCTTTAGCAAGAAGTTACCATTGGGAGAAACTGAGTAAGGGTTCATGAGCTCTCTCTGTATTATTTCTTATGAATCTAGACTGTGAATCTAGACTTATCTCAGAATAAGTTGAATTTTTTAAAAATTCAAAGGAAAGAGCAGAGGAGGATCGGCACGAAAGGCACCGTGAAGAACACGAAAAGGACGCAGGACCGTGCAACCACCACGCCGGGGAAAGGGAGAATTAATGTGACCACTCTGGGGACCAGCGTAGCTGACACCTCGCTTTGTCAGTCTCTAAAAATGGCACAGCAAAATTCACATATCAGGGTGCTTTCTCAACACAAGCTCTCAGAAATCACAGCCACAGGGTCACAGCAAAGACAATCACATCAGAGACCGAAATGAAGGACGCACCAGGGTAGCACCCTGCCCTGTGCTGGTTTGGAAAAGGACTAGAGCCGCGATTTTCAACCAGGGTGCTGCACAAATTTTTAAAACGTGCAACACCTGACTATTTAACCACTGGATCCAGAGCGACGTCACCAGTGGTAAGTCGTGTTGTCATGCGGGGCACCTCACCTTGGGGTGATCTTCCCTAAAACCCATCAATCCTGGCTAATCATCAGAAAACATCAAATAAGCCCCAAATAAGGAATATTTTACAAAATGCCTGGTGATTACTTCTCAAAACTGCCAGATCATGCAAAACAAGGAACAACTGAGAAACTGCCCCAGAGCAGAAGAGACTGAGGAGGCTTGATCAGTGAATGCAACCCTGGATCGGCTCCAGGGAAAGAAAAAGGGCATTTGTGAGAGAATGGGTAACGTCTGATCAGAGTCCGTAGTTTGGTTCGTAATATGGTACCAGCGTTCATTTCTCTGTCCCGAGGTTATGGAAGATGGTAACGTTAGAGGAAGCCGGATGAAGACTACAGGAACTCTCGCCTATGGGGGTTGGAGTGGTGACTGGAGGAAAGAATGACTATAAAGGGGCAGGAGGGAACTTTTGGGGGTGCTAGGAATGGCACATATTTAGTTTGAGGTGGTGTTTACTTCTCCCCGCTGAGAAGTTCAAAATAGGTCAGGTGGCTTTGCTCCAATGAGCATTGGGAAGTAGTATCCCTTTCTTTTCCTTGCTTTGTGCTCCAACAGCCACGAGACTGTCCCTGAGATTCTGGACAGGGTTCCGAGCACAGTCCATGATTCCGGGTAACCGGAGACTCCAAAGGTTACATCTAAAGATTCTCTAGGAGAATAAAGAAAAGATTTGGTCCAGCAGGATTCAAATATCACAATATCTCGCAAACCATTCACTCAAAGGAACACGTCAGGATTCGTTTTTGTTGACGTCCTTCTTTCTCACCTTCTCTGGCTTTAGGCATATGCTTCTGATTTTGAAATATCTATGTAACTGACATAAGTGGTGATTCTTTAAATTTACAAATACACTCTCCTTAATCTTTTTGTTGTCATGATTGTTGGAGAAAAAACTCCTCCTGCTTTGATCTCCACCTGCCAAGCCCAAAGTGGCATTGATGGGAAGGTGTGACCAGAGGTGTGCTGACAAGGACAAGCTGGCTGTCCCAAGGTGAGGAAGACCCAAGAGTCTTCGAATGCTTTGAAATTAGAGGAGGGCACAGCGGGATGCGGTCAGCCCACACCCAAGGAGCAGAGGAACAGACTCGTGGGCCAGCCTGCTCCCAGGGTTCAGATCAAAGGTGATGGATGGAGTGTGTTCCAGTTTCCAAGGAGCGTGCTCTTTACAGCCCCCTGGAGCCATAGCTGGGTGTGGGCAGCATCAGACGCTGGCTGAGGCTTGACTCAGCGTCGGGAGCTACCTCTTTGGGCAGGAAGCCAATCTCTGGGGCACGTATTCTGGAAGGCTTGAGATTTTCTACCTTCGTGTGACCTCCTGTAGCTGAATGCAGGCTTGGCAGACCTGAGCTTCACGTCTGCAAGGGGCAGAGCAGGCTCAGGGGGACTCCACGTTCCGCTTCCACAGTCAGGGCATTTCCAAGCAGGAAGGGGCCAGAGAGACCCCCAGCCTGGGCCGCTTTTTGTTTTATCCTTGTTGTCATGTTTTTTTTCACTCACTCACGCTAACCTCTTTAACACAATACGTGTTTTTAAAATATTTAATTTGTTTATTATTTGAATAGGTAATACTTTGACATCAACCAAATTAAAAGGCATGAAAGTAGCCCTGGCCAGTGTGGCTCAGTTGGATCTTCATCCCGAAAGCAGAAAGGTTATGGGTTTGATTCCCAGTCAGAGCAAAAGCCTGGGTTGCAGGTTCGATCCCCATCGATCAATGGATGCTTCTCTCTCCCACTGATGTTTCTCTCTGTGCCTTCCTCTCCCTCTTCCCCTGCCTCTAAAATCAATGCAAACATGTCCTCAGGTAAGGATAAATAAATAAATAAGAAAAAGTATGAAAGCACACACACAGAGATGTGGAGAAATTGGAACCGGTGCGCACGGCCGGTGGAAGTGTAAACTGATACAGGCACTATGGAAAACAACGCGAGAGTTCCTCGGAAATGAAGCACAGAACTACCACAGGATCGAGCAAGTCCACTCCCGGGTGTAGACCCCGGGGGACATGAGAGCGCTGTCCGGAAGAGAGCGCCGTACCCCGTGTTCACCGCAGATACTTGTACGCCAACATTCCCAACAGAGTGACGCACGATGGCTAAAAGGTGGCAACAACCCAGGGTCTATCAGTGGGTGAATATTATACACATATATTCCTATACTCAGAAGGAAGTCGCCCTCCCACCGTGTCCTTGTCACCAAGCTCCTCTTCCCCAGAGAAGCCCCTGAGCCCAGTTCCCTGGGTCTCTTCTGAAGATGGACTGTGATTCCACAGCTCAAGTCTTCTCTTCCTGTGCGATCCCTTCTCCCCAGCTTTTGTTTACTCCATAAATAGTAGCATGCCAGACGCACAGTTTTGTATTTTGCTCTTTGCACTTAACAGTATGCTTTGGAACAGTATGCTTTGGAGAGTGGCCTCGGTGTCTTCTTTTAAGGCCACAGAGTGGTATTCTGGCACAAAGCCTTTGACACAGAGAGTATTCAACTAACATTCCAGTGGACGGTATCTGCATTTTAATGAGGTGTAATGCCTAAACTCCAAAGAATGAATTAAGAGTGGTAGCTTTTGGAAAGCTGCCAAGTGTGTGTATGCAGGAGGAGGGGGTGGGGATCCAGTCTCTTCAGTTCAACTTAACGAACATTTGTGAAGGCCACATCCAGGGAAAAGGCCCTTTGCTGGAAGCTGGTATAATAATAGCCAGCAGCTCTAAAGCTCCTGCCTGGTGGCGGTCACTGTTCTAAGCACATTAACTTATTTATTCCTCACGACAACTTGTGATGTCGGTGCCATTATAATTATTCCCATTTTACAGGTCAGGACTTCCAGGCAAGGTTCACGTACCTAAGATCACCGAGCTAATGAATGACACGAGTGGACTTCACCCACAGAGTGGGGCTCTGGGCCCTCGCTCTTGTTAACTATGCCACCGTGCTGCCGCTCGGGCACACAAACCTTTACCAAATTTCATGCCAAGCCCTGGGCTTGCTCCCGAGAGAGAGGTAAGGATGCCTTAGAGATAAGACCCAACTTCAAGCAGTTAACGTCTGCAACAGGGCACAGTCCACCTGCATGTAAGGCCGTGTTAAAAGAGAGGAACACACTGAATGTTCTGGAGGGTACGGGAGGGATGGTGAGGAATGAAGGAATGTGGAAGGGGTGACGTCTGAGTGTGAAGGGAACCAACATTTAGGGAGTAGCTGCCCAGCACCAGCCACTTCATAGGTCGAGTCTTCCCGACGACCCTGGTACACCCCCGTTTCATAGATGGAAAGAATCAAGGCTCTCAGAGATGCATTTGCACGGTGAAACCAGGGTCCGCGCCCAGGCCAGCCTAGGACTCAGAGCCACAGAGGTGTGCCCGGTGCTGATTCCGCAGCCCTCTCCCCTCAGGAATGTCTGCGATCTCCAGGTGGCTTGGTGTGAAAGGCAGTCAATTAACAAGCCCAAACACTTTGAGGAAGACGTTGCCCATAAAATGCCTGGTTCCCACAGTTGCAGGCAGCGAGGCAGAGAGGGCTGGGGAGGGGGGGGATGTTAGAACAGGGTAGGAAGTGCTGGGCACAGGACCCTTGAGCAAGGACACTGAGATTCCGCAAGGTGCAAACATTTCCTTCTTAAGCCCCAGAGGACGCCACTGGTGGCTGGGGGGGGGGGGGGGGGGGCGCCGAACTGCCCAAACTCCAGTCTTCCAGGAACCGCTCTCCCCCGAATTCTGCCTGAACTGCCTCCTGCCTGTGCAATGATTCCCTCCGTCTTTCACGACATTGACTCACTTGGGAATTCTTCATCCCGAGCACGAACCTTTGTGAATCTCAAGCTCTGTGCACGAGTTGCATTTATTTCTCACGTGCATTAAAGTCCATTAAAACTATAGCACGAGAGCAAAGTTTCTGTGCACATCATCTAAAAGCCCCTCCCTTGGGGGACCCCAGCTTGAGCCCTTCTCTCCCCATGAGCCCAGGATTCACTAACCCCATGTTGAATCCCACACACTCCTCTGCTCCATGACCTTAGGTAACTCCCTTTTCTTTCTTTGGGCCGCAGTTTCCCCAGCTCTTATGTAACAAGGTGGTAAAATACACAGACCTGCGCCAGTCGGTCTGGGTTAGAATCCAGGCCCTGACCTTTTCTGGCAAGGAAGTCACTTCGTGCATCTCCACCTCGGTTGCACCATCTGGGAAATGGGGGACTACTCCGCAGGGCTCTGGAGGGACTTTGCACCTTCTCCAAGGAGCCGACCCTGACCATCCTATTGTGTACGCCACGTGTCCCCGACCCCCCAGTAACTTCTGAACCCTCTTCCTCGTCCTTTTTTTCCGTAGCATTTATTACTTTCTAACAAACTATTTGATCAATGGATCGCTTATGTTTACTCTTCTTTTTCCTCTTGCTCCTTCATGAAAATGTAAATTCCGTGAGAGCAAGGATATTTGTTTATTGATGATTCCAACCACCTATCTGGTTCTCAATAAGTATTTCTGGAATAAATGGAATGAATGGATGAATCCTGAGTCTCATAGCTCCCACACGGTGTTAGAATCCCACAGCTCCAGAAGGCAATCCCCTGACCAAAGAAATCATTGCCTTCAGCTTAATATTTCAAAAGAATAGGGACATTAGGGAACATTTGCTGATTCCAAGGTAAGCCAGTCTTCCGCTTTTTAGAAGTAGTGACAATACACCAAAGGAAATTAAATGATCGTCAAACCAGTGCCTTTCAGCAAGTCTGGGGGTCAGGGTGGGGCTTCTGCCCAGTGAGACTTTGAAAGAGGCGTGTTTTAGGCCCAGGGAGGGCCCCAAGGTCCCCTGCTGGCTCTGGTTCACCTTCCCTGCTGGGTGGGGAGGGAAAGCTACTTTCCTGAGAACCTGCTAGGTGCAGGAGCTTCCTGTTAGAGTAGCTCCTTTATCCCTCGGAACAAACACGCATGGTGGGTGGCATTGTGCCTATTTCTCAGATGGGAAAGGAGCAAGGAACGAGAAGGTGATCTGCCAAGGATCACGCAGCCAGCTGATAAGCAGCGGAGTCTGGGCTGGTAAGAGGGGTGGAGACAGAGTGGCAAAGCCGATGCGGCACGACGCACTGCACATCTGCATACAGGGGATATGAGAGCTCTTTGTACTGTTCTTGCAACTTTGAAGTTGAAAGTTAATTTTAAAATGATGGAAAGATATGAGCCAAAGTCATATTTCTGCTTATTTATGGATGGTAGGACTGTAATGAAGTTTTTTTCTTTTCTTCATCTATATTTTCTTTTTGTTTTTCTTCCCTTCCTCCTTCCTTCTCTTTCTCCCTCCCTCTCCCTTCCTTCCTTCCTTCCTTCTGAAAAAGAAATACAAGCCTATGGCAAAGATGACTGAAACACTAAAACATACACACACACATATAGTGTATGTTTCCCTCCATGCTGAGCACACCCAAGCTCCCCAGGCCCTCTCAGAGGTGACCACTGGCACATGTTTCTTATGTCTCCTTGTGCTCTGCTCACATACAAACATGCGTGACTAGGCAGCCTCTCCCCTCATCCCCCCGTGCATGGTAGCACCCTGTCCTTTCCTGAACACGCCACTCTGCACTCTGCTTCTCCTCAGTTAGCACCGCATCGTCTCAGCCCTTCCCTATCAGAACACATGGAGCTCCTTCCTGTTTTTAAGGCTTCCTGGAGTCCCATTGCGTTCACGGGTCACGATTCCTTGACGTGAACATTCAGCCCTTTCCAATCCCTTACAAGCAAGATTGCAATGAATCGCACCCACATCTGAGCGCGCTCCGTGCACATAAACGCACAGAGAGGAACACTTCCCAGGGGCAGTGTTGTCTCGGGAAAGCACTCTCGCCTTCTGTGTTCTGGAGGCTGCTGCGGGCATCCTGCAGCCCGAAGTCACCAGCCTTGTCCAAACACACGTTTCCCTGCAACCTCCCCAAACAGCATGCCGCACATTCCGGGATCTCTGCCCATCTGATCGATGTTGAAGAACAAAACAAACAAGCAAAACAGAACCAGAGGCATGGAAACATGGAACCGACTGACAGCGACCAGAGGGGAGGAGGGAGGGGAATAAGGGAGGAAAGAAAGGGAAGGGTCTAGGCAAGGAACAGGTATGAATGACCCATGGACATGGACAACAGTGTGGGGTTGACTATGGGGGGGCCTGGGAGCAGGGGAGAGCAATGAGGGAAAACTGGGGTAACAGTAATAGAACAGCAATAAAATATAAAAAAGAAGAAAAGAAATGATATCTGGTTGTAGTTTTAATTTGCATTTCTGTGGTCATTAGCGTAGAGGAGCATCTTATCGCTTGCTCTGAAAGCGACTTGTGTTATGTTTTTCTCTCTGTCATCCCTCCCTGCACTTGCGTGAATGATCTACATTTTCTATCATAGACCCAGCGCTCCCACTGGGAATCCCACGCCAGTAATCCCAAGCCGAGCCCCCTTTGGCCCCCTGAAGGGGATGAAAGATGAGAATCTATACATCCTAGTGCATCTGGACCACAGCCATGCCCAATGACGTGAGTCTTCTTTCAGGATTTTCAGCTGAAAACCAAGGGCGATAATTTACCCTTGAGCGCTGGGAAGGTGACTCAGCCCAGGCCCAGGGCTGTGGTGGGGTCACCAGCCATGGCAGGCCTGCCCTGGGACTTTGCAGCGCACTGGCTGCCCACCCCCCCAGAAACAGAACTTCTTAGTCCTTGTGAGTTTCTGTTTTTTCCCCCACGGCTTAAAAAACTGTGGTGGGAACAGAACACTTCATTCAAAGGAGGCCCTGAAAGGCCCTTTGTACACATTGGTCCAGGCACCAGTTCAAGGTTCTCTGAAAGAGAAAATCTTGGACAGAAGCTGGCAGGTCAGGCCCTTGTTAATTAGCCACAGGCGTCCTTGCCTCATTAGTATGCAAACACATGCAGGCCCAGCCTCTGCTCCTCTTTAGAGTTCCCTGGACCCAGCTGCGTGCTAGTGCTGAATTTAGAAGAGTGATTTTTTTTTTCCTGCTTCGCCTTAAAAGAGAGCTCCAGAGATAGGGGCTTCTCCTCCCTGGGGACATCACTGCAGCAGGTCATCTTGCAGGGTTTTAGTCATCGTCTGGACGATGCTGGCATTGGGGACAGAGCTCAGGGTTTGCAACCGGAGAGATGGCAGTTCAGATCCTGGCTGGCCGACCTTGGCAGATGACCTCTCTGAACTAGTGTTCCCATCTGGAATAGGGATTAACAACAGTACCTACTCTGCAGGTGAGGTGTGGGTGTCCCGAGATGCAGAAATGGGACCGAAGGGGGTTTGGAGATCACAGAACAGCAGAACCAGGTTTCCCTCTAAGGAGACTGTCAGGAAACCGTCTCTCAAAATTCAAGTTCACAGGTTCGATGTGCAAAGCCAATCACTAAAACACCAGAGCTTAGAGATCGACAAAGGTTTATTCAATTTGGCCAAAGCAAGAGGAAGGGCAACATCTCTCAAACCTGCCCTCCCCCAGGAGCAAAGGTAGGGAGTTTTCATGCAGCTGGGGAGTAGGGGAGGGGAGTTTCAGGGAACCCGGAGAGAACTCCGTGTTCTTTCGGTCTCAGAAAACACCCGGTGCTGGGCCAGCAGGTGGTCCCAACTTTCTTAAAGGTATTCATTCCTTTTGCAAAACAAACTCACAAATTTTCCTCGTGACCCTGGAGTTATTTCTTCCTGCTGGACAAAGAAACAGTGCATCAGCATATTTTCCCCCCAGGAAAAGTGTTGGTAACTTTGTTCAGCTTCTCAGAAGGGTTTTTGATTCAAAAAGATTACAAATCACTAAGAGGAACTGATGAGGTCACTGTTTCCCAAACCTGGGAGTCCTCTGAGGAGCTATAAAAAATATGGGACCCTTCCCAGATCCTATTCCAAGCCCACTGAGTCAGAATTCCAAGAAATTTGTTTTTGAAAATTTCTCACTGAGTCATTCTGATGCCCTCAACGAAGGATCAGTCTGGCATTTCTAGAAAATAGTGAGCAAAGGCCTTGATGAATTTTAAGAGACTCCGTGCTCCTGATCCAGGAGCTTTAGGATTTTAAATCAGGAGGTCGCCGATCAGGATGCTGCGGGCTTCTCTGGCCTATGGATGTGTTAGTTGTGCATGGGGAGAGTATTTAAAAAATAATAAACAAGCAAACAACTCTTATCAGTGTTCAAAATTAGAATATTTCACAAACACACACAATCCAGGCTTTAAATTTCTCTTCTAAAATCAGAAGAGCTGACAAAATTTGACCCTTGTTTCCAAATCTCACCATTCAGTTGGGGTTTAGTCAGTTTGCCACAGTCCCCACTGCCCCCTATTATACACCATCCGCTTACTTCACTCTTACTCATTCACTACCTTGCCCCTTAGGTCACTTACATTGGAGACTCCTATTTGAAGTTTCATGGGAAATTCACCAGCTTGGTGGATTGTTGACCTTAAGGTGAGTCCCAGACTGAGACAGGGGCCATCTGCTCCTGGCTGAGATGGGAACTATGGAGCCTGAGGTCCATACTTTCCCCAAACACCTGTCCACACTTACCCTGCTGGCATCTGGGAGTTGTCCTGTGACTCTGACACTAGAGCCAAGGACTTCAAAGCCAAACAAGTTCCAAACTGGGCTGGCACCAATCCTCCTTGGCCTCGACCTGTTTTCTTCTACCAGGCAGAACCTTCCCGCCTCTGCTTGCTTCCTATTAAAATTAACAAGCGTGGCAGGCGGGCATCAAAGGCAGGGCTGTGCCTTTAATGTTATTCCAGGCAGGCCCAGGCTTGGATCACAAGCCCTCCCCTGCCCTCCTCCCTTCCATCTGAGCTGGGTGGCATGGGCATGGTTCAGCTGGGAGGGCCGGAATCGGAGTTTTGGCCATTCTCGTCTGTTTGATTTTTGCACCAGGGAAAATTGCAGGGCCAGGAGAACATCTTCACGGCACTTTTCTTCAAAGTGCCCTGCAAGAACTGGCCAATTCTTTTTTCTTTTTTCAAAGATTTTATTTATATATTGTTAGAGAGAGGGGACGAGAGGGAGAAAGAAAAGGAGAGAAACATTGACGTGAGCAAGAAACATCAGTTGATTGCCTCTCGTATGTGCCCCAATCAGGGAGCAAACCTGCACCCCAGGCCTGAGCCCTGACCGGGAATCGAACCGGTGACCTTTTGCTTTGTGGGACAACGCCCGATGAACTGAGCAATACCGGTCAGGGAGGGCATGGCCAATTATCCTTAACAGGTACCCTAAGAAGGGTATGTTATAAACCCCGTTTTACTGGCAGGGAACCTGAGGTCAATGGCTGGCCCAAGGCTTTAGAGAGAGACAGACTCAAAGCCACGGCTGAAAACATCTATGTCCACCTGAGTCTCCCTCAGCCCTGCAGCTGGCCCGGGAATTCTAGTGCACTGAGGCTTTCCTGCCCGCCTGGGTTGTCGTGGCCACCCATTCTGGTTCTCACGCTGGGCTTCCCAGACCCGAGCTGCACAGAGACATTAGGTCAGGAGCCCCACCCTCACGGAGGGGGGCAGAGGGCCCTGTCATCCACCCCTTCCCAGCACAGGAAATGACAGCAGTGGGTAATCACTCCCCTCCTATAAAACCCTCAAGCTGTTGTCTTCATTTTTCCCCCCTAGCATGGAGTCGGGGTGGGGACCCAATTATTTGCAGAGAACTATGTATTTGTACCGGAGAAATCAACAAACTGAAACACTACTGCCCTACGACTCGGAGTTCTGAGTGGGATCCCCGACAGGTGGGAGAGGGAGTCTTGGCCCCCCTGCCTGAAGGACCTGTTTGAACAGAAGTCCTCAGACCCCCAGATGTCCAGCCCGCAGCAGGAAACGTTAGCGGTCTGACGAGCCCACTGTCGGGACAGCACGTGGGCGGGGAGGGGCAGCTGCAGGGCCTTCGAGCTGCTGAATTCGCTCTCACATCTTTGGAGGGAGGACAAGACCGAAAAAGGACCTGCAGACAATTAACAATGAAGTTTCTCCAAAACGAAGCTTTGATCTTGAAGCTTTAGATCAAAACACTGGCTGAGGGGGTGGTCCCTCTAGAAATCTTAGAGATAGGAACCTCCTCAACAGCCCCCAAAACACTGTCTTTACCAGCGCCTGGAGCAGAGCTGGGAGGGGCCTGAGCGGTCATTCGCTGTGGGTGCCTCCTTGATGTTTCGAGGAAACTGAGTCCCTGGGCAGAGAAGTGGGCTTGTGAGTGAGTGATGCCAGCAAGGGAAGGGAGAGGACTCAACTGTCCCGAGTCCCAGCCTGGTCTTCTTGTACTAAGGGAGAGAAAAGGAGACGCAAGAGAAAAAGCAAGATATGGGAAGATAAAGGGGGAATGAGAGGAAAGGAGGAGGAGAGAGGAAAGGGAAGAAATGCAGGAGAAGGGGCAGAGAGTGATGGAAGAGACAGAGAGAGCCACGTACACGAGGCCCCTAGTTTGTTTCATCATCCCGGCCCACGGTTCTGCAATGCTCGCCAGTGGTTTCTTTGCTGGGAGTCTCAGCACCCCAATTACACTGCCAAACCTTCTTCTTAGTACCCCGGGTGACGAGTGAGGCACCGTGTAGGGCCCTCAGCAGCTGCTGAATCCACGTAGGTGGCTCTGCGAATGGGTACTCTGAAGTCACCTAGGAGGCTGCAAACGCCCTGGGAGGTTTTCCTCCAGGATTCCCTCACCTCAGCCAGCCGACCAGCACTGGCGGGGGACAGGCGAGGCACTCCCCTCGGGGCTCAGGCTCCCAATCTGTGACTGGGGTTGGGGTTCCCCATTATCACCCTTATAGCTCTGGGGTTCTAGAGTTATGTTAATTCCAGAAGCTCTGATTTCCTCCTTCTCAAGTCTTCCTGGGAGGTATGGCAGAGCCAAGCCTGAACTCCTGGCTATGAATCCACTACGGCCAAAAGGAAGGGTTTCTAAGTAAAAGGCATAAAGTTTAGGAACCTAAGACAAACTTTGCCCACTTGGAGGACCTAAAGGCTGAAGGCGCAGCTCAGAGCTGTCCCTTCTGCTCTCTCCTGCTGGGGGTAGGGTGGGACCTAGCACCCCATCTGCAGCACCTCCATGCACCTCGGGGCTCTGAGCACGCAGTGTGAAAACCCCTGGTCTAGCTCAACAGCCCATGAGGAAGCCAGAGTTACCTGGACTGGGGGGGATGAAGGGCAGATACTAGGGTGAGTTGAGGCACCTAGGGCAGAAAATGTAGATGGGTGCTCACTCCCAGTGTCATTCAAGGCCGCCCGGCACCTGTGTGCCTCACAGAAACCCACTTGCTTTCTCCTCTTCCAATCGCTATGGACATGCTGTCGCCGCTGCTGGAAATCAAGCTCCTGAGGACCAGGCCCTGTCTCTGGCTCATGTATCCCATTCAGAGGACTAACCTGAAGCTTAGCACATAGGCAGCCCTGAAGGTTTGCTGAATGATGGATGAAAGGAAAGGGGTTGGGGGCGGGGGGAGAAGGAGGAGGAGAAGAAGGAGGAAGTGAGGAAGGAGGGTAGGAAGGAGAGGAAGAAGAACAAAAGAAGGAAAAAAGACCAACGATTCATCTTGAACCTCCTTCCCCCTCTCCAAAGCCCTAATCTGCGCTGCCAGCCAACCTGGCCTGGCCACTTTGCTGCTGGGGGTAATTGAGGGCTCTGGCCTCACTCATTCTTCCCCCGGGCCGTGTGCAAAGTGGAGGGTTTCACTTGCCCAGTGGGTACCGAATTATAGCTACGGAGCTGGAGTCCTATGTAATTAACCAGCAGCCGCAGCCCTGGAGAGTCTGTGAAGCCTGCCGACTCCGACTCCGCGGGGGATGGGGCCAAGCAGAGTGGCTCCCTAATTAGCCCTGGTCTGATTTTCACAGTCTAGTTGCTGGGACCCGCCTCCTGGGAGGCTGTTTACTCACGGGCTGTGGGGTTCTTTACCAGGGCTCCATGAGTAGAATTGAGGGTCAGAAAGCAGATTTGTGTGTGAGAGAAAAACTTTGCAGCGTATCAAAATCCACAGAACCTCTTCTTGATGATAAGATCTTTCAAAGTCTTTCAGCAGGGCTGTCAGAACTGAGATCACAAAGAGGGAAGCACCTCGTGCGTGAGCCCAGCAGGGGAGGGGTAAATAGTGCATCTGGGAAAGGGGGGGCTGCCTCTACCCTTCTCAATCAGCTTCTCACCCCAAAGCCCGACATGCTAGGATTTGGGGTGGTCTGTGCCAGTGTTCACCCCTCCGCACTATGCTTTTTCTTGCTAGAGTGTGAAAGGCTGATGAGACACCCACAGCAGTATGAGGATGACTGGACCACGGCTTGCGCTCTGGAGGTTGATGGAGGCAAGGACATACAAATTATGCCACAGTGAGATACCATTACACTCCTTCACATTTGTCAGATGGGCAAACATCTCAAAGTCGGAGTGCAGGAAGTACTAGAGGAGGAGGTAGGGGAATGGGGATCTCAGAAATTGCTGGAGGGAATATAAATTAGTGTAGAATCTTTGGAGAGCAATTGTTCCACTACCCCCCCACACACACCCGCCACCGTCCTTCTAAGGATGAGTGAGCCTGGTACCCTCATGTCCACGACATGGATGGAAATGTTCCTTGCAGCAGTTTTAAAGACAATGCGGTGTAAGGGCCCAGGGCAGGAGCAGACTCAGGAAGCCGCTGAGGAGGTGAGTGCTGAATCTTCACAGGAGAGGATGGTGGCTCGGACCAGGTGGGCGGTGGAAGCAGACAAGACTGTAGGTGGGAGGACCAGGTTGGAGGTGAGGCAGGGAACAGGAGCTCCGCTGGGGGTATGTCAGGTCGGGAAGCTGTCTGGCATCCCTGTGGAATGCGGAGCAGCAGCCAGAAACGAGGGTACGGAGTTCAAAACAGAGGCCCGACCCAGAGAGGTGAACCAGGAGCCCCAAAGCACAGATGAAACTTAAAGCCATGAGCTCATTCATTTTTTATTTCTTATAAATAAAAGAATCGAGGCAAATAGGACGGCGTTGACATCTGTGAAAGCTGGGTGGTGGATACTGTGGCGATTGTAATACTATTCTTTCTACTTGTTAGTATGTTTGAACTTTTGAATAATCGAGTTAATTAATAAACAGCCTATAAGGCCCCAAGACTCCAGACTGTGGAACAGTTTTGCTGTGAGTGCCTCAGACCTAAAGTGGGGGTGCTGGCAGTGGGTGGAGGAGCCAGGTTCAAATCCCCCTGCCACCCCTATGCTCAGTGGTCAGGTATTGATTGTCTCTTCCTGGGCCTCTGCTTCGCCACGGGAACAACAAGGAGCTGGCCCATGACTTCTCAGCATTCTTCCAATGATGCCCATCCAGGATTCAAGCTGCTGCCCCCAAGAGCCCCTGCCTGCTCTGATTTCGTCTATCCACCTCTCATGCCTGGCCCTACAGATGAGGCCAGAAATACCCGACAAGAGGGCTCTATAGGTGGAAGGTCAACTTTGCCTCCAAGCACATGGAGACTGCAGCAAGGGGAGTCAGAAAGGACAGGGCCCCATGCTCCCCAGAACCTGGGACCCAAAAAGAATTAGGTTGAGCTTAAAAGCAGGGAACCCAGAGATTAAAATTCTTCCCAGTATTTACTGCGGATGCATGCATTCTGCTCGGGATCCCAGGACTGGTCTGTGAGCCTGAAACATACCAACGGCTGGCGGCTGAACCAATCTGCCAAACTGTAATATGCACAGGTAATAATAATAATAGTAATAGTAATAACAATAATAACACTTATGTGCCAGATTCTGAGCTAAGTGCTCAATATGCTTTCTCTCATTTAACCCCCACAACGACAGTGCTGCAGGGTTGTCATTTTCACTATTCTGGCTTTGCAGATGAGTAAACGGAGGCTCAGAGGGGTCAACACCTTGCCCCAAGTCATGTGGCAAAGAAGGAGCAGAGCCTGGATTAGAACCCAGGCCGCATGACTCCAGATCTCAAGCCCTTGAGTGCCTACGGTGAGCAACAAGCTTCTGTACATCCCTTCAACAAGAGGCACAGAAGACAGCCTGAACATAACGCTGTTCATTGAGCCACTTATTCACCACCAGCCCCTGAGCGTTTCTCGAGTACCCAACATGGGGCGGCACTCCGTGCATCTGGCCATGGGGAGGCTGAGATGAGTGAGCACAGCCTCTGTTCTCAGGAACCTTGTGGTCTAGAGACAGAGGTCAGTTTACAAGCCAGCGCAATAAAGCCAACAGCCCCAGGCTGCTCCCGGGGAGCCACACATGTCCAGAAGGTTCCAAGGGAAAGGGTGGTGATCCCAAGAGCAAAGCAAGGGCCCGTCTCGGCCATCATCACCTCCATCCCGAGGCCATGAGTCCCAGAAACTCCTTCCTGGCAGAAACTGCTGGGCATGGGCATTGCACGTGCTTAGCTTTTACGGGAAGGGGAGAAGATGGAAAGCCTGTCACTTCATGTTTTGTAAGCAGTGGAGCGTTCGCTGCTTCCTTGGAACAACCTGTTTCATTGCGCCACAAAAACCACCTGACTTACGCCTAAAGGAGAGGCCGCAGCTGGAGAAGGAGCTATTTAGGGCTCAGTGGCTCAAAGAAGCCACAATGTTGGTGACATGACAACAGAAGAGCTGTTGCAGGCAGATTGCTTCTTTGTGGAAGGGCCCTTAACTCGGGACCCCGGAGTGGGGGGGCACCAACAGCATTTAGGATATTCACTAAATCCTTGAACTTGTGGGAAAGTGTTGCGTATTTGTGCACTTGTTTTCTGGGTCAAGGGTTCAGAGTCTCCATCAGATTTTAAAGGGCTCCTGGAATCCCCCGAGAAGGCTAAGGGTCACGTCTCTGAAGAAATAGTTATTCTCTCAGTGTGGATGTGAGCTGCGCCTGCCTGCCATTGCACATTCTTGGGGTGGTGTGTGTTCTCTTGTTTTCCATGCAGAGATGAGGAGCTGGGATGGAGAAGATGCGCCAAAGTGGAAAGGGGCCTGCGGATGCGGGAGAGGGCTGTAAAAAAGCAACGGGTCAGCCCGGAGCACAGTTCAGCATGTACCTGATTGCTTCATGCACCGCTGTTTCAACCTGCACAGCCCCGAAACTGGGCAGTATCTTCACGCTAGGGAATTGGGTTTTGCTATTATTCCATCGGGGCATTAAGCAACATCAGAACATCAGTCGTCCAAGGTAGAAACAATTCCTGGACAGGGATTGAGGAAGGCAACTCACAGGCAGTGAATTCACAGGTAGGTAGTTCACAGGTAGTGAAGAGGGAGGAGAGGTGGCTTCGACAAGGGTAAAGGAAAATCCCTCTCTCTTCCTAGGCTCACTTGGTCCGGCCAGACCTTCCAAGGCATTATTATTATTGCTGACACGGCACACCCATGCTGCGGGGGGGGGGGAAGCCGACCTGCCAAGAGACGGGCTGGGACCGGGCTGGGAGTGCAGGCTCAGGAAGATGGTTCCAGCCTCTGGACTCTGAGAGCAGCCCTGCCCAGCCGTGCGTTTCCTGAGCTGAGACGTCCTCCTGGCCTTGTGAACCCTGAGCTCTATTTTTATTCACTCTCGGCTCCCAAGTGCCCAGCACAGTGCTGGCCCTGGAAGTTGTTGAATGAATGAATGAATATGCCTGGGCCCTCTACTAGGCTGTGAACTCCCTTCTGGTGGGGACTACTTTGGGATCATGACGATATTGCCCCCATCTAGCCCTCCCCAGTGCCCTGCGATCCCTTTCTCACACTAGACGTTCTCAGCGCATACCCATGGTGCCATGGGTCAGCCTGAGGCCCTGGTGGTCCTTAGGAGTGATGGAGACCCCCATAACCTATGAATGGGGAGGGATTATCTCCACAGGTTATGGCAGGCCTCTCTCTCTCTCTCTCTCTCTTTTTCTTTTTTGCCTTTCTGAATGGTGACAGCATTTTTCAACAGAGGTCCTCACTACCCACATGCAGGAGAGTCACTCATTGGCCACTCACCATTCATTCACTCATCCATGTGTTCACTTATACGCTCACTCTCTCATTCATGTCTCCAGTCATTTGCCTATCCATCTGATTGATTCATTGAGTGATTGCTTCATTCATTCATTCATTCATTCAACATCCTCTAGACATTGGGCAGAGCATTGTGTGGACACAGCAATGCTTCAGACACTGGTCTTGCTCCTGACAGCTGCCAGGCTGGGGTGAGGGACACAAGAGCCACGAGCACGCACCATCGCACAGAGCAGAACACAAGGCAGTAAGTGCCGTGACAAACGTACAAACACAGCTCTGAGAGGCCACACAGGGAGGGATATCTCCCAGCCAAGAGAGGGAGAGATCAGAGGCAGCTTCCTGGAGGAAGTAGCATCAGCGGCAGCTCCAGAATTTCTGCGTGGAGAGAGGGTGAGGATGGTAGTCAGTGGAGGAAGCCTGAGGCTCATCTGGCACGCGCTTTGCGTGAGACTGAAAAGTAGTCAGCTGCCTATGTCAAAGAATGGGGTTATGGTAGAGACTGGGGGGTGGTTGAATCTTCCCCAAATTTCCTCTTGCTTTCACTACCTGAGAGATGGAGTTCAAGCACATGCCTTGGTCAATGGGGAGGATTTATTTGCACTGAAGGTGATAGGGAAAATATGAACACCTGCCAGGAGCACAGGCCTGAGAAAGTTCAAGGCAATTACAGAGATCAGGGAGCACTCAGGTTTTGGTGGAAAAGGTAGAAGGAAGTAGTGGGCGATGAGCTTGGAAAGGTAAGTTGAACTTGAAAGGCAAAGTTAAAATGTAGGGCTTCATTTTACTGTTCATATTTTTGATCTTCCTTTTCTTAGATAAGTCCCTTTAACATTTCATATAATAAGGGCTTGGTGATGATGAACTCCTTTAACTTGACCTTACCTGGGAAGCACTTTATGTGCCCTTCCATTCTAAATGATAGCTTTATGGGATAGACTATTCTTGGAGTAGGTCCTTGCCTTTCATGACTTCAAATACTTCTTTCCAGCCCCTTCTTGCCTGCAAGGTTTCTTTTGAGAAATAAGCTCATAGTCTTATGGGAACTCGTTTGTAGGTAACTCTTTCCTTTCCTCTTGCTGCTTTCAAGATTCTCTGTCTTTAATCTTGTGATAACAAATTCACAACTATCAACAAGTGAACCTAAAAAAATAAAAGAAAGAAAAACTAGGAAAACAAAAACTAAGCAAACAACTAGAACAGGAACAGAATCAGAGAAATGGAGATCACATGGAGGGTTTTCAGTGGGGCAGGGGAAGGAAGGAATAGGGGGGGAAAGGTACAAGGAAGAAGAAGCATAATTGGTAGGCATTAAATAGATGGGGAGAGGTCAAAAATGGTATAGGAAACAGAGAACTCAAAGAACTTATACGTACAACCCATGGACGTGAACTAAGGGCGGGGGAATGCTGGAGGGTTGGGGGGTGCAGGGTGGAGGGGGGATAAAGAGGGAAAAATTGGGAAAACTGTAATAGCATAATCAATAAAATATACTTAAAAAAAGACGTAGGGCTTCATTCAACAGATGTGGGGAGCCACTGAAGGGTTGGGGCAAGAGAGTAACACGGCCTGTGCTACTTTTAGTGATGCATCTCTGGGCCGGTGTAGAGAATGAAGAGGGGGAGCAAGACCACAGGAGGCTATTCCAGGCCCCTCCTTATGTTTAGGGAGGCAGAACAAGAGTACAACTGGGGTCCATATACCACTTGGCTAAAAGATTTAAAAGTTGTAGGTCAAATTAACAAATAAATGGAATATGTTCTATTCTCTTACCTTGACGAAGTGAAGTTCAGGGTAACCCAGATGGCCAAGTTCAAATGTCTGATTCTCAGGTGCCCACAATGAACACAGAGGTGCCAGATCTGCCCAGTGGCCCCAATCCCCAACCTGTGGCCCATGTCCCTTCTCTTCCCATACCTAGGTTCTTCCATCACTGCCAGAGGCCTCACACACTCCGGTGGGCACCCAGCCCACACATCCAGACTCTGATTGCCCCCCTGCAAAGAGCCACCCCCAGCCACCCCTCAGGCTGAGAGGGACGCACATGGGCTGTGCATGTGCCCTTGAGGACCTAGGCAGGAAGACTGAACCAACCCTTGGAAGCAACTGGGCTTGGCATGAATACTGGCTCCTCCATGTGTGGCCTGGAAGGAGAGGTTGCACATGACCCTGACTTTGGGCCTTCTCAGCCATGGGGACTGGGAGCCATGTCCAGGAGAGGGCCTGGGGGGGCCTTCCACAGCCCCAGAACCTAGGATCAGCCCCTCCTACCCAACCAGGGAAGACAGAGTGAGACCCTGAGCCAGGGCAGGAGCAGCCTCTGTGAAGGAGCGAACAGAAGTGGCAGGTAATAGAATGCATAGGACAGGGAGGCTCGATGGAATCAGCTGCCAACTGGAGCCTTGCAGGTGCCATAGAGCTTGGTCCTGGATCCCTGACACCTTGGCAGGTGGGCAGGTCAGTGGGGACAGTCACCTGCATACCTCGTGATAAAAAGCCACTTCGATGACTACACTATTCTTGCTCTCCTCTGTCCTTCATCAGCTTGCTCTCCCCAACCCCCAGCCCGTGGTATCTGGCAGGGCCGTGTGCAAGGCGTCTGGCCCCAGGGAGAGGTGGGGTGAACCTGCACCTGCAGCTACATGGCTATAAATAGGCAGCCTCCAGTGGCTGCTCACTCAACCTGCCTTCTCCAGCAGAGACATCGCTGGAGCCTCCCAGAGACCTGGACCATGGACCCCAGGGAATGCTCCTGCATGTCTGGTGAGTGAGGACGCCCACACTTGGGCTTTGGGACCTTGCCCCAGCTTCCTCCAGGGAGCCTGCCGGTGTCTGATTCACGCTTCTCTTCCCGCAGTGAGGAGCTGCCAGTGGTGCTGGTTTCAGACTGGAGACCCCTGGGGCAGCTCCCACTCTCCACTGGCTACGGGCCTGATTTGCTGGAAGTGATAATAGCCTGGCTCCGGGATGACTGTGGCAGGGGGAGGCCTTCTTAAGCAGCAGGGCCCTAAGGGCAGCCACCAAGACAGGGGTTCAAGAGCTGGAGCCCAGAGCCTGGCTGCCTGGTTTCAGTCCATCAGGGCCATCACTTCTAACACTTACCATGTCCAGCCTCCGCTTCCTCACCTGAAAACTAGGTCACTCATCCCCCACCCCGTGCCCACCTCCCAGGGAAGCTGTGAAAGTGCAGGAATCGTAAAGCACCTGCAGATGTCCAGGGGTCGTTAGAAGTGCGTGTGGACTCCCGAGCCTGTGACACCACCTAACACTGCAGAAGCACGTTAGCCGGGAGGAGAGGGGCCGGGGTTCAGAGCCATCCCGAGTTTTATGGGCTAGAGACATGGTATGAAGCAGTCTCACCAGCCTCTGTGGTCCTTAACAGGACATGTCTGTACCAAAAAGCTTGCCAAAGAGACAGGAGCTTCCAGCATCTTGCAATTCAAAACAATAGGTGGGATGATTTGTTAAAGTGTCATGGTTGTTATGACATGGAAACGGTAGCACCCATGGCTCTCACGTTGGGCTTGTTGATGTCCTTTGCTCTCCCTCCGAACCATTCAGGGCTCCCCGCTAGCCTGGGACCGTGACAAGGCGAGGAGGGCGCAAAAGGCTCCAACGGTCCCTGGGAGTCCTGGAGCCTGGGGGAGTCAGCCCCCCCCTTCCCCCCCCACCGCCCCCCCTCCCGCCCCTGTGGTTCTCAGCCCTGATTGCACAGCAGAATCATGTGTTGTTTTTAAAAATATACTGACTCCTTTTCCCCACCAAGACCTTTGACGCAGAACATTTCAAACGCTGGTCCCAGAAATCCACGTTTTCACGAGGATTCTGGAGGTCGCTGAGGCAGCCACCCCAGCTTCCGTGTGTGGACTGTGACTGGGAACCACCGGATGGCCCTCACCCCTTGGGGGGATGCTGAGCAGTGTCTTCGCCCCCCTGTCCAGCACCGCCCAGGGAGAGCCCGGAAGCCTGCCACTGTGGCGGTCTGCAGCACGCCCGGTGGTCCCCGCTCCGCCTGGGTCCTCACGTGTATGACGGCTCTGTCCTCTCTTCTAGGAGGAGTCTGCCTCTGTGGAGACAACTGCAAATGCACAAACTGCAACTGCAAAACATGTCGAAAAAGTGAGCATGGCGGCCCGGGCACCGCGGCCCGGAGCTGGGAAACTGCTCCCTCCGTCCTCAGCCCTCCAGCCCCGGGGGGTGGGAGGGCCTCTGGGTGCCTTTTACCCACTTTGGAGCGACCTGAAATGAGCGCTGAGTTCCCCAGGCTGCTGCCCACCTGGCAATGAGGGCATCCGCTGTGCCTCAGGTGTTCGCAGTAGGAAGAGGACTGAGGGGCGGGTCCAGCCTGCCCAGAGGCGAAGGGGAGAGAGCACTGGCCTAGAGTCAGCAGCTCTGGGTTTTGGTCTCGGATCAGCTACTGTCCAATAACCTTGGCCAAGCCCCTCCCCATCTCTGGGCATCTGATGGGCTCTGAATGGCCTCTGCATGGCCTCTGGGATCCCTCCCAGCTCCAGCCTCCCACAACTTCCCATCCCAGGGTGGTCGTGACTAGAGGCTGAAGCCTGTGACAGGCTCCTCTTTTCCCGCTTCCCCTATGTGGTGGGAGGGGAAGGGGTGTAAGACAGCAGTGTGGACCCAAAGCTGATATATCCACCTCCCCACCCTTCCAGGCTGCTGCCCCTGCTGCCCCCCGGGCTGTGCCAAGTGTGCCCGGGGCTGCATCTGCAAAGGAGGCTCCACCAAGTGCAGCTGCTGCCCCTGAGAATGCACCGGCCTTGCCGAGGGCGGGGCCCAGGAAGCATCTGTACAGAGCGCTAGCTGGGAAGTTGACATGATTGTACTTTTTATATATTCTCCCCAACAAAGTGGCAGTGACATTCCTGTGGAGTGCTTGAAGCAATAAAGTTTTTACTCATGGTTGTCTGGTGGTCAGAGAGCTGTTTTACTCTAACCCAAAAGGACCACGAAGGGCTGACTCCAGGGCAGAGACAGCGGTTGCCTGCCTGTGACCCTTCTTCACGTGGCTGCTACCACAGGCTCCAGCTCCTCTGCCTGGGGGCTGTCTCCTGCTGCCTGAGCTTTCCTGATACAAGCACAGGGTAGGCTGGGGGGACTGGGGAAGTCAAGGCCACTGGGAACAGCCCTTAACCAATGACAAACAGGAATTAGTAGATAAAATAAATACCCTCGGTATCTTCACCCTTACAGTGGAACAAATCTGAGACCTGGTCCCCACATTCCCCCAGGAGTCCCTAGCAGCACTGACCCCCAGCGGCCCACCGCAGTAGCCTGCCCATTAACATACCCTGTGTCAGATCATTCCTCCTCTGCCTCACTTCTCCATTCTCCCACCAGTGCTTCCTGGGGTTCCCACCCTAAGTCACTGCTTGCACACGGTCTGCTTTGGGGGTAACACAGGCTAAGCCAGGCTCTTCGGGTATAGTGTTGGCCCAGAACGCCTCGTGGCGTTAATGGTGCTGTCTGAGGGACTTCAGCATTGAATCGGCCGTGGAGGTCTGCGCGGATCTGGTGGGGATCCTCGAGGCCAAGACACCGAGGGTGGTAGCTGCCCCGGCTTGCTTACTCAGGTCAACCTTCAGGACGGGGTGACTGGGCAGACGTGGACCAGGAGAAATGGGTGCTGTTCGTTCAAGTTCTTGCATTTCACAGCAGTCAGTGTAATGAGAAGCCAGGGTTTTTGTTCTTTTCCCCAGGTGGCTGACGTACACATCGGGGCTCTCGCTACCCCACTTACCAATACATTCATTGGTTGGTTCTCATATGTGTCGACTGGGGATCAAACCCACAATGCTGCGGTATTGAGATGGTGCTCTAACAACTGAGCTACCCAGCCAGGGCCTGTTTTTTACTATTACTATTGTTGTTGTTGTTGTTGTTGTTATAATATTAATCCTCACCCAAGGACATGCTCATTGATTTTATTTTAGAGACAGAGAGAGGAAGGGAGGGGGGAAGAGAGGGAGAGAAGCACCAATGTGAGAGAGAAACATCAATCAGTTGCCTCTCCCATGTGCCCTGACAGGGCCCCAATCCCGTAACCTAGGTATGTGCCCCAACTAGGAATCAAACCTGTGACCCTTTGGTTTACAGGGTAATGCTCCTAGTAACTATGCCACGCCAGCCAGGGCTGTTTGAATTTTTTGAATGGAGTAATTCCCTGAATCTCCCTGATGAGTTAAAGTATTTTTTAAATTTTTATTGTTAAGTTTTCCCTTTCTTGAACTATCTCTGCTTCTTGGAGCTGAAGGCAGGCTCTATGGTTGTGGGCGGGGCTTATGGGCTGACAGACTCGGTTTTGGCATACCCGGATAGGAACTGCCCCTTTTCTAGCCCTCCTTCAGCAGGCGGCCCCTCCCAGACGGGTTATACTCCCTTTCTTTGGAGAACACCTCACAGTCTCAGCCTGGGGGCAAATGGTGGAGCTGTACAAGGAGAGGTGCTGGAGGAGACCTGGGGCCACCTGGCAGGTCCACAGCCACATCTTCCATTAGTCACTGTCCTAGTTTCTGCAGCTCCTTCGCCTGATGCTTTCCAGCCTGATGCCCCCAACAACATAAAACCAACCCCCCACTAACTTCTCTCTACTGCTTGAGCTGAGCTGTGGCTTTCTCTGCTCCCGTTGACCCGTAAATGTGACTTGACCCATCCTGGTACTCCAGAAAAATGTATGCTTGTCCAAATCATCCTCTCTCACACTGTTGTGTAAAATTTCTCGGGCCAAGAGACCAAAGAAAGAGGCTGCCAGCTCCATCATTACATTAAGAGTTTTTTAAGGAAATTTACATACAGATGAGGCTCATCTCGGGGACAGCAAGATGACATGGATGTTCTCTGCACCATGTGGCAAGCACAAAGGGGTGACATAGGACAGGCAGGATGGATGGGGTACCCAGATGGATGGGGAACAGGCTTACATGTTTGCCTGAGGAAGGGCACAGGCCACTTTCCAGAACCTGCATGTCTGGGGCACAGGGGGGGAGTAGGCGGGGCTTACCGGAAGCAATCTTTGTTCCGCCCAAATCTAACTGGATCTAGAATAAGGGTCCAGCAAGGGCCAGGCAGCCTTCACATCGTGGAACAGCCTCTCCTCCACAAACTCCAATCCTCATCTCCTTTATTCATTTTTCTTGTTTTCCCTCCTTGACTTTTAAAAGTTTCTTCTAATAGATTTTCAGGAAGAAGGAGAGGTGAATGCAGGTTTTCAGTCTACCATCTCGAGCTAAAGGCTAGGCTTTTTATTGGTGTAATTGCTACTCTTTGTAACAACCCTGCAGGATGGGAATTACTATCGCCATTCTACAGGTGAGGAAACTGAGACTCAAAGGAGACCCCAACTCGGGCAGGGATAGCTGAGAGAGGAGCTTGAAGACCACGTGGGAAGATGGGGGCAGGGCGGTGTAAGGAAGTGAAAAGTAAGCAGATTGGTCACACGTGACCTTGAAGGGGTAAAACTTAAGCGCAGGAAACACAAAGGCAGGCTGACACATCGTGGACTGTGTTCCTATGTTGCATAAGGAAGACAGTAGAAACCTCGAACAGGCTGTGACAGACCCTGCACCTGCTCAGGACATACACCAACCTGGATGGATTCCGGAGGAGGGCTTGGTGGGAGTGGAGCCCAGGTCTCCGGACAAGAAAGGTAGTTCCTCATTTGGGCTGCAGGGGGCGCTCCAGGCCCGGAGGCAGCTACTGCAGGCGTACCCTGAGCCCTTGGGAATTGTGCAAGGGTTGAGGGGGCTGTTCCCACCTCAGTTTGGCTGTGTTTGGGGCCCAGACATCCCAGAAAGGTACTAAACCCCTCAGACTACAATGTGGGGAGGATAAATCAGGACAAGCTCTCCAACAGCCCATGAAGCCGTAGGTGGAAAAGGCCTTAAAGTGTAAACCACCCAGATTCACAGGGCATAAGGCTTTTAAAATAATTTGGCAATGTACATCAATGAACTCTAAAAATGTTTTTCCCATTTGACCCAACAGTTCCACTTCTGGAAATCCTAAGGAATTCACCACAAATTGAAGGGGGGGGGGACCTCACTCATGAAAAGGTTCCCTGCGGTACTGTCTATAATTGTGAAAAACTAAAAACCACCTCAAGCCTCAGTCTGCAAAATCGTTCAAGTAAGCTGTGGCCAGGCCCGTGATGGGGTGTGACAGAGCCGCTAAAAATGCACGGGAAGTGATTATGGTAAAATCTTTAACCAATTAGAGGTTACAAAGTAGTTATGTGGTAATTTTTTTTTTCAAAAAAAGGAGCCACGGAGGATACCAAATGGGAAAATGAAACCCACTAAGACATTGACGGTGGTTGTGTCAAAATCACAGATATTTTTCCTTCTGGCTATTTTTCTGGATTTTCCAAAATGTATTCATCTTTATTTAAAAAATACTGTTTGTGAAAGAAATACATGTATACTTTGGGCCAGAAATTCTATGTTGTCTCCTAAGGGAAAATCATGAAGGGACACACACAAAGCCAACAAGACGTTTGTCACGGCATCGATTAGAACAGAGGCAATTTGGAAACAACAAAAAGGTCTCAGAGTGGGGGATTGGTTAAGCAGACTGTCAAATGAATCTACTAGAGTAAAATTGCAGAAACGAAGCTGACTTCGGGGACAGATATTTATAATCTCCTGATAAACGTGGGGGAAAGTCCCTTATAAATCAGTGTGTACTGTAGGCTTCTATTTTTATATTTGAAAGGATTATATAGGCATACTTTCCAATTTCCAAAAACGTATACAATAAAGAAAGAATGAAGAAGAGGAGGAAGGAGCTAGAGCTGGGTGGTTTTGAATCCGAGGCACGCATGACCGGAATTGTCTGCTTTACTTTTGAAGACAAGGAAGAGACAGAATACTTGACATGGTATCATGGAAAGTTTTGGCCACGTGACTACAGTAGGTCAGAGGGTGGCTTCCCTGCCCCCATGCCCAGCCTCACCAACCACCTCCCCTGGCAGGTGCTCTCATTTGCTTTCTCATATTTCAGCCCCAAGCAGGCAGGGCCAGGCCTGACTGTGCACATGTGACAGAGGACGAACCAGAGGCCCAAAGATGTGCATAGGCAGGGGCTGGACAGCGGGCTGATCCTCCTGGCTCTCTTCCCTCCATGTCTGCGCTGGCAGAAATCATCTTGGAGTTGTTCTAAGAAGTTAGGGCTCCGCTCTGACAGCTTTCCAAGTGCCAGGCCAGGCCATGTAAGCCCCTGGCAAACCCGTAAGGTAGGAACTACTGTTATTCCCATTTAGGAATAGTAAATGGGGACCCTTGAGCAACCCAAGGCACGGAAATGTTGAGCAACTTGCTGGTAACTTACTACATTACTAGTAAGTGGCGGAGTCAGACTGTGAACCCAGTCCAACAGTGAACCCAGCCAACTGGTCTTTTTTTTTTCTTTTTTTTTGAGAGAAGGGAAAGGAAGGAGAAAGAGAGGGCGAGAAACATCAATGTGTGGTTGCCTCTTACACACCCCCTACTGGGGGCCTGACCTGCAACCCAGGCATGTACCCTGATGGGGAATCAAACCTGAGACCCTTTGCTTCGCAGGCCCGCATTTAATCCACTGAGCCACACCAGCCAGGGCCTCAGCCAACTTGTCTTGAGATCCGTCCATTCATTCAGTAAATGTGTCCTGAATGTCTCAGGTGCAGAACACCATTCTAGGTGCTTCAGTTGGGTCCGTGGACAAAAGCAAAGGTCTCTGACAAGATATGGGGGCTTAAATTCTCTACAGGAAAGGCAGGCAGCATGTAAACTTTACAAATGAAGGAGTTTATCAGAAGGCGTTTTATGCTATGAAAAAAGAAAAGAGAGCAGAGTATGGGGGTGGGGGTCCTGGGGGGTTGAGGTGTGTGTTGTGGTTTTAAATGGGGTGGTCATGGTGGGCTTCATGGAGACAATGAGATTTGAGCAAAGACTTAGAAGCAGAGAAAGAAGGGAGTGAGCTGTGTGGGTATCTGTGGGAGGAAATCTGCAGGCAGAGGGAACAGAAAATCATTTCAGGTTGTGAGAATTAACACGGGGCGGAGGGGAATAAAGGTGGAGGTGAAGGGGGTCCTCTGGAGCAGCACACCTATATGAAACGCTCGTGGGAGGTCCTAGAAGCTGAGAGCTGCAGGATGGGGGGCCCAGCCAGGGGAAGAATAGGGGGAGGGTGTTTCAGAAGGATGCTGTGGTTTTCAGACCCCCCCAAATCCTGGCTACTCGAGGGTGTGGGGGTGTATTAGGGTTCTCCAGAGAAACAGAACCAGGATACACATGGATCTTGATAGGAGATATATTACATATCCATACAGGGTGGGACAAAAGTGGGCTTACAGTTGTTTTATGGAAAAATAATACCATAATTAATAAACGATAATACAAGAATAAACTTTTGTACTCACAACTGTAAACCTACTTTTGCTCCACCCTGTATGTATGTGTGTATATATATGTATATATGTGTGTGTATATATACACGTATATTAGCATGTTATATATTTATTATAGGCTGTAGATCACATGACTACGGAGGCTGAGAAGGCCTGCAGTCTGCCATCCACAAGCTGGAGAACCCAGATAGCCGCAGGGTGATTCAGCCAGAGCTTGAAACTTGACAGCGAGGAGCGCGCCCATGTCCCAGCGTCTCCGGGCAAAAAACGTGTGTCTCAGCTCAGGCAGAGGTCAAACGCGCCCTCCAGGCCCTCACCAGATGGGCTAATGCCCACTCACCTTGGCGAGAGCAGTCTTTACTCAGCGCAGCAATTCAAATGCTAATCTCTTCTGGAACCGTCCTCACAAACCCACTCAGAAATAGTGTTTCACCAGCTATCTGGCCATCCCTTAGCCCAGTCAAGTTGACATATAAAACTACCCATCACGGTAGGGTGAGGGGCGGGGTGGTGGCGGCGGGGATTGCGCTCCCAGCTCTGTAGCGTCAACCTCAAGGACGCGTCCCCAGCCGTGCACATGGCGGCATGCACCCAAGCTGGGACTGTCCTCCCCTGTGCACGTAGTGGGACGTGGGGTGGCTGCAGGCGGGGCGGGACTTTGGGGGGCATGGTGGGGGGAGGGGGCACCGCTGCCGCAATGCGCGCTTCCGCCGGGCGTTGAGCCCAGATGGAGAGGGGGCACCGATCGCGCAGCCGGCTGGCTGTGCATGCGCGCCACCGCCTGGGGCTATAAAAACCCATCACCTGCTGCCGCTAGAGCATCCAGTTGCTGGGAGAAACCAGTTCACCCTCTCCAGCGGCATCTCCGCTCGACATGGACCCTGAGACCTGCCCCTGTCCTACTGGTGAGCCTTCCGCCCCCATGCTGCGGCACAGCGCGCCCCTCTCTAGCGAAGAAGCCCATGCTCTCGGCGTCCGTCAAGGACATTTGGGGGAAGGGACCCTTATTTCCCATTTTGAACCTTCCTGTAGGGTAGTCATGGCTATATTCCAAAGGGATTCCGTTAGGCCTGGCCCCACGCGAGTTTTTTCACTTGAGCCATCCCTGTGGCTTTTCCCTCTCTAGGTGGCTCCTGCACCTGCGCCGGCTCCTGCAAGTGCGAGGGATGCAAATGCACCTCCTGCAAGAAAAGTGAGTGTGGGGACCCCCTCCGCCGTGCCTCTTCCGCGTCCCCAAGTCTATCCGAGCAAAGTGGAGAGACCCCCAGGCGCCCTATTACACTGCTTCTGACTCTGGGGCGGAAGCACCTGGGGAGGCCTTAGATACAATCCCCCTGGCCCCACCCCCAGCGATTGATCCAGAAGGCCTGGGGCAAAATGTTTTGGAAATTCCCAGAAGTTGCTAATGAGCAGCTGGAACTGAGAACTGTTACCCTGGTCCAGCCCTCCCCTTCAAACCTCCAGTGCCTGGGGAAGCCTTTAGTGAGGCTGGGGGTTGGCTCTGGAGTCTGGATCCCTTGGCCCCTCTCAGGGCTTGGTGGATTCCCCTCCACTGGATCTCCGCCAGGCCTCCCCAGCAGCAGAAGCAGTGTGATGTGCAAGGGGAGGCGTCGTGGGGGGGGGGCTCTCTTTTTCTGTGGTGAGTAAGGCTAGGGGTGGATGGCCTCCTGGGTCTCCTGGTCCCCCCACACCTGGACCATCTCTGCTCTTCCAAGTTTATCCTTCAAGGCTCTTTTCAAGGCCATTTACCCTGTCCTGCAGCACTCCCCCAGCCTGGGCCTGACCCTACTACCATCCCAGACTCCCCTGTGTTACCGGAAAGGGGACAGGGTCGGAGCAGGTCTGCCGCGGGCCAGCTGTAGTGTGGGGGGTCTTGACTTCGTGCAGGAAAGATTTCACGACACGAGTCCAGGTGACTTTGAGAGTACATGCATTAAAGCTGAGGACAGAACAAGGAAGGGCTTAAGATGGAAGGAGCAACAGGAGAGCCTAGGTGGGGCTGCTCTGGCTCTCTACAGAGGTTATGGGAAAGAAGTCAGCTCGCTGGAAAGTCAGAGAAAAGGGGGCTGTGGAGACAGGTTCGGGGGGTCAGCCTGGGATGAGCTGCCGCTGCTCATTGCTCCCCGTTTTGCAAGTCTCGTGGGGACCTTTAGAGTTTAGGAGAAAGAAAATTCACTCGAAAAGGAAATTTGAGTGTGTGTGCCCCACGAAAGGCATGCTGGCTTCTTTGTTTTGAGGGATTTTCTCTGCTTTCCAAAGGTGGGGATTTTAAGGGAGATCTCAGTAGAATATTCATCAGGGCTGCAGTCCCCACCCATTGGGCAGCACCAGGGCAGGGGGTCATTAGTCATCACTGCAGATCCTGGTGTCCCGCACCTGGCTTTTCTGCTTTTCTGGGCCTGGAGCTGAAATACAACAGAGGCCTAGATGTCATCTCTACAGAGCCAAGGTCAGAAGAGGATCTCAATGACATGACCAGCGACATGCCAGGGGAGGAAAGGCCACCCTGGGGGTGAGGCCTGGCACCAGTTTTACCTGTTGCTAGGCACCTCGGGCTTTCCACCCTGGTGACCTTCTGCACCTGACTGTACATTGTTCAGCCAGTTTGTTCAACTGTCTCAGTTTCCCCATTCCACTTGCTGAAGAATTTTCCTAGCTTCTTACTATCCTGCCTCACCTGCACTTACCTAACGCACTGGGGGGCAGTTGCTGGGTACCCCCGCCCCACTGGCAGGCAGGCAGGCCAGCATGCAGCTGACACACCACAGATGCTGAGTGGAAGCAGGTGTGAGACTAGGAAGGGGACAAGACCAGCCTCCTGGCACCCCTCTTTCCCCCCTCCCCTTTGACAGGAACAGATGTGGGGGGGAGGCCATCAGACAGGTACCCCATGTTCTGTCTGCAGGCTGCTGCTCCTGCTGCCCCGCGGAGTGTGAGAAATGTGCCAAGGACTGTGTGTGCAAAGGTGGAGAGGGGGCGGAGGCCGAGGCTCAGAAGTGCAGCTGCTGCGAGTGAGACCGGGACCTGCCGCCCCTCGGAGAAACAGGTGTAAATAGTGCAGTGCGGCCCAGTGCCACCTCGCCCTGTGGGGAGGCTCAGCTCTGTATCCCCCACCCCTGCCAGCTGCTGGCAAGTGACAATAAATCCTATGAATGGAACAAGCCAAGGACTGGTGTCTTCTTAAAGGGGAAGAGGTCAGGGGAGGGGGTGCTTAGTCTGAGGGAACTGCCCAGTTGAAAAGTGAAACCCTGAGACTTGGCTGCCATTCTGTTCGAGTGGAGACGTGTGCAGAGCCCATCCTCCCCACCTTCAGATGGGCCTTGATCCTCCTGCTAGGTCAAGATCAAGTCTGGGGGGAAAGGGGAAGCCAGACCCACAGGGGTTTGTCTCTTTTTCCCTCTCTCAACCTCTCTTCATCTGAACAATGGGGTTGGGGGAAGTGAAAACCATGCCCCATCCCCAAAGGCCTGTATTTTCTGGAATTCTCTAGTTGCTTCTACAAAGCTGCCTGTCTTTGGAGTCATAAAAAGGGGTGTCCAGGGGTCCCCAGGGCTTGTCTTGGCAAACTGTCAACTGCGTTTCCAAGGTCACAGCCCTGAATACCCCACGTCCCCGAGAGCGAGTGTTCAGCTCCTTTTCAAATCATATTAGGCGATTTGTCTCAGCTCCTTCTTTCTTCACGGGTAACAGGAGCTTTTACCCACCATAGTTGTGGTCCGGTCGGGATGAAAGGGAACACCCCGCTCGCCCTGGGTTGCCTGGGAAGGGAGACACAGAATCCAGGAGAGAAAGATTTCCCAGCAGTTTTCCTCCAAGCTAGTTTTTCAGAACAGACTATTCAAAAGTCCCCCAGGATTTGTGTTTTAACCTAATAGGCTGAGTTTAGAAAAACAGTGCGGGAAAAGCCAGTTTTGTAAAGAAACAAAAAAGGCTTGCTCTGACTTGCTGGCACGGCTGGTTCTAAAGCCCTCGGAAGTGGTGTGGCTCAGGGATCGATCAGCTGGACAGAGAGAGTCAGTCCAAAGGGAGGAGCGGGAGGGTCTAGGGGGATAAATGGTGACAGACCAATGGGCGGAGACGTGACTTGGAATGGTGAACACACAGTACAGTGTACAGATGATGTGTTGTGGAATTTTGTTAATGTCACCCCCAAAAATTCAATAAAAAGGAAAACAAAACCAAAAACAGATCTCTGGGAGCCAGAAGAAGTAGATAATCAAGTCCGTGGCAAAAGTATTCACTAGTCAGTGAAAAGTGCTGGAACGATTGGCGACCCTTTTGCAAAGCACATGAAAAAAGCAGAAATCAAAGCTATAAGAGAATTTGGAAGAGAAAAATAAAATGTTTATTACTTTGGGGTGATGATTCTTTTATTTATTTACTTAGTCATTATTGATTCATTTGAGAGAGAGAGAGAGGAGGGAGAGAGAAGGAGAGAAGAAGGAGAAAGAGAGAGAAACATCGATGTGTTGTTCCACTGTTCATACAGTCATTGGTAGATTCTTGTATGCGCCCTGACCAGGGACTGAACCCACAACCATGGCATGTCAGGACAACGCTCCAAACAACTGAGCTACCCAGCCAGGGCTTGGACATGATTCTTTTAAATGGGACACTTAAGCCCTCACTGGTGTGGCTCAGAGGGCTGGGCAGAGGGCTGGGCAGCCTTCCAACGACCTTTATCTTGAAAGGTCATTGGTTCAATTCCCAGTTAGGGCATGTGCCTGGGTTGCAGGCTAGGTCCCTGGGTGAGGGCGTGAGAGAGGCAACTGGTCAATGTTTCTCTCAGACCCATGTTTCTCTCCCACTCTTTCTCTCTCCCTTCTCTCCAAAAATAAATAAACCTTTTAAAAATGAGACACATAAAGGAAAAGATTAATACATTTGAGATTACCTTGTACTCATTCCCCTTAAGTATATTATCTTACTTGATCCTTAAACTTGAGAAGAGTGATGTGACCACTATAGCCATTTTATAAATGAGGCAAGAGGGCCTAGGGTAATTTGCATGAGGCCTGTTTAAAAATAAACTAAGGCATAATGAAATTATAAGAGTTTATTTGAGCAAAAATCAATTTGAATTGGGCAGCATCCAATCTAGCAGATAGAAAAGAGCTCCAAGGAGTTGCATGAAATGAAAGACTTTTATAGGCAGAAGGGACAGGAAAATTATAACAGATAAAAATAAAACAAAATGGGTTGATTATTGCAAAGTTACTTTCCCTCAGGGGATGGCAGGGACTGGTCAGGCAGATTACCTAACTGGTGGGGATCAGGTGGTTCCCGATTGGTTTAAGATCCCATTTCTGGGAGAGACAAAGCCATAATAAATTGATGATGCAGGGCTTAGCATAAGTGACTCCATTTTGGGGCTGTTGCTTGTTTTAAAAGACCACATAGCGAGGATGTGGTGGAGCCAGCTTTTGAACCCAGGCTGTCTAAAGTCTAGGCCTTTAAACGTAACCATGCTTGTTTTCCCTCTTCCATCTTGCCTTGTGTTACAAAAAGCATTAAAGGAAAAAAGAAAAAAACATATAAAATCACCTCATACCCCTTAGGATGCTGTCTGCATCCAGTTGGGCTGCTGTAACAAACTCACAGACTGGATAGCTTATGAAAAATAGGCATTTAAGTAGGGGATTTAAGAGTGGTCGTAGCGAACACCTAACAAGAGTGAGGTAAGGCTCCGAGCGCTGCTGGGGGAAGACCGCCACAACTCACCATTCAGTGAAAAACCGAGATATAGAACGGTACACAGACTGTAATGCTAGTTACGTGGAAAAACTCTGCATTTTCCAGGAAGATCAAGAGGATCTTGAGCTTTATTCCTATTAGCATTTTACAAAGAGACCACAATCACTTCTGTTGGGTTAATTTTTTTAAGCATGCACGTGAATAACACCGCACTTTTCGTGCGCTCCACTATCGTCTCGGACGCATTTCCACGTTAGGTTATCAAGGTCTGCTACAGAGTATCCATCACGAAATGGGCTTTGCGGGGCAGCAGGAGGGAGCACAAACCTGGTGTGCGGAGCTGCAGATGGTTTCGGAGAAGGCCGTGGGATGCTCTGATCCTCAGGCAAACGGTGCTTGGGGACAGAAAAGGGAAGTTAAGTCGAGGTGCATAAGGAGAGCTGATACCAGAGGGGGTTTGGCTTCTCCCTGGATGCAGACTTTCCAGGCCGGCTCTCCTCAAGGCGGGCCTGACTCTTCGAGGAGCCTGCTTACCCGTTCTGGCCTGATTCCATTCTCTTCATTCCTCTGCATTATTAAGCAGCCCCCACGAGCCGGGCACTGTGCCAGGCGCCAGAGCTCGGACGGTGAATACAACAGACACAGCCCACAGCCTGGGGGAGAGTCAAAGATGAAACAAAGAGCCACACACAACCACACTAGCTGCCCCGAGGGGTGGTGCCGGAGACTGGCTAAGTGCACGGGCGCTGGAGCCAGACTGCCTGGTCTGCCCCTTATGGACAAGTGGCTTGGAGCGATGTTACTTCCTGTCTCTGACCCTCAGTTTCCCCTCTGTAAAATGTGGATAATAACAGCCCGCATCTTAAAGGCGGTGGGAAGGATCAAGTGAATTCACAGGTGTAAGGGAAGCCCAGAGACCCTGGCACAGGACATGTATGGGCCTTGTTAGTAGGAGCTGTTTAAGTACTAGTAACTGTCGTTGCCGTAAGGGCTCCAGAGAGGGGGTGTGTTTGCTAGTAACAGAAGGGTGCAGCCTATTTTGGGGTCCAGGAAGTCTTTTCTAAGCAAATGGCATTTAAACTGAGAACCAACAGATGAAGCGGAGAGACAGATCGAGGCAAAGATCCTAAAGTCGGACCACACACCGTTGCCTTTGCTGGTGTAACCAGACTCCTAAGGTGGCCCTGAGTGACCCCAGCCTGCGCCACCCATGCCCTGTGCAATCCCTTCCCCTGAGTGGGACCTGGACCTAGTGACTTCTTCTACCGAACAGAGTAAGGGATGGGACGTCACTTGTGCAGCTGGGTCATGAACAGAAGACCACGCCTTCTGTCTCGCATGCACTCTGTGCGGGGCACTCTCTCTGGCCCTCTTGCCTGCTCACCATGGTGCCCTGAGATGCTCTATGCAGAGGCCCACGTGGCAAGGAGCCCAGGGCCTGTGAGGAACCCGGGCCTCAGTACAGTAGCCCACAAGGACCCAGATTCTGCCAACAACCACACGATGGGGCTTGGAAGCAGATCCTGTCCCAGGTCACCCTTGAGATGACCGCAGCCCTGACACCGGGCTTGTGTCTGAGGGCCCGAGGGTCCAGCTAAGCTTCTTCTGGATTCCTGACCCACAAAAACTAGAGATAATACGTGAGTGTTGTCTTGACCTGCTCAGTGTGGGGGTAATTTGTTGTGCACTGAGAGATAACTGATACACCCCCTGACTGAAGGCAGGGTCAGTAGGAGGAGGAGGAACTGAGATCAGACAGATGGTACCTGTGGGGGGCGGGGGACCACAGAGTCACACGATCCTCCTGGGGAAGAAAGGATCTGACCACTTTCTGTTCCGGTTACATTAGGGGCACGGAGATGAGCAAGACTAGGCCCGGCCCCCCTTCACCTTTGCTGGTTGGTCATCTGCTCCCTTGCAGAGTCAAAATGATTCAGCTGAGACAGGAAGCAGGTTTCACTGCCAACACCGATAGCCTGAACCCGGGGCTAGATTTAATACTTTCAGGGCAAAATGCAAGCCTGGTTGTCTCTTCATGGAGTTGGATTGTTTCCACTGAGTGGACAAATGGGCACTGGTTTATTAGAAAGCAGGAGTTCTGCACATACGAGTGCGCACATGTAAATATCAGCAGCACGACTGGCCCATGGCCAGCGAGCAGCCCTTCGATGCTCTCGGTGGGTCCACGGGCCTGCCAGACACGGTGAGATGTCCGCGACCTTGCTCTAAAATCAGAGGACATTTGCATGGGAGCCTCAAGTTCTAGTGCAGCCTGGCCATTTCACAGGCGAGTATCCTGAGGCTCAGAGGGACCCTGGCATACAACTGGCCCCAGGTCACTCAGCAGAGTGACGATTTGAATTTAGTCCTTCTAGTGGTCCCACTCTCCCTCCCTGCTTCATGGTTTCATTTGAGTTAGCACATAGGCCCTAGAGGGGTGAAAGACATGTTTTATTTTCATTTCAGCCCGAACACAAGGTGGGGGCATCGAGGGGATTACCCCCAATAATTTACCTGACAAATATTCATGAAGCGCTCATTACAACCTTGCCCTGTGCCCAAGGCTGGAGACACCGTTCAGGAGCAATGACGGCTCTTGGAGTTTTCGGTGGCACGCTGGGTTGGGAGAGACACAGACAGCAATCTGAGAATCACCCAAGTCCTTACATATTACAGACATGGAAAGTTCCAGAGAGGAAAAGAACAGGATGTTTTCCAGCACGTACTATGGGCACCCAGAGGGAGCACAGGGGCCAGGATGGACTCCCCAGAAGAAGTGACTTTTGAGCTGGTCCGTGAAGACATGTCCACAGGACCTTACAGTAAATGCTGCAAGGACAGGCTGTTCTCGGCCGCCTCCTCACTGGGCTCCCCGCCCCGGAGCCAGCATTCCCCAAGTCTGCTGGGAACCTTCCAGTGACCCCTCCCCCACTCTGATGACACACTCTGGGCATTCCTAGGTCAGTGACCCAGAGAGGAATCTGCACCCACCTGGCATCCACTGGGGAAGAAAGTTCTTGTGGGGTGTTTCTCTTCCACATGGTCAGGGATGAGGCCAGCTTCCCTGTCTGCCACTTCCTCCGCTCCTTTCCCTCCCCTGCCTGGCAAGACCCTCTCAACCTGCCCCCCCCCTTGCAAGGGCCCACTTCCTCCCAGCTGGAGTGGGTCTCCTCTCTGCCCCAGACGGTGCCCTCCATCCTAGCCAAGACCCTGGTTTCACTTTTCCTTGGACCCTTGTGACATTGCCCCCATGACCACGAGTTTCCGGAGCACAAGGCTTGTGGCTTCTTGATTTTTATTTACCCTTGTCCGTGGGTGACGTCCACCCTTAGGTAGCTTTCAGCATCCACCCACCCTCTAATTTGAAATCACCAGATTCTGCCACTCCCTAGCTCTGTGACCTTGGGCAAGTGACTTAACCTTCCTTTCTCTTCTTTAAAAATGGGAGTTAACAGTCCTTACCTCACTGGGTTGATACAGGATTAAAGGAGCTCACATATAACTGGATTACTACACGGATACTGCGTATCCAGGCGCAGTAGGTACAATGGATAGTATATGTCCTCCATAACCGGCCCCCGGTTTTAATATGTTGCTACACAATTATCAAGCCTTGACAGGTACAAAGAATGTTTTGAAATCTGTCCTCACTTCCAACGGATTATTTGTCCGAGCTGGATCCCCAAGGCCGGCTTTCACACGCTCTCTCTAAACGCTAGGGTTCAAGTACGGGGCGTACGGGGCACACGGGGCTGGAGGCGGAGCGGGTGGCGAGTTGCTCCAGGTCGCAGCGGGAGGGCAGCGGCAGGGTGCTCGGCGCACCGCCCGGGCTGCCCGGAACGCCTTGTCACGTCTCTGCACCCGGCCCCACCTACTCCCGAGGTCGCCCGCAAGGAGGGCGGCTTCTAGGAACTGCGACCGGGAGGTCCGTGTGCACAGCCCTGTGCGCTCAGCCGGGGCACTCGGCCCGTGCGCCCCGCCGCCGCCAGTGACTCAGCGCGGGGCGTGTGCAGGCGGCGCCCGGCCCGGGCGGGCTTTTGCACTCGCCCCGGCTCCTTCCCGCTATAAAGGAAGCCCGCCGCGCGCTCCGCTGCAGCACGCCTCCTCGAAGTCCCAGCGATCTGATTTGCAGCTGTCCCCGGACTCCAGCCACCGCTTAAGCTCGCCATGGACCCCAACTGCTCCTGCGCCGCCGGTAAGGGGACCTGGTCCGGGGCTGGGGACGTCGGGGGTTTGCGGTGGATCTAGACAAGCGATGTGCGACCCCTCCTGCTCTTTCTAATCACTGGGTTTCAAGGTGCCAGTCCCCTTCTGAAGTGTTTGGTCGACGTTGCTCCCTGGCCTCCGATTTACTGAGAGTTGGCTGTGGTGCGGGCTGGTTGTAGATCTGGGACTCGCATGCGAGCTCCCAGCACCCGCTCACTCGGTCTGGTCTCAGGGACGGTTCTCACGCGCCTTTCTCCCCGCAGGTGGCTCCTGCACCTGCGCCGGCTCCTGCAAATGCAAAGACTGCAAATGCACCTCCTGCAAGAAGAGTGAGTGGAATCCTCTTTTTTACTCCTTAAATACCCCCCCACCCCATCCTCTATTCCACTCAGAGGGGAGTTTAAACAGGGCAGTTGATGCCCTTTAGGGCGGGCTGGCCCCAGGAGGGAAGGATGGGATTTCTGATTAATCTTCTATCCCACGGACTCATCTCTGCCGCCTCCCCTTCTCCAGGCTGCTGCGCGTGCTGCCCCGCGGGCTGTGCCAAGTGCGCCCAGGGCTGCGTCTGCAAAGGAGCATCGGACAAGTGCAGCTGCTGTGCGTGATGGGGGGGGGCGCCTGCTCCCAGGTGTAAATAGAGCAAAGTGTACAAACCTGCATTTTTTTGTACAACCCTGACCCGTTTGCTACATTCTTTTTCCTATGAAATACAAGAATGATAATAAAAACTTGTTGCCTTTATTCTGCCTCTGTTTTCCTTGGCGTGCCCACCAGGGCTGGGGTGTGGAATTGATGGGAAGTGCTGAGAACCAGGTTCCGGACTGAAGTGTTATTATTTCACAGTAGGCTTAAGGCAAGCCAGGCCCCTCAGCGAGATGCTCTAAGGGCACTGGGAAGGTGCAGGGTCCCCTCTGCTGCCATGTCCGTGTTGAAGGTACAGAAACTTCTCCATCCAGAATTAGCATTCTCTGGTTTCCCCGCCCAACCTCAGTGCCTCGTTGGGGTTAAGGCTTGGAAGTAACTAAAGAGAGTGGAAAGCAACTCCCAACTTGCTTGGTTCCGACCTGGGCTTAAAAGCCCTTGTAGTGAAGGATAAGTTCTTTCTTTCCTCTGTCCATCCCAGAATTACATCTTGGTAAATAATAATTACTAGGAAATGACTTAAAAGAACAATACAAAGCCCACATTTTTAGATTCAATGCACCATTTCAATATACAAAGAACAAATAATATGCGAGATTTTAAAACGCAGCACGTAGCTCATCAGAAGTGTACTCTGAGCCCTGGAAACAATTCCTAAAGGCCCCCGGTGTGTGGACCGCAAACACCTGGAGCAGCGCTGTCCCTGACACCCCCACAGGGGACCATCACTCTTGGCAGGACACCTGCTACCCCCCTGAGAGCTTGCTGTTTGAACTTGGCTCTGAATCTTCCCATATTCCTCCCCCGGGCAGACTGAAATCTGGCCCTTCTGCAAAATCCAGCTGTTGGCTATTTGAAACCAGCAAAGTGCCTGTGGATTTGGAGGGAACTGCCCCGGCTTTTCTCAGCCAGAGGGAGTGAGCCTGGGAATTGGTTCTAGAGGAAGGCCTTGCCGTCAGCCACACGGTGAGGTCAGGCTCTGCAGCTTGGAGGGAGTGACTTGTAATTAAAGACAGTGGGTACTGCCCCCGGCTATTTGTGGGGTGAGTGGCTGTTTGATGTGAAATCAAAGAGAAAGACAAGTCACGTGGACCAGAGTCAGGACCATGTTTGCCCACAAGGCTCTCTGTGAAGAGGGGACCACAGAAGCCAACCTGTGCCAAGGGCATTGGCTCTGGTCTGGTGTCATGCCTCCTGGTTCACAGCCACAGGTGGTCAGACCTGGACGAGTCGCTGCAACTCTCTGAGCCTCTGCTTCCCCATTTGCAGAAAGGAGGTTGTGTCTCTAAGTGAGGAATAAGTGGTCATGTCCAGGAGAGGAGTTAGTAAACAGTGGCTGTTAGGGTCACTATGTCCACAAGGACGTTTGTGGGAAGAGGATCCCTTCTGGCTCCTTGGTTTAGAAGCCTTGCTCTGGGTTGGACATAAGGGTGGGATTACAAATTTGCTGACCTGGTGCGCACTGTGGATGACCGACCGCCTCTAGTTAAACGCCCTGGGCCAACACACTGCCACAGCACTTGGACAGACATAAAAGCCTTTCCCACCCTGTGTCATTTCTTCCACACAGGAGACAGTGAGACAGCGAAAATGCAAGCGTTGAAGTGACTGTGTCATTTTCTAGAGCGGTTAAGCCACCTGCCCCAAAATAACACAGCTCAGAAGTCGCAGGTCGGAACCTATCCTGTGGGTGGCTTCACACCCTGGCCCCTGCTAGCTGATCATGATGTCACTGGAGGCTAAATTCTGCATCTCACTGTGACAACTAGAAGGGACTTTTGAGAAGAGCCAGTTGCTCCCCTGGCTTGAGAGACGGGACATGGAAGCCCAGAGATGTCACAACTCCGCAGACTGTCAGCTAGCGTGTTCTCGCCACGAACACCTCTGAGGCAGGTTTCAGCATCTTGCCGTCAGCCTGCGTGAGCACCTGTCCCACCTGTGTCACTTAGACCCATGTGACGTACCCTCTCTGCGGCTCAGTCTCCTCCACTGTAAAGGGGCCAGTGAAACCACGTGGGTCATAAGAGTGAATGAATTCGTACGTGGGCAGACCCTACTGTGGGTCCTGGCACATGGCGAGAGGCCTGCGGTACTAGCTACTTCTTCATGAGGCTTCTACACAGCCTCGGGGAAGGTATTTACCTCTAGGCAAATAAGCTGGGGCTGCTGTGTCCTGTGTTGTTCTCACTGACCCCATGAAGACACCACCTGCAGACCAGACAGAGCCCTGTACACCCCCCGTCCAAACCGTGATCGGCATGAGAAGTGTCCAGCCCTGAGGATGCCCTGTGTCTCCTCAGAACCCTGCCATTTTTCTCTGCCGCCTTCACCACCTTGGACTCGGAAATGATTCCTACTTTCTTAAATATACTTATAGGGAAAGCAAACTATTGTACCGCTGCTCGTGAGACTCTGTCTTATGCAAGACATTGGAGATAGCAGGACGATTTTATTGTTATAATATAATATAATTATAGTGTTATTATTATACTTATTTATATTGTTAATTATTATCTATGATTATTGTAAATAACTATATATTTCACTATGGCTCACGTATTGCTGCCGTGGCTGAGCTGGCAGCTTGCTGTTGTTAAAACGGCTTCAAAGAGTACAGGAGAGTTGTTCGCAGACCTCAGCCACAGGCTGGTGACTCTGGGAGCTTCCCCGAATACTCGGGGGAGTCAGTACATGATTCCACTGAGTATACGAATTCCCAGTGACGTCACCTTGGACAAGGAACTTAGAGTCCTTGTATTGAAGAGGTCCTTTCAGCTAACAGGTCTCATCCGTGAAAGTATTTCCCTTGTAGGGCTGGAATGCAGGTACAGAGATGCAAAGCGATTGAAACGTGGCTGGCCCAGTACTTGCTAAATGCTGCGTCATGGTGAGGAGTGGAAACTACTTTTCCTGCTGTGCTTTGCAAAGCCAAGTCTTCGCATCACCTAAAGGGATCCCTCTTTGGGGGCAGCGCCTGCTCTAGGAACCTCCAGGAGTGGGTGTACCAACAGGCTATGGGGAGCACTAGCGTTTTCTGCCAAGGATGTCGACCCACCCGGCCGTGGATCCCCGCAGGTGGAGATGGATCGGAAGGGTGGAAAGAACAGAGGCCAGTGTCGCCGGCCAAGGTGTGGTGTGCGGCAGAAAGGGGGCTGAAGGCCCCCTGTCAGGGGTCAGGGAGAAGAAATGCGGGTGGGAGGCGGAGGTCCTCTGCACACAGCGCCCTCCGGTTTCTCCACCCTTCCTGCCAAGTCAAGGACACGAGCTGGGGAGTGGGAGTGGGGGAGTTGTACGCAGGCTCCTGGAAGGAGCAGAGGACAGGCCCTGGGAAGGTGTAGAGATGTCCAGGTCGCAGGGAATGGGTTTCAGTAACAAGGGCCTGCGACTGCCCCCTGCGCAAAACTGGGAAGGGTCAGGCCTGGAGGCTGGACCCCGTGTGCCACACGATGTACAAGCCCCTCGCGAGATCAGGCGTTAGCGTGCGGCCCTCACGGTGCGCACGGAGCCCAGCAGCACTAGGGGAACGGTGCGCCCGGCACCCCCAGGTGCGCGCAGCCCAGGCAACGGTGCTGCGAGCAGCGCGGATTCCGCGGGGTCGGGAGCAAGGGCCAAGGAGAGACCCGGGGAGAGGCCTCTGCGCCCGGGCCGCCTCTTCTGTCTATCACGTGAGCACGCGGGCTCTGGGGCGCCACCACGCGCTGCACTAGCGCAAGTGACTCTTCTCCAGCTTTGGAGCCCCCTGCCTCACTTCCGATGGAAATGGACCCCAACTGCTCCTGCCCAGCTGCTCAGGACCCCAGGCTCTGGCACTTAGGACGCTGTTTTCCCAGCCCCACAACAGTGAGTCCCTGGGTTGAGCGAAGGGAGTATTTTGAACTTGAGAGGAAGTGGACTCCTGCAGAGAGATAGCAGGCTCTGTGCCCTCTCCCTGGCCAAGGGCATTTCTTCCCCCTACCTGCTGCCCGCCCCCCTTAAAGCATTTCCAGCCTCCTGAGGCTCAAGGCTGTCCTGTCCCTCATCATCAGGTGGTCTGGGGGCTGCTGGACCCAGGACCCTAGCTGTCTGTGGTATCTTGGAGGCAGGGGCAGTGTGTCTTCTGCATGCAGGACAAAGGTCCTGACCCTCAGACCCAGCCTAACTGAACTGGGACTGGAGCCTGGGACCATCCTTGCAGGGTAAATACAAGGGAGCGCACTACACCGAGCTCTCTGGCACAGGGGCGGAGGAGGTGGGGGGAGGCTGCACCTCTCCTAGGTGGGACAGGAGCTCCCAGTGCGGGGGTCCCGACAGGGAGTGCAGGGAGGACTGGTGGTCACTGCTGCCTCTTCTGCTTCACACGTCTCACTGCCCAGCTTTCTCCTCCTCGCAGGTGGTGAGCCCTGCACCTGTGCCGGCTCCTGCAAAGGCAAAGACTGCAAATGCACCTCCTGCAAGAAGAGTGAGTTGGGGGCCTTCTCTGGGAACCTGAGGGCAGGGCTGAGGCAAGAGAGGGAGCCCGGAGCTAGTTATGAGTGGATGGTTCTGGGGGAACTTGTCTTCCTTTGCTCCTGGGACCCCGTCACTGCCTCTGCAGGCGCTTTGCCCTGCCCTGGGCTCAGATGGGGCAGGACAGCCTCCTCATGGGGAAACCCAAACCCCAAAGGTCTTACTACTTGTTTCACGACAGAGCATGCATACTATGGGCCCTCCGGGGCCCAGGGCTTGTGCCAGGCCTGCTGCTGGGCAGGGAGGTGCCTGGTGAAGTCATCTCTGACCTCTCATTTCCCCTGCTGCCCCCAGGCTGCTGCACCTGCTGCCCCATGAGCTGTGCCCATTGTGCCCAGGGCTGCGTCTGCAAAGGAGCATCGGACAAGTGCAGCTGCTGTGCGTGATGTGCGGGAGAGCCTGCTCCCCGATGTAAACAGAGCAATGTCTACAAGCCTGCATCTTTTTACATTCCACCCCGACCCATTTGCCACATTCTCTTTTCTATGAAATACGTGCAGGATAATACAAGTTGTTGACTTTACTCTGACTCTGGTTCTTTTTCTGTGCATTGGAAATGAGAAATTTTTGTCCACCGGAGCTGGGTTGGAGACTGGCCTAGACGTGCAGAGAGCTGAGCTCTGCATGGAAATATTAGTCCCCAACAAACTGAGTGTCAAGGCTAGCAGGTGGCTTCGCTGAGCTTCAGCTTCTGCCAATGGCACAGCCTTGGGCCACCAGCTATGAGGGCTTGCTTCCAAAACGCTGGCGTTGAGGACCATTTTTTTCATTTCTAACATTCATGGATGTCAAGTTTTGTCAAATAAAACGAATTACTAAGGAAAACGTGAAAGGACCATATACAAAACCCATTCTGAGATTCAACACACACAACTGCAATAAATGTACGAAGAACCAAAACGAAAATTAGATATTTATAAACACCGTAGGTACGTTCATCGGAAGTGTGGGCTGGGCACTTGAAACAAGTCACAGACGCCCCAGTGTGTGGAGCACGCAGCCATACAGAGCAGTGTGCACCCCCCACCCCGATATTCCCATGGGCAAGCATCACTCTTGGCTTGCCTGGTGTCTCTGAGAGGACACCTGCCCGCCCCCTTCACCCCGAGGGCTCCTAGTTGTGGGTTGGCATCGACTCTGAGTCAGGCAGATACCTGCCCCTCCCAAATCCAGCCCTTAGCTTCTTGGCACCAGCAAAGTGACTAGGGATTTAGGGGGAATTGCCTGGCCCTTTCTCGGCAAGCGGGCGTGCACCTGAGAACTGGTTCCAGACGAAGGATTTTGTGTCTGTCTGCCCGTGCGGGGTGATGGGGGGCCCTGCCGTTCGAAGGGCGTGGAGGTGTTCGTTAGACGGGCCCGAGTGACTTGTAATTACTGACAACGGTTTGTGCCCGCAGGCTGGCTGTGGACGGAGTTGCTATTTGATGTGAAATCAAAGGGAAAGACAAGTCCCTTGGACCAGAGTCAGGCCCGTGCTCGCCGGCAGGTGCCCCGTATGAAGAGCGCTCAGCAGCCAGCCCGTGATGAGAGCGTGGGCTCTGGCGTCAGGCCTCCTGGCTCACAGACCACCACGCCACTTCCTGGCTGCGTGGCCAGAGAAGGCCTTTTCCCCGTTTGTAGAAAAGAAACGATGTCTCTAAGTGAGGGATAAACAATAGTGTCCAGGCTCCAGGTGAGGGTGTAATAACCGCAGCTGTTAGGGGCGCTATGGCCACACTGACATTCGTGTGGAGGGAATCCTTCTAACCCCCACGTGCTCCTGGAGGAAGAAAGGCTCCCTGGTTCTGAAGCACTACTCTGGGTCAGAGGCTAGCGATAGCACTCAAACCGTGCTGACCCAGTGCTCTGGGGAGGGGGGACAGCCTGCGATAAGCCCCCTGGGACAGGACACGGCCTCAGCATTTGGACAGACACAGAGCCCTTCCCACCTCTCCTGTCATTCGCTCTGCCCCGGAACCAGTGCGAAAGTGCAGGTCGGGGGCTGGAATGATTGTGGCACCTTCCTGAGATCCCACAGCCTGTCGTCAGAGGTCTGGACCTACCCTACAGCCGACTCACCCCTGGCCCCCAGGTGGCTGACCACGGTGCCTCTGGGTGTTAAGTCCTGCCTCTCGTTATTCGGGGCTGGAACGGTCCTTTGAGATCGTCCTGTTGTGCTCCTGACTCGAGAGATGGCAAACTGGAGCCTGGAGAAGTCACAGGCTACGCACGGGGACCCGACTGCCCCTCACTTCTCTTCCCACCAGCTCTGGGCTGCGTGTGCAGTGTCCTTCTTCATGTGATGTCATGGTGCCAGGTGGCAGGTGAGGGCACGATGCTGCAGACGGCCAGTGCGAGCACCAGCCCCACCCATGTCACTGGTAGCTGGGTGTCATTACGTGCCTGTGGCTCAGTCTCCTGCACCATGCAAAGGGAAAATAATAAGCGTCTGGCTCTCAGGCTTGAATGATTTCATACTTGCAAAGAACTCAGAACGAAACCTGGCACACCGTGAGCAACCTCTAATATTAGCATTACTTTCTGTCTATCACTCATCGCACGGGAGACATCTTTCTACGTTCAGGCGAACACACCTGGCCTGGCATGCTGGCTCCGAATCCTGTGTCATTTCCTCGCGGGTGCGAGGCCAGTGGTCCCGAGGAGGTCGGGCTCTCTCCCACGAAGAGGAATCAGCAGGGGGACGTAAAGCTTGAGCAGGACAGTCCAAGGCTCATCAGACACCAAAGGAGTCGCCATTTCTGCGGCCACCCGCACCCACGGTTTACTTAACAATGTTTAAATCATCCGTGTTTCCTTAAATATGAAATGCAAGCTCCTTACCGCTACTGAAAATGAGAATCCGTTTACTTCTAAACACAGAAGGTAGCCACAGTCGTGTGTGTGTGTGTGTATCCCTTTTGTAGGTGTCACTTTGTCACTCCCAGGATTCAGCTGGACACCAGAGAGGTGACGAAGACAGACCTCTGGGCCAGAGGGAAGGCTCGTTCTGCTCCCTGAGGGAGGTGACCGGGATCAGATCCAGGACACCACTTCCCAGCTCGGGGCCTGTGCTGGGTGGGGTTCTAGGGTTCCCCTTCAGAGTCGCTGCCAGGGTTTAAAGAGCGAAAGTGATTCACCGAGCCTGCTGCGGATTAGATGATATGTAATTGGCATGAACACTGGAAGGGAAAGAACTTTATTTTCCCTTGTTATTTAAGCCAGGTCAGCCTAGCGCCTAAAATGATCCCTTCCTTGGGGGCTGGGGGGCGGGGTGGGGAATCCCACGCTTTGGGAACCTCCATCCTGGAGTGGGGTGGACCTGCTAGGCTGAGGAAAAGCCCTGGAGAGTTTAGGCAAAGGAGCACCAAGGAATTGTGCCCATTCACCCCCTTGGTCCTGGAGAATGGAAGGAAGGAGAAAGGGACCCCCTTTGTCCCTTGCTGTAAACAGGAAACACGCAAGGACAGACATCAGTGCGGGGGTGGGAGCCTGAGGAAGTGAGGGGCTGAAGGTCACGTTCACCACGGGTCTCTGCACACAACTCCTGGAGTCCAGCCAAGTCAGGGACGTGAGCGCAAGGCTGGGTTTGCGCACTGGCTCCGGGGGAAGGTGAGCCTGAGTACAGAGACTAGCGGGCCAGGGGTGGGGAAGACCGCTGGGACTCAGGGGCTGAGTTCCCGGAACAGCCGGGAACAGGGGCAGCTGCCCCACAGGGAAAATTGGGAAGGGCCAGGAGCTGGAACACTGTGTGCCACACAAGCCCCTCCACGTGACCAGGCGCTAAAGGCGGCGAGGGAACAGTGCGCCCGGCCCGCTCAGGTGCGCTCAGCCCAGCCCCCAGTGCTGCGGGCAGCACGCATTCCGCCGGGCGGGGTGCAAAGGCCAGGGCGGGGCCTCTGCGCCCGGGCCGCCTCCTCCGGCTATAAAAAATAAGCACGCGGGCTCCTAGGCGCTACCACCCTGTGGACAAACACGAGTTCCTTTTCTCTTCTTGCTTTGGACCTCCTGCCTCAACTCTGATCGAAATGGACCCCAACTGCTCCTGCTTCACTGGTAAGAACTCCCCTGGCCCCTGGCTCTGGCCTTAGGTTGCTCCTTTCCCAGGTATAGGACCAGTGTCCTTCGGGTGGAGCAGGGATTATGGCTGTAGGGGACTCCTGTGGTTGGTTAGTGCGTCCTTCCTAGCCAAGACGATGGTAGTATTTCCAGTTTCCCTTTGCCTCTATTTTAGAGTTGAGGGTACTGAGGCTCCCCATTGCCTGTCCTCCAGCGGGTAGGGGCTGCTGGACTGGGACCCAGTGCTCTCTCTGCCCAGGCCTCGGAGCTGCCAGGACTTGATGGGAGGTGGGGACGTGGCCTGTTGCCAGTTCAGGACATGCGACCCGGGCCCTAGGCCCACTCCACCGGGGCTGTGTCTGGAGCCTGGACCTCCCTTTGGGGTAAAATTTGGAGGTACTAAGAGAGATACTACCTTCCTGGTACTAAGACAGAGAAAGTGAGGCTTGTCGTTATATGCCCTGAGTAGGTCAGGAGCTCCCAGTGCAGGGTCCTGACCCGGGAAGTGCAGGGAGCAGCTGGTGATCGACTGCTGTCTCTCCTGCTTCACACGTCTCACTGCCCCCACTTTCTCCTCCCCGCAGGCGGCTCCTGCACCTGCAACGGCTCCTGCAAATGCAAAGACTGCAAATGCACCTCCTGCAAGAAGAGTGAGTGAGGGGCCCTCTCTGGGAGCCTGGGGGCGGGGCTAAGTCAGAGGAGAGAGCCCCTCGCTCAGCAGGCAGCAGCAGACCAAGGTCCCAGCATCTCTACCGCCCTCTGCCCTTCCTCTGCCCCCTCCCCCCGCCCCTGCCCCGCTGCCGCACCGGCTTCCCTCAGCAACTGAATCAGAATCAGCTGAGAGCCCTAGAGGCTGTGGAGTCTAACCTCTCATCATAGAACAGGACACTAAGGTCCAGAGAAGTCACCACATAGTGTCAAGGAAGAGCCAGAACTAGAACCTGTCTCCCGATGCGGTCTTCTGACCCCTCTAGTATCCTGAGCACTTGATGCACATGAACTTGGCTTCTCTGACCTGCTAGTGCAGCCCTTTCCTGTGGAGTCAGCCCACAGCTTCCCTGACTCCCCCACCCGCCATCCTGAGGACTTCCCTCCCTTCACTGCGTGGTTCCAGGAGGCTGGGGGCTGACTTCTACTGCCCACCCCCCCAAGGCCCTGGCGCCGCCTCTCTCCAGGCTTTCTGCCCTCCCTGTCTGGGCTCTGATTGGCAGGGCAGCCTTTTCCTGGGGGGGGGGGGGGGGGCTTTTCCACAGGTGCTGCCAGTAGCCACAGGACAGCACCTGCCATCTCAAACCCCAGATCGTCTGGGGTTGGGGGCAGCTTGCGCCAGGCCTGCTGTTGGGCAGGGAGGTGCCTGGTGAAGTCATCTCTGACCTCTCATTTCCCCTGCTGCCCCCAGGCTGCTGCACCTGCTGCCCCATGGGCTGTGCCAAGTGCGCCCAGGGCTGCGTCTGCAAAGGATCATCGGACAAGTGCAGCTGCTGTGCGTGATGTGGGGGAGGCGGGGGGAGCCTGCTCCCCGATGTAGATGTAAATAGAGCAACGTGTACAAACCAGCATTTTGTAATATTTTTTTCATCAACCCTGAACTGTTTGTTATGTTCCTTTTTGTTTGAAATACCCGAATGACAATAAACTTATCTATACACTTCCGGCTCCACATTCCTGATGGTGTTCTGGGGATATGGGACTTGGTTCCCCTTGGGCTGTAGGGGAGCCTGGCTGGAAGGGGATGGAGGGGGGCTGGCACAGTAAGTGGGGGCAGGTGAAGCGCTTCCTGTTGTCTGGCCTGCCCTTGGCTCCCCCTTTGTGAGCATTTTCTCTGCCACCTAGAATTAACTGGTCCCTCCCTGCTCTTTTTGTGTATGTGCATCACTGGGTAGCCATCTATGCTGCACCTACTGTATACACCTGCAGTGGGCTCTCAGTGGTAAGGTGGCATGAAGCTTACGGGCTGCTGGGGAGAGACAGTTACTGCACAGGAGCAACAGAAAGGCTAAGACAGGATTCTGTGGGGATGAGCCTGAGTGGAGAGACTTGGCACTGAGGTCCGAGAGCGGCATTCCTGTTGGGACGGCGTGAGCAAAGGCCCTGATGCCGGAAAGAGCTTGATGTGTTCAGGAAATAGGAGGCCAGCATATCTGTGCTGGTGTGTGAGGGGTGTAGTTCAAGTACACTGGAGAGCGGGGCAGAGACCACATGCTTCATTCATCTGAAAGACTTCCTAACCTGGGTACACAGCTGAGTCACTTGGCGAGGGGGAAAGGGTGCTAAAGTCACCACCCCACTTTCCCTCCCAGCCCCCCATCTGATTTCTTAGGTCTAGGATGGGCTGCAACCCCCTGACACAGTCACATGGAATCATTTAGGAAAACACAATAAGCTTCTGCCGGGAAGTATTTCTGCCCCAATTGGTATTTGATGCCAAAATCTTTCACATGTGGCTGTCTGCACTGGTGGCCGAGGGAACCTGGAGGGACCCGGTTCCTGTCTGTCTGGGGGGGGGCGGCAGACAGGCCTTGCTGTGCAGGATGTGACAAGTGGCTTCATAGAGAGCAATCCAGGCCCAGAGGGCGGCCCAAGCCTCTTCCGGGACTCACACTACAAAAACCACGGTGGTGTGGGGGGGCTGGCTTCCCAGCCGCCTTTTCCTGCAGAGGAAGCCTGGCACAGACCTCGCAGGGCTTGCGCAGGAGTGTGATGTGGCTCTGGGCTCTTCCACCACTCCGCCCTCGGGAACCACAGCTGCCAAACCTCTCAAGACGGGGACACAGTGTTTCCGCTGCTCCTGCCAAACACAGCCACCCGACTGGCGCTTTGCTCGCTCCCTCCGAGCCATGTGGGAAGGGGCATCTTCACTCTGTCCCCGGGCCCCATCTCCCCAAGGTGGGCGGGGCATGACCGTTAGGGATGTCTGTTGGAGACATTCATTTATAATTGTACTTTTCAGTTTGATGTGGCTGCATCAGAATGCCTCGTCAAACCCCAGAAGTTAATACCTGGTGTAACGGGGAAAGCAGTTAGACGGGTCACCTCTGGAGCCAGACCGCCTGGCTGGAACCACAGCCCCACTACATAGGCAAGTTCTGTGGCCTGTCTGAGCCTCACGCCTCCCATCTGGGAAGGGGCGCAATGCTGGTGTCTACCCCATAGGGCTGTGGTGAGGTTAAGTGTGCCTAGCACAGTCTCTGGCACAGAATAGGTGCTTCCTAAGTGCTGCTTCCCTCTAGGCTGGTCAGGGTGCCTGACAACCAGTGGGTGATCATTAAGTGCTCTGAATTTGACTCAAGGAGCATTGATTGGACCCCTACGGTATGTAAATCATGGTGCTGGGCACAGAGAGGGAAGATAACAGATGAATAAGATCTAAGCCCTTTGTTGGAGGGGATCTTATTTCATGTCCCTGTTGAAGTCAGGAAGCATTTATTTTTCACATCTAGATGCAGCTGCTGAACACACCTGCCTGCAGGAGGACCGGTCCACTGCATGCCGACCCTGGAACAGGCCGCGTGCGAGCCAAGCTCAGACAGAGGTGTGGAAGCCTCTGGAAGAGAGTGTATGATTCATCCTGACGAGAAGGCCCAGAGAAACCCTACTCCTTCCTCCCTTCCTCCTTTGGATCCTGTGGGCCCACAGTCCAGGCCCGTGGACCTTGCAACTCAACCCTACGGCCTTTCCTTGCTCCTGCCCCCTTCCCACCCCTGGTCCCAAAGTCCCCCAACTTTACCCTTGACCTTTAGCTTAATCCCACTGCTTAGAAGCAGGGAGTCTGGAGAAGATGTTGGCGGGGACAAGGGGCTTCCTCTGTGTCATCGCAGGCCCCTCCCTCTCCCCTGGGCCTGTGGCTCTGGGGGCAGAATGGGACAGGGCCTGCATTTCCCCTCTGGTTTGGGCCACATTCCTTCTGGCCTGGGCGTGTGAGACACACCCCTGGGTGAGAGGTGTTTTGTTTGGGTAGGAAGTGTTTCCTGCCTGCCCTCGGGGCTTGCCACTCACAGGCCTGGGAAACTCACTCTCCTGGCAGGGATTCCGAGTTATGCCTCAGCCGGGCGAGGTTCCTGTGCGCTCCAGGGACCGGGCTGAGATGGGGCAATGAAAAGTCGAGGCAAAGTCCCCACAGCCCAGCTCCTGCAGAGGGAAACTGCCCCAAGAGCGCAGGTGCAGCACAAGGCCCTAGGCTCCCGCGACTCTCCTCACACGAAAGCTGCATGTGGTCTCTGTTGTAGCTATTGATTGATCAATCAATCGATTGATCGATCGATCGATTGATTTTTACAGCCCCTTCAAAATGTGGAATCATGCTGTGTAACAGGACGTCGTGGTGCATCTGTTCCCAAGCCTGCACCCTGTTACACCGCCCTGGTAGCTTGAGATGGGGCAGTATTTACACCCTCCAAATGGGAACAGGGCTTGGCTTATTGTCTGTTGATTGTCTGCACTTAAGACAGCGGGGCAGTAAATGTTGATAATGCAGATCCAACCTGAAATGTGTAACCATTGCATCAGAAACAGCACAGACAATGGAGGAAATGCTGTTCTAGTATTTGGAAACTGCAAAGAAATCACCCGTGACATTTTCACGAACAAGTCCAGTTACAACATGCACCTTCTGGTCACGGGGTCCTCATCCCACGGGGCAGAAGGACCCCCAAACACTCACTCGGTGTGGCTCTGTGGGGCTGACTCTGCCCCTCCCCAAAGACGGGTCCATGACCCAATCCCGGCCAATCAGAGTGAATTCTAAGGCACTTGCTAGAACTCTGGGGCAGTGGGTGCTCTGTGTCTGTGGGGGTTGCTAAGCTGCTGGAAGCCACCCCATGGAGAAAACTGCCCTGAGGGTGACGCTGACAGGGGACAGCAGGGCCAAGACTTGGAGGAGAGGGTTCCGGTGTCATTGTTGGAGCACCCACATCCAATGGGCTGGAACAAGATGCACCTATATTTTCAGTGAAACCATTACATTCTTTCACTCAAGCCAGTTTCCCACGGGCTTTCTGACTCTTAAGGAGCAAAGAGTGCAAAGAGGCAGACACTTCAAGTGGCCCATCCCAGAGCCTGAGCTCCCGTCCAAGAGGCACACATCGGGGCTCAGGCATCCAGAGACCGGTGTCCTAACCTTGATTCACACCCTCTCAAGGGCCTGACCTCAGCCCAGTGTCTTCTGCTCCTGGAGCCTCAGTCTCCCCATTTATTGTCTCTTCTCAAAGGCGTGCAGAGACAGTGAGAAAAGAGCATCCGGGCCGAGTTGCTGACAGCATTCTTCCTCCTGACAGGGGCACCTGCGTTCAGCACGGAGCACGCTCAGTGGTGGGTCCTGGAGTGCTCCCACCTGCAGTGGCTTTGTCCTCCACAACTTCCCGGTGTGCGGCAGGGGGAAGCTTACTGGCTACGAGGCAAGAGCATGGGGCATGGAGAACACCAGCCCTGGGTTTTATTTCCAGTTTTGCCCCTTTTCCCCTGTGTGATGTTGGGCAAGTATTTAGCTTCTCTGCACCTCAGTTTATTCATCCACCAAATGGGATTATGATGTCTAAATAACATCATGCACAGCATATAGTAGGCGCTCAATAAATGGCCAATATTATTAAACAAAGCTGTGTGGCTCTCTGCCAGATTAACATTGATTGTGAAGTCTGACAATATGAAATGGGGAGGCTCACCCACCACTGTAAAAGACCAAGGGGGCTTTAGATATACTTTTAGACATACTAGTAGGTGCTTTTCGAAAAAATCAAGATCCTAGAGAAGGTCAGGGGGATCGTAGACCAGTTGAAAGCGAGATACAGTTTTTTTTCTTCAAAAAATCAGCAGCCTAATTGAAATATGGTTACCTAGAATTCTAAGTATCCCATCTCCCGGTGTTACAAATCACAGCTTTCCTGTTCAAATCTGCAAGGAGCTTGACTTCATTTACTCGGTGTTTGCTGCCACCTCGTGGTCATTTTATTTATTGCAAGTTGTTTCTCCCTCAGCGCCTCATTCAGTGTCACGTGACAACCAACCAGCGCATCAAAAGGTTAAGACAACCAGACTTGCTGTCCTCGGATGCTAGAAAGCAGTTCTCAGCTCACGGCTACGGCAGTGTGAGGTATACAGAGGGGCCCTCGGGAAAGTAGTTTGCAGTGTGCTGGTGTACGCGATGTTCTGCCAGTTTTCCTAGGGCCTTGGTATGAATGTTTAGGGCGCCAGCTTTGCCCTTGCCTTTCCTACCTTTTCTATGACTAAAGGTCCTGTTTGGACTGTGTTTGTAACTTACGACCAAGTGCCTTTCCAGTCATTTGGTGAAGACGTTTTTGAGAATTTTTCACTGTACTCGGGGATAATTACTCCACATTAGGGTACCATAAAACGAAGGTGTCTTGTACTAAGACCGTGTTTTCCAAGTTTATCTGACATTAGAAATAAAGTGATGTCACAGGCCCAAGGTTGGACCCCCTCCCCCACCCGAGACTGTTCACAGCAAGGAGGTCTGGGGCACCTCGGAGGTGTGTGGTGTCAGAGCTGTTGCTATGGTGACTCGGTGCTCTGGCTGACCTTGAGGATGGTGAATATCCCTGAGATTCAGTTTCCAGGCTTGTGCTACCTACTGTCCATCTGGGCCCAGATATAATGGTTATTCAGAGGCCACTCTTGGGCAGAAACCAGGTTCTGCAACTGTTATTAATATGTATAATATTTAATAGCGATACTGACTATGTTTCAAGAAGCTTTGAGAGAATTCAATGAGCGCAGCCAGAACTGTGGTTATTCTGTATGCAGCACCCAGACACACCCTGGTAGAGCATGTCACTCCTCTGATTCAACCCCCCACTGGCTCATCATTTCTCTTGGAGTAGAAGCCAAAGTCCTGACATTGGTTCATAGACCCCTATCTCCCTCCCTCCCACCAGCCACATTTGCCTAGACCTGTTCCTCAGAACTGTGAAAAATGTTCTGCCTCAGGGCCTTTGCACCTTCCATTCCCTGTGCCTTAGATGCTGCCAGTGGCTCCCTTCCTCATCTCCTTCAAGTCTTCACTTGCCTCCTCCACCTTGCAAGCTCACCCCAGCCCCCTTCCCAGCTGCATTCTCTCCCTAACCCACTGTGTTGATATCTGACACTTTGTGTTCCCCCCTAGCAGAATGCACCCTCCATGAGGGCAGGAACCTTTCTAATGGAAATATTCTTGCTTCCTGCAGACAGTGCCTGGCAGGGGGTGTACATAAGAAACAAGGCAGGCAAGGCAAACTTGCAAATTAAAAATCGCTCTCTTTGGAAGTAGGGACATTATTTCAAGGAGACCACTTATAAGCCATTTTACAGTTACTGTAAAAATGTCTTATAATTATGGTAAAAATTGTTCAATCATTTTTACTTAGCTTAGGAAGCCATAAAATGATCTCACATCTTGGTTTTACAGGCACAGATGAGATCTGACCTATATTTCATTTCCTCTGCTTGTTACCTTAAGGGTTCCTTCAGTCAAGGACAAAATGAGAACAGTGAGGGGCAGGTAAAGAGTAATCACCCTGGACTTCAGAACAACCACGTCGGAGAATAAGTGCCGAGAAACGAATCATGATTCCTACGATGGCTTTAATAAAAACAAGCATTTAATCATTGGTGGTTCTGGGGCCATGTCAGATGTGGCCTCTGAAGGCCTGGGAGCAAGCCCTGTCTCTGCTGCTTACTGGGCGTGTCACTGGGGGCCAATCCCAGAGCCCAGAATAGCGCCCTGCACATAGATGCTCAGCCAAGAAGATGCTCGGAAGGCTTGGAGCAAACACCCCTTTTTGCCAAAATAGATCGCAATAGGTCCTCCCTAAATGTTGCTAGCTGGTGAAATAAGCCAAGGCGAGATAGGCAGTTTCAGGAAATACTTCCCGTGTCCAGCAATGTTACAGAAACACTGACCACCGAGACAGGGCCTCATACAGAAGCTGGCCCTGCCCCGCTACGCCGTGCCACTGTCAATCCAGTTCGGGCCAAATGTCGGGGGGGGTGCAGTTCTATTTGAGAAATTCAGGCTCTGCCTCCCAGCATAGTTGAAAATTTGGGGGCTGGAGCCTCCATTCTGAGAAGCCTCCAGCTGGTGAGTCTTGCAGGATCTTTTCCAACTAACGCTGACCGAGCGCCCCCTGGTGGACATAAGACGTAACGCGCCACGCCGCCGCCCTCAGGGCTTCCAGCCTGGTGAGAGTTAGGCTCCGCTGCAATGTCCCGTGATGCCTGGGGGTGGGCTGGGGAGCACCTGGCAGCTTTGTTCTGGTGAGTGGGAGAAGCCTGTGCTGATTCTAGAGTATTGTGGCAACAGGCCTTGCCAGAAATAAGAACAGTTCACACTTACTGAGTGCCTACTGTATACAAGACTGCTCTAAGCTCTTAACATGTGTTAGCTAATTTAATTCTTAGAACAACACTTCATGGTAGATTACTATTATCCCCACAAGAGTAACCACAGTGTGAAAGAGGTAATCTCCCCAACGTGAACTGGGGTGTTCTGGGGTATTGTCATCAAAAAAGGGACAATGAGCCCTGACTGCTGTGGCTGGATTGGTTGGGCATCGTCCCCAAGGTGAAAGGTCGTTGGTTCATTCCTGGTCAGGGCACATGCCTGGGGTTCGGGTCCAGTCCCTGGTCAGGTGTGTGGGAGAGGCAGCTGATCGATGTTTCTCTCTCGCATCCATGTCTCTCTCTCAAAACAAATAAATAAAACCTTAGAAAAGGTCGGGGGGGGGGCAGAGAATGAACGGTGGGAATCCTCACAGCCACCCCGTCTGTTACCAGACTTGTTTGCTGATCATTTTCTCCTGGGTTTTCAGAGAAGGGTCAAGTCCTCAGATTTCCAAGAGTGGGGATAACTGAGAGTCTGTTTCTGTTTTCCGCTTTCACTCTTGGGGACACTCTTCTTTTGTCACTTGTCATTTGAAGTTTGTTTTTTTCCCCCTTCTGAATCTCCAGCTGCAAATGCATTTAATAATCAACCACAACTGAGCCCCCGACAGATGGGCCTCAAAACAGATGGCTCCATTGAAAGGCTGCCACTGAAAACAGAGGGTAATTTGAGCCAATCAAGAAGATGGGGTCTCTTAGAGGCAAAGTTTCTACAGAGACTGAAGCCCTAACCCCGTCCCGCCAGCCCTCCCCCCCACCCCCGCCATTCCCTTCCATACACTTTTCACCCACACATAAGCCTTCCAACTTTTTGTTATTATTGTTAAACATCTGGAACGTGGAAAAGGAAGAGAGAGAAACCCTGGGGCCTTGTCAATCAAATTCACTTTTCTTTTGGCAAATTCAGCATCAGTGACAAATTGCACCATCTGACATAAACAGAGGGGATAGATGTCGGCAAAGCTGTTTTTAAACAGCAGCAATGGCGAGATGTATAGGATGGGGTTTTTTTTTCACTCAATAGTCAGTATGTTTCATAACAAATAAAGCAACCAGATGTTTATACAAGCCCACCACCTTCGTAACGTCATCTGATAGTTAACTGCTGCTGATCAGTGAGAATGTGGGGTTCCTTCCAGTCCCAAGCCGGAAAGCTGGCAGTCAAGTCCATTTAAGGACTTCACTGGGTAGCTCTTAGTATGGTTCAGGAAGCCTCCTGAGTTCACCTCTGAGGCTTTTTGGCCTAAGACCACTGGTCTTGACATCAGAAAACTTGTGTGCAGGCCCTGGTCTGCCCCACTTTCCTGTGTCACCTTAAGTCACTTAATCCTCCCCAGGTGCAGTCTCCCCACAGGCTACGTGACGATAATCAGCCCTGCGCTTCCTACCCCTGGTTACGGCGCGGTTCAAGTGTGATGGTATTAGATGCGAATCCTTTTTTTTTTAATTTGAAGATTATTGATCTTTTTATTGAGGAATAATTTAATCTGGTGAAGGGCACAGGTCATAAATGTACCTCTCAATAAACGTTTACATACGCATTCCCACACAAGATCAAGGTATAGGCTCTTGCTGGCACCCTGAAAAATTCCGTGTCTTCCTCCCCGTCCATACTTTCAAGGTATAAATTGTTCTCTCCTCTGTCAACCCTGGATTAGCTTTGCCTGTTCTTGAATTTGATATGAATAGAATGACGTGGTATGTACTCTTTTATGTCTCTCCGTGGTCATAGTGGCTTTTGAGGTCCATTTATGTTGCAACAGGGATCAGCAGTTCGTTTCCTGTAATTGCTGAATAGAAACCCATTGCACAGCTGGACCAGAGTTGACTCCTTCTCCTGCTGATGGACACCTGAGTTGTTTCTGGGTTTGGGTTATTCTGAATACAGCCACTATGAACATTTTTGTGCAAGGGATTTGAGGAAATGCTTTTATTTCTCTCGGGTAAATACCTAGGAGTAGAATGGCAGGGTCCTAGGGTAGGTGTGTGTTTAACTTTTAAGAAATTGCTAGTTTTCCAAAGTGGTTGTATAAATTCATATTCCCCTTAGCAGTGTGTGGGAACTCCGTACTGCCTCTACACCCTGGCATGCTTGTCACCATTAAATTGTAGTGCCCTCTACAGTGTAGGGGGTATTATTATCACTATTACAAGGACAGAGGTAGTGTAGGGATTACTATGGGGTCTGGCATCACGTCTGAATCATTGTTCCATACTGGGCTTACCATATGGTTTTAAGGAAGCCACTTACCCCCTCTAGCCTCATTCCTTGCATCTGTAAAATGGGGCTGTGAATAGCACCGCTTTCAAAGGGTTGTTGCGAGGGTTAAGTGAGAAAAACCTTGTAGTGTTTAAATGGGGTACAGCATACGGGGGTGCTCAGTTAATGATCTCTGGGGTCTTCTTGCATTTTATGTACTTATTCAACCTATTCCTGAACAGATCCCAGTTGGAGACCTTTAAATGTCACGTGTCTGTCAGGAGCTGTGACAGTGACCCTAAGATTACGACCCGTGTTATAGGGTCACAGCTATCTACTGTCTTCCAGCAGAGCCATCTTTGCTCCCCCAAGACGGTGTCCACACTGAGGACAGCAGATCCGAGGGGTGGGAAGAAGACCTGAGTCCCTGGGGATTGTGAGCTGCTGAATCGACCCACCCGACATCCCACTGCCACACTTCCCATTAGGTTAGATGATAACTTTCCTTCTTGGTCAGGCTAATTTAGGTGATTCGGAGCTCAAACAACCTGACTGCTACCCCAAATGATCCCAGCATTCCTCCACCGATTTGCTGAGCCTGGATTCACTCTCAGCATCCTTAGCCCAGGACTGCTGGGAAAGCCGACCAATTCACTAATGGGCAGCTTGCATTCTAGATAAAGCCTATTTGCCATCCCTGACCACGCCAAGTCACCTTTTGTGTGGCTGAAATCAAACCCATCTGGAGTGCAAAGTAAGAAGCTTCCCTTTTGAGCTTCTAATGATTTTGAAAGACTACTGCTGCTCCCTCAGCCACAGTTCACACAGGGCTTTACGTAATTTGCTGCCACCCACGAAGAACCCATCTCTGGCAGCTGCAGCTCAAGAGAGGGGCAGTCACGGAACTGGATTCTGTCTGTCACTCAAGAACTATAACTCGCTTTCCTTCCAGGGACCACGTGCTGGGGACTGTAGGGAAGACTAAAGAAGTACAACAAGTTCCAGAGGGCAAACAGTTGAGGGAGAGAAGCGATATGAGTTCTGGGGACCAAAAATAGTTAATATACCACAGTGTGGGAATACTTTACATTTTTATGTTGGTATAATAAATAATATATGGTGTAGTAACATGCACAAATCTTAAATGTGCAGTTCAAGGAATTTTAAAAAAGTGAATACGTCCATGCGCCCAGCCTCCAGATTAAGAAAGAGAACATTAACAGACCTCAGAAGATTCTCTCATTTCCCTTCCTTGTCAACAGCCCTGCCTGCCTTCAAAATAACCGCTGTTCTGACACTGTTGAAATTCCAGTTATATTGTTCTGCTTTTTCCTCTTCTTGAGCATTTTTTAATTGTATAAAGTACTATTTTACACATATAATAGAATTTATTTGTAATATATGTAATAACAAATAATAATGTAATCAATGCCTGTCCAAGACCTTACATCTTCCCACGTGGTCCTTCCCATGCCCCTTTCAACCCCCTAGAGACAATTACAATCTTAAATTCCCTATTTATCATTCCAATATTTTCTAGTTATGCATCTATGCATGAACAATACATTGTTTGGTTTTACTTGCTTTTTAACTTAATCAGAAAATATGAGTTCATACTATACTATATAGTCTTCTGGTACTTGCTTTTTCCGCTTAACATTGTTTCTAAGATTCATCCGTGTTATTTTTGTGGCTATTAGCTCACATATTTTTCACTGCTGTGTAATATTTCATTGTGATAATACCAGCAATTTATCCAGTTTGTGTTCATGGACATTTTATTTATTTTTTATTTTGTCTTGCTGTTGTGAACTGTGCTGCTATTAAGATCCTTGCTCATATCTCCTGGTGCACATGTGTAAGTTTCTTTTGGGCCCTGACCAGCGTGGGTCAGTTGGTTGGTCATCATTCCGCAAAGCGCAGGGTCTCGGGTTTGATTCCCAGTCAGGGCACATGCCTAGGTTGCAGGTTTGGTACCCAGTCAGGGCGCGTAGGAGAGGCAACCAATCCATGTTTCTCTCACATTGATGCTTCTTTCCCTCTCTTTCTCTCTCCCTTTCCCTCTTTCTAAAAATAAATGAAATCTTTTTTTTTTTTTAAAGAGTTTCTTTTGGGTATTAATCTAGGAGTGGAATTGCTGGGTTTTATGATATGGAAATATTCAGCTTTAAAAAGCAAATGTCGTGATTTTTCGTTTGGCAATGGTTTGTGAGTATTTGTCCTTAAAATCTTCTTTACTGCCCTGGCTGGCATAGGTCAGTGGATTGAGTGCAGGCCTGAAAAGGGTTGCTGGTTCAATTCCCAGTCAGGGTAAATGCCTGGGTTGCGGACCCCAGTAGGGGGCGCTTGAGAGGCAACTACACATTGATGTTTCTCTCCCTCTCTCCTTCCCCCTCTCTAAAAATAAATAAATAAATAATCTAAAGGAAAAAAGGAACATAAAGTTATAAAACACTACTCAGATGTAAGATGCTATTATATATAAAAGTTCAAGCTCAGATATTGTCTGACCACAGCAGGATCTAAATAAACATTTAATAGCTTTAGGACAAAGGCCATCCTCATGCATATTGTCCATCAGTACCAATCACTTATAAAGAACCCACAATATGCTGATGTGAAGTGTTCAGATAAACAAAGCTAAGCACTAAATAAAGTAGTGAGGGCTTATTTTAATCAATAATATACTATTGCAAGAGGGGGGGGAGTCCAGTATGAACTGAACTGATTTGTACAGAAGTGACTGGATGTTTCAGTGGGGGAGGGGAGAATGAGAGAATTGGGATGGGGGGTGAACAGTGGTGGGAAAAATTACAAAAAGTGAGAGCACGATGTTGGTCCAGAACAAAGAAACCCAGCCAGGCATGAGTCTTACCCCACCTGTCCTTGCTCACCCGCTGCCAGTCATTTGCCTCTTCCTTCTATTCCTTAAACACTAAACTTGTTTCCCCGTGGAGCCTTCACTCTGTTGCCTCTGCTTGGAATGTTCTAAAGCCAAGATTTTTGCAAGGCTGACCTTTATCATTCGTGTTTCAGCTCAGACGTCACCTCCTCAGAGGCCTTCACTGACCATACCGGCATTCTCCCTTCCATCACCCTGCTTTTTTCGTCCTAGTCCTCCGTACAAACTAGCAGCTATTGATCATATTTTGCTTCCCCCACTAACCTGCGAACTTTATTAGGGCAGGGATATTTTCTGTCGTAGTTGTCACTGTACCCCCAACACCTAGATTAGTGCCTGCCACAAGGGTGGCGTTCAATAAAAGGTAAGAAATCCACGGAGATAATTGCGGAATCGCTTTCTCTGAGCAGTGCAGTCTCTAACCACGTGGAGGGGCAAGAGTGGTGGCCGCGGGCGTGCGGGGAGTGACAGCTCAGCCGCAGGCCCCGCCCCGAGCCCCGCCCTTGTCCATGTCTTCCTCCCCGGGTGTCCATAAAGTTCATTTGGCGGCGCGCCGCGCGGGGACTCCTGGGAGCGGCCGGCCTGGGCCAATCAGGAAGCGCCGGAGAGCGGCGCGAGAAGCAGCGGCCGAGTTCTCTCCTCCGGACCTGGGTGGTGTAGACGGCTGTATTGCTCGGTAAGGCTGTCTCTGGCAGCGTCCTGGGGCCCCGGCGCTCGTCCTTGAACCCTGGGGTTCCGAGGCTGGGCGGAGCTGGGTCCCCACGCCGGCAGGCATGCTGCTCACGCTTCCCGATCGCCTCGTTGCAGACGGGATCGCCTGGCTGACGCCGGCAACGCAGCTCCGGGTCTAACCGCCGGGTAGAGCGTCGGGCTGCGTGCGGGGAGTGCCTCCTATCTGCCCTCTTTCTGAAGACCGAGTTTTGTCATTCCGACTCCCCCTGGTTGCGCGACGCGCCACGCCCCCGCCCCACCCCTGTGAGCCCACTGACCAGGTCCGCGCCGCCTCCCCGCCACCGCACTCCACCACGCCCTGCCTGCGCGCTTGCCCCTCGGGAATGCACCCTGTCGAGAGGCGACAGTGACGACCCCTGAGCCTCTCCCGACCTGTCGTCTCCTCTACCTTATCCCTCGGAATGCTCCTCCCCATCCAGGGAGGTGCTAGTGATGAGAACTGGGAGGTGGCTCGAACTTTCTCTGGGCTCACAGCACCCCATCTTCTGCAAAGGCAATACCTAAGGTTATGGGGTCTCTTTTTCAGTTACGAGGCCGACCGCAAGGATGGCTCTTTGGTCAAAGTTTGGAGGGCCCGTTGGCCGAGGCACTGGTCTGGGTTTGCCCCTCTGCAGGTGTGAGGAGGAGGTGTGTGTTTGCCAAACCGAAAAGGCTTTCAGCAAGCGAGGATCGCCGTTTGTATTCCTCCTGGGAGGCGGGAGAGGATGTCCTTGGGTACCATACCTTTTCTTCATTCATGGTGATCTCGTCGAGGCTCAGTTTTAAAATACCCATATATTAGGCTGACATCTCATGTTTATATCTCCAGCCTGGGCCCCTCGACCTGCATCCAGCTGCCTCCTTAATTATCTCCGCTGAGGTGGTTGATAGGGAACTCAGACTGAACATGTGTTATCAATTATATCACAAGAAAGCTGGGAAAAGGGAGAAAAGTAACCGAAGACACTGTAAAAATACAAGTATCGCCCTGGCTGGGTGGCTCGGTTGGGTGGACTGTCGCCCCCACGCCCCACTACACCAAAGCATTGCAGGTTCCGTTCCCAGTCAGGGCACATACTTAGGCTGCAATTCGATCCCTGGTGGGAGCCATGGGGGAGACAGCTAATAGATCAATGTTTCTGTCTCACATCGATGTTTCTCTCTCCTTTCATCTCTCTCTAAAATCAATAAACATATCCTCGGGTGAGGACCAAAAAAATGAAAGTATCCCTTGCTATCTAAATCTGTTAGGTAATGAGAGTTTGGATAGGAAATTGGGAGAGTGAGGGGTATCATGCTAGCTGTATAGTATTTGGATTCCCGAGTTTTTGGTAGCAATAGTCTGGATAGCAAAAGTGTGTCTGCATCTGTTTGGTTTCTGAGGCTGGAGAGTGGAGCACGTGTGTAAATAAACAAGCCCAGCTCACACACAGATGCGAAGGAGACGGGTTAGTTAGGACTTGAGAGAGAGAATCTGGGGGTCAGAGGTGGAAGAGCGAGGGAGGGTAGCAAACTCCGGGTTGCAGTGTGAGTGGGTTGCAGGAACAGGCTGGGGTGTGGATTTGACAGCCCTTGTCTTCAAGCATTCAGGGGCAGGGGTGAAACACACTTCAGAGCAGGGAGTTTAGAGCGATTTAAAAATTGACAGGTTACTGAGAATTAGAAAGGGTTATGTACGCTCGTGGAAGAGAAATCAGACTGCCAGGGTATAAAATGAGAAGTAGAAATGTCCCAACTCTTAGCTTTACTGTTGGGAGGTAGTGCTAATAAGCTAAGTTTCTTGATATGCTAATGTTGTGTTTCGTGCTATTTCTTCTAAAAACTATCTGAACAAACTATCAGTGTATAGTTCAGTCAATTTTTAAATATTTATTCCCTCACGTGACCACCACCCATACTGCGATGTAGAACATTTCTAATACCCCGGTGTGTCGGCTGGGCTGCCGTAACAAAATACACAACAGAAGTTGGGCTCAAACAGTGAAGTTGGGTTCCCGCAGTTCTGGAGGCTGGAAGTCCGAGATCAGGGCGCCAGCGTGGTCGGGCCTGGTGAAGGCTTTCTTCCTGGCTTGGAGACGGTCAGCATCTCACTCACTGTGTGCTCATACCCGTTCCTGGGTGCAGGGGTGGGGGAGCGAGGAAGCAAGCTCTCTGGTGTTTCTTTTTAAAAAAAGATTTTACTTATTACTTTTAGAGAGGGGGGGAGGGAGCTAGAAGGAGAGGGAGAGAAATATCAATGCAAGGCTGCCCCTTGTGCTCCCCCTACTGGGGACCTGGCCTGCAACCCCAGGCATGTACCCTGACTGGGAATGGAACCTGTAACTCTTTGGTTCGCAGGCCCGCACTCAGTCCACTGAGCTACACCAGCCAGGGCTCAACATAAGAAATTTTGCAGGACACATTTCAGTCCATAACACCCAGAAAGTTCTATTGTACTCTCCCAATCAATCCCATCCCCTCCCGGAAATAACCAGTGTTCTGATGTCTAGAACCACAGATTAGTATTTTTCTGTTCTTAAAATCCATACAAATGGAATCATGCAGTATGGCCTTTTTTTGGTGTCTGGCTGCTTTAGCTCACCATTATGCCTGAAATTTATTCCTGTTCTTCCATGTAGCTATAGTTTGAGCTTTTCTATTGCTGTATGGTATGCCAGGGTATGAATGTAACCATAACAATCCCAAATGGGGTAATACTGTATATACAGCAGTTTTAAGGGGTTTTTTTGCGGGCGGGGGAGGAGGGTCTCAGACTTTTGTTAGGCTGTAGTAAAAGCTACAGTGCTTTTCTTATATTAAAAAACATTGCATGTCTTTCCAGGTGTCACGGTCCTCAGGACAAGAAGCCTTCCTTGGTTTACAGTAGGGGGTTCTCAGTCTCAGCACTGTTGTGATTTGGGGCTGGATAATTCTTTGTCGTGGAGGCTGTGCTGTGCATTGTGGGATGTTCAGCAGCGCCTATGACCTCTGCTCACTAGATGTCAGGAGTACAAAGCCCTTCTCCCTCAGTTGTGACTACCAAAAATGTCTCTCCATATTGGCAATGACCCCTGGGAGGCAAACTTGCCCCCAGTGGAGAACCATTGGTTTAGAGAGAAAAGCTAGAGGCAAAGACCTCTTGGAGGCAGACTTGGTGACCTGTCATGTGCCAGTTGGAACATGGGGTGGGTGTCACTCCTAAGGTTCTCTATACAGATAGTTTCCATCACCACTAAAATGGAGCTGCTCCTTCTGAGGACACATTTGAGTGAGTTTAAAGACCGAATTAAAGTACCCCATGTTTGTAGATTCTTCATGGTGGGCAGTCCCTTAGAAATCATCCGAGCCAGCCTCCTCATCTTCCCTGGTGATGAAACTGGGGTCCAGAGACTGGGAAGGGCCAGCCCCAAAGTCAGAGGGCTGATGCGGGGCAAAGCCAGGTTAGGGTCCATTGTTCTTCCACCCCAGGCCTGGCTTCTGCTGGACAAGACAGCTGGGAGTTTATCAGGAAATAACCTACATGGACGCTTTCTGTTTCCGTGTGATGCCAGCTTGCTTCTCCTTGCTCAGTGAAGATGAAATAATACAAGTGGTGTTTTATGCATCAGGAAAGCTGATACTTCCACATTCCTGCCTGCAGACACGGAATCATCCAGGCCAGTACTAGAGCTGAATCACCCAGTCTTTAATAATCTCTTCTGTCTAGGGTAATTTATTTCAGTTCTTTCTTTTCTCCAGAAGTCTGCCTTCTGAATAATGATTAGGTCTACTTTTGTCTTAGTCTTACAAGACTATAAGGAATTATCCAGCAACAATTTTAAAAAAATCATTATTCTCTTCCTAGAAGCCTGTGAAACAATAGTGTCTGTTAAGATATAACTTTCTTTTTGGTGGTTGTAATTGACAGCTGACAGATACAGTAAAGGGTGGAATGAATCTGTCATCTAACCAGTTTATATATATTCAAAAGAAAAGCAGAGAGCAAAACCAGTCTTTGATATGTCGAGTGAGGCTCTACCCGTTAATCTTTGGTGTTGAATACTGAACACTGCTCCTGTGTCTTCATCCTGTTAGGGTTTAATTAATAAGGTTTGAGGCAGCCACGGCTGGGTAACTGTTGGGGTGTCATCTTGGTAACACCAGGGTGGTGGGTTCTGTCCCTGGTCAGGGCACATACAAGAAGCAACCAGTAAATGCGTAAATAAGTCGAACAATACATCAACATTCCTCTCTGTCTCCCCCTGTCCCCTCCCTTCCTCTCTCCCTCTGTAAAATGAATTTTAAAAAAAGAAGAAGTCAAGTTTGAGGGCAAGATTTCCACTTGAAATTAAATGCTAAATTTCTTTTGAATCACACCTTCACTGTGGAAATTTGGATTTGCAATAATAACCATATATGATATAATCAAATGATAGAATGTTGCCAAATTGGCAGCTTTGGAAAAAAGCTAATGTAGCCTTGTACAGTGATATAAATCAGTGGAGTTTATCAAATACTTTCTTGTGTACCATCAGCCTCTTGAGTAGGTAGGGACTATCATCTCCTTTTCATAGATGAGGCTGAGAGGAGAGATTTGGATTTCATCCCAGGGGTAAAGGGTCCCGCTTTCAGCTAGTAAGGGAGCCCTCTGGACTCAAACCAGGCTTGTGGGTTCAAAAGTCAGTCTTCTCCTATTTACCCATTCTGCTTAAAATATTCTTTTTGGATTTGTTTTGTTGTCATATTAAAACTTTAAAAAAATAACTGAAAAAAGGAATAACATGGTTAGTTGTGCATTTTGAAGAAAAAAGGCATAAATAACAGCATGAGTTAATTTCCTCCGATGTATATGACATTCCCCTTTCAGACAACATCCAAAAAAATCGTCGCACTGCTAACTGTGCATTTGGTTTAGATGATATTTGGATATGTGATAAAGTTAGTGTTCACGGTGAGTGGTAACAAGTATTGTCTGAATATATTGGAATTCTGCAGGGAGAGTAGTTGGTGTCATTTTTTCATGCAGATGGGTGAATCTCGAGATTCCTTTAACAGATGGCCTCGCCTCTATTTTTTCATCTCTTTCTCGGTCCTTTGTATTTCTTGGACAACTGGGGTGTTTAGATTGTGGGTGACAAGGAAGAGGAAAAATTCACGTGGTTTAGTATGTTGCGTTGTACTTGAGAAGGACCGTGAGGTCCATCTAGCATTCTGTGTTAGGTCAAAAGAACATGTACTGGGCAGATTTCATCATTTATAAAACATATTTCTTCTCCCAAACATACTCTTCAAATGAACAGCGTCAAGAGAGGAGGGGAACGAGCGACGGCAGTTCTCTTGTGTCGCTGGGTCCCTCTTTCTGTGGCCCCCGCAGAGGCCTAGTGATGGGAGCTTTGCCGGGACCCACAGCGAGCACGGAGCGGGATTACTTGCCAGGTCTGGCTCAGATACTCTTGGCAAACTACAACCCAGGGGCTAGAGAGGCTAAGAAGAGTTTTTACATCTTTAGAAATCATTGAAAAAATTCCAACGAGACTATTTCACGACATGAGAATATGACATCAAATTCACATTTGAGTGGCCATGATTAAAGTTTTGCTGGCGGGCAGCCACCCGCCTTCGTTTGCATGTTGCCCACTTTCAGGGAGACTTGAGGGGTAGCAAGGGACTGGCCCACGAAGCCCAACATGCTCACTGTCGCCCCTCTGCAGAGAAGGTTTGCTGACGCTTGACCTAGGTGACCGGCCTCAAAGACTAGAAGCTGGGAAAGAGTTTGGTAGACGGTCTAGGACAGATGGCTGGGAGGCTGTTTCATACTGTGCTCTGTTTTCTGCCAGCTCTGAGGCCCTAAGGCGCTAATTTTGGGGACTATATCCTAGAAGTAACATAGGCTTAAGTAAGGAAGAGAGGTAACAGCCATTTCTGGGATGACCCAGTGGTCTTCACAGCACCCAGTAGTTCCGCAGCTTGGGAACCCACAAAGCTCTAGGCGAGTGAAGATGCGGTCTACTTGCAGCTGAGGCTTTGAAAGAAACGAGCCTGGCCAGGTGGCTCGGCTGGTTAGTGTCAATCATCCCGCATGCCACCATCGCAGGTTCCATCAGGGTACGCACAGGAATCAACCAGTGAATACATGAGTAAGCGGGACAACAACTCGATGTTTCTCTCCCCCCTCCTCTCTAAAATCAATAGATAAGAAGTTTAAAGAGGAGAACAAAATAAGCTACCAATTCGATGAGCACGACTACGCTGAGAGACTGAGAGATCACCTGCAAAATCCCGGAGGGGCCGTTTTGTGGGAATACTGATGTAAAATGCTCTAGAGGTGCCCGGCTTGTTGACTGGAAGCCGAGTGTCTTCCTGTAAGGGAGCAGTACCCTCCTGCACTCTCATACCCCTTTGCTGCCACCCTGCCTCGCTTCTGACACCAAAGGTGTGGGTTTGCCACGCAGCAAGCCTCGCCCAGATTCCCTGGACACCAGCTGGGTACTCTGCAATTTAACTCAGGGCTGACTAACGGGACTAACTGTCTAACGGGAGATAGCATCAGGTCCCGAGGGTTAAGGGTTCTGTCCCACAAGACTGCTCCCCGACGCCTTCAGAAGCCAGTCGCAAGGTCACACTGTTACCTGTGCTTCGGACCGACCGACTGGCTTTAGATCAGAGGTCCGATTAGCCTGCTAGAGCAGGACACAGAACTCAGAGACATTTACCTGTGTTTACCAGTTTACTAAGGGATGTAGACAAACAGCCAGATAAAGAGGCACATAATGTGGGGCCTGGAAGGGGCCTGAGTGCTGGAGCTTCTGTCCCCATGGAACTGGCGTGCGTCACCCTTCCGGCATGGGAAGCATGCACCGCCCAGAAGCTCATCAAATCTCATTGGTGAAGAGTTTTTGTAGAGCTTAATATGCAGCCCTCTTGCCCTTCCCTGAGCCTGGTGGGTGGGGCAGAGATTTCCAGACCTCCAATCACTTGGTCCTCTTTCTGGTGACCAGCTCCATCCTCATCACCCTCCCCTTTGAGTCTAGCTCAATGGATTTGCTCAAGTTGAACAAACACACTGTTAAGCAGCACCCAGGTTAAAAAACAAAAACAGAAAATTGCACCCCCCCGGGTCTCCCTTCTGCCATCGCCCTGCAAGGGGACCCAGCCCTGCCTCAGGACAGCAGTGGTGAATTTGCCCTCCGTTTTGAGGTTTTCCGTTGCCATGTGGTTGAACAGGTCTGTGGAGGCTCTGCAGGACGTCCACCAGGTGGCGCCAGAGAGCACTGTTGCTCAGGGCCCTGGTACCCTGCAATGGCCTCAAAGCCCCTGTGGGCGTTTCCAGAGGCCTCCCCCTTCAGGCTCACAGTCACTGCCCACGGAGTGGACTCCTAGTGCTGTGGGTCCCTCCACGCCGGCCTTCTGCCATTCAGCATGGTTTTGCTGATTCCACATCCCCCTTCCGCGAGTTCTCCAGGTCCTTCCTGGCTCCCTCCTCCCGAGCTCCCCATGGGTGCAGCTGGTGTCCTGTCTCTGCATGTGTCCTGGGCAGATTTTTGCAACACAAAGCTTGGACTTCATCCCTCCCACCCCCAGTCTCATAGTTCTTTCTGTTGGTCAGAGCTAGTGAGGTTATTTTCATGATCAGTTTACAGAATCTTGAGTCAAAATTGGTATTTGGTTGGCTTAACTCCTATATTTTATGGTTAATTTGATATGTATTTTGCAGAGGGGATAAAATTGTTCTTCAATTGATAAAGACTTTTATCCACAGATTAAAACATTTTAGTAAAATGGGTTGATGACTACATCAAAGTATAGATTTGGAAACTTTAATAACTTTTGTAATTTAACTTCCATTGGTTGATTTATATATAATGCAGGATAGATCAGTATTTCTCAAATACGGAGATATATATATATATATATATATATATATATATATACACACACACACACATACATACACACATACTCAGAGATATGGAACAAGTTTATTTTCGACTCTGAAGTTATATAGCAAATTTCTTTCTATACGTATAGTTATTCTTTGGTTTGGAGTTCCGTTCACCTGAAAGCCAGGCTCTTCCTTCAGAAATTCCTCCGGGTGTCGCACACAGAGGGAAAGCTCCAGTCTGGACCGAGCGTGATCTGAAAGCATGCCATTTGTACTGCCACCGCCTTATGCTCTGCAGCCTCAGAAATGTTAAGTATCAGTTGGTAGTCGGAAGGGAATGTTTCTGCTCTGGTCTTTGCTTGCCAGTGGGTGCTGATTTGGCAGGGGCATGCAGGAAGCTTTGAGAAGAACAGACCCACAAATGTAGGAATGGAACTCCTCCTGTTCATTCAACAAATGATTCCCTACTGTGTGCCAAGCACTGTTCTTGGAGCCGGGGGAACATTAGTGAACCAGGCAGGCAAGTCCTAGTCCTTGCGCAGGTACGTTTAGCAGAGATGACAGACAGTAAGGGAGATGGGGGAGGGCAAGGGGTGCTTGCAGGTTGCACCCTTGAGTGTTTCGTTCTAGGTTGTCATCAAAGGCTAGGTGACAGCTGAGCTGAAACAGATGGGGAACTGTCCTGAGCATATCTGAGAGGAACGATCCAGGTAGAGGAGACAGGGCATACAGGCACTCTAGGGTGGGAATGTGCCTGGCCATCGGGGGGCCAGCAGGGAGGCCCCAGGGTGGCTGCAGCCCAGGACAGAGAGGTGCACAGGGCTGGAGTTGAGTCTGGGAGGTAAGAGGAGGTGGGCCTCCTCTGCGGAGCTTCGCTCTGTGTAAGAGATTCGAGCAGAGGAGGGATGTGATCTGGCTTGAAAAGGATCGCTGGGTGCTGGCCTGAGAACAGACTGTGGGTGGCGAGGGGCTGAGCCGGAGGTCAGGTTAGAGGTGATAGTGACTCACAAGGGTGGTGGTGGGCGGAGGTGGTCTGGGTGCATTTTGAAGGTGGGTCTGAAGGCTTCCAGGGCCTGTCGGATGTGAGTCATGTTGGCCTTCAAGGATTTCGGCCGAAGCAGCTGAGTAATGTTGTCTCCACACGAAGGAGGCCAAGGAGCAAGTTTTGTAGGCAGGCAAAGGTTAACGCGCAGCTCGGGGCATTAAATTTAGGGTGTTGTTTGGAGATGCAGGCTTTATTTTTACCATGGTCAAACAGTTCTTTAAATAACTTCACGAAGTCTTATTTATTGGACTCTATGAGAGTAAATCATGACTGTTACTTGCCTTTATTATTTATACTCAAATCCATCACTCTAAATCTTTGTATGGGTAGGTCACGTGAGAAGTCGAGCACTCCCTGTGTCTGAATTTGTCTTCTCTTAGAGTGAGAAGAACTGGGGAAGAGGCAGCGTGTTACTTTTCCTTCCTGTTTGTGGTGAGTGACCATGTTTCTGGTAGTAGAATGGCATTGACCTTGTGGGTGTCTGAGGAGAAGCACTTTCTCCATCAGTCAGGAGCGTTATTTAAAAACACTCTTCTTTCTGTCCTGGAGAATACCTTCCTGTTTCTGCCATCCCCTTCTCCCAGAGGTAGGGGTTGCCAGTTAGAGTCCGATTATCTTGGGTTAAAAAAAAAAAAGGAAAAAAAGGCAATGATTACTGGAAACTTTAGGTAAAGAGTTATTGTGTACATGACTTTTTGTCTAAAGATCGAAGTCAGTTCAGCACATCATAAAGAACATCAAAGTGTTTTCACGTGTACTCCAGCTGAGCTACTTTGGTTTTAACCGGGTGGCCTTGCCTTAAAGTTAATGTTCTTTGACGTGCACTTGAACAAGGTCTTGCTCTCCTGCTGTGGATTCACAGTGGTGCCCGTGGCCTTTGAACGCCAACCAGCGCTTCATCGCTGAGAGGTGGATGTCGTGGGTGCTGTAACCACAGGCCTAGACCCGCGGGGTTTCAAAGGCGCAATGGAGGCCATGGGTGTAAAACAAAGTAAAGAAGTATCATTAACAAGAGCTGCTATCTAAGGAATTTTGTTATTTTTTAAATAAATTTGTTAGCTTTTTAGCAGTGTAAAAATGTTTTTATAATGATGGTGATACTGTCTATCTTGTGTTGATTTAAATGGTGGGAGGAGTTAACACTGTCGGTGGGAGGAGTTGACACTGTCGTGGTCCAGAGCCTTATAGGAGGATAGTGTCGCGTGTGTATGTGTGTTCACACGTACATACCATGCATTAGATAGCGACACTGAGGATAGTGTAGCGTGTGTGTGTGTGTTCACACGTACATACCATGCATTAGACAGCGACACTGAGGATAGTGTAGTGTGTGTGTGTGTGTGTGTTCACACGTACATACCATGCATTAGACAGCGACACTGAGGATAGTGTAGTGTGTGTGTGTGTGTGTGTTCACACGTACATACCATGCATTAGACAGCGACACTGAGGATAGTGTAGTGTGTGTGTGTGTGTTCACACGTACATACCATGCATTAGACAGCGACACTGAGGATAGTGTAGCGTGTGTGTGTGTGTTCACAAGTATATAACACGCATTAGCTAGTGACACTGTTCGTAGGGCTTCTCTAGGTCCGTTGGTGGAGAACCACGTTGTCCTGTTGGTGTTCGTGGTCTGGAAGCCAGCTGCTCTTTCCAGGGTCGGGCAGAAGTGGCGCCACTGAGTGTGGTTGGTGGCTCCGTGGACGTCTGGCACGACGTGGACAGCACTTTGATCGTTCCGCCTGAATTGTCGTGTGGTGTGCTCGAGTGTGATACTGTTATGTCACAGAACTGCATGCTTATGATTGTGTAATGAAAAAGGGGTATTATTTGTGCCGGACCCCGTGTATTACTATAATTAGTAGTAGCTACCGTACTTCTAAAAGTAGTAGGTATATTAACAATTAAGTCTAATATCTGAATGTCATAACCAGCAGACACAGACCTCTGCTCTCAGTAACCTTGTAAGCTGAGGAACATGTGAGTGAAGACTTGCACGTGAGACTGAATAGACTGTCCTTTACGTTAGTGGAGGAGCAGGGGTGAGAATGACATGGGTCAGTCACCAGTCCCGTCTTCCTCTGGTCTTGGTTCAGCCGCTTTGTCGTGGGGAGTATTCCAGGCAGGGAACTGAGCGCTGTGGACTGGAGCTGCTGCTCCCGTCTGCTCAGGAGAACCCTGAGATGAGGGCCCTCCGAATCGCCCGGCTCCCCGTAGGCAGCCGTGTTTTGTCACCAAGACTGGTGGAGAAGTGGGAGGTGGAGGGTGGTTGCTCCCCCAGAGATTGCCGCCTCAGTTCCCGTTGCCTCGTCAGCTTCGAGTCGGGGGGAGGAGGCAGGAACCCCGGTCTGTGGCTCAGTATCTTTGCGTTTGTTCGGGTGGCAGAAATCAATGTTGGGACTGTCACCGTGCACAGAAATGATCTATTTCTTCACAGTCTGGCTCAGTGTCTCTCCCAGGCCTGTGCTTAGGTTATGTTCGGGAAAAGTCCACTTGTTGAGGAGCTTCTCCTTGTCTGTTCACAAAAAGTCCTGTGGTTTCATTAAGCTTGTAACAGGTTCAGGTAGTGATTGAAGCCTGTCTTTCCCTTTTTCCTCCCCCGCTGTAGGACCTGCGCCTCCAATGGACACTGAGGGGTTTGGTGAGCTCCTGCAGCAAGCCGAACAGCTTGCCGCTGAGACCGAGGGCATCTCAGAGCTTCCCCATGTGGAACGGAACCTGCAGGAGATCCAGCAGGCGGGCGAGCGCCTGCGTTCCCGTACCCTCACACGCACGTCCCAGGAGACAGCAGATGTCAAGGCGTGAGTACTGGGGGGGAGGCGGGATCCGTTTCTTCTCTCCTGTCTTGGATTCGGACTCAGAGCATTGTGTAAGCAGGCCAGCAGCCTCGCTTGGTCTCCCTTCCCAGGTTTTCCAGCCTGTCTGACCAAGCCCTGAGCCCGTGTCACAAGCAGAGGTGGCCAGGATGGGAGGAGGGGAAGAGTTTTGTCCTGCAGAAACCGGGACAGTGGTTCCCGCTTGGGATCACTGACTGTGGGGTTGTAATGGCTCCCATGCGAATATTAGTCACTGTGGGCCACACAGATAAGTGTTACCCTCTGTGCCAGAGAGCACTCAGCGATGAGCAAAGTTTTTAAGAGCACTTGGGAGAAATTGATGCGCAGTCAGTGGCGAGAAGCGATCCAAGTGAGGAGTGATTGTCTGCTTATAGTCAGTGACTCCATAGGCCGCCTCCTGGAGGCCTTGGCAACGTAGCGCCTGCCAATGATTGCAGCTCGGGAAAGTGGGTGAGCGCCAGAGAGTGCAGCTGCAGAAAGTGCGGATGGCCGGACGGCCGCATGGCCGGCGGCCGGCGGCTGCTGCACGACGGTGATCGGGCTCTTGATGCCACAACTGGGCCAGGCCCGGGCCAGCTCCGGGGCCCCGACCGTTCATTAGACGTGGTCCTTGCCCTCATGGAGCCTACAGTTTTGGAAGGCAGGAGAAAACCTTGCTGCTTTCCATAGGAGTGTGATTTACTGACTACTAACTGTGCTACATCCTCTCAGCTGACTGTTAAGATTGCTGTCCCCTTATTACAGCTGAGCGGCTGAGGCTCCAGGAGGGCAGGTAATTCCCAGATCACACAACTGGTGAGCGGTGGGCCAGGATGGAGGTCCAGAAAGGCCGGCTCCAGGGCACACGCTCCCTCAACCACGATGGAAGGGCCACGGGAAGGTGGGGGGGGGGGTGCCGTTATTCGTGATCTTGGTTGGTCCGGGAAGTCACTGAGATTCTGTGTGGGAGATGTGGGTGATGGTCCAGTTCTGAATTGAACTTGAGAAGGACCGAAGGGCTGATGTTAACATGGGTACATTGTTTTGGGTACGTAATAAATGTCCCCAGAGTGAGTACAAAGGCTACATCCTTTTTCAGCTAATCTTGCAAGCTGAATGTTTTGGCTGCTCTTCTGAGTCAGTATATTTCTGTAGGCCTCCCCAGAAGTTTGTTTTTAAAGATAGTCCCAGTTAGTTTTGGTTCTGTTGGTACTGGTAAAGGCAGAGCTTTTAACTCTGCAGCCTCACAAGCACACGCAGCCAAAGGCTCTCTGCCCAGTGACCCAGCCCCCCAGCCATCCACTGGACACTTCTGCCACCTCGCCCTCCCCGCAGGCTCCTCACTGCTGCCCCTGTTGCCTGCGGCCCCCCACCCCCACCCCCGGTCTTGAGTGTGCAGGCGCCGTGCTCGGGTGCAAGGATGCTGCTGGAGCCAGAGGACCGCGATGCCAGCTGAGTTGCTATAGTTATAATTTAATTGCATCAGCGTTACAGCCTATTAAGAGCAAAAAGGGAAAATGTTTTCTTGGTAACAGTTAACAGTCATGCTCTCTTTCTTGTAAATTTCCATTCTTCCTCATCTTTTTCTACCTTAAATTCATTATTTGAGGGAGGAGGAAGTTGGAATATTGAAGGAATGGGTATAGGGTGGGGCAGGTGCTTAAAAAGAAACCCCAGGGCTGATGACTGTATTTTTCCATCTTGATAGGCAGAGCCTCGAAGTGCGCTGTGAATACGCCCGTGCGGGGTGAGGAGAGAGGGGAGAACTGAGTAGGGAATTTTTTTCTCACGTGAAGTAAATTTTGAAAGAAAATTCTGTCCTTAAGATTTTAATTAAAAATAGATTATAGGTTTAAGATTGTGAATTGTTTGGTGCTGAATTCATTTGTTTAAATACACTTTGTTGGATTTTTCATTTTAGAGAATAGATATGATAGCTTTTTGTTTCTCTGTGTCTAATATTTTTGTTCGATTTCCTTCGCACACGAAGAAGGACATGCGTCACCTGCGTGAAGGTGTTCATCGGGGGTTGGCGGGCTGTGGCCCACGAGCCTGCGGGGTTGCGTGGGAGCTCGGCCCGCGTGCCCTGTGCCGTCCGCGCTGCCGGTGCGCTGCAGCTGCGGAGCCGAGTGTGGAGACAGAGCCTGTGGGGCCCGCAAGGCCCGAGGTGGTTACTGTCAGCCGCTGAGAATGAGTTTGCCAGCTCCGGGTGTAAATGGGGAAATGAGCGGATACCCGTGTGCTCCTTGCACGGTTGAGACACAGAGTATCGTCCGTGGCTGTGACGCCCTCCTTCTCCCATCCGAGATGCCTCTTTGGATTTTTCCGCTCAAACCCAGAAGCCAAACCACCTAGAAGTGTACAGGGAAAAAGCCAGAAACCACTCTTCCTCCCTAATTTCACACTCCAGGGTAACCCATGTTGTATTAACTTGCTTATTCCTTCACTCTGTTCTCAGAAGAAAGTTGGAAGACTCATACTTCAGTTTCAAGTTCGTGCAAAGCACACATGTTTACTTGTCCCACGTTACACAGCAAATTATAACTCTGCTTATGATAATACTACTAAGCCACCTTTTTAAGCACTTACTATTTGTGAGGCACTGTGCCAAGCACTTTACATGCCTTATATAATAACTTCTTAAAATAACCCTGTGAAATAAGTGTTAATTATCTCCCTTTTATAATTGAGGGATGTCAGATAGCAAGTGGCCAAGCCAGCATTCGAATCCAGCTTGGCCAGCGAGACGCCCTCACGTTCGTAGGGCACTTCTCAGGTTTCAGAGGGTTGTCGTAGGCATTTCCTGGCCGGTGGTCTTCACAAGCCTGAGAGGAGGGAGAGGCAGGGAGTTTTGTCCGCATTTAACAGAGGAGAAGTGATGCTTGGAAAGGTGACGTGTCTCAGATCTTCAGGCAGTAAGTGACAGGTGGAGCTTGAACGCAGACCTCCTGACGTTTTTCCTGCTCCTCACAGATAGTGGAACAGTTTTTGTTCTACGTTTGTTCTTGGGACTGGAGTGTTCGGTTCCCCTCTGTGGCTTTTTGCTTGGGAGAAGCTGCTTGGTTTACTGCAGTTGGGTCTTGTAGAGGGCGGGAGACCTCTGGGTTTTTCCATCCTTAGAAGCTGGAGGTTTCTGGGACCCACCCTGTCGGCCCCCCCTCCCTGCCCCCCATCAGGGCTTCTGCACACACACTGCACAGTTTCTGCAGGCTCCAGCCACGGGGGTGACCTTTCCCTTCTGACAGTTCTAACCACTAACCCTTAACTGCCAAGGTCCTCAACACTGGCGCACCTTCAAATCACCCAGGCACTGGGGCCATGCCCACCTGTCACGCGGAGATACAGTGTCTGCGAGACAGAATGTGGCAAAAATACTTGGCAAATTTTCCTTTAACCCAGCAACCCCACTCCCGGGGATCTACCCCAAAGATACACTGGCAGAAGTTGGAAATGATGTACGCACGACGGTACTCGTCACAGCGTTATTTGTAGTAGGAAGCATTGGAAACACACGTTCAGCAGAGCGGACCGGTTGACTCGACGTGGTACGTCTGAATGGTGGAGGACTTCGCAGTAGTACGCAGGAATGGGAGTATACGCTCCCAGGGAGTGACTCCAGGACGCGTTGTCAAGTTAAGTGAAAGTACAGGGTGGAGGAAAGAGGATAGTGCTCTCATTCAGTTAAGAAAGCAGGTGAAAAACATCCACTGTTCCTGAATCTGAAGACTTAATTTCTTAAACCTAAATTTATTGGGGTAACAGTGGATAATGACATTCCAATTTCGTTCGTATAGTTTTATAGTACAACATCTTTCTACTCCGCTGTCTGCTGACCCCCTGAAGCAGACGACTTAATATTATCAAAATGTTAATACTCCCCCGTTGATCTGTAGATTCAATGTAGTCCCTGTCAAAATCCCACCTGTTTTTTTTGTTTTTGTTTTGTTTTGTTTTATTTTGCAGAAATTGAAAGTTGATCCTAAAATCCATATGGAAATGCAAGGGACCTAAAATAGCCAAAACAGTATTTAAAAAGCAGAAGAAAGTTGGAAGACTCATACTTCCAGTTTCAGAACTTACTGCAGAGGTGCGGGAGTCAGGACTGCGGGGTGCTGGCATAGGGACAGACACACGGATTACTCGCGTGGAATTACGAGTCCAGAAGTGAACCTGTGTGTCTGTGATCAGCGCACTTCCAACAAGAGAGCCACGAGCATTCGGTGTCTCCAGCACCTGTTGCTGGGTACCTGCACGCAAAGGGTGAAGTCAGACCCCTGAACTCCAGATGGAATGCAGACCTGAGTATAAGGGCTAAAAGTTTAAAACTCTTAGAAGAAAGCAAGGTATAAATCTCCCTGACCTTACGTTAGGGGGAGCCTGGTCAGGTATGGAACCAAAAGCAACAAGAAAAGACCTCTGTACCGATTGAAATAAGGCAAAACAAAAAACTTGTGTGCTTCAAAGGACTCCATCGAGAAAGTGAGTGAGGAACCCACAGAATGGGAGAAAATATTTGCAAATTATACATCTGAGAAGGTAATTATATCCAGAATATGTGAAAAAAAATTCTTACAACTCAAAAATAAAAAAACAGCCCAATTTAAAAATGAGCAAAAGATCAGGGTAGACATTTTCCCAAAGAAGATACATACATTTCCAGGAAGCAAATGAAAAGATGCTCAGCATCCCAGTCACCAGGGAAATGTGCATCGAAACCACCGGAACGTACCACTTCTCTCTCTCTCTCTCTCTCTCTCTCTCTCTCTCTCTCTCTCTCTCTCTCTCTCTCTCTCACACACACACACACACACACACACACACACACACACACACACACACACACGAGGAAAGCCGGAATCAAAAGGACAGGCAGTAACACGTGCCGCTGAGAACGTGGAAAGAGTGGAAACTCTCATATCCTGTGGGTGGGATATAAAGTGCGGTAGCCGCTGTGGAAAGCGGTCCAGCATTTTCTCAAAAGGTTGAACACAGCGTTACCACACAACCCAGCAGTTCCGCGCCTGGCGGATACCCAAGAGAAATGAAAGCAACTGTCCACCCAAAAACTCGTACATGAGCGTTGAGCAGTATTGATATGAGCCGAAAAGTGGAAACAAACCGCGTGTCCCTCAGCTGGCGAATTGGTGAGGGACGGGAGGCGTGTCCGTACAGTGGAATACTATTTGGCAATAAAAACGATGAACTACTAAGACCTGAGTCAGCGTGGATGAACCTTGCGGACATTATGCTGAATGAAAGAAGTGTCGCCAAAGAGTACATCCTGTATAGTTTCGTTTATGTGCAGTGTTTAGAAAAGGCACATTTATACGGACAGAAAGTAGATTGGCATTTTGCCTAGGGAGTGGGTAGGCTGGGGGACGTGGGGAGTGACTGCTGATGGGCAGGGGGTTTATTTTGCGGGGTGATGAAAAGGTTCTAAAGTTGATTGCGGTGATAGTTGTACAACTCTGTGAATATACTAAAGCTCACTGAATGATACTTTTTAAATGGCTGAGTTGTATAGTATGTGAATTATATCTCAGGAAACCTGTTATGAACAGGGAAGGAGGGAGTTACCAGGGCATCACCCAGCACCAATCAGAATCCTTGGGAGGAAAGTCGCCTGGGGGATTCTAATGGGCAGCCAGGGCAGGGAGCCTGTGTCAGCTGTTAAGGATGGTTAGGAGAGAGAGGCAGGATTACCCGTCCGCTATGGTAACTGGCCCCAGGATGGCATCGCGTTTGATGTGTATGTGGAGGAAGCACAGTCTACAGTGGGGAGCCCTCCGAGCACGCGCCATCGATTTCTGTAGCACTTAGCAGGAGAGGAGTAAACGTGACAAGTCCTCTTCTTCTCCGGCCAGTCTGCCCAGGATTGGGAGTTCCAGGTGGCAATGCGTAGATGTCAGGGTCACTTACGCCGCCCAGTGGTCTAGCATCTTCTAAGTTACTCAGAAAGCGCACAGATTTTGTCAGGGGATTTTCAGATACTAAATCGTAATCCAAAAGCAACAGTCTGGACAGTCTAGATCCCCTAAGTTTCTTTCAGAAAGTGTTCTAGATATCAGTGAGACTGTGATTTTTTTTTTTTTAAACTTCTTCCGTTGTTACATTGCCTCAGATAAGTAGAAATGAAGCTTACTGTATTATTCCCATCTCTCTTCAAAAACGTGTATTAGTCAGGTGACAGCCTCCTGTATTATTGGACTGGGCAGCAGAGAGGGAACTCGAATCAGGAATACGTGGCACCTGATTGGCGTTTGAAGAGATGCCGTGGAGAGCTGGCCTAGGATTCTGGCCTGGCTGCTGTTTGTCGGTCATCCATCGTCCGGGACTTTCTGCTTCCTCGGCTAATGAATAGTTTGGACCAGGCTACTCTGAAGCTCCGAAAGTTTTGTGGTTCGCTGTTATCTGGGTTTACAGAAGCTGTAGACAGAGGGTGGCGGCTAAGAGCAGAGCTCGACTGGGTCTGCTCTGTCCTGGCTCCGTGACTTCGGATTGGTTGGTTAACCTCTTTGCACCTTAGTTCCCCCATCTGTCAAATGGGGATTGAGAATATCATCGGTCTCACGATGCTCTTTACTGGAAAATGTTTGGAGCAGTCGGCCTGTTATTTTATTGATACACTCTCATGTTACTCTTGACAAATCTCTCACTCTAGTTCAGGCACAGTCAGAACTTTCACTTGGCCAGATGCGACATGGGTCTGTTATTTCAGGTGGCAGATCTTTGTGGAAAGGTGTAAGACAACCGTGTAAGCGTCTAGGCGTTGTATAGGAAATTTTGGATAGAAAATACTCTCCGGTATTATGTGTAGCTTACTAGGAGTCTTAACCCTACTCTTTCCTCCCTGTCCTGTACCCCCACATAGGTCAGTTCTCCTTGGGTCTCGGGGACTTGACATATCCCACATCTCCCAGCGCCTGGAGAGCCTGAGTGCGGCCACCACCTTTGAGCCTCTCGAGCCTGTGAAGGACACGGACATTCAGGTAAGGGCTGCCCGGTGTGTGGAACCCAGGCTGAAGGTCCTGGCCCCTGGTTCACCAGCTGATTCTCGGTTGCTTTGTTAATTCTCTGCTTCCTCAGATGTTAAGAGAATGGGAGGCTCAGCTTTGGAGATTGACTGGGGGAATATTGGGTTATTTTCAGAGTGCTCTGCGAGGCTGACTTTAAGCAAGCAGTGCCGACCTGCACTTTTAGATTATTATAATTGTGAGAGCAGACTTCTCTTCCTTCCTTGGGCTTAATCCAAGGCACAGAGACATTAGTTGTATGTTTCTACTGCCTTCTTTGCTGGATCTCAAACAATTCTACTATTTGTCTTCCACATTTCTTTTCTACGTCTTGCTTGCACTGGTTGGCAAAGAGCTGGGGAAACTTAGAGTACTGTTTACTAAAGCCCACTCATTGATTTCTAGGAAGTATTTGGCTGCATTAGTGGCACCCGGAAATTGTCTAATAGAGCACTCCAGTCTCATTTAGCCGAGGACAACACTGGCGCAATTGATTGCTCTTCTGACCTAATCAGAAACTGATACACGTGTGTGCACGTGTGTGCTTGCCTGCCAGAACTGTTGCGGAGTTGGAACACTGCATTTGTGTTAGAGTGAAGGGACAGCAGGGTACCATTTTTATTACTGATTTACCTTTGAGTCGAAAGGACCCAGGTGCTGCAAAGGCAAACCCTAGCACAAATGGAGGCTAATTGTGTTACCACTTGGGCTCGGTTTGAATTAGCACTCTGTACCCCACTACCCAGTGCAAGAGCTGATTTAATCCATCTGAGGGCCACAGTTCCGTATTTATTCCAGTTCGGAAACCTAAAGCTCTGTACTTTCAGTTGAGAGTTGAATTAACTGTAGATATCCATTATTTTTCCTGTTGTTGATATGCTCCCAGAGAATGGAGATCCAGGTTTTTTCGAACTTTATGTACTAAATTACATTTTGCCTGACACCTTATAGATGCTTTCTTATTTCCATGTAATCTTAAAATGACATGTATATTTAACTTTTTGAGAACATTTTAGTTTTAGCTGTTCCCTTCCCATCCTTCTATTTTTACTGCTTGATGCTCTGTAAGCAAATACTTATAACAGGAATGAAGTGGGTAAATGGGATAGAGGTCAAATAATTTGAATAATCATCATGTATTTTGGGGCATACCCCTAGCAATACAGAAAGAAATGGTACTTGCTGAAAGGTGGTTGTTTGAGTGTTTTGATGTTTAACATACCAAAGAAGTTGTTTATTTTTATTTTTATTTTTTTTATTTTTAAAGCTAACTGCTTTTTGGAGTTTTCTTTGGCATATTTATAACCCACATATGGAATACTCAGCCACAGTTAGTGGTGCGCTGTGTGAATTCCCACTGATGCGCTCCAGTTTGGGGGTTGAGGAGGAACGCCAGGTTCCTGAATGCATGGAGTCGTAATGATCACTCATTCTGACCTTCCACTTGACACGTGAACACTCCCTTCGACACCCCCATCTGATGTTTGCGAGCAGTGCGCGCCTGGTCAGATTAGAGTTTCTTGATTTGGGGTGAGTGTGGCTAAGTGTTTTGCCCAGGCCACCGGGACATCTTCGAGCAGAAGGATGCTTTCAGAATTTTACCTCTCAGCTGGGCTTTTCCTGAATAGCTTCAGAAGTGCAAAATGGTCAGTCCGAGGTAGCTTTTGACTAATTGAGAATTGAGCGTGTAGGCCTGACGTAAAGACTTACTGGTTTCAAAGTAAGTCCTCTATTGACTTCATCTTCGTTCCAGCGCAGGTTTTGAAGGAGATTTAACTTTCAAAGGGCTGAGACTCAGGCTTGGGCTGAGACTCAGGCTTGATCTGAGACAGCTCCAGTTACAGTAGGGGGCTTTCAGCTGTATTGTGCGCACCATAGTGTCGGGTCCCCGCCTGACTTCCTGTGGGGCAGTCAGGTGTAAGAAGAACCAAGCCAGCGCTCATCCACAGTGTGGAATTGTCTTCCTCTTACTTGTTCTCATAATGTGTCTGTTATCCAAGAAGAGTTAACTTGGAAATTTTCAGGTTTTCGTTTTTAGAAAATCCAGATGTACTTTCTGATGGGCGTTTTTTTCTCATTTATAGTAACAGCTTTATTGAGATGTAATTCACATACCACAAATCTGATGGATTTTTGTGTGTGAACTTCTATTTGCCAACCAGTGTGGTTTTGAGATGAGAGTGTACCCTAGTCCCCTGTGTCCGGTACCAGTCAGAGTGAATTTGTCACGTCAGTTTATAAATTCACAAAAGCAGATGCTGGAGGACTCGGACAGAGGCTGTCCCAGACTGGCCCAGACTGCACCATTCATTGTTTGCGTGGGAGCTTGAAAAGGCATTTCCCCACATGTACATCTGTAGATACATGGGTAGTCCTTTCCTTTGGGGTAAACGTTGGTTATGTTTCCTTCTGTTTCTAATGGAGCTTGAAATTAATAGGGCTATTTGTTGTCACCGTTTTCTTCGTCATAATCAGTGACGTTGGCAGGCACTGAGAACGCGTTTTTAAAAGATTGCTGTGGCCAGCAAAGGTCACATGTTTCAAAAAACCAAAACCACTTAAATATCTGTATGGCTGATGCTGGTAGAATTTTTAAATATGTTTATTGATTTTACTTTTTGGAAAATGTCATAAAGAAGGACTGCACATTTGTGTAATAGAGGTGGAGAGCAATAACTGTTCATAGGGCGTGTTACCAAAATGATTGTCCTGTCCTGTTCTGAGTGACTTAAGGTGCTTGTGAGTACAAGTCTCCTCACAGAGACTCACTTGCTCGCTTCTGTCTTTGGAAAAAAATAGAGGGCAGATCACATAGCTTTATTATGACCTGAAGAGACCTAATATACCATGGACGATGAGTACTCTATAGTAACGAAGTACAGCTTTACACAGTTCAGTCATATCCTGGGCTTTTCCACTAGATTACATGTATATTGCAAGGAGGCTGTGCAGAAATAGCCTGAGTTGGTCATAAAAAATGGAAGCTGCAACTTCTCAGCGTTAGCCCGCATGTTTCCAAATGGCATTAGACCAAAATATAATACTATTACTGCATTAGATTCCTTGGGCTGCCACAATGATTTACCACAAACTTAGTGGCCTAAAACATTAGAACTTTACCCCTTACACTTCTGGAGGCCGGAGTTGGAAATGAAGGTGTTGGCAGCACCATCCTCGCTCCGAAGGCGCTGGGGAGAAAATCCCTCTTCCGGCCACTGGTGGCTCCTGGCATTCCTCGGTTGTCTCTGCCTTCAGCTGCACAGGTTTTTCCTCGTGGTGGCCAACTGTGCCTCTCCTTTCTTTTTCATAAGGGCTCTCCTCGTCATTGTTTAGGGCCTACCCTAAATCCAGGACAGTAATGTGTTTGAGGGATTTCCGTCGAGACATTTTCAACTAGAAATAGTCTGCTTTACAAAAGCATTGGATACCTAGTTACTGGGGTAAGGGTAAGTGGGATTAAATCATGGTGCTTTTCTAAGGTAGGAAGAGCTAGTGCATGCGTGTGTATTTCCACTTCAGCCACCCACGCGGCCTGACCTTTTCTCTTCTCTGTTCTCTGTAGGGCCTCTGCTCGCCACCTTCCTTTAGCGTGGAGTAGGACCCCTGAAAGGTCCAAGCCCTAACTGCAGCCTGACACTCAGCCTTCCTTAGACGCCTTCCTTTAATAGTCTTTTCAGATCGCTCTTCCCCATGACTTCCAAATTCAGTATGTTGGCTTTACCACTTAAGAAAAAAACCTTTCTGAATGTTCCCCCACAAAGTAAACAGAAATTTAGAATGTGTTGTTGGAATTGATTTAGCAGCTAACTCAAATCTTAGATAAGTGAAAATTTAACCTTTTAAGAAGAAAAAAAAATCCTATACTGAAGGTCTTTATAATCTGTCTAAATTTCCAGATGGAAATCTGTCCTTTGTGAACAAAGAAAAAAAGAAATCTTTCTTTTTTAAAAGATTTTATTTATTTATTTTTAGAGAAGGGGAAGTGAGGGAGAAAGGGAGAAAAACATCAATGTATGGTTGCCTCTCATGCACACCCCCCAACTGGGGACCTTGCCCACAACCCAGGCATGTGCCCTGACTGGGAATCGAACCAGCGACCCTTTGGTTCGCAGGCCGGCACTCAATCCACTGAGCTACACCAGCCAGTGCGATAAAAGGAGCAGAGAATAAAATAACTATAAGAAAATTAAAGTCAGGGAAACTGATATATCACCTGTAAGACTAATGGCGCAGTAATAATTGACTTGTTCAAACCTTGTTTTGAGTACCATACCATGTCTATAATACGATATTTGTTATTTCCTTTTTTCTGTGTTTGGCCTTGAAAATGTAGAGTATGTTCAGATCACTCTTAGCTTATCTTTTAAACAATCAGAAGAAAATAAATGGCTTTGGCTAAGTATAAAAATGAATCACACAGCTGGTGTAACCCCTTATTGTTACATAATCTTAAGTTGTTATTTTCATCATTTATCTTTTACCTTTATATCTTCGGAATTAAGATACTGCTGCTTAAATGCGACTATGTATACCAGTGAAGAGGAAAAGTGGATGTGTTGCTTGCTGATTGCGGGTTTGTAGCACTGGCAAGTTCTCCGGGGGAACTGGTTTCGGAAGTCCTGTGGCAGTCTGTTGGAAAGAGGGTCAGACTTGCCCAGAGTGATTCGCGTGCTAATAGTGGCTCTCGGGGAGACCGCTGGCAAAATGTTACTGTGTAGGGAAAAGCGCAGCAAGCTTTCCCTCGCTCCAGTCAGTTGAGGGGAAAGTGCATTCAGAACCAGTGGAGGAAATGCAGTTGTCACTGTCACCTGTTTCTAGAAATTGGCACTGCTGAGCTTGTGTACCAAGGAGAGGTCTTATCAGAGCTGCTGTAGTAAATTAAGGAAGAGATGAGGGTCATTCATAAGAGTTACATCTATTTGCTCACTGATAATTTTTATAACAGTTCTGAGAAGTGGTCTAAGTAGGGAAAATGTGCCTATGCTCCCTGTTGTTTCTGCTGTTAATACTGCTTGAGCAGGCTTCTCTGCACACAAATGGTGACCAAGGCCAAACAGATTACTAGAAATTTTGAATTGATGGACTCTGAAGGTTCGACTTTGCTCTTTAAATGTTTTCACAAATGAAAAGATAGGAGACCGTTGCTTGCAGTCTCATCGGGTGAAGCTTCTTAGTTAAGCGGGTGTGTCTATTGGCCTCCTCTGTTTCGTTCCTCTGGCCCCCCGAGGGAACTTTAGGGTACCCTTTCTTTTGAGGTTTTAAAGGACCTGAGCAGACACTTTAATCTTGCCCTTTCCCAGCTTATAACAGCTGCCTGTTCTGGACTGAACACACCTATAGCTAATGCTCTTGGGTTCACTAGCAAATGAGTCCAGTTCTCACCAGACCCAGCTCTGTTAGAGAGAAGCCCTTTATGGAACTAGCACCGGGCACTTTCGGCTGTGGGAGCCGAGTGCACGTGGCAAAGACACGTCCCGCTGCACCTGGTGTTCTTGTGCAGGTCGTCGTCACACCAGCTCCGTCTCTTGTGTGAGCCCCGCGGTGTGCGTACGACCCCCCACTTATCAGATATGTGTGCTGCTCCTTGGTGTTAAGTCTTGGCCCAGGGCGGAGCTCAGGGCTGGTGAGAGCCAGCGAGCGCGTGGAAGGAAGAGAGCAGTCGTCTGCGCAGAAGCAGGTGAGTGTGCCGCCCTGTTCTGTGTTTGTAACGGCTGATTGCTGTAGTGAGTACTGAGGTGGTTCAGTTTTTCTGTCGTGGTCAGGGGAAAGGTCGGCACGTGGCCTGGCGGCAGAGTCAGCGGTACAGTGTGAAAGTCTCCTTGGAGTGGAATTAAAAGTGGTAACCCTGGAAATCAAGTGGGTGTTAAAGGCATTGCCTGTGGAGTGAGAAACTGCTTTTAAGTGAGCCAGGGATATAAGATTTCAGGTTTTCACTTGTCCATTTACTCTTATCCTGAATGCGGGGCCCTGACAAGAAGCAAGTAAGTGGATGCTGAATGCATTGGGAGCAAGTAGGAAATGACAAGGCGCTTTGTCTTCCCAGAGGTTTCTAACCGCCTGTAGTGAGCAAGGGAGTATCAATTACCAGCTTAAGGAACTTGGAATGGTTCAGTAGGAGTTTTGGGGGAGAAGCCCAGGGCTGAAGTACTTATCTAACAATTTAGTAGAGCACTTCAAATATTGGCCGGGCTGTGGCACCTTTGAACTGGAGCTGAGTCACCCTCCCTCCTTCGCGAGGTGTCTCTTAACCTGCCCGCATCTGTCGGTGCCCCAGCGCTCTGCAGCTGCCTTCATCTTCAGTCTGGCATCTTCGAATTGCTTGGCTTCAGGATCCAGCAATGGGCGCGTCTTTGTATCTGCAGAACTGTTTGACGCTGGAGTGGGTGTGATTTAAACAAGGGCTCAAACCTCCGTGGAATGCATCACTGTAAATCAGGCTCTCATTCCCAGACGGCAGCCCTGGACCCTGTGCACCACTTCGGTCTGCTTGCCAAGGTGCCCTGTGATCTCTTTCTGTTTTGGAATGTTCGATCCAGGCTTTTTAGGCCTGCAGTCTGATGTGGCTCCTTGCGTTGGTGGTGGTTGCAGAGCGTGCCTCCTCTGTTACAAAACTTTGGGACCCGGGTTCCCACTGTTGCCACTAAAATTCCACATTCTGGGAGGGAACTGAGAGAAGGGCTCCAACAGGGCAGACTCTTGGTTTTGCTTTTTGGTTGGTTGGTTTGGTGGGGACCAGGAAAAGCGGCTGAGAGGTAGGATGGGCAGCATCCTCTGCTGACAAGACCTGTCCTAGAATTTCTCTTACTACAGAGCTCTTGGGCCTGGTGTGTATTGCTTTCTCCTTAAGCGGTTCCCTGTTTCACCAGTGCTTGCTTCCATCTTGCACTCCAGACATCAGGAGGTTGAGCAGGTCCCCCGGGATCAGGTCACTGGCAGCCCCTGGTCTGCAGCACTAATGGTCTGCCGTGGCCCTTAGTGGTGCACGCACTGCCTTGATTTTCCTGGAGGACAGAAGGGCAAGTCCTCGCTTTTCACTGCGGAGTGGCCTTGAGGCCAAGATTCCATCGGCAAAGCCCTGCCTGTGCTTTCCAGAAAACGGCAGTACTTGAAGCAGCGGAGCCGGATCTGCTGAGCAAGGCTGGGCGTGACACAGCTCCCAGGCAATGTACAGAAAGGACCCTTGTCTTAGAAAATACCTTCGCAGCCAGGACTGGGCTATTTCATTGCGAAACAAAGGGGACAGGCAGGTCAGCAGATCACAAGTGGGTAGTGCGGGTTCACCGGCTGACTTTTATTATTACTACCCTGCTTGGTTTATTTCTTTGAATGGCATGACCAAAAGGACATGGGGGAACAGTATTCTCCATTCCCCACATTTCTTTAGAAAAAATTATTTGTCTGTTTTAAAATGCTGTCACTATCCTAGGGACAGGTAGAAACAGCTGCGGGAGGTTATAATATGCTTGATTTGCTCCAGTTACCAAAACACGCTGCTGTGATGCTGTCTGGGAGTGCTTTGTCCTCTCTCATTAGATCTCTCGTACCCGCAGTGCATATCCCTCTGTCTCAGCAGCACCAGCCTCTGAAGGAGCAGGAACCGGTGGACCCTTGAAGGGCCATGGGCGTTTGCAGTGGTGCTTGATTGTGTGATGAGATCCCAGACTGCCCGGGCGTCTTCGTGTTGGAGGAGTTTGGTGGTGGGTGGTGTTCACTCAGAAGGTGCTTGTGGAATTAGTGCTTCTCAAACAAGCTGTTTTTTTTTTCTTTCAAGTTTATGTCAAACTGAGAGATACTTTTATAAAATAGAGTAAGAATGGATTAACCAGGAAAAAAAGAAATGAAAGATATGTAAAATACAAGACACAGATTTTAAAATTAAATTTAATTTATGTAAAATTACTCTGTCAGATTGCTATAAAAGTTTCTAAATGCTTACCCTCAGTTTTTGTCCTTATCTGCTGCAGACTGGGAGCAAACTCTTTGCAGACTGGTATTCCTTTCCTTCCACCACACTATGGGTAGTGCCAGTTTAAGTAGCTGTGTTTTCGCCCTGGTTGGTGTGGCTCAGTGGATTGAGCACAGGCCTGTGAACCAAAGGGTCGCAGGTTCAATTCCCAGTCAGGACACATGCCTGGGTTGCAGCCGGGTCCCCAGTAGGGGGCGCACAAGAGGCAACCACACATTGATGTTTCCCTCCCTCTCTTTCTCCTTCCCTTCCCTCCTCTCTAAAAATAAATCAATCAAAAAAAGAAAAGAAAACCCCTTTAAAAAATAAAAATAAAAATAAATAAATAGCTGTGTTTTCGCCCTTCTTCCCTTCCCTCCCCTTCCCTTCTTTTGTTTAGTTAAGTGTTCCCTGCTGGCACCAAAGACCAGTTTGAATTCCTGTCTTCCGGTTTAAGCCAGCTAAAACTGGTGGGGCAAAGCTGGATTTACTGAACATTTATTAGGTCCAGACACTGCCAAGCACTTTCTGGGCTTCCTCATTTAATCCTTTCGGTAACCGCCTGGGGTGGATACTGTTGTTCGCCCCCATTTCACTGATGAGGAGCCCAAGGTGCGCCAGACTTGAACTCCCTTCCGTTGGTCTGAGTTCAGTACGGTGTCCTTAGCCCCCTACGTTATAAATTTCACCTACAGACTAAGAGCCTTTTAGAAAAGGAGTGACTTTTCAGGATGTATTTGGAGGAGGGAGGTAAGGGATGTATGAGATAGAAGTATAACTGAGTGCTCATTTAGAGCCAAATAAAAAGTAGAAAGCCCACTCCGGATGTGGTGGGCATTGCCTTGATTTGTATAAGTTCAGTAATAAAATAATGTTGAATGGGGAGAAAGTGGAACATGCTTTTCAAACCTTGGTACAAACCCCCGCTGGTTTGGGGGTTGGGGGACATCAGTTTTGCAGGAAGGCCGAAGCCGTTTCATCCGTTTATCTTCTCCAAGTGCTTGCTTTTTTCCGGACATAGTTTTATGCTTTCTGAGCTGTCGGTTTAATTTACTGTCTGCAGCTCAGCCCGTTACTTCTCGGGTTTGCTGCCCTACAGGTGCACAGCAAAGGATTTCTGTGAAGTCCTGGAGCAGCTTTAGTCTTGAAACGCCAGGGCTTTGTGCTTTGGAAATAGGTTGTGTTCGGCTTCTTGCTTGATCATCTTTGTTTTGTTTTGCTTCTGAAGCTGAGCTTGAGTTAGAAGGATGATGCTAGAAGCAATTTAAAGGGCACATAAAATTTTTACTGTAATCCTGAACTATTGATTGTTGACTTCTTTGTAGGCTTGATGCAGACCCATTTCCTTACTTAGCGTCTCACTGGCCATTAGGGCTTGGCAGTGTGCCGGAGTGTTGAAATCTCGCATCTTGTAATACGATTTGGCTGTCTAAGGGCGTTGTGTGCGGCTGGCTTTTAAAGACACAGCAAAGCCTTCCACTTTGCGTTTGCTCCAGAACGGAGGCAAGAGTCTCCCTGTACAGCAAAATTGCTCACTTCTAGGAGACAGCATAGAAGTGAGGAGTTGACATGCCAGAGCATGCTAATACCTGAAGTCATACAAATTGGTACCCTCAGGGCTAACTGGCTCTTTTAAAGAACTGCAAACAAACCCAGCAGAATTTCACAGAGTAGACGAGGCAGGAAACCAAGAAGTCCTGATGATGCTCCAGAGCAGGGCTCAGTTAAGCACTCCCGCGGAAGTGGCCCTCGGCGTGCACCGATGCCACTCTCCAGGCACGAAGTCGAAACTAGGGTCTCGCCGCGGGGCTGGTTCAGTGCCCTGCTCTCGGAGGGAGCTGGGCCCAGAGTGGGTGGAGAAGTACCCAGCGTCTGTAACAGACTTCCACCCTCTTCCTTCACAGCCTGGACACCTCTTGACTGGAATAGAGGGCGAGCCTCCCCTCTTGAGGGAGGGTGGAAGGGTTAGATGACAAGGAGACTTTGCATTTGGGATTCTCAGAGTGTGAATGAGAACCAAATGCCTTCAGTAGGAAAATGCACCTTTCTCCCTAATTCTCAAACTAAGACGTGCTTAAGTTAGAGAACTTGGAAAATGGCTCCATAGAGCTTTCTTGATGGCTCTCCTGCCCCTCGAAGTTGCTGGACAGCCACCATTTGGGGTTTTAAATTGTGTGGACCAGGTACTTGAGACTAGGGAACATCTGTTTGACGTGACGAGGGAAACAGACGTATTTTATGGGGAGGTGAGGTATTGGCCCAGGAAGCATGTGTTAGAGATAGACTAGGAAAATGGCTCTCACTGTTCAGAGTTGGCCGAGTTCTGTAAATGAACCGTCCTCTCCTGTACTGTAATGGTGAGGCTTCCTTCCTACCGTTTGAAAGGGATCTGAAACGTGCATCATTTCACCGTCCCCCTCAGCTATTTGGAAGAATGGTTATTGAGAAAGTTCCGTGACCTTGTCCTAATTTGGAAGATTTAGGGGAAAGTAAGTAACAAGCCAGAGATTTTATGTGATATGTGAGGGGCACACTACTAAGCCTTCCATTTGTCCTTCGCCATCTGGCTCCTCACCGCGGTGCTGAGGTGGACGGATTGAACGGGTGTTGTCATCTTCTTTACTAGAAGGGGAAGGAGCTGAGGCCAAGACACAGAGATTAGTTACTGTCTAAGGTGGAACTTGAACCCAGAGCATCCTTACCGTCAGGACTGGCTCCGGGAGGCATCATGGGGTGGACCCGTTGGGTGAGTTCCACATTACTATTTTGTGCAGAGACATTAAGATCTTTTTGCCACTGGTCAAGTTTCTTGATGTTTTGGTCCTTTCTCTCCTCCCAGACCTTCACTTACCTGTTTTCTTTGAAGCAACATCTCTGTTTGCTCCTTTCCATGTGAGAGACTTGCTGGGTACTGAACTCAGCTGTAGGGATGAAAGTGCTCCTTCAAGGAGTCAGACTCTAACCTGAGTGGTGACAGACCTCCTTCTCGCATCTCAGACGCACTTCGGGACAAAAAGTGGTGCTGATGTTCGCTGCTGCTGCTGCTGACATAGTTTACGGATGCCCTGTACTCGAAGGGGCTCAGGATTTCTTGAGATTCTCCCAGAGAGCCTTTGAGCCTGGTTTATGCCGAGTAGGCCATTGTGCCACCAAGCACATGCAAAGTAGCAACCCAGAACAAAGTCATATGTGAAACTTTAGGTGAACTAGACTGTCAGGCTTTAGAGCAGATTGGGGGAGAGGTTTTCTGTTTGTTTTTGTTTTTGCCAGTTTTTTGCTTTCTGTTTCACCTTCCCTGTTCTCTTCCTTTCTTCTGGCTATCCTCACTTCTTCTTTTTGTTTTTTGTCTTTTCTCCTTTCCTCCTTTCACTCTTGCCTGCCTGCTGTCCTTTGCATCCCACGTTCCCTTCCCCTCTCTCCCAGCCTTTTAGACTGGCTCTCATTCCGAGCAGCCATTGCTAATGCGAGTGTGCCTCCTTTTTTCCGATCAGGTATTAGCTGTGCAGTTGTGGCTGTGGGATGGCTCCTGCAGTCTGGGAGCACGTGCCCTCCGAAGCCATCTTGCTGTATAGAGTGAGCACAGACTAGCTGTAAGGCTGCACCCAGCCGGTGGAGAGGCGGTTGTGTGGGAGTCTGACCATGCTGGCGGGTCTCTTCCTTATGTGCTCTCCTGACTTGTGTTTTCTGCATTTGCAAACCCTGAAGAAGTGGAATTTAGTTTCTCCCTCTAGCTAATCTGCTCATCTTTGCCTCTTTAATGGGCACCCTGAAGTTGCATTTCCTTATTTTTGGCCCTTGCTCAAAGCTTCTGCTTCTGTTCTACTTTTGTGCTTTTGGTGCCTGACTCAGCTTGATATTGAAGGTGTGTGAGGGTTTTCTGTTACAGTACATAGCAAAAGGGTTGATTATCTGTAAAGTCACATCCTAAGTAGAGAGGATGACGGGGAAGAAAATGACCAAGGATATTTAATTTTGTTTCTCGTGTTTTAAGAAGGAATTTGTAAATTAATCTAGCTCCTGCCTTCATATGTGCTCTTTACCATTTGTTAACCATTCACCCTACCAGCTCACTTTTAGGGGGAGGGCAGTGTTACGGACTGAGGCTTATTTTGGAGCAGCAGACACATCGCAGACCCCTTCGGGCACCTCAGTTTTTCTTTGGGAGTTTGCAAAGGAAAGGAGCTGTGAACCTCATCTGTCTTTGTATTAGCTTTCTACCTCTGGTTGGTTTTAATTTCCTCCCTCATCTCCCTCGTGCCCCCAATCCCTTTGGCCACTGGAAAGAGGCTCTTTCTCAGTCATTCCAAAGTGTGGTATCTGGACCAGCCCCAGCGTCACCTAAGAACTTGTTAGAATGCAGATTCTCAGGCTTCTCCCTAGACCTACTTACTGGATCCAACTCTCTGGAGATGGGGTCCCAAATCCATGTTTTCACAAGCCCTCCAGTTTGAGAGCCACCAGGTAAGCAATTACAGAAGTCAGGTGTTGGAAAACCCCGCGTTTCCAGCCACCTGCCCACTTTTAATCTTAATCCACCCAGTTATCAACGCTGAACTTTCAGCCTACAAAGCAGTATATTTATTATTTAGGTGTTTGAATCCATAAAGAACTTTTTACCACCCTTGTTTTTAGCTTTGCTTCATGAAGGACACAGCGGTCAATAAAATATATGTTTAATACTTACATATATTAAAAACTTATGACTTATAATTGGTCATTGATTATTTTTTCACCGTGGAGGTATTGACTGGTACCAAGACTGTAGCTCAAAATACACTGCCTAAAAAGCAGTCAGACCCCAGAGGGGAATGAAGAAGGGAGGCAGACAGAGGAAAGGGAAGTGGAGGGATTAATAATCCCATCTTAGTTAATCGTCATTATCCTCTGTGAGCGCTGGGAGCATGGGAGCGGATGTGCTTTGGCTTCTGCAAATGTTAATAATTCATGGGTGGACCATGCCAAAGGGAAGCCTTAAATCTGGTCTCTCAGCAGATTAAATACACCGTCTGCCATCAGTAGGAGCCAGGAGAGATGAAAAATGGACTTGTTGTTTTCCCTTCACTAACCCAATTTTCTCTGCCTTTCTCCTCAGCTCCGCACATCCTCATTTTGCTCACCTTTTCATTCGCTTCTCTCCGTACTCCGCGCCGCCCCTGGCCCGCACCGAGCGAGTGCTGGGGGTCTGGGGTCTGCTGTTAATGATGGAAGGTTTTACTCTTCCTTAGCTGCTAGTGACAACAGATGCCATGAGAAAAAGCAGAAAGGCAGAATAAGTATTTCCTTGGAAATGTCTAAATCAGGCTGCCGATTTGGAAAATGTATTCAAATGTGCGGCCTGTGTTTGAGAAATCACTTGAAATGACTCCTCTGTGCTTTGGAGAGTCGCCCTGCTGCACTGACAGTTGGAGATGCAGCGCTCACCCCGGAGGTCTGCTGGCGTCGTCCCATCGTACAGACGAGAGAACTGAGGCGCAGGTGCACGTTAGAAGTCACGCATAGGTAGCTTTATGGGGCACTACGTAGAATGTAATTAGATTAGGCTCAAATACTGTGTAGGTAGCTACCCAGGCACATGCAGATTCAGTTCTAAATGACAATTTGCCAAGAAGCACCGTAGTGGGAGAAGGCTGATAACAGTCTGTAATTGTGTAGATATTTCTAGAGCTTCTGAGTAACAATGCTCAACAACTTACAGGTTAATCGATAAGTATACGCTGGGCATGATTCTTTGTTGAGCGCCCTAAGTGACTATGATACTGCCCCATCTACGGGTGATTTCCCGTGTTTTAGGCTGACCTGAGGGTATTCTGCTGTCTGACACGCCCAGCATCAGCTTCAGGGTATGAGATGGCAAAGTAGCAGAGCTGGGCCCGTTTTTGTCACCTTTAGTCACCCCAGTAATTGGCTGGAGGACTTGATGGTACGGAGCACATTATTCGAACCGAACCATTGTTTTAAAAACCGTTTCCACCCATGTCACTGTCGGAAGGCTGGCAGAGCGAAGAATGGCGTGGGCAAAGCAGATTTAAAATCAGCTTAATTTTCAAAAACTGTTTTAGAATTGCAGGTCCTCGTGTTCCTGTGCTAGAGACAAGAAGGTGCAGTGCAGGGGTGAAGGGCTGACCGGTGCTTTATTGCAGGGCAGCATGAGCAGCACGAGCTCCTGGGGTGCAGGCGAGGCCGCTCACCTCACCGACCTTGGCTGTCCCTCCGGACGGGGACGGCAGGGTGGTGGCTCAGGCCGGCTCCCCCGCCACGCCCCTCGCGCCCCTTCGCCTAGGCCTGTGGGCAGCGCCACATTCTCCATTCCAGATTCGCTGTGTTGTTATTCCCCCTGTGATTTTTACCCTGGTTCTTTTTTTTTTTTTTTTGGTAAGGCTATATCCTTGAATACAATTTTATTATATCTTGGTTTCAGATTTTATTTATTGCTTTGAGGAATGCCATATTCAACTTTATAGTAGAGATTACTGAGGAAATAGAACCCTGCCTATAATTTTCCTTCATAGAAAAATTTCAGGAACCTATGTTTTATATGTCAGTGAATTTGAAATTCCGACCAGATAACAGAATGCAGTTTTTCCCTTGTTTAAATCATTGAGGATTAGGTAATTTTAGTAATTCTTTTCTTCTTAAAGAGGAGTCTTTTTTAAAATCGGGTTTTGTCCTCATCAGTGTTTTCCAGCCAATAGCAGAAATAGCAAATATGTGCAGCAAAAAAAAACAAAACAAAACATGAAAATCAGTGTCTTTTCTCTGAAGTAATGTAACAACACGACGGACCTGCTGTAGTAAGCAAACCCAAACTCTCAGCATCTGCATTTACAAAAGAAATCTTGGGGCAATAGTGACCTTTAGTACTCCTTCAAATAGCAGGTTCCCTGCTAAATTTAAAATAGAATTGGAGAGAATTCTATTTATAATCAGCCTGGTAATAAATACTTCTATCGTGTAAAGTACATTAGTAACAAGAACTACAAGCTGGAAGCCGTTCTTTTGTGCTCACCCCCCTCCAGGTAATAACTTAAGATTCCATGCAATCTGGGCTCAGGCGCATACCCTTGTAGTTTTTTGGGGTGCAGTGTCCCATAATGCTGTGCAAAGAGATCTGTAAGCAAGAAACCCAGATCCTGAGTGACCTGGGCCAGAACCTAAGTTTCTCTGTGCCTTCTTTTCTTACCTTCTCCACAAGGGAGATGAAGTGCCCCTGAAGTTTTATGGCTGTGATGGGTAAGTTTCATACAATTTATTATTTTATTTCTTATTAAAAGAACTTCTTCATGTAGCCTGTAAGTTCTTGCTGAAATCATTTGTTCCCTCTATGCAAATATCAAGATTTGATAGATGCTCTGTGTATGTATGTGAGACAGAGAGGGAGAAAGAGAGAGCGAGAGCGAGAGCGAGCACCAGTGCGCAGGCTAGCGAGCTAGCTGTCCTCGTTCTGAGTTTCTGAAACCTGGGGCTGCAGTATGAGGAACTGCCTGGAGGAATATTTGAGGATGCTTCCTCCTCTCCTTTTAGCCTATTCCCATTAGTAACTGCATTTCCTGGGGAACTACGTCTTGAAAACTTGTTTACAGTGGAAATGGGTTCAGTTTCCGGGCCACCTCTAAACCCTGTTCCCACTCTTTTTGGTTCATGGGCATACCTGGGGCAGCAGGGACTCCTCAGCTTCTCTGTGTAGAGGGAGCTTTCTTTTCCCTGTTGTTTCTTTACCTCTGGGCAGACAAGGTTGCATATGAGCAACAGAGAATGGCCATAATCTGTTTTACTGCTAAATAAAGACACACAGAAACCGTCTCATTTTTATTGATTGCCTAAGTCCAGTGGTCCTCACATAAAACAGTACTCAAGGTGAAATGTCACTGAGGAAATCGGCAGATTGCTGTTTCATTCTCAGCTGATTTTTCAGGGCAGATCAGCCCTGACCGCCGTGCCGCTGACTCTGGGCCAGGACCATCTCGTTTTCCCTGAAACTCCTGGGCTGTAGATGCAGCTGAGAAGGCAGCCGACTTTGGGAATTGAATCCTGTTGGTAATGATGCTTAGTCACAAAGAAGAGTTTGATGCCTGTGCACATTGGCCAAGAGCCACATCAGCATTTGTCTTACTACCTAAGGCTGCACTTATCTCAGGGAGCTGAAGAGATTTGAAAGAACAAACAACAAGCAAAAGTAATATTTATATTTAGCTCCCCTTTAAGTAGTTGCCTGCATCTACCGTGGGCTGGGCCTAGTGAGCACTAATAAAAAATCAACATTTGGGAAATGGTTTTGTTGAGCACCCTTAAGAACAGCGCTGTGGTGGGCACTGATGATGATTAGCGTAAATACACATTGCGGGTACTGTCTTCTGGAAGCTCATTGTCTTCCACCTGGAGAGCCAAGCCTGACATTCCTGTAACAGGATTAAATTGTCCAAGACAGCGTAAAGGGACAGGCCAAACCGAATGGGGATGGCATAAGATTCTAAATGCTGAGGGAGTTCAGAGGAGCAGAGGAGGTGGTGATGAGTGGATTTGAGGGTAGTCGGGGAAGACCCCTGCAGTAGACGGGATCTGAATAGGCCTGGAAAAATTTAATGGGCTTAGCTTGCAGGAAGTGAATGCGGATGTGAGAGTAATAACCTGACCAAAGGCAGGTTATATGCTCAGGAGTAAAATCTGTCAGGGAGGGGCGTGAAGCGTGGGAGGAGTGACTGCCAAGCGGCGGTGTGCAGGCAGTACTTGCTATTGAAAGTGTTGGAGCAGGTAAATGTCAAAAGGAAGGAGAGAGGGTGAGGAAACACTTACAGAAGTGGCCTTGGCTAGTGACAGGATCCCTGCTGAGGTGTCCTTCAGAGGCATTGTAGCTTCCCAGCCAGGGCGATGACAGCCAGGACCAGGCTGGTGGCCGAGAACAGAGAGGAAGTGATGCGCAAGAGACATGTGGGATGCAACACCTGCTGCCCTTGGTGGGCTCCAGAGGGATGTTCAGGAGTAACTCAAGGAGAAGGGTTGGTGCTGTCAGTCAAGGCTGAGAAAGCAGATTGATTAACCAGATTGGAGGTTGAGAATTCCTCTCGGTTTTTGTTGTTCTGGCAAGAGATTGTGGTGGAAATGCCCTTAAGACACAGAGAGAGGATGAGAAACACTGCTCAGAGAATAGCTCCAGACAGAATTTTCCAGAGCCACTGATCTAGAGGCGAGAGCTGTGGCAGTAGAAATGAAGAGATGCATGGGGCAAGGGGACCAGGTCTCAGCGAGGACAGAGGAGCCTGGAGGAGGGTGGTGATGGTGGGCTTGGAAGGCAGCCAGGATCCCGCTGTGCCTCAGAGGGCTCGGGACTAGGGGACAGCAATTGCCCAACCTCACATGGCCTCTCATTCTTAACTCTTTTAAAAGCACTAACCCACCACTGATACCACTTGATCTTCCCAGCAGCCCAGTGAGCCTGGCAGAAGGCAAAACAGAGCTCGCCGGGGATCTGGAAAAGTGTGATTTCTGGGGAAAGCCCTGCGTGTTGTCAGTGTATGTTACAGCTTTATAGTCGTCCACCCGAACGTAATTTCACTGATGATTGCTATAATTCTGCTTGAACCACAGAATGTCAATGGCTTCCTTTTTCTATTCTGTGATTTCATTTATTAATGATTACAGGTAAAAAAAAAAGGGGGGGGGCTACTAATGCCACACCTCCAAAAATGTTTCCTCACCCTTGTTTTTCAAGTGTGAGCCTAAGGAAATTGGAGCCACCTTCCCCACTCCCTGTTTTCTCCTTCCTACTCAGAAATTTTTCAGACCAATTAACAGCTTTGCAATCTGAGTGTCTTCAATTGGAGGAAGTGTTCCTCCTTTTTTAGGAAAACTTTTTTTTTCCTTTGGTCTTATACCTGTACTTTGTTGTGAAGTTCTCGAATGGACTCATTGGGAGAATCTGTCAAGAGGTGAAAATAAAAATGACGAACTTGAAACTTTTCTGTGCAAGATTACACTGAATTCTAAGGAACTGTCTAAACGCATGCTTTGTTAGCATTTTATATGGAACACGGCTTGAAAATTCAAGCCTTCACCTGCAATTTGGAGATTTTTCAAGCATACCGAGGCCTTGGTGCCCTTTGGTCATTGGGGTAGTGAGACCCCCATGTGGCCGCACTAGATCTCTTACACAGAGCGTGTGCAGGAGGCACGCGGTAGCTGCCGCCACCGTTCAGAATGGGGCGGTGCTCGGGAGAGTTCGGAAAGATGGTGTTAGTCCCCTTTGGTGGAGGGGATTAGAGTTCATCTCTGCTTTTGTATCAGCAAGCCCATTTTTATTCCTTATATTAATAAATGCTGGGTCCACCAGCTGTCTCTCTTTTCTCCTTGTTTTAGTTTCTGGTGCTCAGGGCTATAGAAAGCCCGAACAAAATGAAACAAGGGAATATCAGACAGTAAGAAATGGACCACTTTATGGTCAGCTAAGGGTAAAACAAGTGGAGAGCTACCGCCGTCATAAGGTGATTTCTTTCCAGCGTGTTTATGGCCTTCATAAACACACGCGGGCATCTGGTGTCTGCAGCTAGCTCTGCTCAGTACCCTCTGCTCCGAGAATCTGGTTTCCTTGCATCGCCCGTAGATTGATTGGGGAAAGAGGGAATCCAAGCTGGTTTACAATTCATTCTAGCATAAATATCCCCTTAAGTTATGTTGGCTGTACTGATGAAGAAAAATGTCGTAGTAGTGAGTGACTCAATGAGATATTTCTTGTTTTGTTTCTTAGTAACGAAAGGGGGTTTTCTCATTCACCTGCGGTGAACTTCACAAGGTTCCCTCAGAGGGTAGGTTTGAACATCGGTGCCGTGGTTGGACCGTAAGCACACTGGGGTTTTGGCGTTCTTTTTTTTTTTTTTTTTTTTTTGCCCCTTCCATCCCCAGGCAGAGGCTGTCGTTGCTGCATAGCCACTATGCTCCAATGTAGTATTTATTTGACCCTAAACAAAAGAGTTTGTTTCTTGGACTGGTTTAGAGAGAGGTCCCCCGGGATTGTCTTTTGTTCAGTAAGGAGCCTGGTTAATTTCACAGCTACTCCCAACCCGCGGTTCCTCCCTCCTTCTGCAGTTTCTGAGCTGCTAGTGGTTCCTTGTATTGGGTCTGGAACAAAAAAAGCTTGAATTGTTGAACGTTCGCTGCAACTACTGTGACATCTGCTACGGCATCGAATAGCAGCACTGTTGGTGCGGTTAATTTTAAGTTCGGGGAAGAAACAGAGCTAGAAAGCTCCTGAGCTTTACAGCGCTTGGTAACACACGCACCTCCAAATTCCACATTTGGTGCTATCGCAGTGAATAAAACAAAGGAAATCATGAGCTGATTTCTATGGTGGTAACCTAAGTTCTTTCATTGTTACTCACTGTTCAGACACCAGTGTGCTCTATGTTCATTTTCTCTCATATAGTTTTCTCTTTTTTTATAAGGCAGAAAGGTCTCAAACATCTCAACTCTGAGCCCTTAATTGGCAAAAGGTCTGTTGTAAGAAGTACAGATCAATTATGTTGGTTGTTTTTCTTTTAGAGCAATAAAATCTAACTTGTTCTGCTTCTTTAAATACCAAGTTGATGATTGTAGATGAAAAAGGACCTTAAGTAGCCAAATTCTAGATGCTAAGTAGCCAAGTTAATATTTGAATAGATTTTTTTTTAATTGGCAAGTATCATGTGTTCTTTGGGTTCTGCGGTATAGGTGTTGGTTTTGCACCTAGCAGACTGCAATCATAGGGTTTGTGTATGTTGTTTTTGAAGATGAAAGAGCCTCTGTCTTGATTTTTCTTTTGCATTCTGCACCGTAATGGCAGTCCGCTACCTGCCTAGCCTGGCTTTCATCATCTGGTGCCTGTTTCTCGGGGCGGTTTCATCTTTGCCTCTTCACAAGCCTCCCTGTAATTGCATAGTTGTTTGCTGCATTGCATTTCCTCTAGTGACCGTGGAAGCCACACGTTCGTGTTTTAATGTAGTCTTTAATTTTCAGGTGATGCATTAAAACAAGGAGGGAAAAAAATCTTGTTGAGAACACTTTGAAAAGCCGTTATGGTAGAATGGGAACGAACATTCATTACTCGCACATCACGGATTTTTCCCTAAATGTTGTACGAAGAAGTGACAGTTGAGCTGAGCATATGTTAATAAAAGGTCTGCATTTCCCTGTGTCACTGACAGTTTCATTGGCTGTATATTCCTGAGATGCAAATAACCTCGCTTCCGTTCAAAGCTGTAATTAATGGGAATAGCTATTTAAACAGTATCAAAATCTTTTAACTGCGAGAAGCCAAACCTTTGAGGTGGTGAGTTTGCTGTTCTGTGTGAAGGCCAGTGCAGTTGACGGGGGCACAGGCATCTGAGACGCTTGCGTGCCGGAGCCACACATTCTGTCGGCTAAAATGGCAGAATCTGCCTGCTGCCGTATAAAATCTTCTCACCACCATTTACTTTAGCATCGTGGCATGTGCAAATTTTTGCTGCTCAGCTAAGGGACCAGCTTCACAACTGGGGTTACATTACAATCTGTGGCTACAAAACTGCATCATGATGCAGCAAATGCATTTTTCACATTAACCAGACATGACAGCTGAAGCGATTTTTAATCATGCAAGATGTCGGAAGTCATCAGAAATTCACATCAGAGTAATTGCACTGGCTTGGGTGGTGGGGGGGGAGTATCATAGCATTCCTTGCCTACATGTTGTCTCTCCCCCTCTTAAATCTTAACTTGGTACAGTCCGTTAACAATAAAATACCCTTCTGTAACCTATAAACTGTTACTCCCATCAGTTTGTGCTTTCAAACTGGTGTCTGACTCCTGCATCCGTCCGTCTGCGGAGAGCAGCGTGAATGGTGATGCCGTGCCCTGGGGGCTGCGAGGCACCCTTTTTCAGGGGCCCTGCAGTCTCATCTAATTGGGCTCTTCAGCGCTTCAGTCATATCAGCATTTACAGGGTGTTCTCTTTTCCCTTTTCCTCCTTCTCTCTCTCCTCTGACTCCTGTCTCCTCGCTTCCTACCCCTCACCCTCCCCCCCCCCCACTTCCGGCTGTTTGGAGTGGGAAAAACTTGAGCACTGGTTCTCACAGAGCTCATCCCACATGAAGGTGGAGCAGAGCTGCAGTGGCCAGCAGCACCCACCGGTTGGGAACTCCTTGTATTTGAGGGCTGCAGGTAGGGCCGCCTCTGCCTGTGATTTGTAAAGAAGTTAAGAGAAATGAGCCTGGCGAACAGAGTGGCGGCGGGGTTTGTGTTTCCTCTGAAAGACGGGGTCTTGGCTTGGTTAAAAGGTTGAGGTAAGTGCAGAGGCATGAACTCGTGTGATAGAGAAAGTACCGATTCTCCTGAGACTTGTGCAGATTTGTGCCTTGTAATTCTGGTATTTTTCTTTTTTAAAAAATCTGTTGGGTGGGGCAGAGGGGTATTTGCTTAAGGATTGAAATGGTTACTTAGGGTTGTTGCAGACTCCGTCTTCAAGTAGCGAGTAGCGGGGACTTCCCTTAGGGTTTTTTTAAAGATGCGTGTGAAGTGCAGTTCTTACTTGACATAAAATAAGGTAGAATTTCTTTTCTTTTCTAAAACCAGATTCATCTTTGGGATTGTAGATGAATCTGTGTGTGTGTGTGTGTGTGTGTGTAGGATATTTTACCAAGGAATTCAGTCACTTTGTATTTTGTTACAGGGAAAAAGTACTTTTATCTCCCAGGAAATGCTTTAGCATAAGGCTTTACGTGACAAGAACTAAATAGTAATACCAAAGACATGATTCTTAAAGTTATTCTCTAGTATATTTCCAATTTTTGGTGTGGAGAAAGGGATTGTGTAAGTGAAATGAAAACTTTCTAAGTCATGCAAGCCTTATCTGGAGGACAAGAAAATTGTAAGTGTTGCCTGTGACACTTCGAATACCTTGCGTAATACGGGAGAGAAAATGCTTTTAACTCAGCATTAAAAAGCAGCTGCTTGTTGTCTTTCCTTAAAAACAACAAAAAAGACAGTGATGTATAGCGTTCTATCCCAAGGACTGTCTCTGTATCTTGGGACTGTAGGCTCTGGACTTCAGGGCTGGGCTTCTTCTTTCCGCAGTGTGGACTTGGAAATTGCTCACCTAGCGGGGAGACGCAGCTCCCTTCAGAGGTGTGGGACTTTCTGTACTCCTAACAATGGGAGGAATTGAGGGGCTGGCAAGTGGGGAGCGGGGAGGGCTGCTCAAGGAAGGGAGAGGAGCTGTGAGAAGGTCGCTCCCCCCTGCACTGGAGGTCTGGATTTGCCCAAGACTAGGGCTGCCTGAAAACTCCGACCCAGTGCAGCATTGCAAAGAATTGGTTTCTGAGATGAGACAATGAGCTGTGGTTTGCATGTTGTAAAGATGGAGGAAACCTCTAACACTGACCCTGTGTGGGAGATGACTCAATTATCTGTGCCTGGTACAGTTGCAAATTATTTCCCTTTGTCTGAAGTGGGTGGGTGCCAGCGCCTTCATCAGAGCTCCTTAATTTAATGTATGGAGAGCGTCTCAGCCACCATCTTTAACAATTAGCTGTCTCATGGTGGAGGTGAGCGGGCTCTGAAGGCAGCTGCGGGGCCGTGTCATTTCCATGGGGTTCTGTGCCCCTAGAGCTTTGTTGCTGTGGAACTCAGACATGAATTGGCACACTGCATGCAGGAGTTCTCTAGGAGGGTGGAGAACATTCCCAGAAAGAAAATGGAATCCTTTTGTCTACAGTAAGTATTTCTCATGCTCATATAGCGGTGAGAGGTGGGAATTTGTCTTTGGTTGACTGGGCAAAAAGGGCTAAAATGAATGCCGTAAATGTTAAAGGTGTAACCCAGAGATTCTTGGATATGTTTCTTTAATGTATGTGTTAGGAACTAGGTGTGATATATATACTTGAAATACAGGTTTTATGAATGATTCTAACACATGCTTTTAATTATTCATTGGTAATTGAAGGTATTGAGAGGTGTGAATTTGTTACCAAAGATGAAAAGATCTAAATATGGTATATTTAAAAGAGTTCAGGCTTTTTACACTGTCTTTTATAGTCAGTTTATTTTCCATGCCTAAAGAAAACTGCTGGATTTTAGGTTTTTTAAGAAAACACTTCCATGATCTGTAATAGCTGATTAAAATATATAAGAAAAAACTGTTTTAACAAAGCAAGATTTTGCCCTAAAAGGTCAATAGATTGGGGCTGTCACTCTCATTAATGAGGATAATTTTTAGTGCCTTCTGTTTAATTCATAGTTGTGGCTGCTAAGCTACTTGTGGAAAACCCTTGTTTGTGATTGTAAGCTTAGGAATCTTGATTCTTAAAATTAATTGGATTGGATTTGGCTAATTCCTTTGTTCCTTTATGCTGTAAGAGGAGGCAAGTGAATTTTAATTTTGATTTGTGTGTTTATCTTTTTAAAGGCACTTAGCCCTGAAGAATTTAAAGTACGTGTATTTAACAGTAAACTGTACCATGAAGAATTTGCTCCGAATGCTTTCGTAGCTGTCCCAGGAGTTGAGTCTTCCCAGAACTGGGTGTTGGAGAACCCTTTTAACCCGATGTCAGGTTTACAAAGCCAGCTGTTCTTACAGGTCTGGTCGCACTAGCTGCTCTTCACACTGTTCGCCCAGTGCTGTCTTCTAATTATAGATGTCTTTGAAACTAGGAGAAAGGAGGATTTTCACATCAGGCTTTTCACTGAAATAGGAAGGCTCAGTCGTCCTAAGCTCTGTTTAGGACCCTACAAAGACTCCATAAAGCTTGCAGAAATCTTGTTGATGCTCGAGGCAGAAAAGCCTAGATCTCTATATAATTTTTTTAGTCCTGAGTGGGACACTTACTATGTTACTCGTTTGGATGTATGCAAAGGGAGTCTTTTTTCCTTCAATTTTATAAGGCTTGTGCTTGGAAATAAGAGAGGGTTAGGGCAGCAGATGAGAACTCCATTTCACTGGCAGCTCTGAGTGCTTAAACTGGTTGGTTGGACCCTGGCACAAAGGGTGTCAGCCCTCCTTTGAAATTTTTTAACTAAAACTTGGTTGAAGATGCTGGCCATCTTTTCTTTCTCTGGCTTTCTGTAAGCTGTGTAGTAGGTCCTCAGGGGAGATGGCGGAGGCCCAGCCGCCCCTCATTTTCTTTGCCTCCGCCATGGTCTGCTCCAGTTTGGCTACTGGGAAGAGGCTTCCTTCCTGGTACTGGTAGGGGACTCCCGAGTCTCTTCTGTCGGGAAGCTCTTTGGTTCTCTCATGAAATTTTAGCCTGGCTAGTAGTAAAGAGCCAGGGCTGGTTCTTTCTGCTACAAAAAAAATGCATTCATGTTAAACCTGTGAGTGCGCTGGAGTGAGTGGCACCGGGTGGATGAGCAGGCGTGCAGGCCAGCCCAGGAGGACGCGTCCTAAGATGGCAGAGAGGGGGCTCTGTGATGACAGGTGACCGCATGGGACTCATTTTCCTGTCCTGCCAATTTACAGTTACTTTTTATTGCATTAGAAGATAGAAATTTTCCTGAAATAAAGACTTAATGAGCACTTATAGCTGGATAGCTTCCGATTAATGCTTTTAAGAAATTGTTGACAAATATGGATAAAGTAAAATCTTAAATAGATACGTTATATCAACACTTGTGAAATTCCTTGCTTCGCGCTTCTGTCTTCTTCAAATGCATAAACTTTGTCCTTCCTGGAGAAGAGGGCTACTCAGAGAACAGAGGACAGTGTGCCCCTCCTTTATGGCGGGGTGAAACTAGCATTCCTGTGAAAAGTTCCTGGTGTTTGATTCTGATTTTCATTTTCGTTCCCTGTGGCCTGTGGTTATTTCATAGGCAAAATATATGTCAGCTGCCTTCAGAAACAAAGTTTATTGTATTTTGTGGTTCAGGATACAGATGATTTTGGAGAAGTATAGTTACAGTGGCAATGACAATGCTAATTTCTTATCTGTTCCCACCTGTCATGGAGTTGGAATTTCTGGAACTGGCCTTACAGTTTATGTAGTACAGTCAGCCTACCTTACAGGTAAGGAAAGCAAAGTTTACTGTAGTCAAACAACTTTCTCAAGGGCACGCCTCTGGAAGGCAGTCAGTTGTGCCCCAAATACAGACCCCCCGACTCCTGACCTGCGCTGTGCCTCTCTCCGCATCCAGCTCCATCCCTTTCTCCTTGAGGGCTCACTGGTGACTCATGGACCTAAGGGCTGACCTTTCAGCAAGTCTTGCCAAAGATGACCTCCCGACCTGTGCATGGAGTCTTCCTGGGCCTATATTATAGTAAATAACATGCATTTATAAATTGATCACATAAACCAATGTTTAAAAATACGATACATCTTGCAGGTCAAGCTTTAAGGTCCATTGTGTTGGCTCAGCGTGAACAGCGAAGTCTCCTGGGACAGGTGCGGGTGACCTCGCCCCCCCAACTCTGAGCTAGGGTGGGGCCGGGCATTCCGACAGGTCCTTCAGCTCTAGGTGTGAGGGCCCCACACTGCAGGGTTTCCCCTTATCCCCTAGTTCAGATGGGCTGGGCGAGCGGTCCGAGCTCCCTGTCAGTTTTGGGCAACTTCTATTTCAAAGCTGGTCTTGCCCTCTCTCCTCCTGTTACTTGCATTTGTCGCTCCAGCTAAGCAGTGTTTCACATTTCCCGTGCCTGTGGTGACAGTGGCGAGTGGTGCATCCTGCAGTACGGCAGGGAAAGTCAGCGCTGACAGGGTAAGGTCAGAACGTTTTCCAACTTAATAAGATTTTAGAGAAAGTATGAAACCCAGCCGCTGATGGCAGAGGAGTATGGTGACGAATTCCGTTTAAGACGACAGGAAGATACAAAAGAGGGCTCTGGTTGGCTTTGCTGGTCTCCAGATAAATACATTTTTAATAAAAAGGAAGTTCTGGACTAGAAGAAACCGCAGGGAAACCCAAGTGCCTGTCCCTGTGGCAGCCGTGAGGAGCCGCGTGCCAGCGCCAGTGCACGAGCTGTGCTGCCGAGCGGGAGGAGCTGCGATTTCCGACTGCGGTCTCGGACTGACCCCGGTACCGGCAGCGAGTTAGCACGGCATGTGGTTCCTGCTTGTTGCCTGGACTAACAGCGCTCCTTGTGCTCGCTAGATAGAACTCGAGGCTTAATCCTGAGCTCTGTAGAACCCAGCCTGGCAGAAACCGCCCAGCTCTCGCCTGCTGGACTTGGAGACACACCCTCTGCCATCTGTCCTCGCAGCGGCCCCCCCCCCCCCCCCCCCGCCCCGCCCAGGTCTTGCTTTTGTCGCCCCTTTCCTGAGGGAACGGGCACTAGACCTGACAAAACAGGGGATCTCTGGGTCTGTTCGATCTGAAATAAGTAATACAGGGTTGTTTCAATGTGTTGTTTTAGAGTGGGTTTGGGGGGGCTGTGGGAGGGGATGTTGGCCACGGTAAAGGCCACTGTTGATGAGTTTCCACTTTTTAAATATTGCAGTGTGGTTTTAGTACCAGAATTCTTTGAATGTGGGCTAATCCATCTCCAAGATGGAAATCAGTTCCCCGAAGACATATTAAAGCATTTTTTTTATTGCCCCTTATTGTATCCTCCTTATCTTATCTTTCCATCCCCTCTGAGTGGCTGCGGGATTAACATTTTTTAGATCTATTCATACCTTTGGGTGAGGAGAGGACTCTTCTGCTGCCTTTTGAAGCCAAGCGTACTTTGGCACACTGCTGTATTCCATTTGCACAGCCAGATTGGAAAGTTTGCCCTTCAGATCTTCCCTGTTCTGATGTCCCCAAAGGTTAGCCCTAGTGAGTGTGCTGATTAGGTGAGGGGTGGTGAGGAGGAGAGAAAATGCTCAGAGTTGCCGCCTTAGCTTGCTCCCACAGGCCACCTCAGCAGTCCGAGAGCAGTTGGCTGGCTGCCCTTCTCCTTTTCTTGGCTTCTAGTGTTCCTGCCCCCCGACCCCATTCTAGGAGTCGAGAGGACAGAATGCCAGCACAGGCCCAACTGCCGCTGCGTGGCCTGTCTTGCTGCATCCCAGCCCCTCCCACGAGGGGGCCGGCTCTGCTTCCTTTCTTCAGGAAGTGGTGAGGTTATCTGCGCTGAGCAGATCACATCCTCTCCGCAGACCTGGGAGCAGCCGGGGGAGCTGCTTACATAACCCTGAAGGGTTATTTCAGGACTTACTGGGTTTGGGAGGAGAAGTAGTTCTGCTGAAAAGCACTGATTCCCACGAGTGCCTAAGTGGCCATCGTTCATTATTTTACTCGTTTCTGTTGTGCCCTTAGACCACTCGCTCCCCTCTGCACGGAGTCTCCCAGTGACTGAGCTGGACAGATTGCTTTTGCTCCTCTTTCCTGGATGGCCAGAGATAGGTAGCAGATAACAGGAATGCCCTGGGTCCCCTAAAAGGGACAGAACTGGCTTTGCAGCCGTAGCACAAGAGACTCTAAATGGCCCTCCCAGGGTTGCAGCCCTCGGCCTTACTTGCCAAAGGCAGCTGCCCGGCGTGCTCGGCAGCCCTGGCCTAGTGCCTTGGTGTGGCACTGAGTGTGGAAATAGAAAGCAGCATCTAGTGAAGTTACCTGCCCACAGTGTTGATGAGGGAGGTGTGCCACCCACCCCTGCACCCCTTCCTCCCGCACCTCAGGAAGGACCTGTTCCCATTCTCAAAGGTGGCTTTTCCTTCTGGGCCATGGGGAGTTCTTCCTCTCATAGTCTTTCTTTAACCAACGCTAGACATCTTGGAAGTTGGGTTTTTGTTATATGATAGTTTCCTTCCCCCTTCCCTCCCTTCCTTTCTATGCTTGGTGGGATGGGGAGGATAAAAAGGAGGGGGTCCACAATAGGCAGTTGGGTGGACTTATATGTGAACGACTCTCTCAAAGGCCGGTGGCTTTTCCCGAAGGCACAGGTGAGATGGCATTGCATCTGGCTGTATACACTTGCCCTTGAAGGGGTCAGGGCGTGCCTGTACACTTAAGTCAGAATGCTGCCTGCCCATAAGGCCCTAGGCCGGTCCAGGAGGAGGCGTTGCTCGGAGCTGTGTGTTCTTGGGTGTAGAATCAGTCTTCTTGCACACTTTTGAGTTCTCTACAGCCTGGGAGACTTTGTAGACCAAACTGTAAAGCAGTTTGAGTTACGGGAGCAAGTGATTTGTTTTGCCTGAATGGACCCAAATCCATCACATAATTGTGTGACCCTGTGTTTAACCCAGTAGTAGAAACCATGTACAAAATGGGGCCCTGCAGCCTGGCAGTGACAGATGGCCTGGTGCCCACACGGCGCCATGTTACAGAGCCAAGGTCTGCCACCTGTGGCTCCGAGCTGCCTGCAGGCGGGTGGATGTGCGGAGCTGGCAAATGGTGGGACTCCACAGCCACGCTCGCGTGGTCTGCTGCCACCTGCTGCACTCGAGCAGCTAGGCTTTTGCATAAATGCATAGTGAGAAACCATACAACAGCACTAAAAATAGGGTACAGTTGGCGGTGTCAGCTCTGCCAGCTTAGCGCTGCTGTCTGCAGGGGTATTTTTTGAAGATATATATAGATTTTTTAATGCACTCTGTGAACAAATAATTTAAAATATTAAAATTTTTGCAGAAAACAAGCAGTGAGACTTACTCTAAATATTTAAGTGGGAGAAGAAAGCCTCAATTTGCTATTCAGTCTGTATTCCTTGCAAAAGGAGATTCAGTCTCTTGTGGGCCTTTCAGGCTGACTTATGTATTCTTACTTTTTTACATTAAATATTGGTCTAAGAAAATTGCCAAACATGCTATAAACAATATGAAAGTTTCCCAAATCCTGGAAATGCCCCAATTTTAAATTTTCTGTCTTCATTTGAGTTTTATCAATAATGCACGTGTCTCCGCACCTGAGAAATCCCCTGAGGTGCTCTCCGCGGCCGGCAAATGAAGCTAATGAAAAGATCGGCCGCACCATCTGATCAGCCCCGGGCTCCGAGTTCTGGCAGGGTTTCTGCGTGTTCATCTGAAAACAGTATCTTGCTGTTTCCTTCTCCAATTTCTCCTTAAGTAGCAGTTTTACTTTTATAAAAATTTCACCCAAGAGAAGGTTGCAGAAGAGGTCATTCATTCAGAAACTGGGAAGAGGGGTTGGGAGAGGTTACAGGAGTAGGTGTTTTCCTCCGAAGGCACCGAAGCAAAATAATGGGTCTGACTTTCTCTTGTCTCTATGGAAATTAGACATTCTCCACTCCCCGCCCTAAGTTCCAACAAATGCAGTGCTTATTGGAATTCTTGTTTCATCTTGGAGCAGACCCTCTCCGTTATTCTGCCTTTTAAGTTTATTTTTGATCTGCTTATGTTTTATTCCATCTTCACTGCCTTCAGAGCTATTGCTTGCACCCTTGCAAGGCCATTTGCCATCATCACCAAGACCATTTGCTACTGTTACGCTTACATTTGTTGATATTCTTTTGACTTGGAACGTCGGCTACAGGTTTCCTCTTTTGTGTACAGTGCCTATGTTAAATGAGAGGGGATACGGGTTTTTACTGCGGCCGCCACGTGTTTCTGTCTGGTGTCAGGTACCTGCTGTGGGCGCCGCACTTGCCGCTGTGGCGGGCGGCTTGCCAGGTGGTGGGTCGAAGAGGACAGACGCAGAGTGGCCTTCTGTTTTTGAGGGCCGTGGAAACTTTGACTTCGGCTTTGTGGGGCCACCTTAGACTAATTATTGTATCTTTTTTCATTTTATTCGAACGATCAGGCAGTGTGTGTTCTCTAATTCAAACCGTTTATGTAACTGTCTAACAAAGCACTTGTAGGCGGGCAGCAAAGGCCTGGGAAGCATTGGTGTCGGCTCTTTCCCCGCCGAAGTGGGTACCGAAATTTTTCTCACAGATACCTTAACCTATTGCTTACAGTTTTCACTTTTGGAAAGCAAATAAGCTAAGAGAATTTGGCCACTTTACCAGAACAAACATCCTTTTGGCCGTTCTCTTTTTCTACAGTAGGAGCTAGCTGCCACTTGTATTCTGACACCCAGAGTCTGCGAGATGATTGTGTGGTTTGACGCCCGTCTTTCTCAACCGGGGCCGTTGAAAAGACAGTTTGGCAGCCAGGACCTGAGATCTGACCACACATCTGGTAGCAGACTCGGCCCACCTTGTGCTTCCCTGCTGGGTTGTCCTGCGCCGGCCCGGCGTACATTGCAAGGCAGCCTGCTTCCCCTGCTAGAGATGGAACACGTGACTGAAGATTCTGCCTGGGCGGATGTACAGTGTTTGTGGCTCCGCAGCAACAAACACTGGCATTTTGGAACGCTGCAGCGTTGACATTTACAGCGGTAATTTCCGGCTTCCTCGTCTGTGACCCAGAGTAAGAAGTACCTTTTACACCCGGACCCACTCCATTCACACACATAAGTATATACGATTCAAAGATAAGTTCCACAGAACAGTATGTGCCCAAACCAAATACCTCTGTTGGACTTTATTTCATTAAAACAATTGCTGGTCGATTTCATGACCCAGTTGTGGGTTCTGATCCACATTCTGAAAAACCATTCTAAAGGAATGCCAAAAACTTGACATTTATTGTCTCATCCTTCCCCTGCCATGTGAGGTAGGGGAAGGAAGGCATAAATACGCAAGTATAACATAATTGTTTATTCCACTTTGAAAACGGGTTAGAAAACTTGGGTTCTAAGTCTGAGCTTTGCAACTTACAAACCATGTTCTTAATATGCAACCCCAACATCTGAGAGTTGGTAGAAGCCTTAAAAACCATCTGGTACAGCTTCTGAAATGTTTAACTTATTTTTTTTAATTAAAATGTAAACATTTGCAATTACAGCTGACATCCAGTAGTAGCGTCAGGTGTACAACACGGCAATTAGACATTTATGGAACCGACACAGCGATCACCTCAGTCAGTCGGGCACGAACCTGTAGTGAGAACACACTTGGAGTAGTGTGGAGAGACAGTCCAGAATGGGTTAAAGTGAGGACTGGAGCTCGATGTGTGTGCAGTCGCCACATCCGTGAGTGTGAGCTCTTACTCATCCTGATTTAAGGGTTAGTATTCTCTGAGCCTTCAACTTCATCACCTGTAAAGGGGAACTAACAACTTAAGAAGGAAACAAATTTAAGGATATTTCGCTCCCTTCCTGGACTTCATCCTTTTAAGAGAAGAAAAGTTTTCCTTTATTTTCTTGATCTAGAAGTTTACTGTGCCCTAAGCATCTCAGAGATGGTGTGTCTCTGGAAAGAACCATGTGTGAAGTCTGCCTCTGCCTCTTCCTGGTGGGAACCCTTGGTCAAGTCATTTAAATGCTGAAATCTGTTTCTTACCTGTAAAGTGTGGTGGAGGTAGATGGGGGAGAGTGGGGGTGCCCATGTGTACCGTTTCATATGGTTAGAAGGGCAGCAGTGATGTCTTTGAATTGCTTAGATCGGTGTCTGGCCCTGAATGCTTCCTGCATGGGGGCCATTACATATTAGAGAAGGCTCGAAACCAGAACCCACTCAAGGAGCCAGTCCGAAGAGGGTGTGCTTCCAGGACTCGGGCAGGGCGGAGCAGCGCGCCATGGGGACGTCAGGAGCGGTTCTCTCACCTAGCAGGCCTGCAGGAGTTTATGGAATGTCCTTTACCGAGTAGGTCAGCAGTGGAGGGGTGGGCTGGGACCCCGTGAGCACTTAAAAGCGCCTGTTCACAAGAAGAGGGGATATTTGTGACGAGGAGCTCTGAGGCTCACAGCTGCACCACCAGCGTCTTGAGTGGAAGGTGAGCTGCTGGGCCTCCTCTGTGACCAGGGTGGCAGAGAGCCCTGCCCAGTGAGAGAGGGCACCTCCCGGCCTGCCCAGCTCACCTCTCCAGAAAACCCATTTTCTGGTGAGCTCTGAAAGTACCTCCTGGGGTATGACGAGCAGAGTCTCACGGGAGAGTGGGAAGGAAAGGAGACACGTGGAACGGGGAAGTCGAGGAAGAGATCTGTGGGGAAACTTGGGCTGAGGCAGGTATTTTTTTTGCCCAACTTTTAAATTCTTTGATTTGTCATTTTTTCTTGTGTGTCCTTGAAAAGAAACGAAGTGCCACTAGATGGCACCCGGGTCCAGCAGTGTTCTGACTGTGTGAATTACTGTTCCTAAGATTCTTTTCAAAAGAGAGGTCACCAGTATGTTGTTTCAAAAATGCGACTTGTGGTCTGTTCTGTCATTTCATTTTAGAAGGGAAAAAGGAAGAACAATAAAAATTCAAAATCTATACATTCTGTGGGCTTAGTTTGTAGTATAGAGAAAGCCCAATTGTGTATAATGGCAACAAATACTTTGAAGAAGAAAATAGTCTTCCCGAAAGCGGTACCTTTTTTTTCTTTTTCTTTAACCGCTACTGGAAATTTCATTCCTTAGAAAATTTTTAGAATTATGTTTCTTACAAAAGTGTGTTGCTTTTAAACAAATGTGTCTAATTATTGCTTTGCCTTTGTCTTTTAATTGTGTGTATGTATATGTGGGTTATATGTAGATCTGGGTGCAGTCAGGAAAAATGGGATGAGCTGATCATTGATTGGGAAGAGCAAAGGAAGCCCAGCAACGGGGCAGGGCACTTGGCATAGCCCCTCCCTCCCCACCCAAAAGGAAGAATATTAGACCAGGCCTTGTGTTACAGAGTGTAGGTGGATCTCACATAGAGGGCAACTTGAATTCTTTCATGTTTGGACTGAGACTTCGATCTTTACCTGTTCGTTGGCAGGTCATCTTCCTTACTCTTACTACTCAGCTCCCACGCCCCGGCCGTGGGAAAGAAGCTGCACCGCTGTGTGAAGGCCGGGAGTTGGCATGGGGGCCGACCCCGAGGCCCACTCTCCCACTCTGTCTGCAGCTGTGGCTGGCTGTCAGGATGCTGTCAGGACAGTGACCCTTTCTCCTCCCCAGGGCCTCAGTGTGAGCAACGAGGATGCTGAGTAGCAACAAGGAGGTCACCCTGGGCCTCTCTTTCTTTAATGTCACGAACAGATCTAAGTCTCATCGATTCTCATAATAGAGCCACATGTGTTGGATGTTGGGCCAGGCACTTCATTACATTCTCTCACTTAGTGTTCATTTTGCATTTGAGTAAACCAAGGTTTAGAGAGTCCGCGTGTCTGTAGATAAGGAACAGTTAGCGCACTGTGACCAGCTGCAGAGCCAAAGCTGCATCTGTAGAATACGGGCCATTTAGGAATTGAAGGGCAGTCCTGATTTCACATTTCGTGTTTAGAGGACATGGGACTTTCCACTACTGCTTCTTGGGGACTTTACCTGTGACCGTCATCGTGTGCTCCCAGAATCGAGGAAACTAGGAAATGTCTGTAACAGCCACCAGCTTTGTTATTTCTGAGTTGAGTGTTTTGGGAGGGGGAAGGTGGGCAGGGTAGGAGATGTCCTGGTTATGTTTTTCCTAGAGTGTACTTTTGATGTTTTCAGGGTTAATTTGAACCCCGGTTGTGTCATTTCCCCCCGCTTTCGCAGGGCTTCCTGAAGAACGAGAAGGACAATGCCTTGCTGTCTGCCATCGAAGAGTCCCGGAAGAGGGTAAGACACGCGCCTGCACGTGGACGGTGTACAGCCGTGGCAAGGACACGTGGTTGTGTCCCAGGAGTGCCGGCTCTGGGAGCTGGAGCCTGCCTGCAAGGCCCAGCCCTCTGACCTGGCCAGGGAGCTCTGCAGGGGCTGTTTCTGAGGAAAATGTCGTACCTATAACTCCATGTGTATTTATTTAGTGATAAATGCACCTGAAACACTGGATGGGTCAGTTAATTATAAATTAATCTTAAACTGCAAGGGCCACACAATGCTTTGGTTTCATAGTAAAAAGTGGTATTTTGTTTTCTGTTGAACCAGCAATTCAAGGAGACAGTTATGATTATGGTAATTTTTCTCCATTCCTTTCCCTTTACCACCCAAGTTGACTTTCTGTGCCATCGCTGACATATCATATATTAGTGTCCGGTGTACAACGTTTCTGTCCCTCACAGTGTGGTCACCACAATAGATCTAGGAACCTTGTGTCCACGGTACAACGGTATGGCAGTGGCATTGACCGTCTTTCCTATGCTGCACATTGCTTACATCCCGATAGCTTTTCATTTTTTTATAACTGGAGGTTTGTACCCTGTTGTCTGTATCTGTGAGTCTGTTTCTGTTTTGTTTCATTTGTTTATTTGTTTTGTTTTCTTAGATTCCACGTATAAGTGAAATCACATGGCATCTCTATTTCTTCTGACTTATTTTACTTAGCGCAGTACCCTCTCGATCCATCCATGTTGTTGCATATGGCAAGATCTCGTTCTTTATGCTGACTTTTACCTTAATAATTTCTCCAAGCTCTTGAAAAGGCAAAAACAAGCCAGGCTGGCCCTTGTAAAGGGTGGTAAAGGAGTCAGCCAGAACAGCCGTTACAAGTGCAGCACATTTTGCAGCAAGCATTCCTGCAAGAAACTGAAGGACAACTTACTTTACTAACGTGAATTATCGCCACTTGTTTCTGACATGGATTAAAAGATCAGAACCTCTCCAAAACTTGCCGTTATGGAGTCAGAGGTTTTCCACCGGAGTCTTTTTGGGAGGCAGGAGGAAGGTTAGCGATCATGTAGAATTGATTCTGAAAAGGCAGTTTTTCCCGGGAAGGGGGCTGGAGGGTTCGCGCTAGTCTCCAGCAGTGGGCGTGTCTGCAGAGGCGAGAGGGGAGCAGGGAGAGCTCGGGGTTGCTGTTTACTTATATAATCCTTATAGGGAGCGAAATGCATTTCTGTGTCATTTATGTAGAGAACAATAGGGTGAAAAGTGCTGCTTCCCCGTGTGCTGTATTACACTGTCCCACGCAGGTAGAACTGTCTCAGCCGGGCTGATGGGAGACAGGGCAGCAGGTGGCTTCCCAGCTCTAACCTAGAAGAAAATGTTCCAAAGGACTGACATGTTTCATTATTAGAGTACAATTTCCTAAAATTTAATTGTGTTTTTTGGCATAAGTACTTATTTCTAGAAATAGAGAAATTCACTTGATTCCGATTTGAAAATATTTTTTTGTAAAGATTTTTGTTGTTGTTGTTCACACTTGGAGTGAGCCGCCCACTCTGACTCCCCTGCTGTAAAGGACCGATGAACTTAAATCAGGGCCGTCGAATGCCACCGAGCCTTATTAATCCCCCTCCCCTGCGGGATGTGTTTCTGGAGTTGGCAGTCTCCGAGCACTGTGCCGTACTGAGACTAGATGTGCAGCCAGCCAAAACATTTAAGTGACACACCACAGTGCAAAATGCGTGCAAATGTGTTCGTGAGGGCGATGTTCCGGTGTTGGGTGCCAGCCTGGGGGGAGACCTTTCACCTGACGGGACCCTGGGAGGTGCCACTGAGCAGGAGTCATTCCCAAACAAAGGGGAGCGGCTTCCTGGCATTTTGGTGGTAATTTCACGTTTGAATAACTTGCCAATGTCCTGCTGAAATGCCAAGAAAACAAGCTGCAAAACCACAAATGTGTCCTATCTTTTCCCATTTGGTGCATCCCAGCAAAAACAGAACAACATTATCAGAACATATGTAGAGCTTCTAAAAGCCAGCAACAGCTCAGTAATAAGCGGGTATGAAGTCAGGGCACATTGCCCTCTTCCCTTTATGAAAAAGGGGTGTGAGTGCCCCCACCTGGTCTCAGCTCAGTTGCCCGGTTCTCACCCTGCCTTCCTTTCTTAACTGTGTTCAAAGAGCTATATTTCTACACATAGCTTAACAGGTTCCAATTTAACTTGTAATAGTTTCTCTGCTGCTGCGTCATTTTCTGTGGTTTGTCTTGTCTTCCTTTCATTTTAGACCTCCACACACCCTTCCAAGTTATCCCTTCCTCTTGGGTTTCTTTCCTTCCTGTTCCTACTATTCCCTGCCTCCCACCTTGCCTCAGGCCCCCCACTGTCCTCTCCTCCTATGTTTTCATTGAGTGGCTCTGCTGGTTCCCTCATGAGCTCCTCTTGTTGACAGTTGACATTCTCCTTTGCACCCAACCCACCCGGTGGTCCAGATGTGGGTCTAAAGGCAACAGGCTGGAATAGGGCAGATGGGTGGCTGGTCATTCCTGACCAGACCACAAATTGGATGCTCCATTACCTGTGATGTAATTAAGGTATTCTGGGTGTGGCATGGTCAAGGGAAGAGAATTTTGACGTTGGGCCATTTATTTTTATTTGAAGCTCTTTATCACACTAATGATGAATGGAACCACAGTGCTGTTCATTCAGGTTATGGAGCTGTTTCTAAATGCGTAGCTGGCACACTTCTCAGATCTAGCCGAGGATTTGAGCCCAGAAAGCTGCCAGTTCTCAGAATACTTCCTGTGCTCAAGAAGCAGGAGTTCTTGGCACACAGGTGGGCAGCCTGATCAACGGGATGGTTAATCCCCACTTGCTGTCGCTCTGATCCCTGCATGATGCTGGAAGTCTGCCCCCACCGCACTCAGCAGCAGTGTCTCTGGGCGGTATGCTGTCTGTTTTCTTCAGTTGCCCTCACTGCTGTGCCATTCTGTCCTTACGAAGAATTCCTGTGACACTGTAGTGCCCTGGATCGGTGCCACAGTTTGGTCAGTGCCCTGCTTGCTGTGGCAAGCTCAGAAGCCCTGCCCCACCTCCTCCTTTCTGCGCACCCTGGTCCTCGCGCCACACGGCCCTCCGTTTTCCCTTGCCGGGAGAGGCTCAGGCTGAGGTGGGTTCGACCACTAAATGAGTTTTAGGAGAAATTGTGGATTAGTTGTGCACTATTTCTGGATACCTTCTAGGGAAGCTTTCCCCTCCCCTGCCCCCACTTTTCAGTTCTCACATACTTCTCTCTATTCAAAATACATAGCGAGAGAAAATGACTTTTCTCTAGGCACCTTTTCAGTCCAGGCTCACTGACGGGAACGGTCCCATCTGCCTGGCACCTGGAAGAACACCGGGCGGAACAATGTTTTTAGAGTTCCTGATTGTCCCTTCTCCCCTCGTCTTCAGGGTACACGTTAGAAAAGGGGTCCACTGGTAGATGGGCCAAAATCAGACTTGTAAGATGTGGCACGGCACCCCTCTCCCCAATCTTTTGTGTGCCTGCTGTCTCTCCTTTTCACATTTTAAGAAATACTAGTCCTTAGTCAAACATCCCATTTGTAGGAAGAGTATATGTGATTTTTCTAACAGTTTCCAAAGCTCATGTATATGGTTATTATCGGCATAAATTATCCACATTGCCAAAAATGAAGCAGGCATTACTAATAGGCATTCCCTTGGTGCTGCCTAATTAGATGCCAATCTCATTGTAATCAGATTGTAAATGAAATGGCTTTTTGAAAAGTGGGATTAAGCTGATGGAAACCTGCTCTGCCAATTAAAGAATAATGGGCCAAGAATGGTCACGATTCAGTATATCTCTGTGAGTTGGTTTAATTTCCTCCTGAGAGGTTTTAGTTTGCCTTTCCTTCCTCACTCCCTCCTTCCTTACTTCTCTCTTTCTTGCCCTTTCTCTCATTTTTTTCCCTCCAAGGGAGTGCCTTCGTTTTGGTAACACCTGCAGTGTCTGCAGTAGACGGGGGTGAGAGGCTCGCTAGCCATTTCAGAAGTGACTTTGAGTGGACGAGGAGCAAGGCTGTTTTTTTTTTTTTTACCGGTCTGCCCCCTCCTATGAAAATACCACTGTTTCTTAAAAGAAATAAAGACACTGGGAGAATCTTTTGTTTTTGTGTTTTCTTATCGCAGATGCTTATTAAATCTTAAGATACCATTGATTTTATAATTCACCATTACATGCACTGTAAAGAAAATAAACCAATATGCTATCGATTGTATTATGTAGCCTAATGTCAGAGGTTTGAGAAATAGGGTGGGGCGAAGGAGGTTTTCAGTTGTAAGTAAAACAACGTGAAACAGTTTATTCTCGTATTATCATTTATTGATTATTGTATTATTTTCCCCATGAACAGCTGTAAACCTCCTTTTGCCCCACCCTGTATTTGTCTTAATAAGAACATGAAAAGCTGGTCAACATCACTAATCATCAGGGAAATGCAAACCAAAGCCTTGAGATATCACCAAATACCCATTAGGATGGCTGCTAGCAAAAGACAACAACAAAGTAGTAAGTCCTGGCGAGGACGTAGAGAAATTGGAACCTCTGCACTGTTGATGAGATCGTAGCACCGTACGGCCTCAATGGAAGCAATCCCTCAAGAAGTTAAACACAGAAGTATCACGTGACCCAGCAGTTCCATTCTGGGTGTGCCACTGCTCACAGAGGCCGGATTGCAGGAGCCGCTCGGGTGCTCGGGGGTGGGTAAACCGGCAAGCGCAGTATGCTGAAAGCAGACGTGGAGGGACGCTGTGCACACGCTACAACATGGGTGAGCCTCGAAGACATCGGGCTAAGTGAAACGAGCCAGCCACAGAAGGACAGAGACCACGTGACCCCACTGCTGGAAGGGAGCCGAGCAGTCAGGGTCCTAGAGAAGGAGTGGCACATGGTTGCGGGGGGCTGAGAGGAGGAAGGACTGGAGCTTGCGGTACAGTGGGGACAGAGCTCCATCTTTGCAAGGTGGAAGGAGCCCTGGGACGGCGGTGGCGGCGGCTGCACAGCGCCGTGAGTGTGCTGCATGCCCCCTGAACCGTACACTTGAAAATGGTTGGGATGGCAAACTTTGTTACGTCTGTTTTACCGCAGTGTTTAAACCTTTCTGCTGTGTGAGATTTAATGAAATAGGGTACGTTGCAAACTGTCGTCAGTGAACTCTTTGAGGGTAATTTTTCCAGGTAATTGCTTTTTCTGTACTTACGGAAGGGTGGGAGATCAGGGGGCTTACAGGACACTGTGTGCTTTGTTTTTCCGCTCGGACCACCTCTCCCTGCTCGCCCCCGGCAGACCTTCGGCATGGCCGAGGAGTACCACCGAGAGTCCATGCTGGTCGAGTGGGAGCAAGTGAAACAGCGCATTCTGCACACGCTGCTGGCGTCAGGAGAAGATGCCCTTGACTTTACTCAAGAAAACGAGGTAGGTAAAGTCCAAAAGATAAACCAACTGTTAATAAAATGGGAGGTCAAAGAACGCTGCTTGACTGCCAGCCACCCTGGCACAGCTGATCACTGTCTCCCCTTGAAACGCCGTCTTCTCTGGGCCCACATCTGCCTGGATTGCCTCCGACATGTCTGGCGGCGGCTGCTCAGCCTCCTCTGCTGAGTTGTCTTCTAGATGTTTGAGTGTCCCGGAGCTCAGCCTTCGACCTGCTGTTTCCCCTCAATCACTGCCCTGTTGGTCTTGCCTGCGCTTGTGGCTTCAAACACCATCTGTCTGCTAAAGACTCCGGTGCTCGCCGCGGCCCCCGGCTCCAGCCTCATTGACCCAGCGGCCTTCGTGGCTCTGCCCTGCGTCTCAGACAGTCCCAGGCTGCATACGCCCAGGACCGAGTCAAGAGAGCAGCTGTCCCCCGTCCTTCCTGGCACCAGCCTTCTCTTCAGAGTTTATCATCTTTTAAATGGTAGTTGCAGTTTTTCACTTGCTCAGATTCGTTTTTGTCCTCTCCTTCTCCTGCCTCATCTCACAGGCACTGGTAAATGCAGTTTAACCCTCCTCTCAAAACATACCCAGGACCCAGCTGCGTCTAGGCACCCCCACTGTTAGCACTCCAGTCCAACACCATCAGCTCTTGCTCCGGTTATTGAACCAGCCTAGCTGGTTGTTTCAGTCATCTGTCGCCACGGAACTCATCACTCCGAACCACAGTGGCTGAACACAGCACTTGGCTCAGCTGGGTAGCTCTGGCTCAGGGTCTCTGGAGGCTGTCATCAAGGTGCTGGCCAAGGCCCCACTTGTCTCCAGGCCCAGTTCAGCACAGATCCACTCCCAAGCTCGCTCACGTGGTTCTTGGCTTGCCTCACATCCTCTCTGGCTCTTGACTTAGGGACGTCAGTTTCCTGCCACTTGGGTCTCTTGGTCAGTTGTGCTGCTCACACCCTAACTCGCTTCCCCTAGCGCAAGAGTGAGGGATCCGCGGGAGCGCTAGAGTACCCGCAACACAAACCCATAGTCTTTGCACAACTCAGTCTGGAAGGTGTGTCCTGTCCCCTCTGTTCACAGCAGGTCACTAATCCAGCCTGTGCTCAAGGACAGAGGCCTACACAAGGGCTCCACTCCCAGGAGGTGGGGATTATGGGGACCATCTTAGAGGTTGTCGACCCCCTGGGCTCCCTGCCTTTGCCCTGTACAATCTCTTAACACAACGGTCAGAGTAACACTATTAAAACACAGGCTAGATGGAGTCTCTGCTCTGCTCGGGACCCTCCCGGCTCACTTGGAGTGAGAGCCAGAGTCCTCTCCGTGACCTGTACATCCCTCCTGGACTGGTCTTGTTGCCTGTCCGAGCTCCTTCGTATCGCTGTCCCCATTGCTCTTGCTGCTGCTGCCCCCTGAGCTCCTTACAGGTCCCTTGAACAAACCGGGCAGGCTTGCTTCTGCCTTGGGTCCTCCGTGTGCCCTGTTGCCTCTGCTTAGGTTGCTGTCCCCCAAATAACCACATGGCGTCTCCCTCAAATGGCTGTTCCCTCAAGTATTCCCCCAATACCATCTCCGTGCAGCCTGCTGAGGGCTTGCTCTCTGAAGTCCAAACCAGCCTCTCCCCATTCGGCACCTCCTCTATCCCTTTTCTTGCTGTATTTTTCTTCTTAGCACTTCCTCCCACATACCGTTGTATATGTTTTATGTCTTTGTATCGCTTATTGTTTGTTTCTGTCATTAGAATATAGTGATTGGTGGTAGTGCTAGGTCGAGGGTTTTCTCCTCTCGAAAATCTAATTTTAAAAAATGGCAGCAAATTTCTGCAATTCGAGAATTAAAGTACCCTGTCCCTGAAAGCCTCTTCCCGCCCCCTCCGCCTCCCCCAGGGGCAGTCACTGTTACTACTTTCTTGTGCACATTTGCAGTGTGCCTTTTTTTTTTTTTTTTTAAGATTTTATTTATTTTTAGACAGAGGGGAAGGGAAGGAGAGAGAGAAGGAAGGAAACATCAGTGTATGGTTGTCTCTCACACGCCCCCTACTGGGGACCTGGCCCACAACCCAGGCATGTGCCCTGACTGGGAATTGAACCAGATATCCTTTGGTTCACAGACCAGCGCTCAGTCCACTAAGCCACACCAGCCTGGACTCCAGGGTGTCTTAATGCAGATTCAAGTATATGGGACTATACATTTTTATCCCCCCTCCATCTTACACAAAAATTAGCTCACTGTATGCTCTGTTCGGTATCTCGCTTTTTGCACTTAATATATTCTGGAGACCTTTCCTGAGGGGGATTTTGATCTGCACCTTGGGATCAGCAGGAAGAGTGTCTTGCTTGATTGGTGATGTCTGCCCTGTCCTGGGAAGCCATGGCTGGCCACACATTTCCTGCTCTGGTGTCGGGGAGAGCCCAGCCCCGGGCTCAGGTCCTGGCCCCACCACCGACTGGTTCCGAGACCGCGTCCAGGCTGTTTAACCCTGCATACCTGCAGGGTCCTCGCTGGGGAAATGAGATTATTGGGAAGGTCAGTGATCGTGTAAAGCAACTGACCCATAATGGCCATCCTTTACTATTTTTTTAAAAGCAGTTTCAGATAATTTAGAGGTGCAGATTAACAATTACGATGTTATAAAAATTACAGTGTTAGATGTTTCAAATACTTTTACCAGTGGCTCCTGCTAAGTCTCTTTTCCAGAAGTCGTTTTATGGCTAGCTAGCATTCTTTCCCACGAGAGAAAGGACCATGGAGACTCGGAGAGACATGCAGCATGCTGGTGGGACCCAGGGCTGGGGGGCTCTAGACCGGGGCACTGCTGAAGTCTGGTGCAGGGTGGGTGGCTCGGCCGTTCGTCGTGCCTACAGGATAACGCTGCCCATCCCGCACCTGCGGGTTTACTTCTGACTTAAAACACCAGTTTTTCTGTCGAGTTAGCCCCCAGACAAGGAGGTGCTGAAGTTGCCGTAGGAGGTTGCTCCGGAAGGCCCGCTCCACAGTCTCTGACTCAGACGTGGGAGACTCGGGTCAGAGCCTCTGGGAAAGAAGACCTGACGCATAAACCCTTGGTCAGCCTGATGTTTCTCAGTTTCTTGTGAGTCTGGGCAGGTAATAGAGCAGCTCGTGGTTTTATAAACTTCATTTTTTGAAACGGTGTTAATAGGTTGTGGTCTGTATTGGGATTTGCAAGTAATTATAAGCTGCTAATGAGATGTTCTTTCTTGACTGTTCTCTTAAAAATAGACTAATCTATTTAGCAGACTCTTCTGCCTTGACCTCCCGTCCCCTTGGAAGGGAGTTACCCGCACTTTTGCTGTTCTCTGTTGTGCCCCCTAGCAGAGCGGCAGCTCCGCTGCAGAAGCTGGTGCGTGGTGCGGTGGTTTTCTCTTTGGGTTGTCCCGGGACTTGCCGCTTCACGGACCCCTGTGGGTTGTGGTGTTTGTTGCTGTCGTTTGGAACCTTTCCCCTGAAGTGTAATGTGTACAGAAAAGCCCCATCGTGCCTGCACAACCCAGTCCGTGATCACAAATGGAACACGCCAGGTGGAGAAGCAGAACAGTGGCAGCACCCAGTGAGTCCTCCTTGTACACCTGTCCGGTCACTGCCCTCAGCACCTCCAACCAGGGAACCGCCGTCAGGACTTCTGACATCGTAGGCTAGTCTTGCCTGCTTGTTCGCTTTGCGTGAACGGAGCCACACAGTACGTGCTCCTGGTTCTGCTTAGCAGTCTGCACCTCGTTACGTGTAGTTGCGGGCCGTTCATTCCCTTGGCTGAAGTGTGTCACTGCAGTCTGTGTACGCATTCCGGTGTTGATGGGCGTTTGGATGGTTCCCAGTTTGGGCCTTTTATAAATAGCGCCGTTGTGACCATTCTCATACATCTCTTTCAGTGAACGTGTTTGCTTCTCTGCCGGGTACAGGGGACCGGCGGGCTCAGAGGGCATGCATGTGTTCAGCCTGAGTAGCTCCTGCCAAGTACTTTGCCCGAGGGCTTGTATTGATGGGCCCTCCCACCGGCAGGGTGTGAGAATTCCATTGGCCCCAAATTGTTGCCTCGCTTGGTATGTCTTGTCTTTTCATATTCAACCTTCTTGGTGGATGCGTGGGACCATGTGCTTTTACTGGCTTTGTCCATGTAACGTTCTTCAAAGTGATGGGAAGGGATATTATCTCCATCTGGGCAGGCACTTTGTCTGCCCTCTGTATAGGAAACCACATGGTGTAAAGGCCAGGGACAGGCTTTGAAAACCAGCAGGCCGAGGCTCCCTGCAGAATTGCTCATTGTCAAGGCCTCTCTTGAAGGCCTGTCGGAAGGAGCGTAGGACGAACATAAAGCGCCTCGCCCGGTGCCGGCAAGCATGGAGCTCACACTCAGCCCATCCTAGCAGTTTGTGGAGCTCCACGCTGTTACGTTCATTTTAACCATTTTCCAAAGGACCTGCCCCTTCTTAAGTGTCGATCATCAGGAATGAGGTTGTTGGAATTCAGAGTCATTAGGAAGGAGACTTCCACTCATTTTGAGCTGACCTTACATTTGAAGGAAAATGTCCAAAGGAGGATAATTTGATATAAAGAGAGGCTTAAGGATATGTTTTGAAAGCAGAAATGAACTAGGATGCAGTGCGTCCTGGAGCGTTTCCCCCCGAGCAGCAACACATTGCTAATGCCTGTTCCTGGCGAGTTTTCATAAGGGAAGCGAGGGATGCATCCGTGGCATGAATTCAGTTTGGGAAATTAATTTCCTTAGGATATCATTGAAGACAGAGGTATAATTTTTAAAGGAAGGTAGAAATTGGAAGATCACTAATAACTTTCCAAGTTTTTGCTCTGAAGCAAGAAAGAGGCTCCTGGCAAAGAACCGGGACAGAGGGGTGCGCCTGCCCGTGGGGTCCCCTCGGTATTCACGGCCCGCTCACCCGCGTCTGTCCGTCTGTCCTCGTCAGCTGAGCCGCAGCCGATTCCAGGCAGATGTGCGCCATCCGCTCTGTGTTAGATTCCACAGTGTGGCACTGCGTTTCCATTTCTTAAAACACTTATTTCTGCGTCTTTTTTAGGTTAGTACATGGAAGTGCCTGTCATTTCTTAGTGGCCGTAACAGGTTTCATCATATAAATGGCCCGAGTTTTCTTCTCATTTTATGGGTGAAGTACAAGGCTACAGAGAAGTTAGACATCATCATTACCCAAGGTCACACCGTTAACCTGGGTCTTCTGGCTCCCAGTTGGTGGGGGGTTTTTTTGTTTGTTTTGCTTGGTTTTTCCCTCTGGTAGTGCTGGTTCTGTGTACAGGTTTTATAGCCAGCATTATAAATTAATCACTTTGGTTCCATTGTGCTCCCATAAAGCCAAACCATTCCACTGGGCAGTTAAAGACTGCCTTTCTTCTGCAGTGCCGCATTCTCTCCTCTTTCTCCTGTTGTGCGGGGGCCTAGTTCCCACGCTTTGCTCCCTGACCAGAAGGTGCCCTCCTTGGAAAAAGGCTTATTCGTCCCTGGGTACACTTCGTATAAAAGCAGTTGCTTAGTAAAAGTTTGCAGTTTCCCCTGCCACTCTCCTGCCACGTCCCTCCCGTTCTGGAATGCTCTCTTGAGAACAAGTTTTGGGAGCCCCCTCTGCTCTGAGAAGAACTTTCTGTGGCTCTGCTCCCAGAGTCGCTGTTTCTCCCCAGATCCCTAGACTCCTGGTGAGCCCCTGCACTCCTCCGGCCCTTCCCCCCATCTTGCCTGCCTTTCTGGTCTCAGGGTCCCTGCTCCTGTCACCCCCGCTGTGGTTCAGCCTGGTCTCCACGCAGAAGAACCCATGGGTCTGCGGAGGTGCAATGTCCTGGCCGCACCGTGCACCTGCAGCCCGGCCCTCCAGCTGCTCCTGGCTCCAACATCCCAGCGAAGGCTCGCTGGCCCCTCTGTACAAGAATGTGCACGCACGCTTCCTGTCAACGGGCAATTGCTTTATGTGGGCCGTGCAGAGGCGAGGCCAAGGGCAAGTGAAGGAAAGGCGCTTTTGAAAACAAGAGCATTAAGCAAAATTAATTTAAATGGAAATCGGAAGCCTGAAAACCAAGTACTTTTTAAATGGACAATTTTTAAAATTGGGTCTTTAGTACTGGAAAATATTCCTCGAGGCTGTTTATGTATATTTAGCTGAAACAGCTGTGTCCTTGCCGAGTCGTTTTAGTGCTGCTCCCCTTCTGTGACCCTCTCCATTCCCCCCCAGTTAGGTTACTGGTACTAACAGGCTTAGTGCTCTGTTCTTTAAAAAGTCTTTGGGATCATCGGCTTCCAGTGGTGAGGTCTGTCCCGGAAAGGTGGCTGATACAGAGCAGCCCTCGCCATGGTGTTACTGGAAACACTCCGAATTAGCCCAGTGGGGAGAGTGAGCCGGCGGGGCTCCTGTTCACACAAGGAGAGAGTGTTTGTTGTAGGAAAAGCCCACGAGAGTTCAGCCAGCACAAAGTCGAATGTGTTAGGTTATGTTTCTGTGGTGTTGGTATCTGTCTGTTTTCAGTGTAGGATTCCTTTCTATACTCATTGTAGTGGTTTATTTTTTTTTTTTTAAGAAGTGATAACAGCATTTATCGGGCAAGGGTTGGGCACTATGCTAAGCTCTTTCTATTTAGGTCTTGCAAGAGTTATAACTACTGTTCTTCTCCCTATTTAACCTTCATCACAAGCCTGTGAAATGCATCTCAGCACTGCCCCATTTTACAGCTGAAGAAACTGAGGCCCAAAAGAAGCACTCTACTCAAACAAGGTCACATCGCTAGTGAGTGGTGGAGCCAGGGTTTCTAACCACTTCTGTCTCTTGTTCGTTGATGGCCGTGCTTGGGAGGTTGCCCCACGCTGCCTGGCAGTCCATGTGGGGCCGCCTCTGGGTTCAGACCGTGGCCCCACTGGTTCCTGTTGGAGCGACCTTGGGCATGTTGCTCTCTGTGCGCCATGGTGTCTTCATCTGTAAAACGACATGGTGTAAGTACCTACCTCAGTGTTGTAGAATTGACACGTGGACATTAGGCAGGGCTTGGCATGTAGTAGTTGCTCAGTAAGTGTAGTTACCGTTATTTTAACCTGGTGGTTTTCAGGAATTCTCTGTCTCAGGTAGGAATGCCCTTTGGGTATACATTTAACTCCATATGCCAGACTGAAAGGTAGCAGGGGCTAGAGATGAGAGGTGGGGATTTGGAACAGTCTTTGGGTCAGCCAGCCAGCTGGCAGCAGCTGCCAAGGTCAGTAAAGTGTTCACAGCTTTTAATACCAGTGGCTGCAGAAAGTCAGAACTGAGGAGGACCTCTCGAGATTGTCTGGGACCACCCTTCACTCACCTGATGGGGCCCAGAGGCTCCAAGAGAATGTGCCAGACGCCAAAGCCAGGGAGAAACTGGCCCTCCTGGAGCTCAGGCGTCCTGACAGCCCAGTTCATTCTGCAGAGACTGAGGGCTAACAGCCCACCTTTCGGTCCCCAGCCCCTCTCTCCTTCTGCCCTACCCCCAGTGCAAGCTCACGCTAGTCTTTCTTTCACCAGCTTGGCTGGGGCCAGGAGGTTTCACTGCAGTCTTCTACTGGTTTCCTAGGAAGCCTGCTTTAAACTGCTTTGTTTTAGATTTTAGAGAATAGAGCACTGATTTTTTGTTTGTTTTTCATTTTTTGATTTTTTTTTAATGATGGAGGCATAAAAAATTTGGTTTCTGCTACAGTACAGTACAAGTTAATGTACTAGAAATGTAAGACTGTACCTATACACCTAAGATCACACCTAATTTTGATCCATGTATGTTTACGTAGGGAATAAGCTTAGCTAAAGATTAACTTCAGCCTTTCTTTTAGAAACAAAAAGACTGCTGTGTTTTTCCACGTGTTTGTGTCTGCCAGTCCCCAGCAGACGGTAAGGGCTTTGAGGACAGGCTCTGCGGCCTGGCTTGTGTCACCCCTTTGGGGAGAGACGTCACACAGCTGCCCCCATGGCAGGCAGGCACTTGGCAGGTGTTCACCACACTACTGAACGACTGCCCGACCCAGACTGGCTCCCTGGCTTCAGGGGCAGGAAACGAGCCATCAGCTTTTGTCTCAGTGTGGGCTCTAGACTGGGAGTGTCTGAACCCAGTGCTGTGCCCCGCAGCTCCATTCCCTCAGCCGTGTGACTTCGCAGTTGATTGGGTCCCAGGCCTGCCCCTTCTCATGTTCGTGGAAAGAAAGTCGCTTTCTGTTGAGACCCGTAAAATCGTCACCTGGAAGTCTGACTAGGAAGCAGACTCCTGACAGCTTTGTTAAAGACAAGCACATGCGCTGACTGGCGTGGCTCAGTGGCTTGGGCATCACCTGCGCACTGAAAGGTCACCCGTTTGACTCCCAGTTGGGGTACATGCCTAGAATGTAGGCCAGGTCCCCAGTAGGGGGCGTGCAAGAGGCAAAGATCAATGTTTCTCTCCCTCTCTTCCTCCCTCCCTTCCCCTCTCTCTAAAACGAAATAAAATAAAATTTTATTAAAAAAAAAAGACACGTGTTCATATGATTTTTTGCTTATGCAGCTGAAGTTGTTCTTAACCAGTTCTGAATGTGTGTTTACCTACAGCCAAGTTTCATCAGTGATGGGGGGCCCCCCGGCCGCAGCTCTCTGGATAGCATCGAGATGGCCTACGCCCGGCAGGTGAGCACACTGTCGAGGAGGAGCGAGTCCAGAAGAATCCGATGTGAGCCTTCTGGGGAGTCAAAGAAAACAGAGACCTCATGAAAGTCAAACCCTGGAAGCCGGTTGGCTTTTCATTCAGAGGACTGGTTAATATTCTACCATCTAGGTCCCTGGAGAATTCCATCAAATTGCCTAATAGACTGACTCCGATTTGATTTAGGGAAATTGAAACCTGCCTCTACACTGACCGAGGGGCCTCATTTGGCATTTGGCAATGACCCATGTACAGTGAAGCCTTCAGTAACCCCACTGCTTAGCAAATGGTGTTCTCTATTAACTGGATTACCCGGTAGGCTGATGGTATTATCAGAAATCAGTCTTCACCACTTGTCAGAAATTTTCTGAGTGCTGTTCTGCTCGGTAAGCACTGTGTGCTCACAACCACCTCCCGTTGCTGTCCTGCGTGAGCTCTCACTGTTTTGGGGACCCTGGTTCTGGCTGGGTACCATGGCCCGGCAGGCATGCGGGTGTGGATCGAGGTGCTTTGTGGTGAGCACAGGGACATTGGACTGAACAGGCCCCGAGGACAGTGCCACCTGGAACAGACTTTCTGAGTAAAGCGGGCCGGCCCCCTGTGTGGCTTATTCCAGTTTGCTGCTTCTCCGCACCAAGTATCAGGAAGGCAAAATGACCTTGTTTCTGGAATTGAGGGTGGCGGGCTTCCATCCCTCTTACACCCCTTGTTAAGAACTTTCTAGATATTTTTTTTTTTAAGTCTCAGAGTACCATTGCCACTTCTAACCAGGCACCTGTATCCATAGCATCCGCTTCCCGCACACAAGTCCCCCTCCTTCCAATCCCTCAAGGCGTTACTACCGCGCCCTCATTGCTTTTCTTACGCTCCAGTACAAGGTCTCTCCCCCACTGCATCCACACCCTTTAAATTTCACGTCCGCTGTGTGGATGACTCCTTCCATTGCCGTGGCCAGCACCAGAGTTCAAGCCTAATAAATAAGCGTCCGAGGAGATAAGCCACGTGTCTTCTGTATCTATGAGGACTAAGCCTTCATAAAGCTAACATTTAACACGAAGGGCCCCACAGTGTCACGTAGCTGTTTACGTGGCTGTCCCCTCCAGTGGAAGTGAGTCTTTGCATCCCGTGTCGAACGCAGTACCTTACGAAGAAAGGGAAGGGCCCTAGTGAGTGCTCGCTGAGTAGCTAGGCGCCGCCTTACAGGTCAAAGCCCACTTTCACTTCACGTGTGCAACGCCTCTGGAGGCTCCGTGACAGCACCCCGCTTGACGCGGAGGGAAGGGAGGCTCGGGCGCCTGCTTCATCCAGCGTCACCCCGTTCAGTCCCTGGTAGAGCAGGGACTTCAGGTGTGAAGACTAGAACTTACCAGTTTTTGCCATTGTTATTTTAGTTCTTTTAAAATGAAATTCAAAGCAATAGTGGCTTTTCCGTACCTTAAACCTCACACAGTTCCTTTCTCTTGAGAACATCTACCAGGGAGAAGGGGACACTCCAAATGTGCAGCAGCGGCCGTCCCGGCCTGCGGGGCACCGCCGCCTGGCCCTGGGCCCGGGCCCATGCTGTTCTTTCCCTGCCTCAGGTTCTTAGCAAACAGTTGTGGGAGTCCTTCTGTTGCTCGTCCCCCCTTTGGGTGCTTGCTCTGTGGGACCAAGGGCAAGGACTAAGGGCGTGCTGGGCAGAGAGGCACAGAAGGGCCCGTGGTACTCCCCACCCCGCAGGGCCCCTGCTTCCGTTCCTCAGGGGTCAGGAAGGCTGGGGTAGCCGTGAACGTTGGTTTGTCAGTGCTGCTTCACAATCACAGCCATGGAACTGGGAAGCTAGCTGGAGGCCTTGCCCGCCCGGCAACACGGGCGGGAAGAAGGAAAGGCTGGCCGAAGCTTGGCTGACCACTGGGCAGAAGCTGGCTTCAGTGCCGCTTCAAGAGGTTTTGAGAAGAGCTGAGACTAGAAATGTGCCATTGACTTTGCGTTTCCCTCTTTCAGATTTATATCTATAACGAGAAGATTGTGAGCGGGCACCTGCAGCCTAACCTTGTGGACCTCTGCGCTTCGGCCGCGGAGCTGGATGATAAGGTAGGGCCCAGGGCCGCGGAGCAGGAGCGGGGTCCGGGCAGGAGCGGGGTCCGGTGCTGAGCTGGGATGAGCAGCGCGCTGACCTGGCAGGAACGGGCTGAAGAGACACTGTTCCGTGGAATAAAATGTTCACTGTTCCTCAGAGTTTTCCGGTACCTGCTTTTGGGGTGGGTTTTTGTTGATGGTGCTACAGGTGCATTGGCAATGCATCTTCAGAAGGCTTAGCCAGGAGCAGCGATCGGCCACGAGAGTTCTCGAGCTGGTTCTGCTTTGAAGTCCTGTCTGGCTTCAGCCCCTCCCTCACCGGTTTCCCTCCTCAGGCAGGCTCACCAGCCCTTTAAGGAGAGCTGAGTGGTGAAGGTGATGTGGTCTTCACGCCCGTGAGCCCCTTGAACTTGATTCTGGTGGGGTCTTAGGAGCATTCTTCATGTGTTCCGTTCCTCTCTGAGCCCCAGTCTTTATTCCCATCTCTCAGTTCTTATACCCGGACAATTTTCTCCCCCAGGGAGAAGAAATAAAAAGTGGATGGATGGCCTTCCAGGAGGAAGGCGAGAGGGCGGCAGGATATAATGGGAGCGGGCACTCATACGCAGGTTTTCCCTCCAGAAGTGCATCCACCTTTATCATTCTGTTAATAGTGAAAGACAAGGCGACACAGACAGGTCTGATGAGAAAGCAGGAATTCTCCGACCATCTCACTGGCCAGAAACAGTCGGGCGCACTTCCCACAGTTTCAAGTTTTGAAAGGGGGCGTTGAAAACAGGACTTTCTCTTTTCCTTCGGAAAAAATGTAAACCTGCTTTTCTCTAGTCAGTGCGATTCTTAACTTTAGACTACTGCAGAGGTTCAGGGGACACATTTTTAAGGAGGGATTTACTGCCAGGAGGACCCTGGGGAGAAGGAGTCCCAGCTGCATGGTGGTGACAAAGGGGGGAACGCCTGGTCCTGCGTCGGGAGGCTGTCACCAGGGGCGTCTTTAGAAGGCACAGAGTGGGGAGGGAAGTGGGAGGCTGTGACACTCCCAAAGTGGCCCCTGCAGAGTCTCCGGGAGGGAAAAACATATTATTTAGGTTAAACTCTTATTTAAAGCCTTTAACAAACTGAAATGACCTTGTAAGGACTGGAACGCAGCTCCTGGAGTTCAGACTCCTGGAGCATCGGACAACTATAAATGCCTTCGCTCTCTCTGAAGGACTAGCCCACTGAGACTGTGTTCTTATTACTTCTGCTTGGTCTTAATTACGTAGACCTGGAACAGCCACTGATGTGAAAACCGATTCAGGATGGGGTGCTCGTTGGAAGGCGAAGCCTGGCAGGCGCAGGGCAGAGGGGCATCCTCTGGGCCGGGCGTAGCCGGAGGGTCTTAGGCCACATTAACTCCCCCTCCACACCTGCCTGCCCATGAGGTCAGAGCTGGGCGGGCTCTGCAGCCCTGCAGCACTGCCCGTGCCATCTCGTTTCTGTGCAGAACATCTCGGACATGTGGACCATGGTGAAGCAAATGACAGATGTGCTGTTGGCACCGGCGACGGACGCCCTGAAGAGCCGCAGCAGCGTGGAAGTGCGCATGGAGCTGGTCAGGCAGGCCCTGGGGTACCTGGAGCAGAGGTGAGGCGGCAGCAGCATGGAGTCCCTCCTTTCTCATGTGTCAGGTGGTCCTCGAGCTCAGTGCCCTGGTGCTGGACCAGTGTAAACGAGGCTGAGCAAGTCGGAGAGATGCCATCCTGTTCTCAGAAGCACTTCTCTGCCGGGGCTGGTTCTGCAGCGATGTGAAATCACGGGAAGTGGGGCGCTGTCCGGCTCCTCTCTTTCACTTTCTCTGCGCTCCGTGCCTCTGTACAGCGATGTCATGATGAGTAGGCCTTGAATCAAGATCCTGTTCTCTGATGTGGTTCCGCCACGTTAGGCTCTTCTGTTTTCTCTCAGCATTTTAATTCCCACACCCTGCAACCTTGCCGCCGCTGAACCTCAGGAAAGCCCCTCCATCCTTTTTCCTTCCGGCTCTGTCCCAGTGACCCCTGTGAGTCCGGCTCCTTCCCAGCTGCCAGTGCCCATGATTTGTGCCTGGGTTTCTCTGCCACCCCCTCACTGATCGGACCTGGTTGCTGCGGGGCTTGTGGCTGTGCCCTTGTGCCCTAACTGTTGTCCCCTTCATTGGTAGGGCCGGTGCCATTCATCTCTCCCTGTGGACACTCCTTCTAGCGCTGAGTCGGCCAGTGGGGGTTGTCATAAGAGTGCGACAGACCCTCTTTATCTCAGAGACGGGGTGCTGAGCCCCGCTGCCGGCTCAGGGAGGAAAGTCACGTTGAATGCACTCGCTGAGTTCAGCTCTTGGCCCCTGGGCCTGCACAGCTGCCTGCGGCCTTGCAGTGTGGCCGTCCATTATCAACAAAATAACACTTCATTCGGAACTTTTAAAACTTCCTGTGTGTAACTGAGGTGATTCCGACTCGGTACAGCAGAGATTAGATTTTTATAGCAAATACTGAATTAATTATACAGTAGCTGCGTGAGAGGGCCACCATCAGACAAATAAACTCACCAACCTGCACTCTTGTTAAATAAAATTCGGAATTCCCTGTGACACAGGCACAAAAGAGTTTATAAAATATTTCATCCAGCTTTGGCTAAACTTTTGTAACATCAGTTTAGAGTGTATCAATCTTGAGTCATAAAGAATCTAATGGTGTAATAGTATTTATTTGCTACAGTTCAGCAAAATATGAGTCTGAATTTCTTACCACGTAGGATTTTTTTAATGGGTCATAGGTATGGCTGTTCATGACGGCTTTTTTCTCAAACCCAGTTCCTAACATCGGTGCTCGACTTCCCCAGGGTACCAGGCTTTATATCTGGTAAGCCGTCCCATTTTCAAAAATTACTCTTTTTGTTTATGTTTTAGAATTATCTCGCCCCATTAATTCCTGTAGCAGCACTCGGAGCTCTTTGGGAATTTCCTGTCCGCACTTATTGTAACCTTATTTTCTCTTTCATCCAGTGACATCGCTTCCTGCTGGCATCCTTTTTAAGGATTCCTTGTTACTTTTTGTTAAAAGTAGTATTTTAGAATAATTATGCTCACTTTTAAAGTATTTTTGCTGATGCTGATCCACTGACAGTGGGGGTAGGGCTGGACTAAACAGGCAAAGAGGAGACCAAAGGTACAAACTTCCAGTTCCAAAGTCAGTCCGTCCTGGGACGGAGCGAGCAGCACGGGGCCCGCAGTTAGAGACACTGCCTGCACCTGTGAGTGTTGCCGAGCGAGCGGGTCCTCAGAGTTCTCATCACAAGAGAGAAACGCTGTGACTGCGTGTGGTGGTGGTGTTAGCTGGGCTCGTGTGGTCATTTCACTGTGTGCTCGAATACAGAACCGTCATGCTGTGCCCGAAGGTAGTATCACGCCGTATGTCATTTACACTGCGATGAGAATAGAGACCTGAGTGTGGGCTATATTTCCGCTGCTACCAGTGGCTAATGTTGAGTTTCTTGGTGTCGTAATGGCATTGAGGTCGGGTAGGAGAGGTCTTAGTTTGGGGGAGATACGTGGTGAGGTGTTTACAGGTGAAATAGTCCCTACTTTCTATGTTTCTAACAACCTGTTTCAATTCCTAAGAAAACGTGTGTATGTGTGTGGACATGTGGACGTATGCATATATATATCTGTATATTTAGAACGAGAGAAAACGTGCACAGGAACGATAACAATACGTGAGTCTAGGTAAAGGGGATAGAGCATTCATTCTTTGGACTATTCTTTCACATTTTTGTAGGTTAAAATGTTTCCAAAGAGAAAAGAGCCCACTAGAACATTAGGCTGTGAGCTGGAGCACTTACTATTCCGCACATTAGCCCTGATGCATATGGAGCCCACGGTTACAATCCTCCAGGGGTTCTTTCGGGTGCCTGCAGGGATGAGAGATCTTTGCAGCGACCCACTGCCCAATGCTGAGTGACAGTGCCGTTTGCTTGTGTGCCAGGTTGAAGTCCAGCGCCCGCCCTGCGGAGTCCGCCGTCCAGTGCCGTGGGTATGGGCAGAGATGTGTCATATGTGTTTCCTTCCTTCATTTCTTTCTTTTACATTTTTCCAGCTACAAGAATTATACCCTCGTGACTGTCTTTGGAAACCTGAATCAGGCCCAGCTGGGTGGGGTGCCTGGGACTTACCAGTTGGTTCGAAGTTTCCTGAACATCAAACTTCCAGCGCCCTTGCCTGGACTTCAGGTATTGGCAGTTTCTCCGTGTGGTCCTCTATACCACCAGCGTTTCCAGTTCAAGTGAGGTTGTGTGTGGAGACTGCAGTGCAGGTCGAGACCAGAGGGCAGAGGAGAGAAGCTGGGAGGCTTGGGGGCTGGTGGGCAGCAGTCCTGCTGAGGGCTCAGTGTGGGAGCGGAGTTGGGGCACTCGGCACAGTAGGGATTGGGGGCCTTTCCCTGGGTCCTGAACCTGCCTCGAACGTAGAGCCAATAGGACTTGTTGGAGAATTTGGAGGTGGGTGTGAGAGGCAGAGGCAGGGATGACTCCTGAGATGATTGGCGCGGACAGCGAGAAGAGTGGAGTTCTTAGGATGCGGCCTTCCTTCTCAGGTCACCGCCCACTGCGGGGAATTTCCTTACAGTCACTTATCCTACTGTGTGCCGCGCGCTGCCAAGGGTGGTGGGCACGTAGAAAGCTGGCTTCCTACAGGAGGCAAGCTTCACACTTGTGCTGCAAGAGCAGGGGCTGACCAGAGCATTGGCTACGTGGGAGGGCTTGGCAGGCTTGCAGCCAGCTGGTCAAGGCCTTGAGTGCCAGGCTAAGCACTTTGGATGTCAGCAACTCAAAGAGGTTTTCGTGTTTAAAGATTTTATTTATTTGTTTTCAGAGAGAGGAAGGGAAGGAGAAAGAGAGGGAGAGAAACATCAATCGGTTGCCTCTTGCACGCCCCCGACTGGGGACCTGGTCGCAACCCAGGCTTGTGCCCTGGCCAGGAATCGAACCTTTTGGTTTGCAGGCTGGTGCCCAGTCCACTGAGCCACACCAGCCAGGGGGTTTAAGTGAGGAAGTGACACAATCAAATCTGGTTTTGGGGAAGAGTCCTGCCTGGGGTGGGTGGAGGAAACAGAAAGGAGGGCTGCGGTCCACTTCTGTGGAGCTGTGCAAAAGCAGAGAGAGAATAGTAACCACAGTCCTGCTACGGAGATTGGTGGCAAAGCCAGACTCGGGGCAGAGAAGCTCCAGCCCTGGGCCAGCGGGAACAGAGCGGCCTTCTCAGACCCCCAGCACCTAGCACAGTGTCTGACACACAGATACTCACTATGTGTTTGGATGAAAACGCCAGTATCCGTTCGGCTGGTCAGCGGTAATTAACATTTTATAAACTCGAGATTGATAATGATGGTCTCTTATGGTCAGCGAAGGCCTTTGGCCCTCACCTTTGGGGGGGTTGCGGGAGTGTGTGTCTTAAGTTGTCACAGAAGAACATGTCACATGATTACTGCAGGCTACTGGGGTTCCGTGGAGAAACCACTGATTGGCTCTGAATCGGGTGGGGTGCAGTGAGGAAAAACTTCAGAGCCAGACTGCCAGTTGCCGGGTTATCTTAAACACTTGCTGCTCCTGTGCCTGTTTTCTCATTTGTAAAACAGGCAGGAGGAGGCTATTAATGGCCCCTGCCTTTCTGGGTCGTAGTGAATACTGAGTACAGGAGAGGGCTTAGCTGAGGGTCAGTGTGTCAGAAACCCACTGGGGGGCTTTTGTTGGTGTGTTTACTTGAGCGTCCTTCCTCTTCTAGGATGGAGAGGTGGAAGGCCATCCCGTGTGGGCATTGATTTATTACTGCATGCGCTGCGGAGACCTGCTTGCCGCTTCCCAGGTGGTTAACCTGGCCCAGCATCAGCTGGGAGAGTTTAAAACCTGGTTCCAGGAATACATGAACAGCAAGGACAGGAGGTACAGTGACCGAGATGGTGCCTCCATAAGCATTGCGCTCTTCCCTGTACAGGGCTCAAAGTCAGTTTCACTTGGGGAAAAATGAAGTTCAGGAAGTGAGTAGAAGTCTCCCGAGAATAGCAGTTGAAACCCTTAGAAGAAGAGCCCCATTCTGACCCTCCCATGTTGGGGGAAGTTGCTGTCCCGCCACAGGAGAGGCTGTGATGGAGTGCGGCCTGACTCGTTCCGTGAACCCCAGGCACAGGAGGGTGCCGATCAGACGACGCTGTGTCGTGCCCCGCTTTCCTTGTTAGCACGCCGTGCTTGCTGGTCAGCCCGACACGTCATCCTGCCCTCCGTAGCTCAAGGGCTAGGGTTAAAAGTGGGTTGGAATACGCTCACGTTACACAGAAGAAATGATAGCGGGCGCCCAGTCACACCTGTGACAAGCACGTCGGGGTAATTTGCTTGGCGATGTTAATAATAATGCTAATGCTGTAATCTTGAGTTGTGTACCCTTGGCTGCTTTGTATCAGCGTAAAGTAGGGTTGACGTCCTTGAGTTTGCCCCAGAGGGAGACCCCGGGGCAGGCGTTTATTTGGGACATGCTCCCATGTGGATAAGGGAGTGGGGAACCCAGAGGGAGGCTAAGACAGACCCGCCCCAAAGGCCTCTGCTTGAGGAAGCTGGCAGGCAGAGCAGGTGCCAGTGGGCGCCATCAGATTAAAGTGGGGTACCGAGGGGGTGCAGGCAGGACGGCGTCTGTTACCCTCGGGGGAGGAAGGCTCTGACTCTGGTTGACCCGGTGCTTTCAGATGTCCTGAGGACCTATAGTGAATCTAGTATCTGCCCGTTCCCTTGTGTCGTAGATTGTCCCCAGCTACAGAGAACAAGCTGCGGCTGCATTACCGCAGGGCCCTCAGGAACAACACGGACCCCTACAAGCGGGCCGTGTACTGCGTCATTGGCAGATGCGATGTCACTGACAACCAGAGCGAAGTGGCTGACAAAACCGAGGACTACCTGTGGCTAAAGGCAGGCGCTGCGTTCTTGCCCCTGCAGGGCTTTCGTCCCCTCCCTCTGCTCGCATTCTGCCCACAGATTGTACCTGCTTAATTTACGGTGTCAGGGAGGCCACCGGGCGAGCGGGTTTCCTGTCTCCGGGCCCCATTGTTTATCGTGTGACCCACCCAGCAGGCGCAGCCATTAGCACGGCTGCACGCCTGGCTCAGGACAGGCTTGGTACCCATGCACGTGTCTCTCTCGGGGGTGTAGTTGAACCAAGTGTGTTTCGATGACGACAGCACCAGCTCCCCACAAGACAGGCTCACTCTCTCGCAGTTCCAGAAGCAGTTGTTGGAAGACTACGGTAAGAAACCCTCAACATGACCGCCTTCCCCTCGTTCACCTGAGGTCACTGCTCACCCTTCCTCTGGGAAAATCCTCCACCTCTGAACACTGTCTGCCCTTCAGAACCCTGTGGGTCTTCAAAACACAGCACAGCGTGACAGATCTGCGTAGAGGCCACGTGGCCTTGAGCAGTGCGTGTGACTCTGGTCACCCCCAGGAAGCTGCTTTCTTTGAACTGCTCTGGTCGGCATTTGCTCAGGGAGAGACAGTAAGAGGGCCTGCCTATTGCTTCCTCGTAAATCGCACACAGACTCTCAGCACAGATGAGGGAGAAATAGCTCCCCCCACCCCTTATTGTTTAAGAACTCTGGGAGGAAAAGATTCCAACTACGCAGCGGTCAGCAGTTGCTGAGTTCAGCTGTCTGCGAATCTCAGTGAATGGAAGCATCTTTGACATCTTCGTTCCTCTCCTTAGGGAGTGACTTTGTCAGCATAAAGGAGATCAGCAGCCCCCTTCATGTTCCGTTTTAAGGTCCTGAACTCCGTTTCTCTCCCACCTAATGCAAGTAGTTTGGGTTTTACAGCGGGACCCCTCCTTGCCAGCCGTGTTATAAGGTCTAGAGAAGGTCACAGAACCAGGTGGGGTTCCTGTGGCAGTCCTCTGTGTCTAGGCCTGCGTCCCGCCCAGCGCGTCCTTCAGGCACACAGGGCTCTGCCTGGGGCCTGGCCGCCCGTGGGCTGAGCCCCTCTGACGGGCTCCATTTCCTCCCCCAGGCGAGTCCCACTTCACGGTGAACCAGCAGCCCTTCCTCTACTTCCAAGTGCTGTTCCTGACGGCGCAGTTCGAGGCGGCCATCGCCTTTCTCTTCCGCATGGAGCGGCTGCGCTGCCACGCTGTCCACGTGGCCCTGGTGCTCTTCGAGCTGAAGCTGCTTTTAAAATCCTCCGGACAGAGTGCTCAGCTCCGTGAGTATTTGTGGGCAGCAGTGTCACCATAACGCATACCCCATCAGGTGGCGGCACGCACATCCCTGCAGCCCACAAGGACCGGGGCGGACGGCACCCGCCAGGATGACGGTGCCTTGCAAGGCTCTCATTCTGTGGCCGGGCAGCCAGGCTGCCTGGAGAAGGCTGCAGGAGAAGCATCCTGGAGTCATGAGCCTGGCTCCCACTCGGGCTGTGACCGGGCGTTCCACCCAGTCACCTCGTGGGCAGGTCTGTGTGGGGTGGTGGAGGCAGACGGGGGAGTGGCGGCAGCTTCCTTGACAGTTAGTGTGACAGTCACCCAGCGCACACCCCAAATGGTCTGTGGTCTCCGTCTTCTCATTCAAAGACCAGCGTGCTGGTAATTTACTGCAGAAGGCCGCTGTCCCCACTCTGTGCCTGGAAAGAAGCTGAGGACAGGGTGGCGAAGGGGCTCCAGAGCTGCCCGACATTGGCTGGGCCACAGGACAGGTGCTGCTGGGTCTCTGGACTCGGCTCCCACAGCTCCTGGCCACCTGGGCCAGAGGAGCAGTGTGGTGGTGACCAGCTCTGTCCCCCACGGTGCAGTCAGCCACGAGCCTGGTGACCCGCCCTGCATGCGGCGGCTGAACTTCGTGCGGCTCCTCATGCTCTACACCCGGAAGTTTGAGTCCACGGACCCGAGGGAGGCCCTCCAGTACTTTTACTTCCTCAGGTAAGACTCACTTTTGACCCTTTACTTCAGCTGGTTTTGCCCTTGAGTCCACCCCAGAAGGCACGTTGCTTTTGTCCCCTCCCTACAGGGACGAGAAAGATAGTCAAGGAGAAAACATGTTTTTGCGCTGCGTGAGCGAGCTCGTGATAGAAAGTCGAGAGGTATGTCGGTCTCCTTGTCTGTCCCCCCCACACGTGATTGTCAGTGTGCATGTTCTCGGCCAGCGGGACCCTGTAGGGTCCCCTCGGTGCAGTTAGGGTGGCTGTGACCCAGGGGAGCTTTAGAGTCTTCTTTGGTTTCTGACAATGACTTACTGTTTCCCAGTTAACGTGAGACTTTCCTCGCCTCCCCTACTTTCTTCCCCTTTCGTCCCCAAAGAATTGTGGGCATGTGTGTGTCTTGTGCAGTGAATTGAGGAAACTTCTTTTGTCTCCGCAGTTCGACATGATTCTTGGGAAGCTGGAGAGTGACGGGAGCAGGAAGGTGGGTTAAACACAGCCTGGGCAAGGGTTCGTTTGCAGCTGGGGTTTGTAACTGTCAGAGATTGCAGATAGGCTTTAGGGTTCAAGGTGCCAAACTTGCAAATGCGAATGAAGTTGCTTCGTTTCAGAAACTAAGAATGAATTACAGGCCCCACGTGGTGACCTTGATCTTACACACATTTCTGTTTCTCTTTAAAATATGTAAATAGGTGATTAGGCAGCTTTTTTATTCAAAGTACTCTGTTCACTGTCATTTTGGGAGCTAGGAAAGCTACGTATCTGGAAACACACAAGAAAGGAAACTGATTAGTGCACCTACCCTCCCAGGTGGGGAGTTAGAAATGTGCCGGACCTGTCTCAGAGGGCAGTCTCTGAGGGCTCGGACCTTCGCCCCAACCCCCGAGATGCAGCGGCCCCCTGAGACCCGCGTGCCCGCTGGCGGCCCACCCCACTCGAGCACACTGCTCGTGCCCCCACTTTCCTCCCGTGTCCGAATGGTGGCCTCAGTGTGAGCTCACACTGCTCGTGCCGTCCCGCCTGCAAGTGAGGCCGGTGGGCGTGCTGATGAGACGGCGTCCGTGTCCATTAAGCAGTGACAGTCGCCGGGCACTGTGCCGGATGCATTGCAGGCATCTTCTGTCTAATTGCCACGAGGACTCGGGAAGGTTGGAGTCCTTGTTACCTGTGTTTCATTATCTGTGTTATTATTACCTTGTTATCTGTGTTTTCCAAGTGAGGAAGTGAGACGAGAGGTTAATTGTTTCCCCTAAGGTCATGCAGCGAGTAAGAAGGGGAGCTGGAATGTGAACCCAGTCCCTCTGGAGCCCAGAGCCCCTGCCCTTCGCCGATCTGTGCTGCTTCCAGGGCGGCCGGTGCAGGTCCCTGACCTGCCGCCCCAGCCCTTCCGGGATTCCTGAGGCCCCCTCAAGCTCTCCCGGCCATTTGGTTGGTGTTGAGTGATGGTGGTGATTTTTTAAAAAAATATCCCGACACCACTTGTCATGTATATTTTGAGCACTCAGTTTCTTTTGCCACCTGTCTTAGAAAGCAAATGCAGAATCTCTCAGGCATTTTTTTGAGTTTTTTGATGTTTCCTCCCTGGTGCCCGCTCATCAGCAAAGTTAAAGCCATTGATTTCACCCGCACTTGGGTCGTTCTGGAAAGTTAGAAGGCGCAGCGTCTTACTGCTGACCCGTCTGTGCTGCCGTCCCCCTGCAGGTGTGGTTCCCTCGGCCCCTGCCGTACGTTAGATAAGCCAGAGCCAGCCGGTGAAATGTGTGCATTGCCCTGGGCAAGCATTTCAGTTAAAGTAGTTTTCAGACCCCAGTTGCTCCTCTGCCTTTAAAATAACAGCTCTGTGGACCCATCTCTCTCTCTCTCTCTCTCTCTCTCTCTCTCTCTCTCTCTCTCTCTCTCTCTCTCTCTCTCTCTCTCTCTCTCTCCCCCTCCCTCCCTCCCTCCCTCTTTCCCTCCATAATTTGTCTCGTCAGCCTGGAGTCATAGATAAGTTTACTAGTGACACAAAGCCTATTATCAACAAAGTTGCTTCTGTGGCTGAGAATAAAGGACTGTTCGAGGAAGCAGCAAAGCTGTACGACCTTGCCAAGGTAAAGCGTGCCCTTCCGCCTTCCGCACCTAATCCATCTGTCACCTGGTGTGAAATGCACACATGTTTGGGGAGGGGCCGTGGCCATACCGCTCCCCCTGCGAGGCCCTTTCCCTGGTGTGCAGGCAGCCAGCAGTCCAGTCAGGGTGGACTTCCCACCTGCAGCTTTATTCCCGGCCCAACATGAGCGGCGTGTTGTAAGTGTGCCCTGTGGGCGCTGAGCTGTCGTCTCCCTGGGCAGCAGAGTAAGCGCCCGCCACATTGCGATGGCGAGGCTGCTGGTGAAAGTGCCGCGGTGCGTCCGGGCAGCCGCAGCCGCACCGGAGGAGCAGGGCGTGGCAGGGAACAGGAGGACAGCCGAGGCGCCCCGCGAGAGCCGGAACGAGTGTTTCTGCACGAGAACGCACGATGACGCTGAGCGTTGTGTGGCCTGAGAGAGATGACATTCTCTCCTTTCGTCAGCTGAGGAGAGGGAACAAAAAGAGGCTAATTCACTTTTTAAAATTTAAAAATGTTTTGATCGAGGTCAGCTGTGCAGATATTCAGTGTCTGCTTGAAGAGTATTCCAGGTCAAGATACAGGACAGTTCTGTCTGTCACCCCAGAAACTCCCCTCTTGTGTTCGGCGGTTTAGTCTTTCCTTCTCTTGACCGTGCGCTTCCTTCCTGAACGCGAACTACTGACAGAATGCGGACAAGGTGCTGGAGCTGATGAACAAACTGCTGAGCCCCGTCGTGCCCCAGATCAGCGCCCCGCAGTCCAACAAGGAGAGGCTGAAGGGCATGGCCCTCTCCATCGCGGAGCGGTAAGGCTGGCGCCAGGGCCGGGCCGCCAGGGGCCACCCCCATGCGTCTTCAGCCTCACCGGTGACCCCCCCGCACCCCCAGAGCTCCTGTTTCCCTGCACCGTAGCCAACACTCGCTACCAGCAGACTTCAAATGTTTTCCCGAAAAGGAGGGTAGGGAAGGGTATCTCAGCATTTTCGTCCTGCTCATCAGGTTTGATTGTAGGCGTTGCCTTCACCTCTGTTCCGTTACCTGCCCTCTCAAAGGCATTTGGGAGCAAAGCTGGGGACGGCTGGGCAGGGAGTTCCTAGAGGGGGTAGCCAGCCTTTCAGAATCCAGCTTCCTCCTGAGAGCAACAGAGTTGTCACACTTGACTCAGTGTGGCTCCCGGGCTGAGGCCACAGGCGTTCCTTTTTGTGCCCTCCACATGCTCCTAACGAAGTGACCCGGGGAAAACGGGGCTGGGGGTGCTTTCCTGAGGCAGCACAGAAGACCATTCTTTGGCAAATGAGACGTTTCCACTTAGCAAACCATCCCCAGGGATGGTGGCTGAGGCTGAAAAACATTGCTTCGTACAGAACATTTGTAGGGGGATTCGTGTCAAGTCCACTGTCAAAAGCACAGCCATTTCAAAAAGAAGCACTATTCTTGCTCCTTAATTCACCCCACGTAGAGAGTTCAAGAGGCTCTGACGTTTTCCAAACGCTACCCTAAAGTCCAGGTTGCACAGAAATGCGTTACCTGCCCCTGACCCCTTCCCTGTCTCTGGTCTTTCAGGTACAGGGCCCAGGGCATCAGTGCCAATAAGTGTGTGGACTCCACGTTCTACCTGCTGTTGGACCTGATTACCTTTTTCGATGAATACCACAGCGGCCATGTGGACAGAGCCTTCGACGTGAGTGTCAGGAGGGGTGCATCCCGTGCAGTGCAGACGAACACGTGCCCTCAGAAACCCACAGCGGCACCTGGGAGTGCGTGGGACACAGGAAGCGGTGCCAGGGTGCCTGTTGCATGTAGGAGTTAAGTCGGTCAGCAGGTTGGCATCAGAGCCTCGGTTCTCTGTCAAGAAGCCCGTCACGAGCGGGTCCGATGCTGGCTGTATGTGCACGGCGATGGAATGGCTGTGACGCTGGGTCACGGCCGCTGGGTTTGTCTCCTAAACAGATCATTGACCGCTTGAAGCTGGTGCCCCTGAATCAGGAAAGTGTGGAAGAGAGAGTGGCCGCCTTCAGGAATTTCAGTGACGAAGTAGGTCCTTTGCTCCCTGAGCTATGGGATCCTTCTCCCTCTTCTGCCGAAAGCATTGGTTTTACCGTAGCTAGTCACTCCGAGAGCCCCGGTGCAGTGGCCGTCCAGACTGAGTTTGCCAAGCTGAGTTCAGTCTCGCATACCCAGGCCGGTGCTCCGGTGCGTGTCCGCGTCCTTGTCAGGTCGTCGTCCGAATTCCTGACTCAGAAAAGGGGGTCACCTAGTGATCAGACATGTTCTTGAGGGAAGCAGGTCTGTGGCTGATCCTGCGAGCTCTGGTTTTAATGCTTCGTTATCCACTGGTTCTAGAGGATGTTTTGGTGCCTAACTGTGATCTTTAAGTTCCATTCAGTGAACAGAACATGTGTCACGGTTCACTTCCCTTTCCCTCTCTGAACCGTTTTGTCTGGAGAAGCAGGTGCGCTGGCCGTGGACCAGTTGCCAGCTTTGGACCCCAGGGCCACTGTCCCTGCCGAGTTTCTAGCCTGTTGCCACCATATAGCTAAGGGCACTGAGCTGCACACTGGAAGCCTTAGGAGAGTTTAAGAAACCTTCGCGCCCAGGCCCTGCACCCAGGAGCTCTGGTTTCCCTCATCTGGGCTGTGGCCCCACCTCTCCTGGCCATTCCATGTGTAGCTGGGGCAGGACTGGTCTTCTTTAGAACCACAGACACGCGGGGCCAACCAGATGTGTCACTAACAGCGTGTCAGTTTAAAACTCCTCCTCAGTAGCCAGTACCTTTTATAAAACCATGTTTCTATTGTAGAGGAGGAAGGAAGGCCAGCTTCCGCATGTGTGGTGGGGCAGTGGCCTGCCGTGGTCCACGCAGTTGAGAAGGTCTTGCCCCTCCCCGCTCCCCCCCATACCTGCTGTCATCCACCCCAGCCACTTGTTCTTTTGTTGTTTCCTGTTCTCTGGAAACGTCATTCATGGCGCAGGTACACCAGCGCCTGCCCCTGTAGGCACTCCCAAGGGCGCTGCCAGGGCTCTGAGGGTCCAGGAGAGACAGTCTGGTGGGTCTGAGACAGGAGTGTCCCCACCTTCAGTGCGGACATTCAGATCCGCACTGTGCTCGATAATCACCCTGCCAGCACTGGTCACACACAGGTGGTCAGCCTGCTTTGGGCGTGCCCCCTGCCGAGGAGGAACAGCGTAAACAAGGCAGCAGGAGCGCAGCCCACCCAACCTCCTGAGCAGCGCTGCCTGGGCTTTGCTCTCAGGCTTGACGTTTCTGCCGTCACCTGCTCTTCGTGGCTGAAGCTCCCCCCCCCCCCCCCACAGCTGTGGGTGGGTGGTGGGACCAGGGCTGTCCTGGGCCCTGCGTTGGCTCCTCCCTAACTTCCACGTCTCTCTCTGTGCAGATCAGGCACAACCTCTCGGAAGTGCTCCTGGCCACCATGAACATCCTGTTCACGCAGTTTAAGAGGCTCAAGGGGACGAGTCCCTCCTCAGCGTCCAGGCCCCAGCGCGTCATCGAGGACCGCGACTCTGTAAGATCCCAGTGTGGGCCAGACCCGCGCTGAGCGCCGCCTTTCTGGTCGCTGCCCGCTGCTCCTCGAGAGGCCAGTGCTCGGGGCTGGGCGGCCGGGCGGACCCTGGGTCGGGATCCCAGGCAGGGATCATGCAGGCCTGGGATCGCCATTCTTCTCGGGCTCCAAACAGAACAGAAACAGGCGCGCCAAGTCCGCCAGTGTCACCTTTTACAAAGTCAAACAGAACGCTAACCCACAGTGACCCCGCGAGAATTTACCGCTCGTTTTAAAATACAAGGGTATTTCGCGAGTCTCAGCCCAGCGCTTCCAACAGACCTGTGTTTGCTTTTGTCAGCACCTGTAATTCGGTGCAAACCCTTGTCTCTGCTCCCAGCTGAGCCCCACAGGACCCCAGGGGCAGCCACTGCCATCCCCATTTTGAGGCCTGGAGTCGGGAAGCAGCTGGCTTCTGTGGGCCCCTCAGGTGGCAGGGAAGGAGCCGGGTCTGGGCGCCCCACCTGTCTGGCACCGGGCCACTGCCCTCGCTGCCTGCGGGGCCCCAGCATTAGCCAGTCAGCCAGCGTCCAGGTCCACAGACTCTGGGGCCTCACACAGTGGGCACCGCCCAGTTGATTTGACACGAGGGCAGAGGTGTTCCACCCAGTTAAACTGTTAACCCTGTGAGTGTTTTACCTTGACCTTTCCCTCAACTTTTCCACTTCCGTTGGATGAGACTCTCAGTATGGCTTTTAACAGCCGTACCTGATTTTGGCAGTCTAGAAACCAGGTCTTCAAAAATCCTATCTTCCTCCTGCAAGGATGCCTGTGGGCACCGTTCGCTGTGACCCCCGCAGGCACTGTCATTGACACGCCCGCCCAGTGAGCGACGGTGACAGCTTTCACCTTTAGCCTCATAGGCAGCAGTGCTCGGGCTGGCGCACGGACATGGTGGGCCCAGCCGTGTGTGTACCTGCGGCAGCTGCTGGCATCGGAAATAACGTCAGGAGGTGTGCCAGCGGCGGGCGTGCTGTGCTGCGGCCTGGGCAGCGGTCTGGTCTGCGTTTGCGTGGGAGGGAGCCCAGGCCGTGCTGCCAGGTTGCAGTATTGAGGCAGTGGGCAGTTCTGGTCCTCTGGGCGCCACTCACAGGTCAGCAGAGGCCCCCAGAGAGTGGAGCCTGTGGCCTGGCAGGCTCGTCGTCCCCCCCTACTGGGAGCTGTTTGGAGACCAGCTGAACTCACACCCTGTGGGTTTTCACATGTGTCAGCTGCCTGCCCAGGAAGTGGCCTCCTGGTTCATGCGTGGTGCTGCCAGCAAGGAGCACTTTGAAAGGAAATTTGATGGGCATTCTTATCATAAAGTAAAAATTTCTTTTGCTTTGGACAGTAGTTAGGACATACACTTGCCGATTTATTTTACCTGTCAGTTAGAAAGCGCTCGCTTTTGTTTTCTTCTTGAGTGGTCCTTAGAAGTCCAGTTACAGTCAAAAAGGTGTTTGTAGACTCTGCCTTTCTCTTTCAGATGTGGTTCCTTTTCTTGCAGGTATAAGCATCCCACAAACCTCAGTTTAGGGCCACACGAAGCGGTTCTCCAAAGTTTCTGTACTCCTTAATCAGTTTATCAGTTAGAAATCAGAGTGAAGATTGTCTTAACGTTTCTGTAAACATCTGAGTTAAAATCTTTTTCCCTCTGGAACAACCCAGGTATTCCATAATTTTGTTGCCTGGGAAACGAGGGCCAAGCCCTTAGGTCAGGAAGGAAGGAGCAGGGAAGAAGCCGGAGAGGAGCGCGAGCTGGCCTGGGGCCGCCCTCGGTTGTAGCCGTCCTCTCCGGTGTTGCGGACCCCCTGGGAGGCAGGTGGACAGAACCCAGCCAGGAGGGCTAGGCCTAGACTCGTGGGGCAGGCGGCCTGAAGCCCAGGGCCATGTCAGAAGCTGGTCCCGTGTCGGGGGAGGCAGCGTGCCTGGCAGGCCCATCTGTCTTCTGCTCAGTAGAGGGGCTTTGCTAGCCCTGCACTGAGCCGGAGGGGCACGAATGCTGTCCACCCGCAGCAGACGGCCCCTGGCACCGAGGGGCAGAGTGGGAGACCTGGTGGCTGTTCCTGGCACAGTGCCCCCAGGGGGGAAGTTAACGGGCTCTCTTCTCTCCCTCTTCCTCAGCAACTCCGAAGTCAAGCCCGAGCCCTGATCACCTTTGCGGGGATGATCCCCTACCGGACGTCCGGGGACACCAACGCCAGGCTGGTGCAGATGGAGGTCCTCATGAATTAAGGGCTCTGAGGGGCTCCCGGGACGGCGCGCCGTCAGTCCTCGGGTGCAGGGCCTGCTGGGACGGGGGGTTCTGGTTCCAGTTCCGGTTCCGTTTCTGTTGTGTTGTGTTTTGTTTTGTTTTTTGTATTATGTATTTTTGTCAGCACCAATAAATTTCTTTGATTTGTATTTCTTTACACATTTTTTCTTTTCTTTTTTTCCTTTGAAATTTTGTTTAAATTTTTATTTGTGTGGGAGGAAATGTCTTCAGCAGTGCTTGGGCCAGAGAATGACAGGCTTACCTAGGTGTCTGTGATGTGGTTGAAGTTGACCTTAACCGATTAAAACATTCACCCAACACGAGCCAGGAAACGGAGGCTTTGGCAGTTACTTTTATTTAGATACGCTGTTTTCTATAGCAGGGTCACGGTTGGTCACATTTTCATTTGGATGTGAAAGCCGGCCTGGGCTTTGGGTGAGCTGCGGTCAGTGTGTGGATGTCCAGCACCTCACGTCCCCTCTCTTCTCTCAGGTGTGCTTGAGGTCCGGTGGTCCAAGCCCACCCGCCAGACCGTTTGCTCTGATTCCAGGATTACGTAGTTTGCTGCTCTCTTGCGGTCCCATTGGAGAGGGAAACGTGGGCTTAGAAACAGGCAGCCTTACAAACAGACGTCGCAGGTGTCCCTGCTGGGGCCTGAGAAGGGCAGCCTCCCCGATTGCCCCCCGGAGCTGCCCAGTGAGAGGCGACCACAGGCCTTGTGCACCCCCCTCTCCAGAGGACTTGGAAGCCCCTCCTTCCCTTCTCTGGCCGCCAGCACCTCTGCTTGGGCCGTGAAGCCCAGTGGCTGGCTGGGCAAGTTCGTGAGTCACACTCTGAGCGGCGGGCACCACTGGGCACTGGCCGTGGGTGCACCTGTGCGGTCCTGGAGCAGAGGCCGCCCCTCGTCATCGGCTCTGTCTCTCTCCGCCAGTCCCTCAGGCCAGGCCTGGCCTGGAGCAGAAGTGAGGATGAGGGCTGTCCCTGGAAGGGCAGTGAGGGATCGGGGGTGGTCGGCGCTGCTGGTTTCCTGGACTGTGCCAGAGGCAGGCTCTCTGGGGAGCTTGTCAAGCTCCCCGGAATCTCCAGAGGTGCTCTTTGCTCCTGAGAAGAAACCTCCGTCTTGTCACAGGGCACAGTGACCCTTGCCACCCTCTGGTGGTTAAAATAATGGTTAGCTTTCCTTTTGGGAAACGTATAGACAACGGGACCATCTGCTGCTCATCTGTTGGATTCCGTCTGTCCCATCAAGCATGAGCCTCGGGGTCAGCAGGGGCTGCTCTGCCTTCGTCCTCCCGTCCCATCGCCCTGCAGCGCTCACCTTCAGCTGGGCTTGGCTAAGAAAGTCTCGAAAGGTGAGCCCCACAGGGGACTTGATCGGGCCCGTCGTGCCCTGTTTGTACGTACTGACCAACGTAAGCCCATCAGATGGTTTGTTTTAATAGCGCTCTGACAAAAAAGAAAACCGTGCTCTGGGCTTTTCCTAAAGTGTGACAGTGGTTTTTTGTTTGTTTGTTTTTTAAGTATTAGGTCTTGTAGATAGAAATATAACGATGCCATAAACGAAAGAATGCCCCCTGGCTCACCTTCTTGCTCCTCTTTCTGACCGGCAGGATTTATTGGGCGTTTGCCTTTCCTTGCATCCCGCAGTTCAGCCAGCTCCAACCAGGAGGACCGCACGGGCGTTCTGCCAGGGGATGAGGTCCTCTGCCCTTTGACTGCAGACAAGACATAAAATCAGCAGGGAGAGGAAAGCCACCACCCCTTGAGCTGCCCTGGCGAGGGAGCTGTGGAGCTGAGAGGAAAGCCTGGCTGGCATTTGAGGACTTGCCCAGAGAGGGGACACTTGTAAGGGAATAAGACAGCAGTGCATGCCAGAAGGGCCAGGCTCACAGAGCAAGTCCCGGTGCTTGGCCTAGCGGCTGGCTCCGTGGTCAAGCACAGCCTGCTGGGTCCAGAGATGCAGGAGAGACACCTGAGCGTGCAAGGCCATGCCCTCGGCAGGTTCCTGTGTACCCACGGTGCTCAGGGTCAGGGTCCTGTGACAGGTCATCCTCAGCGCACCTGTTTGGGAAACTAAATCTTGCCCCTCCACATTGGCCATGAGTTTCCCTTTTACCCAGAGAGACGGAGGAAGTGGCGCTGAGGGTCTTTCCTCTTTCACTGGGGAGGGTCCAGTCTGTCCATGGAATCAGGGCACTTGGAGCTGCGGTTCGAGCCGGCCTCAGAGCGGCTCGCCGTGAGCTCACTGGCTCCATCTGGGTCCCTTGCAGAGGCCTTGAAATTTCATTTCAAGGAATCTGTTCCTTTGTTGTTGTTTTTTTAACGAAACAACTCTGACTGCCAAACATTGAAGGGAACACGAGGGAGCTCTTTCAGAGGGAATCCTTTGCTTTTGTCGTTCAAAGAGCAGGGGGCGCCTGTTCACCCTGGGCCCGGATGCGGGCCCTGCCCTGCCCCCCAAGAATGTGCAGTCTAATTGGAGACTTCAGCGGCCGTGTAGCCTCCACGGCGGTTATTCCTTTGAGTCATCACTTCTAGGGCTTACGTCTCTTTAAACAGTACTCTGGGCCTCTTCCCATAGTAGCCAGCATTTGCTGATTCGCTTTTTGCATTTCCCCCCTGTGCCTGCTCTATTTGAGTAACCTCCTGATCAAACACTTAATACTAAATTCAGCAGTTACATGTAGATGTGCCAAGTGTCCTACTGCCTTAGGTGGATGGCGGAGCCCTTGTTTCTCCATTAGGTGTCCGAGCCCTCACCTGCATATCAGGAAGTGACGCAGGCCCGCTGAGTGCCGACTCGAACCCCAGGCTGGTGCTGGCGGGCCCCGCACGGACGGGACTCGGCCTCAGCCGGCTGTGGAGCCTGACTGAGCCCCACATCCCACACACTAGGAGGTGTTCCCTATACACTTTCTTGTGGAAATGTGAAATTTATGGCATCCTCCAAGATGCCCGTTTTTTATCAGTAAAATGTGGCCTTTACAAGGCCTGCATCTCAGGTGTATCAGGAAGAAATCGGCAATGGCAGGCTGTTTTCAGGGTCCCAAGTGCCCCCTACTCTTCATTCTAGGCTGGATTCAGAAGTCAGCGGCCCCCACACCGCCTCTGACAGTCTCACAGCACATAGCACCCCGCACGGGGTGGGGAGGGGACGAAAGGGAATCTGTCTGCTTGCTGCTTGTTTCTTACTGCAAAGATTGATGGGAGAACCTGAAAACCACCAACTAAAACATTTTGAAAAGAATTTCAAGTGACCCGCGCTTCTCCTTGCTGGTTATGCATCTGTTGTGATTGGCGGTCATCCAGGGCCTGGCTGGCCGAGCCCCGTGTACTAGTGTGTCAGTCCAAGTTCAATTCAGCCATCCGCAGCCAAGTAATCAAGTCCCCGTCCCAAAGTCATTCATGAGTCCAGGGAAGGTGGGCTCGCTCTTCCAGGCCTCTTTGTGGAAACACTGATGGCGCTAAGTCACCGCCCGGGAGAGGGGCCTCTCCTTCCTGGCCTAACCTTGATGTTTGAAATTGCTTTTGTGTGCCCTGTCCCGGGCATCTGGCCCACGATGGGTGCTCAGCAAATGTTTGAGCAGATGCTTCGCTTTGGCCCCCTGCGCCAGCCGCTGCCCCACACCCTCTGTTCCGCCCCCAGTGCCTGGATTCACGCTGTTTGAACGGGGGTCCCTAAGAGGCAATCAGCACGAAAGGACGGTGGGGAGGAGTGTGTCCTGGGGTTAGATTAAACGGCTGCTCAGTCTGCAGGGAATCGTGATTTCCTGTAAAGAACAGTAAAGACTCGATCTTTAAAGAGATTTTTAAAAGGTGGCAGAGAGGGCTAGCGTAAGCCCAGGGTTGCAAGGGCTTACTCTGTCCTCCCTGTTGCCCTGTTTCTTGGGGTGGGGGGTGGGGGAAGGAGTTTGCCTCAGAGCCGGAAGTAGGGGAGCCGGTGATCCCGAGGGGATTTGTGGGGAGAAACAGACATGCGGAGCCCCTTTGGGGGCCCCAGCAGAGCCAGCTTAGACGGGTGCTCAGGCGACATTCAGGGCCCCCGGGCCTGTGGCTGAGGCCCCTCCATCTGGGCCAGAGTTAGCAAATGAAAGCACAGGACAGGAGGTACATGCGAATTCCAGGTAAAGGGCCGGCAAGTTCCCAGGAGGGGTACATCCCAGTTGTATCTGGCTGCCCCTCCAGGCTTGGCCCAGGCTGCTCAGAGCTCTGCAGCCACATCGGATTACCCTAACTGTCGCACTGCTCCTGCGTCTGTGGGCCGTGGGAGTGACAGCACGCGATGCGAAGTGACTTGAGAGAGGACTGTCACTGGAATCCGGTTTAGAAGTGCCAGGGGGTGGATTGAGGGAGGACTGTGGGCCCCAGCTGCCTTCAGCTGCCTTCAGCTGCCGGGGTCCGCTGGCATTTTTCGATCGGGGATTTCAAATGTGCATTTTATAAAGAGGAAGCAGGCAAAGCACAGCCTTTTCCCACTTGATCAGTAACTTTCACTAGAAATTCACTGGGGAGAATTCTTTGTTTTATTCAGTTGACCAATTATTTTCTTTTCGTCTTTGCTTTTCTGCCTTGTCACTGTGTGGTGTCCATGGGGAGAAGGGGCAGGGTGGGAGAGTGTCGGTGTATGTGGCCTGCTTGTTCCTTTCTGTACAGTAACTTCTGCGTTTACTCTGTTTAGGATGGTTCCTTCACCACCACCCCTGTCTGTAGCCAGTACGTTTCTGGAATGTTCTCCCAAAGTGCCATGTGCCCCCTTTGTTCAGTCCGTCAGTGGAGCGGAAACCTCTTTCGGGCCTCCTTTCCTGGGAATGTCCTTAGCGCAGCCTGGGGCTCCTCCGAAGGCAGCAGAAGTGCCTCTTCCCAGCCTCTGGGGCGCTGAGCCAGGCCCCTTCTCCACTCCCTGCGAGGAAGGCTAAGGCCTGCCCGGGCCCCGGGCCTGCGAAGCCCCCACAGGTCTCTGTAAGTACAGACTCCCAGCCCAGCTCTGGGCCTTGCTCTCCCCCACCAGCCTCGGAATTCAGTGCCCGGTCAGGGGCGGCCTGCGCAGGGTCAGGGTTTGGCTGGAGGGGCGACCGAGTGGGGCGCCTTGGTGAGAAAGCCAGCATGCAGCACACGTCGGGCTGGGAGCTGTGGACCATCCACGGCCGTTTATTTTGGACGCTTATTGGAAAGCACCTTAAACTGAAATGGGGGTTGTGAGCCAGTTCTTGGCCTTGGGGGAGGGGCAGGTGGGACTGGGGGACTATGTTTTGGTCACATGATGGGAGAGACGTGGGCCCTAATCACAGGACAGACACATCCCCTGCTCTCTGGGACAGTTACCTGCCTGTTTCTGAGCAGGAGGGCGTTTTCATGGTCCGGGGCATGGGATTCCGCCTGGGGACATGCAGGTGGCCGAGGAGGAAGGGGATGTTTGTCTCTCTCCACCTGGGGGACCTGGCCCTGATCAGATGCTCTGAAGGGACATGGCTCCAGCTGCCTGGTGGCTGAGGGGGGCTACATGGAAGAGTTCCAGCCCATTCCCTTTGCAGGGGAGTCCTGGGCTTTTGGGGCCCCTGGGGCTCCAGGGAGGCCATTCCCGGGTGAATCACCTGGGAATCTGGGCCTCGTACAAGTGCCTCCACACCCTGTCGTAGGTTTTAACAGTCTCTTCGGGGACTCAGCAGCCTCTTCTGGGGCAGATTTCATTTACTTTTAGAGAGAGGGATAAAGAGAGAGAGGAAGAGAAACAGCAATGTACGAGAGAGACATCCGTCGGTTGCCTCTTGCACGCCTCCAACTGGGGACCTGGCCCGCGACCCAGGACTGTGCCCTGACTGGGATCTGAACCCGTGACCCTTCAGTTCGCAGGCTGGAGCTCAATCCACTGAGCCACACCAGCCAGGCCTTAGTTAAAACCTTTAAAAATGCCAACCAGGTGGTCACCCCAACATGAGAGGAACCTTAGCGGTTCCCTAGGAAAGGCCAGGTTTCCATAGAAGCCCTAGGAAGCCAACAGCCACAGAGAAGTGTGAGGACAGATGGTGGGCAGCGAGCCCTCTGCCGCCCTCAGAGCCTGGGGAAGCTTTCTGCTGGCTGTTGCTGGGAAAGTCATCTCCGGGGAGGTCAGCTGGAAATTCCCTCCGTTGCTGCAAATGCCTCAGTCCCAACCAAATACACCAGCCTGGAGGCGCTGTCCCCTTCATGACCCAGCCGGCCCTCCTGCCCTCAGGGTGGGTCCCTGGGCTGAGCTCTCTGGGACCCTCTGGGGGCGGACAGCAGTGACCATCTGCATTAGAGAGCACACGGCCTTAGAAGGAGTCAGAGACTTCCTTGAAAACTCAATTCTGAAAGGAAGGACCTCAGCACTGAGGGGGGCAGGGCAGGGGAGGAAGACCCCCGCTGGCTCTCTGATCACAGATTCCCAGTAGAATAAGCGGGCAGCAGTGCCACCAGGCTTCAGGGCCCGGCCTGTTCCAGGGACAGTCACAGCCCCTGGGGCAGGCCTGAAAGTTGGGTGAAAATCCCCTCTTCACCGTCTGGTCACCGTGGGACTGAGGGCAGGTCCTTTGTCCGCTCCCAACCAGTTTGCTCAGGAGTGCGGCAGGGTGCCGGTTCCTTTCCAGAAGCCTCTTGGGAAGAATGAGTGAATTTCTAGAAATCGCCTCCTTATTCCCCGTCACACGGGAGCCCTCAGTAAAGGCTCGCTTTGGCCACCCTGCCCCTAGCCTGGCTTAAACAGGCCTCTAGAGCTACAGGTACATCCTCTAGCACTTGGCTTCTGTGCTTCACAGTGTGTCTGTCACGTGGGTGCAGGGTGGAATCCGTTACCCCTACCTCAGGGATACCTCTTTTTCCCCAAGAGACAAAACAAGGTTAAAGTCGTTAGGCTAAAAATTTGCTATTGGGGGACAGACATTGACATGTCAAGTTCAACTTGCGAGTCCTGTTCTTTCAGTGACTGCTAAGTGGAGAAGGCAGTTAACAAATGTCTGAGCCTCCGCCCTGTGCCAGGCGTTGTCCTAGGCACCAGAACACAGCGGTGAATGAATCGAGCTCCCTGCCCTCTAGGAGCCACATTTTACTGGGTGGGACTTGCTTACAAGTGGCTCTGTCTCCGCAGGCTGACCTGAGAGCCTCACCATTCAGCACCCACCGCAGGCCGCAGGGCTAAGAGCTGTGGGCCGATTTTTTGACGCTGGGGCGCAGTCCCGGCTTTCCTCAGCGCAGGTGTGGTTGGGGGAGAGGGGCAAGCAGGTGTGAGTGCACCGGTGCACGCACAACGCATAATAAAATAGGAAGCCTTAAGAAATGACAGAAAGGGCCAGGGTTTCCTGTGTCAGGGGACACGGGAGCCCTGCACAAGTGACCAGGATTCCTACCTGCAGACATCAGGGCTGGGGGCGCGGGGTGTGGGGGTGGGGGGGCGGGGCTTGGTGTGGGGGTGGCCATCCCACCAGCCCCAGATACAGGGAGCTCAGCTCTGACCTTGGCCCGGCCCCAGCGGTGTGAAGCAGCTGTTAATCATGCCCACGACCTTGAAGCAGGGAAAACAGCCGGACTCAGGTGAGTTGAGGGGCCCTGGAGCCGCGTGGAGACCTGCCAGAGGTCAAGGGCCTCACCCGCAGCCCTTCCTGGCCTGACTGTAGGGGATCCATCTTGCTGAAGAGGTGAGTACGTGGAGGTGGGGGGCTCCTAGGGGATGGGGTCCATAAGGTGGAGCGAGGAGGGGTGGTCCAAATGGGGGGCACACTGGTCTGTACAAACCAGTGATCAAGGGCGCCTGTTGGCCTTGGGCAGAGAACCAGCATAGAGGGCGGGTGGCCGTTGTGAAATCGTGTGTCCACCCAGGTGAAGTAAGCTCTTTAGGAAACTCCTACCACCCGGATGGTCATTTCTCAGGAACTGGACGTCAGCACAGCCTTGGGGAAGGAGAGCCGGGTCTGGCTGTTCACAGCTTTAGTCAACGTGTCTTTCCTCTAGCTTCCCGCTCCCGCTCCCGCTCTCGTGCAGCCCTGGTTCTGCGTCGTCGGAACCATCAGGGGGCTCCTCTGAAGTGCTGGTTTGCAAGCCGCTGCCCCTGAGCCTCTGACTTAAAGGGCCTGGGGAGGGGCCCAGGCACCAACTGGCGTTTTTAAAAGCTCGCCAGGTGACTTTCATGCCCTGGGTCAAGAGCAGGGTCAAGACCCCTTGCCCTGCCCAGAAGCAGGGAGGGAGGTCGGCCTTGGGTCTTTCTAGATACAGAACCCCCGCCCCACTCCTCGACCCAGGTTTTCAGCCATCGGATGTCTGAGATGCACTGAGTAGGGAGAGCAAATCCCTGACTGGTTGGGGGGAAGTAGGCCCACACCCAGGCCTACTGGGTCAGCTTGCCCACTGTGTGCCCACCAAGGTCAAAGCCGGTCGGTCAGCACGTCTTTGGTGGTGGTGGTTAACCAGTAAACGTGGCATCAGCTGAAGAGCGTCATTGTGTGTATGTTGGGATGGGGGCGGTGTCACACTTCCCAGGAAATCACAAGTGAATGACATCTGACAACTCTGGCTGACCTCTGGCCCCTCATCTGGGATGTTCCGTCCTTGCAGCCAGCTGCCCCAGCCTTCCTGTGTCCCCCGTTGGGCAGACACGTGCCTGGAAGGGCTGGTCCCCGGCCCTCGCAGGCACGTGCTCGGTGCTCAGGGCTGGCTGCTGCTCACGGAGCTGCCCAGGCGTAAGGAGCCAGCTTCCACACCACAGGCAGCCCCTCAAACTCCCTGCTGTGGGGCTGCTGCCCTGTGGGACCTGCACCTCGCCAGAGCAACCTGTCTGGAGGAGGGGCCCCCCTTGGGTCCGGCCCCCCGCCCCACTGTAGCACAAATGCAGCCTGAAAGGCAAATGCCATCTCGCAGCTGAACCCTGGGGTGCCGGGTGGCCCCCAGCAGGAGACCCTCTGGGATTCTGCTCTGGAGTAGGAAGCAGGTCCACAGCTTATTCCGAGTGTCTGCCTGCTAATCAGGCAACCAGGTGAGATGGGAAAGGTTCTCGGAGCTTCTAGGACCCTCCGGAGGGTTATTTCTGTCAAGAGCCTGAGCTCTGATGGCTGCCCAGGGCCAGGCCGGCTCTCTCTGGGCTTCTGCTTTCTGCTCCCTGGCAGCTCTTCCCCTGCTGCCTCCCCCTCCCCATGCCCCAGCTCTCGTTTCTAATAAATGTTAGCAACTGCCGTAGCAGAAAGCGTTGGCTTGAACAGTCAAGGAGGAGCTGGTTTCCTCCCATCTTTTCTGGTAGCTGAAGAGCTGGGACCAAACAAGATTATCCTTCACATATTTGCCTATGTTTTCATATACCTGTATATAGTTTTATATGTTTATATAATATTCGTAGAGCACTATTAATATCCTCTGAGACACTGCCTTTCACAAGTTGCCTCTCCTGACCCTCAAAAACCCCGCTGACTGGGAGGAGTTCTCCATTGGGCAGATGGTGGAACTAGCGCAGAGGGACAGGCCTGAGGGAGTCAGGTAGGTGGTGCAGAGCCCGGTCCAGGCCTCCTTTGCCTCCCGTGCTTCCCACTCCTTCCCTGTGGCTAGGGCTGGGCCTGGTTTGGGGGAGGTGTGGGGCCGGCTAAGCCTTGAAAAGCAGCCCGGTGATTCTAAGCCCTCCCTCCCACGCTGCAGGAGCTGGTCCGCGGCTCCGGGCTCTCACAGAGCACGTTAACATGTATTCTGACCGGAAAGGCAGCCGGGGAATTCAGAATCAAGCAGAGTGCTCATGTTTCCCCTATTGCGTTCAAGATAACAAAAGGTTTGCAGTGAAGTTAGAAAAGCTAAAGGTGTGTATTGAAAATGCGATGCTAGGCTCCTTAGCTCCAGGTTAGAGCACTGGTCTTATGGAAAGGAAAGGCTGGGGGTAGGAGAGTCCGTGGCTTGGCTCCTTCCTTGGTCTCTGGGAGAGCAAGCACACTGGCAGAGCCCTCAGAGCAGAAGAACAGAAGGTCGTATCTGTTACTATAGGACTGAATTTTTGTTGGAATTACCGCTTCAGGGCGTGTTGATGTGGCCGGCCTAAACTCAGGCCACTCCTGTGTTAGAAATCTTCTCAGCTAAGCCTGGATGGAGAGGTAAAGGGTTGGTGATTTCTTTATCAGAAGAGTAAGAGGGGGGCATAAAAATGAAATCTCACTTTTATCAGAGAGGGACCACTGATCACAGTTCTCCTTTTTGCCTTGGCTGCCAGGAAGCTCCAAGCTAACATTTGGCCATTTCCCTCATTAAATGGTAGCTTATTACTTTTTGCCTTCATTCTACCTCTGCTATTTCATACACCGTGCTCTACCATCGCCCCAGTGGGAGGAAGTTATCCCTTCTCTGAACCCATGGAGCATTTTAGCCAGGGATTTGAGCCGTTACGCCTTGGGGCGAGGCACCTGTTGGCTTTACCACTTCTGATGAACTACATGCTCCTGGAGGATAGTGATCATGCCTTGTCCTCTCTATCCTCCAAAACAGCCAGACTGGGTCCAGTACCTTACTAACACCGACATTTACTTCTGGAGTGAATGTTGGCTAAATAGGCTTTTTAAAAAAGCAAGTCTGACCGTGAAGAATTAAAACAAAAACCAAAAACCAAAAAAACAGTTCTTCCTTTAACAATGAAACGACATTAACTCATGGTTGGCAAGGCTCAGGATAAACCCAGGTCTTGGTCCTGGTTGCTGGAGCGGTTACAATCCAGCCTCTGGTCCCCCAGACCTTCCCAGTGGCCCGCCCCTCCATTCTTGCTCTGCCCCACTGCCCTGCTCAGGATTCTGTGTCTGCTCCCCTCTCTCCGGGCACCACCAAGCCTGTGAGCCCCCCCGTGGGCAGGGACCCAGCCTCCATCCTTCACAGCCCTGTGCCCTGGCGCCGCTATGGCCATCCGGGGCCGCCACCTGTCGGGGAGGATGTTTGTCCAGGCTGGTCAGTGTCTCCAAAAAGCCACGAAGCCACCCCCAGAGGAGGAAGCCGGCGGAGTTCTGGTATCGTTGCTGCAGCTGGTGTTGTGAATCAGGCCGACGAGCAGCGCATCCTCTTACCCGGCTATTTCACGACACCAGGGTTGCATCATACCCATCCTCTCCAGGCGAGCCTCGTGGGACCGTGGGACCCGGCGGGCGCGGACCTGGGGGTGGGGCGGCGGTGGCGAGTCTGTGGGAAAGATTGTTCTTCTTAGCGAGCAGGATGCTCCTTAGGACCAGCCAGGGAGCATTCCAAAAATGCTAATGCTGGCCCTCAGCCCTCCTGCACCCCAGGGCCACAAACCTCCCATGTGGTGCCGGGGAATCAGCATGTGTCAGTGGTTGCTGAGTGATGCTCAGACCTGAGCCCAGGGCTTCTAGCTGGGGCTTTGTCCCTGCTGACTGCTGCTGCGGCCCCTCCCACCCTCCCTGGCCCTGCCTCACCCTGCTCACCACACCACTGCTGACCCCAGCAGCTTTCTCTGCCACCCAGGACGAGGGCCAGGCTTCTTACCCCGGCATTCAAGGCCCTTCTCCCCAGCTTTCCCCACTCACCAATAAGACTGCTGTCTCCCCCCCAGAGTCCCTCTATTCCCCTCTGCTCTGGAGCCCTTGCCCCACACGCACTAGTGGGTGGGTTCTGTAGGCTCTGCCTCCCGACGGTACCTCAACTCCCAGCAGTCCTCACCGTCTTGCCCCCCCGCTCCCTGTCTGACACCACCACCACCACGCACCTGCCCTGGCCCCACTGGCCTTGCCTTGCCCTTGCCTCCCTCAGTCCATTCCCCACACAGTGGCCAAAAGGATCTTTGAAAAGTAGAAATCTGACCATCGCATAACAGAACGTGGAACTTCTGACCCCGGCTCAGATGGTCCTCCTCCAGGTCTCAGAGGCCCTGTCCCTGGCCCCTCTGCTCCAGCCATACCTGCTCCCTTGCTGTCCTGAAGCCCCAAGCACACCAACCTCCCACCCCAGGGCCTTTGCACAGGCTCTGCCTGCTGTCTGGAACCCCTGTGCTCACACCTGCTCACAGATACGTGGCTTCTTTTCCCTGTGGGAACTAATACCAAATATCTCATCCTCAGAGGGACCTAATGCCCCTCCGAAAAAAAAAGGCTTTGTTTTCTTCGCAGCATGTATCACCGAGTGTGTTATAATGATTGCTTATTTACTGTCTCTCCCACTAGAATGTGAGCTCCAGGAGGGCAGGGCCTTTGTCTTGTTCCCCATGCCCGTGTTGCCTAGCACGGGGCGTCAGGGTATGCAGTAGGTACTCAATAAATGTGTATGGATGAAGAAACAATTGGACCCTCTACAGCCTCATCTCCCACCCTTCCCTCCCTCCCCCCATCCCCACCCACCTCTTCCCTTGCACTGACCGAGTGTTCCCCGACCCCATGCCCTAGAACGCCTTCCAACCACGCCTAACCCTCTCCTCGCCTCTCTCCTGGGCAGCCCCCTCCTCTGTGGTCTGTCTGCCAGGCTAGGTTGTGAGTTTCAGTGCCTGGCGTACAGGAGGGGCACAGTGAATGCCTAGGTGCCTCTGTGGCCCTGAGACTCAGAGGCTGCTGCTGGGCCCCCTGTCCTCAACATTCTGGCACCTGCATGCAGGCGTTTCCCCTCCAGGGAGTTTCCTGACCGCCGGGCCTTTTCAGTTCCTTTGCGCCCCAGTTCTCAGTCCTAAGAATCAGGAAATGGGGTGAGGGGCCCCCAGCTGCTCAGCCAAGGGTCAACCTAGCTGAGGCCCCCCTGGGGTCAGGCGACTTGCTCAAAGTCACTCAGAAACTGTGAGCTGACCTGGAGCCTGGGACCTGCTGCCGCCCCTTTGCAGGGCCCTGCCCTGTCAGGCACACCCGCTTCTGGGCCCCGGGTCTCAGACCTGAAGGGCTCTGGGCTCCCCCTGGAAGCTGAGGTCCTGGGAGGCAGGAACTGCGTCTGACCCGGCCCCGTGTCCCCGTCAAGAAGGGGGCCTCAGTGAACATTTCTCAAATGCGTGCGACTCCACCCACACACAGGGATCCCCTTCCTAGGGGGTTGCCTGTGCTTTGGCACAGGTGTTCTTACGGTCCCTCCAGCCTGTTCTATTGCCAAGCCCTGGGAGGGGTCCTGCTTTACCCCTTCCCAACCCAGAGAGATGTGGGGGTCGGGGGAGGTCAGGAAAGGCTCCTTGAAGCAGCCACTGTCCCCCTCCAGGGCTGGAAGGGACCTGGGAGCTGACCCGGTCTGGGTGTTGCAGAGGGAGGAGGAAGCGGTCACCCAGGGCCACCCAGCCAATCTGTGGCCCCCTCACTCTGCCCCCTGGCCCCCCAGGTGGTGCTGGAAACCAGCCCTGCCCCTCCCTCCCCTGAGATCTTAATCAGGAATTTTCCACAGCTTCTCCAGGGGCAGGGTGTGTAGGAATGGAGATTTTTGCCAGTCAGGTGGCAGTTTAAGAGCAAGAGGGTGATAAGATCTGCCCAGGCAGCCCGAGGGAGGGAATGAGTAACCACAGGCCCCTCCCCGCCCGAGGGGTGGGGGCCCCAAGGTAGAACATTGACCAGGGTGGGGGTCCTTGCCCTGGAGTCCCCACCACTGGCAGCTGTAGTGGGGTGGGGGACACACTCCTGCAGAAGCCTCTCTGGGGAGGGGCTGGAGCTCCCTGGAAGGGGATAGGCAAGCCCCGGGTTCAGTAACAGGAGCCCCTGAGACGTCCTTAAACAGAAATCCACACACAGAGTAAATACACAAACTTCGCAAGTAGTTTCACAGGGGTCATGACCTTTCGGGTCTGTCATCCTGAGCTCATCTCCACACCCGGCTGCACTGGAAAAACCCCAGGGAGCTGTCCTTTGCACTGACCCCACTTGGGGTAATTCTGTCCCCCAAAGGTTCCTATGGCGGCTCCTCTCTGCTCTCTTTGGCCTGGTCCCCTTTGTTATTCACTCAACACGCGTTTACTGAGGACCCACTCTGTGCTCTTTAGTTGCTTGGAATCAGCGAACATGATCAGCTCAGACCCATGCCCATGCGGACCGGCCGACGAGTTGGATGGAATGCATGTCCTCCTTCCTGGAAAAGAGCGCTTGGGTATAAAACCTTGTCCACAGTTTTTCGGGGCTCCTGGACTCCAGGTTAAGCACCCCCTAACCTGGAGAGCAACTCCCTAACCCAGCTTGCTACTCTAACACGGTCTGAGCATTTCCACCTGCCCCTGCTGCCCGGCCCCACAGCCCACCACAGCCCAGCACAGCCTGGCACAGCCCAGTCCCAGGCTCTCTGGACCCGGGACGAAGGGGGACAGCATGAGCCAGTCGGACCCTCCGAAAGCTCTCAGTCCCCAAGGGCTGACTCGAGTTGGACACCTGGAAGTCCCAAGGATGCTGAGCATCTCAGAGCTGGTCATCTGGGGACCTGTGTGAGCTCTGAGAACCCAGGTCCGAGAGACAAAGTAGGGAGGGGGAAAAGGTGTCCCTCCATGTCCCTCCCAAGGGTGGCAGGAGCCGAGCACAGGCCAAGCTCAGATGCCTGGAGCTGGTGGTGGCCTTGAGGCCTCCATTCATCCCCTGCCTTGTCCAGCAAGACTCTGGTGCTGTCCCTGACTGCCCCTACCAGGGCGCTCTTCCAGAGCACCCTCTCCAGTTGCTGCGCTCAATGCACAGCCCGCCTGGTCTGTGTCCCTGTCCCATTCCCCACCGACTCAGCGGCACCATAAGCACAGCCACAGGGCCCGCTGTGGGGGTCCCAGCTCCTGTCACCACCCATAGCATGGAGGCTGGGCAGTAAAGGTTTGTTGGGCAAGTGGCTGAAAGATGCAAACAAGCCCAGCAGGGGTGACAAGGAGCAAGAGGCCGCCCACACCCAGGAAGCAGACAGAGACAGAAGCTAGTGTGCCGGGCATGCACCAGGAGGACGGGAGGGAAGCGGGGCTGCCACAAAGCCTCAGCGGAGCTGGGGGCTCGGGAGCTGGGGCGGGGCACCAGGCCTTGCACCCGGCCCTCCTCCGGTCCCAGGCAGGCCACTATCTCAGCGATCACACGGTGGGCAGGACAGCAGTGGGCACGTGCTCTGCCTCCCACCCTGTCCAAGGACCCTGCTCGCCAGCCGTGGGCGGTCCCGGCCAACCTCCCTGCCTCCTCTCTGCTGCAGGCCCAGCCTATAAAGTCACCCTGCATGTCCCTGCTGACCCTGGCCCCCTCCCCTGACACTCAGAGCCACTATGGCAGAGCTGCAGGTGTCTGAGACGCCTGGGGACCCCACTCTGTGCAGTGGGCGCTTCACCATTAGTACACTGTTGGGGGGCGATGAGCCCCCACCACCGGCTGCCTATGACAGCAGCCAACCTAGCCACCTGACCCACGGCAGCACCTTATACATGCGAACTTTTGGCTATAACACTATAGACGTGGTGCCAGCCTACGAGCACTATGCCAACAGCGCCCTGCCCGGTGAGCCCCGAAAGGTCCGGCCCACACTGGCTGACCTGCACTCCTTCCTTAAGGTAAGTATCGTCTCAGAAGGTTGGCCACTTCGCTGCTGTGTGACCTTGACCCAGTTACCTAACCTCTCTGAGCCGTGGCTCTGTCATCTCTGTCAGAAGGATGTGTCTTCCTCATGAGTAGAGAGGCCCCAATGAAATGTGGACGGGGGAGCTGTGGGGCTCTGGGCACGTGTTGTATTGTGTACTGTCCAGTCACCGGCAACCCAATCAAGCAAACTAGGGCTGCCCGGAGAGGTAATGAGCTCTCAGTCAGTGGAAGCATGCAAACAGAGGTTGAGCACCCCTGAAGGAGATGGGGAGCGGAGAGGAAGCAAGGTCTGCATCAGAGAAGAGGCTTGCTGGGCTTGCTGCCTAGGAGGCTAGACTGTGGAGGGTGGAAGGCCAGGAGCCCTACCTGCCTCACCTTCCGTGGTCCCCGGGTCCCCAGCAGGAAGGCAGCCATCTGCATGCCCTGGCCTTTGACGGCCGGCCCAGCCACGAGATGACGGATGGGCTCGTGGAGGACGAGGCAGGCGCCAACCTGGAGAAGAGCCCCGGGGAGCCCGTGCGCTTTGGCTGGGTCAAGGGCGTGATGGTGAGTGAGGCGTGGGGCGGGCGTTTGGGAATGTGGGTGGGCAGACAGAGCTCCATCCAGCCTCAGCTCTGACTCGCAGGCCTCAGTGGCCAGGGCAGACCCAAGGCCCATCCTGGACCTCAGTTTCCCCATCTGCATAGTGACCTCAAATTTTCTCTGGTTTTGTACTTCCTGACCTTTGTTTACCCACCCCCCACTAACCAGAGTGAGACCTGGCCCTAAGGCAGATCTCTTTTTGGCTACTCACTGTCCTGTGACCTTGAACGAGTTACTTACCTCAGTTTTCTCATCCGGGAAATGAGGAGCATTACGTGAGTTAATGGATGTAAAGTGCTTGAAGCAAGGCCTGCCTTGGAGCTATTAGAAGAAACTGTGTTTCCCCAGAGAGGCCACCAGAGGGCAGCACTAACCACACAAATCCACAGTGTGTTTTCCTCATTTTCCATGATGGGAAGGGGAAGGTTTACTGTGGTGCAGAGCGCTAGTCGGTCTCCAGACAGCAATCAAGTGAACTTGGCTTTGGAAGACATTATGGAAGTTTACAGAGGGGGTTGCATGAGATTTAAGAGGAAACGTTAGTCTTGCTCTGGGAGGCAGTGGGCCCAAATTCTGACCTTAATTAACTCTGCCAAACTGCCTCCTGGCTGTGCCTCGGTTTCTCCGCCTGAACAATGAGCCCCACTCCACCCCCAGAGGTTCCTGCGGAGATTATGGATCTCCCACCCAGACTGTGGTGGCCAGAGCCCAGCATGGCCTATTCAGTATCTCGGAGCAGATGGGAGGCCTTAGAACTCTCCCATGTGCCCCCCGTCTCAACCCGACTTGGCTGGGGCAGTCCCTTCCCTGGGGAATGTCAGCCTCAGCCAAGGCCTCTGCCAGCAGAGGCCTGATTTCTGCCCGTATGTGGGGCATTGGCTCAGCTAGCATTTGCTGAGCTGTCCTGAAATGCCAGGCCCTGGGCCAACAGCTGGCCACGGGGGCCATGGCTGGGGCTGCCAGACACAGGATCCTGGGCTTGGAGCAGGGCGGGGGTGGTGGTGCTCTCAGCCCATCCTCAGGCCTCGATGGGAGCACAGGGAAGTGAGTGGGAGGGGCAGGTGAGTCTTTGGGTTCCTTCCTTCCTCTCCCTGACCCACAAAACCAGAGGGTCATTGAAGTGGGTAAAGCAAAGAAAGGACCCAGGTGTCTCCAAGGCCTAGGTGCCTGATGGCATGCCGTGACTGCGGACAGGGACTTGTGTGTTTGGCCTTGGGGTATCTGACCCCCCGCCCCACAGGTGACGTCTGACCCCCCTCTCCTCCCAGATCCGTTGCATGCTCAACATCTGGGGCGTGATCCTCTACCTGCGGCTCCCGTGGATTACGGCCCAGGCGGGCATTGGTGAGTTCCATCCTTGAGGGGAGGGGAAGGTGTGCTTGAATTTGGGCTGCAGAGACCCTGGGCCCCTGCGGTGACAGAGGTCAGGGTGGTGTGACAGAGGAGCATGGGACATGGAGTCAGCAGCCCCGATGGCCCTCTCTGGCTCTGTCTGCCATTGGCAAGTCACTTAATCTCTTGGAGCCAATTTCTACTAGAGCATCCAGGTTAGAAACTTGTACTCCAAACAGACCAATGTTCAGATGCTAGCTCTGGACCATGCTGTGTGACCTTGGACAAGGATCTTAACCTCTCTGAGCCCTGGCTTCCTCATCAGTAAAAGGGGGGTGATAACTGTCTCCACCTCACAGACCTATTGTTGGGTTTCTATGATGCAGTAAATAGCACAGGATTTGGCACGCAGAGGTGCTCACCAAGTGGTAACTCTTGCTTTATTTTTTATTATTAAAAAAGGGTACCTTCCCTTCCATACCTAATGACCTTTTACCTGTTGGCTCATCAGCTCCCTGACTCTTCAGGCTAGACCAGGAGGTAGACAGAGGCCCATTTTTCAGATGAGTAAACAGAGACTCAGAGAAGGAAAGTGATTTCAGTTGCAGGGCGAACCAGTCAGCTGACTCAGGCTCCTCATCTGGGCAATGCTCCCACTGAGTTCTGGGGTGACCACGTTCCCACCTACCCCCACAGTCCTGACCTGGATCATCATCCTGCTCTCGGTCACGGTGACCTCCATCACCGGCCTCTCCATCTCGGCCATCTCCACCAACGGCAAGGTCAAGTCAGGTGGGCCCCACCCCATCCCCACCACCGCCTTTCCCCACCCCACCTCCTCTTGTAGGTCCCCCAGTCTTCACCCTGGGACTGGGTCTCTGAACTGCTCCCTACCTGCCCCCCAACACTGGGACACCCTAGGCTGCTCCTTCTGGTTCCAGGTGAGGGCTTCGGGCGGGCCCTGCACACACGCGGGTTGGCCCAGGTTCCCTCCTGTGCCTCGGGCCCCATGGAGCCCGTGGTCACCCTCTCCCCGCCTCGGCTTCTCCCTGCCCTCATACAGCCCAGCCAGCTGACTCCTCTGTCCCTAACAGGTGGCACCTACTTCCTCATCTCCCGGAGCCTTGGCCCAGAGTTAGGGGGCTCCATCGGCCTCATTTTTGCTTTCGCCAATGCCGTGGGTGTGGCCATGCACACTGTGGGTTTCGCGGAGACCGTGCGGGACCTGCTCCAGGTGAGCCCAGGCAGGGCGAGCCCGCGGCCCGCCTCAGCCTCCTTCACCCCATCTGGGCTGGGCCTTCCTTGGCCCAGTTCGCCGTCAGGGACCAAGTGCCCCATCTGATCACCATGGGCGACCGTGACAATCTCATCAAAGGAAGGCCTTTCCCCGAAGCCCCCTTCAGGTGTGTGTGTTGCCTTTGGGGCCACATTGCCCGGGCCCAGCAGCAGCTGCTTTGGAGGCTCTAGCAGGGGTGGCCAACCTTTTGGCATCTCTGGGCCACACTGGAAGAAGATGAGTTGTTTTGGGCCACACGTTAAATGCAGTGTGACACGTAATCACACACAAAAAATTCTCATCATGTTTTAAGTAAATTTATGATTTTGTGTTGAGCCGCATTCACAGCCATCCTGGGCCTCCTGTGCCCTGTAGGCTGTGGGTTGGACACCCCAGCAAGGTGGGGAAGGCGTCTGGGTTAGTGTTTGCCTGGGAGAGAACGGCCGCAAATGCGGGGAATCCAGGTGGAGGGGTCTGGGCGAGGCTCAGAGTGCAGCTCGCAGCCTGGCCTGCTCCCCTCCCCTAGGAGTACGGCACGCCCATCGTGGACCCCACCAACGACATCCGAATCATCGGCGTGGTCACCGTCACCGTGCTGCTGGCCATCTCCCTGGCTGGCATGGAGTGGGAGTCCAAGGTGAGCAGCCAGGTTGAGGAGGGGATGTGGGGGTGTCGAGTGGAGAAGTGGGGGTTGTGAGAACGGGCCCTGCTGCTGGTCCAGCTTCTCCCTGTCTGTATTAGCAAGGCTCCAGGACCTGCTGCTACGACAAAGAGGCCCAAGGACAGGGTCCTAAACAAGAGTCGCTCGGTTCTCTCTCCTGTAACAGTCCAGGTGTCCCTGGTTCCTGGGGCTCAGGTACCCAGACCCCATCCATCCTGTGGCCTCTCCAACCCCGGGTGTGACCCTCATCCACCTGGTCTGTGACAGCTGCCACCAGTCAGCAGGAAGGGAACTATCCCTTTTGGTCAAATCCCGTCATCCAGAACTTTGTCCCATCACCACACCCAGCAGCAGGGGTGCACTGTGAACTGTGAAACGGCGGCAGGGCAGATGTCGGGTTACAGCTGGCAGACTGGGCCAGACCTGGCCCCCACCATCTCTCCTGTCCCCCCGCCTCTGACCCCAGCTGCGCCAGCCTCCTCGCTGCCCTCTGAGTGCACCAAGCTTCTGCCTCATCATTCTGCTCACTCATCCTCCTTCAGGACCCCCGAAGACACCTTTGCAGGCCACCCTGCTAAAGTAGCCCCCAACCTGGTCCCCATAACAGCTCTGTTCTTACACTGGACTCGTGTTCCCTGTCCATCCACAAGAGCCTGTGGTGGCGTCACTCCTGGAGGAGAGCAGGCAGCGTGATGGGTGACGAGTGAGAGAGTGGATGGATGGATGGATGGATGGATGGATGGATGAACAGGGGAGTGAGGCACCTGGGGCAGCTTCTTCCTGCCGGAGTGCCCTGAAGAGGTGGGGCCAGGCCACCTGACCTCTAGGTCCTTTGTCCCCAGGCGCAGGTGCTCTTCTTCCTGGTCATCATGGTCTCGTTTGCCAACTACTTGGTGGGGACACTGATCCCCCCATCTGACGACAAGGCCTCCAAAGGCTTCTTCAGCTACCGGGGTAGGTGCAGGTTGGGGGCCCTGCCCATGGGGAGAGGCACCACCTGCCCACCCATCTGGCCTGTTCTGTGGGCACCACGAGGATGGGGCCCCCAACCCCATGGCCAGGAGCTGCCACTAGAGGCCCCTGCCCGCCCAGCGGGGCCCAGGGAGTGGGCAAGGTCCTGCAGGCGGCCCTGACTCAGGCCTTGGTTTTCCAGGGGACATTTTTGTCCAGAACCTGGTGCCTGACTGGCGGGGCCCGGACGGCACCTTCTTTGGGATGTTCTCCATCTTCTTCCCCTCGGCCACCGGTATCCTGGCAGGCGCCAACATCTCCGGGGACCTCAGGGTGAGCAGCACGCCCAGCCCCCCTCTTCCAGGTCTCCCACTGGGCGCTGAACTTGGCCCTGACACCAGGAGGCCAGAGCCTCTGAAATCCAGTCCAGCCTCGCTCAGCCCAACCCAAGCCTCCTCGTGTTGCTTCATGCCTCGCCTTTGCCTCTACTCTCCCAGACTCCCTACCCTTGTTTCTTTACCTCGCAAAGTTCTGTTCCTCTTTCAAATAACACTTCCATCTTTCCATCTCTCCCAGCGCTCCGTCAGCGTCAAGGTGCCCGGTATAGTGACGTCAGGCCATTTATGTCGCTGGAGACCCGGGGCCTACCTCTGGGTCTCTGTGTCCTGCTAAGAGTCGGACACAGGCAAGGTGCTCAGTACGCGTCTGTGGAGTGAAGAGTGGTGAGGTGTGGCAGACGAGCAGTGTGGGGGCAGACGCACAGAGAGCTGTGACGTGGGGCAGAAGGAGTGACAAGGCACAGGGGCTGCAGCATAACTTCCTTAAGGCAGGGCTGGAGCTGGGCTGTGAACGAGGAGAGAGCTGGCGGGGAGTTCGCTGGCAGGCGGATCAAAGGAGATGGTGTGTGGATGGGGAGCCCCCAGGCTCAGTGCTGGGAGCTGCTCTGTCTCCAGGCCGGCTCCAAAGGTGCTCCTGACAGATTTCCTTAAATGAATGAGTAGCTGTGCATTGAGGACAAGCTGGAACCTCAGCCCCACCCGCTGGCCTGGCCCACCTGCCCTGAGGGCCTGACCTGTGCTCAGCTGGGTTCCCCTCCCAGTTCTTCTTCAGAGCCTGGGGATTTATCTAGATGCTCCACCAAGCTTCTTAGGTTACAACTGGCCCAGTGTGCTGGACTCTTGGCCAGGCAGTGGTCTCAGAGCCAGGTGGCAGGGGCACCTCTGCTCTGTCCTAAATGCCCTCAAGCCCTGAAGGGGCCCCTCCCTTCCGGATCCGGCCCTGGGACAGTGTGTCCTCAGCAGAAGGGCAGCTCCTCCCGTCAAGGACACTTTATGCAAGTTTCTTAAAACCTCTCTGGGCCTCAGCTTCCCCTCTGTGAAATGGGGCCAGCCCAGCCCCCTGCTTTGCAGGACAGGAAGTGAGAATTCAGTGCGTTAACTTGTGTAAAGCAGAGCAGTGCCCAGCACAGGGGAAGTGCTAGACTGGCAGCTAAAGACTAGCAGCTGTCAAGGTCATCGTCATTCCACCACAGGTGCTCCACGCTGCCTCCTCCTTCACGAACTTTATCACCCCCCTGGCAGCCGGAAGGGCTCAGGCCGGCTTCATCCCTGAGCCATGGAGGAGCCGGCCAGGCTCAGAGAGGGCTGGGGCCAGCCCAGGGCCACACACCTGGGGGGCAGAGGACGCAGGTTTCTGGAAGACAGAGGCCGCCACTTGACCACAGCAAACTTAGCATCCAAGGGACATTGTGTGAGCGCTGGCGTCACCCAGTGACCTCTGGCCCCAGCAGCCTGTGAAACGCACCAGGCGTAGAGCTGGTTAGAGTTTCCCTCCCTGCTTTGGGCTCTGAGGCCCTGAGTGTGGTCTCAGCCCTGTGACCTTGGCTGTGGCCTGTCCTCCTCTGCAAGTCCCCAGTTGTAAAATTCCCTTTTCTCTGTGCCCCACCCCCAGCCTCAGACAAAGGGCAGGGCCTTCCTGGCTGCCTGATGCCCCCTCCCCACCTCCCTTCCCCAGGACCCTGCTATAGCCATCCCGAAGGGGACACTCATGGCCATTTTCTGGACCACCATCTCCTACCTGGCCATCTCGGCCACCATCGGTGAGTAGCTGGCCCACACTGCTGGAGGTGCCTGTGGGGTGGAACAGAGGAGAGGAGGAGAGGGAGACAGCCCCTTCCACGTCCTCCTTCCTCACCAGGCTCCTGCGTGGTTCGCGATGCCTCCGGGGACCTGAATGACACCATGACCCCTGGCTTGGGCGATTGCGAGGGGCTGGCCTGTGGCTATGGCTGGAACTTCACCAAGTGCTCCCAGCAGCGCAGCTGCCACTACGGCCTCATCAACTACTACCAGGTACCGCGGCCTCAGCCGGGATGTGGCCCCACCAGGTGCAGGGAGGGGGCAGGTGGAGGATGGACATGGTTTGGGCTCAGGTGGGGGGCCCCAGGCCCGTCCCAGCCTCAGTGGGCACTGGGACCCCCAGGGAATGGTAGAGGCATCAGGACCCCGCCCTTGCCTGCAGAGGGGGCTGGGGCGCCCGGGACAGGGCTCCAGCCCCCACCCCCAACTGTACCGGCCCTGAGCCCCATGTCCCCACAGACCATGAGCATGGTGTCAGGCTTCGCACCCCTGATCACAGCCGGCATCTTTGGGGCCACCCTCTCCTCTGCCCTGGCCTGCCTCGTCTCTGCCGCCAAAGTCTTCCAGGTGAGGCTGCGGAAGGAGGCTGGTCAGTATCCAGGAGGCCCAAGTACAAGGGTCCTCCGGTGACTGCTACAGAGGCCTGGAGGTGTCACGTGACAGGGGTGTCTAGACTGGAGGACAAAGGGGCCGGAGAGCTAACTCCTGCAGGGCGTGGCCGCCTCCCTGTGGGGTGCCCTTGTATTCTCTTCCTGGTGAAGTGGGGAGGGCAGGGAGGTCGCTCCCATTTCACAGAGACAGGAGCTGGGACCCAGACGGGGCAGTGTCCTGCTGATATCAGGGAGGCTGGGGAGCAAGCAGGGGCTGGGGTCCAGGAGGGAGGACAGAGGAGGGATGGCCAGGGGCTGAGCATCATGTCTGGCCCACAGTGCCTGTGTGAGGACCAGCTGTACCCTCTGATCGGCTTCTTTGGCAAGGGCTACGGCAAGAACAAGGAGCCGGTGCGCGGCTACCTGCTGGCCTACGCCATCGCGGTGGCCTTCATCATCATCGGTGAGATGCTGCGCAGGGGCCTGGCCTCTCTGGCCGGCCGTGAGGGCTGCGGGGGCAGGGGTCCCTTCCCTGCCGCTCACCTGTGTGCCCAGCACCCAGCCAGGCCTGGCAGGTGGTGGGCAATTGGTGAATAACTCAAGCAAGGGGGGCCCTGCCCTGGAAGGAGACTTTGGGAAGTCATGTGGCCCCTCCCTGACCCCCACTACCAGACAGGGAGGTTCCCATACCAAGCCAGGCAGGAGGACTACCCTATTTTGTTAGGGGGGACCCTCTCTGCCTTCCCTGGTTCTGCATTCCTGTGTCCTGGCAGCGGGGACCCCTCTCCACCCCACCTCAGTCCTGAATGAGCCCCCGGGACACCTGTGGGGCACAGGACAAGCTGACGGGTCCCTCCTTAAGAGCTGATGCAAACAGTGGGATCAGCATCTCTGTAGGTGTGTTAACTAGACAAGCCTCATCTCCCACACCTTGGGCTGCTAGACCCCTTGGGCTTCAAGGTAGGGAATGGCTGAGGAGAAAGCTCCCAGTTAATTGGTTAGTTAGATCGACCTTCAACTCTGGCTTTGCCGTGTGCCAGCTATGTGGCCTTGGACAAGTCACGTCACCTCCTTGAGCCTCAGTTCCCTCGTCTGCAAAATGGGAGCAGTAGTGCATAGCAGGCACGCTCAGGTGGATAGGAAGAGCCCACAGTATACACGCACACGTGTGAACACTCCCCAGTACCTCCTGGTCACTTAGCCAATGAGGCAGAACTTGCTAGGAGAGCGGCAGCTGAGAGCAAGGCCCGGCCGCGGCCTGAGGACGCCCCAGCAGCTGCTCCCTCTGCAGGAGTGAGGCCGGCTTGGCTGCTGGGGTCCTGCGACAGCCGAGTCCCTGTTTCCCAGACCAGCAGCCCCCACCCATGAGACGCACCCTCACGGTCTAGTCACTGCCGCCCTAGGAACCTTTCCAGACACGGGCCGCTCCTGGGTGCTGAATGTCAGGAGGCCACAGGGCCACACCCACAGGAGGGGGGCGTCTAGTCAGGCCCAGTGTTCCCGACCCATCTCCGCTCACCCTGCAATCCACCCTGACTTGGATTTGATGTCGTTTCCTCTGGGGGTTCTGACCGGACCTCAGACTGAGGACGTGATCTCAGAAGCCCGGGGGCAGGGTTCTTGTATCCATGCAGCGGAATCAGATGCAGACAGGAGGTGCGTGTCTTGTTTTGGGTCCCCCCAAAGCAGGCCCCGAGATGGGGATTCACATGCGGAAGTTTGCCTGCGGACACAGGGGCCGGTGGAGCAGGGGAGGGGAGGAGCCTGTTGGTGAGCAGGTTTCCACCGTGGGGGCGGGGAGCTGTGATATGGTCTCAGGGTTTCAGATCAAAGGTGACATGTGTCCTGGGTCACACTGTGAACTTATTTCTTACTCTAATTTGTGGTCACACAGAATCTGACAGCCTCTGTCCTTGGCCACCCCTCCCCACCTGATGGTGTCTGTTCTCACCTGGTTCTCTATCTCCTTCTAAGCTGGCCGTTTATGGTTTACCAAACATCGGCCCTTTGAGAAGCACGAAACAATGGGCCCATTTCACAGATGAGGAGGCTGAGCCTCACTGAGCCTCAGAGGCCTGTCTGGGGTCCCCCCCCCCCGTCTGAGGGAGGTGCCAGGTGGCTCCCTGGCAGACTTGCCCGACAGACTGTCCTCTTTCTCCCCGGGTCCCTGAAGCCGAGCTCAACACCATCGCCCCCATCATCTCCAACTTCTTCCTGTGCTCCTACGCCCTCATCAACTTCAGCTGCTTCCACGCCTCCATCACCAACTCGCCCGGTAAGCAGCCCCTCACCCCTCCTCAGGAGGCAGCAGGTGGGACTGCAGGATGCGGGGAGTGGGAGGCATGGATGCAGGTGGGCAGACCAAGGCCACCTCTCCAATTGGAAACAATGCAAGGCACCAGTTAAGTAATAATAACAGTAGCAACCCCTTGTCAAACGCTCACTGGGCACACTGTGCATGGATTCACATACTCCTTACAGTGCACAGAGATTTGTCTAGTGCCTTCCTCTACCCACTTTACTGGGGTTGGTTGTCTGAGTCCCCAGAGAAGGAAGAAAATGACCCAAAGTCACAGACAGGGTTGCACATTGCACAGTAGGTTGCACATTGCACAACTCCAGGGGGCGCCACTCACAGATGTCATAGATTTGCATGTTTATTACGAAAACTTTCTGGCAGATGGCAGTAAAGAGTCTTGAGGAAGACTCTCTCTAGTTAGCCCCTAATTGCTGATGGGACGGTCGCCAGGCTGCCTTTTCCATAGACAACGGACCATGGGGCCCCAGAGTGGTGCCGTGGAGTCAGTAGTGGTGTCCCTGGCGTGGCCTCCCGTGTGGAGCCCGGCAGAGTCCCATCCTTCCCCTCATGTGGCTCCACGCCAGCCCCGGGGCCCGCACAATTGCTGACATTGGCCGTCTCGCAGCCGCATTTGGTCAGAGCTGGACGCCATCCCCTTCTTGCAGCCTGTCGATATGGCATAATGCCAGCCAAGACGGAGCCTCCTAGAGCCTCCAGAAGGGCGGGCGGGTGGACAGGTGGGTGCAGGCTGGGACCCTGGCTGTGGGCATGGTCTGCACCCAGACCCTGCCCGGCAGTGCTAGCCCAGGAGGAAGCTCCAGGGTGCTGAGCATGCCTGCCAACCTGTACCGCCCCCCAGGGTGGAGGCCCTCGTTCCGATACTACAACAAGTGGGTGGCGCTGTTTGGGGCGGTCATCTCCGTGGTCATCATGTTCCTGCTGACCTGGTGGGCGGCCCTCATCGCCATCGGCGTCGTCCTCTTCCTCCTGCTCTATGTCATCTACAAGAAGCCAGGTGTGCAGCTTTGGGAGGCAGTGGGGCTGCCAATGGGGCTGCCAGCGGGCCGTCCTCCCCTCCCACTCCCCGAAAGGGCCTGCACTTGGCTCTGGGCGCCCCGTGCTGGGAGGAACCTATGGGAATGGGCCCACTCAGAGCCCACACCTCTACTTCTAGACCCTCCCCTGGCCCCCACACCCCTGGAATTGCCTGCCCAGGTCCAGCTCTTGAGAGAGTAGCCGGCCCCCTGGCGTATACACCTAGGCCTGAGGGGTGGCCAAGGGCTGGCTGATTGTAGGGCAGGGGACAAAGCATGGCGCGTGGGCAGGGGCAGCTACATGCAAGCAGGCAAGGGTGCCGGGGTGACAGCGACCTGGGGGCGGGATGCAGAACCCCGTGAAGCCTAGGGTTCTGGATTTGGAGCTGACCCTCCAGGTCATTGTGCAGGTCTGTTCGTCAAGGGAGGAGAATATTCTGTAGAATTGAATACCTTGATGTATAACTTTTATTTTATTTTTTTATTTTTGTTCAATTACAGTTGTCCTCATTTCCCCCCCATTACTCTCCCCTGCCCTACCCACCCCCTGATAAAGAACGTTTTTAAAAAGATTTTAATTTATTTTTAGAGAGAGGGGAGGGGAGGGAGAAATAGAGGGAGAGAAACATCAATGTGTGCTTGCCTCTCACGTGTCCCCCACTGGGGACCTGGCCTGCAACCCAGGCACATGCCCTGACTGGGAATCGAACTGGCAACCCTTTGGTTCACAGTCTGGCACTCAATCCACTGAGCTACACCAGCCAGGAGTAATGTGTAACTTTTAAATAATATGCAGCCATAGGTCATGTGCAGGCTGTCCCCGGGCCACGTGGCCCTGCTCCCATGGGTGCTCCGTTCCTAAAGAATGCCGACATTCCCTCCCTCCGTATGTCTGGTTTCTCCCTGAGGTTTCTAACCTCGCTCTCTCCCCCGCCCGCAGAGGTGAACTGGGGCTCCTCCGTCCAGGCTGGCTCCTACAACCTGGCCCTGAGCTACTCGGTGGGCCTCAACGAGGTGGAGGAGCACATCAAGAACTACCGGTGAGCCAGCCGCTGGGCTGCCTTGGGCCCAGGGCCACCATGGCCCTGCTCTGGGAGGCTCCAGGCCAAGACCTGTCACTTGATGTAGGCAGACCCAGGGTGGGCACAGCCCCCACCAGAGAGGGAGCAGAGGTGAAAAAGCACCACATGGCAGCCAGGGGACTGGGGTTGACATTGCCAAACCAAGGCGACCGAGCAAGTGGGGCGACCGCTTTGTACCTCCATTTCCACAGCAGAATGTGCTCCTTGTCATGCCGAGGGCTCTGGCAGGGCGGTCTGGTGCTGTCACTTCCGTCACCAGGGCCCAGGGAGGGGGCCGTGATGGGACTCTCCTGGGTGCTCTTCTAGCGGACTCCCCTCCTCAGTGGGGAGACTCGTGTGCCCAGGACCCCGTCCCACCAGATCGCAGCGCTAATAATCGGTCCTGTTTACGGGACACCGCTGCCCAAAGTGCTCACACAGTCTCAGCACAGCTCCGAGGCGTGTGAAACGCCTCACCACTCACAGAGGAGAGGAGAACACTGAGGCACAGAGTGGTTAAGTAGCTGGCCCCAGGTCACACAGCTTGAGTGGCCAATTTTGTCCGACTCTGAGTCTGGTGGTGGCCCTTGACCGTGGCCCAGGGGCTAAGTCACCAACCCAGGTGACACAGTGAGCTTGAAAGGGAAGGGCATCCTCACGCCCTGACTTTATTCTGCCCACCACTGTGCTGGGCTGGGCTGGGCAGGAGCATCAGGTGTAATAAAAAGGGTGGTTTGCCCAAGCAGGGCATTTGGTGGTCTCAGCAGGAAGGACAAAGGAGACCCAGTGTGATGGCCACCATGAGGTCTGGAAAGGCCCTGAAATTCACTCTGGGGGCCTAGGTGGGAAGAGGAGGCCCCTCAGTGTGGGGGGTCCTGTTGGAGGCCACGCCAGCGGCTCCAAGAAGGGGGGAGACCCAGGAGGGGGTGGACATCCTGGGTGCCTGCATTGGCCCCCAGACCCCCGCGGGCTCTGTCCTGATGGCTCACATCCTTTGCCCTTCCCCCCCTCAGCCCCCAGTGCCTGGTGCTCACGGGGCCCCCCAACTTCCGCCCGGCCCTGGTGGACTTTGTGGGCACCTTCACGCGGAACCTCAGCCTGATGATCTGTGGCCACGTGCTCATCGTGAGTGCCCCCTGGCAGTGGGGTGGGGCTGCATGCCTGCCCCTCCCCGCCTTCTTTCCCTCCCCTATATCCAGAAACTGGGTGCTGCGGAGCCCAAGGGAAGCCTCCAGTGCTGGAGCAGGGCTAAGTTTCTGGCCAGAGGGTGAAGGCAGCCTCTGATGTCACCCGCCCCCCCACCCACAGGGACCCCACAAACAGAGGATGCCAGAGCTCCGGGCCATTGCCAATGGGCACACCAAGTGGCTGAACAAGAGGAAGATCAAGGCCTTCTACTCAGATGTCATCGCCGAGGACCTCCGCAGTGGGGTCCAGATTCTCATGCAGGTGCGCGGGTTTGGGGCTTCCCCTCAGGGCTTCTTACTTGGTGTGACAACCCGACAGGCAGGACACCCGGAGGGGCTAGCTGAAGTCCCTTTTGCTGCAACAGAAGCCCCACCCTTCTTGCCTCTTCCAATATGCGGCTTCCGGGCCCTTCCCGGAGCTGCACCGACATGGGAAAACGCACCGAGCAGCCTGTGCGGGCCGTGCAGCCTTGCGCTCGTCTTGGGGTTTTTTTGTTTTGTTTTGTTTTAGGGTATAATTTACCAGCAGCAAAGTGAAAAAGTGTTAAGCGTAGAGTTTGATCAATGTTTACATACACAGACACTGCCCCATGACATGAAACCACCGGTCAGATCAAGTTCTAGAATATTCTTCCACGGGGCAGTTCATTTTACTGCTCGGTTTTCTCATCTGGGAGATGGGATGAGTGGGTCACATAACAGGTGTTAATTCTGAGTCAACATCTGAGGATCCCTTTGAATAGTTTTAAATATTTCTGAAAATTAAAGGAAGAGCACATAGAGTCTCCTTCTGGGGTCACACGAGTGTGTTGGAAGTAGACAGAGGTGACGTTTGCACAGCACCGTGACTGTGCTGAATGCCACTGAGTTAGACACTTTAAAACGATGAATTTTGTTATGTAGATGTCACCTCAAAATACTAAAAAGCTGTTTAAACACTAAAAAAGGAGAGAATGATCAAAGATGTATGGATTGGATGACCCAGGAAGCCTCCAAGCTTGACGTCCAAGTTCACGTCCCTTATTATGAGAAATAATTCGAGAGAGAAATGGGAGCTAGGCAGAGGGATATGTTTCCTGGGTGGGCGCTGCAGGGTGGAGAGGGCAGCTGGGGCTGAGAGAGAGCCCCACCCTAGCCCCAGAACCAGGGGCGTGAGGCCTGAGTCCTCACCTCGTCCCACCCCCCACAGGCCGCAGGTCTCGGGAGGATGAAGCCCAACATTCTGGTGGTCGGGTTCAAGAAGAACTGGCAGTCGGCTCACCCGGCCACGGTGGAGGACTACATCGGCATCCTGCAGTGAGTGAGGGCCCGTGGGAGGCAGGGCCCGTGAGAGGCAGGGCCCAGGGTCTGTTCACCTGGGCCTTGGGGTTCCAGTCCTTGGAAAGTGGCGGGGAAGCGGTTGCGACATGTGACGCTGAGTCACTGGGTCAAAGCTGAGAAGGGGATCAGGCAGGTAACACAAAGTGCCAAGTGACCCAGGTGTGGGACTATAAGGGGCAGTGGGGACTGAGGCAAACGGGGGAGAGCTACTTGGCTCCAGCCAGTTGTGCCCAGGAGGAAACATGGGCCCAGTATTGCCAAACCTTCCAGTTTTGCAGAGAAGCTGAGCACGTGGGTGAAAACCTTTTTTTAGGTGAAAACCTTGTTTTAGGTGAAAACCTTGTGCCCTCGGGCAGCGTTTCCAGTCTCAGCTGCTTAATTCTAACCGCAGTGGCCACTCTGTAGGGTGTGACCAAGGGCAGGTTGCCCCCCACAACCCAGCTTTTGTGTCTGTGAAAGGAGGGTCGGAATTGGCAGAACTGTGAGGGTTATTCAAGTGTATTAGGAGGACAAGACCTGGCTCAGAGACGGGTCTGACTCAGTTTCCCCCGAGTGCAGGGTCCACGGGATCCACGGTACACAAACCACAGAGCTAGAGGGTCCTGGGGACTCTCCAGTTCTGCCTGCACATTTCCCAGATAGGAAGACTGAGGCCCAGCAAGGAGACAGCCGGTGGTGGGAGGCAGGGCCGGCTCTAGACACCTGGTCTCCTAGGGGCCGGGCACTGGGGCTGAGGGTCCGACCCCACCTCCTCTTTTCCAGCGATGCCTTTGATTTCAACTATGGCGTGTGTGTCATGAGGATGCATGAGGGGCTCAATGTCTCAGAGGTGATGCAGGCACACAGTAAGTGCACACCCCACTTGCTGGCACCCCATCCAAAATCAGGGCAGGCTCCCAGGAAGTTCTAGAACCCAATTTTTTTTTTAAGTGGTAGAGGGAAGAGAAGGGGAAATGAGTAAGGAATAAAGATCACAGACCCTTAGAAAGTCAGCTTTTGGTGGTCCATCTGAGCTCATCAGGCTTCCAAGTGGGGAAACTGAGGCCCAGAAAGGGGAAGTGATCAGTTCGAGGTCATGTGTCCAGCTGAGGGCAGACCAGAGCTCAGAGCTCCTGGAATCACGGTCAGGGCTTTTTGTAACCAGATGGGCTAAGGAGGACCTAACAGAGGGGAAAGAAGGAAAGAGGGGAGAGGAGAACGCCCACCCGAGCGCATCGGAATATGAAGTACGCACATAAGGGCCTCGGAAACCCTCCGAGACCATCACCAGGGCACGGAGTAGGGGTGGGTTTCCCATTTAAAGTCCCATGTGAAGACGCAAGCTCTGGATTCATGTGAAACAAACAACATATATGGAAACTGTCGGGGGGCTTGCTGGGAGACTGAAAGTGTGGGCGCTGTTTGCCGCAGGCAGGGCCAGGTCTTGTCACGGAGTGCCCGGGCTCTCCTGGCACAGCGCAGTTGGGTGAATATTTCTGCAAACAGTCTTTACAGAGCAGCAGCAGCTCCGAAGATGTGCTTCTGGGCGCTGGGGGTGCAGAAGGGAGCAAACTTGAATCTGCCCTTGGGGAGCTTCCGTTCTCGTGGGACATGCAGGGCACCCACGAGTCACTTCAGACAGTATCACCAGCACAGGGCGTGGGTCAAGACTCCCTCCCTGGGCAGGGGGTCCTGGGGAAAGTTGCTCCCCGTTCCTGGCACACCCACTACTGAGGGCTGCAGAGAAGGAGGGCGGCCTGTCTGAGGGGCGGAGGGAAGCCGGGTGGGGCTGGAGCCAGAAGAGTCAGGGCAGAAGGAGGTCAAGCCAGATCAGTGGAAGGTGCCATGTCGGGACTTTCTTCTTTGTGGAAGGGGGAGCCCGGAAGAGGCAGAACCAGAAGTGCCCAGGTGAGGCCGGGCTGGGAACACAGCTGTTGTCCCTCTCTTGCAGTTAACCCTGTGTTTGACCCAGCAGAGGACGGCAAGGACGCCAGCACCAGCAGGGCCAGGCCATCTGTCTCTGGCCCACGTCAGTCCCCACCCCCCTTGGAGGCTCAGCACACTCTCACCCTGCGTGGCAGCTAGTGGGGGTCACATGGGAGCTTGGTCAAGGGCAGGAGGCGCCTGAGGCCTCTGGGGTCGGGTCTCTGGGGGTAGGGCGGCGGCTTGGGCAGTATTAAAGACTGGGAATTCGGTATCTGGGCATTGTGGGAACCCACGCCTGTGCCCCACCTCTGCCAAGGCTCTCTGGCCATGCTCAAATGTTAGGGGAGGGGCAGGGTTCTCCTTCAGCCTTCCCCCCGACCCATGCAGGAGCTGGGGGCACCCTCTGGGCATCTCTGAGGGGCAAACCAGAGTCTTAGAGTCAGAGGGGCCACTGACAGTGCTCTGGGCCACGCCCCCAGCCCCCCCGCAGGCCCTCAGCAGGGCACACATCCCCACTGACCGCCAGTGCCCCTGGCTGGGCAGCTGGCCATTTGCAGGCAGACTCGGGCACTTGAACGTGCTCTGCTCCTCGGTGACCAGCCCCTCTGCCCCTGCAGTGGACCCAGAGGCCCTGGTGCGGGAGGAGCAGGCCAGCACCGTCTTCCAGTCGGAACAGGGCAAGAAGACCATCGACATCTACTGGCTCTTCGACGACGGAGGTCAGCACCCTCAACACCTGCCCTGCCCTGGCCGCCTGCCTTCCGTGGCTCTCGGCTGCTCGGCCGGCCCTTCCTGCCACTCTTAGCAAGGCCTCTGGGGGGACCTCAGAGCCCTGGACAGGGGGCAGGTGTCCCTGGGCCACCACTGGGCTTGGGGGAGCCTGGCTGGGCCCTCTCTTGGCCTCCAGTTTTTCAGCTGTAAAATAGGGACTTCAGGGCAGGAGCTGATGTCAGTGTGAGATGGAACCTTCAGGCTAGAGGGGCCGCACGGGCCACAGCATGTGGCATTAATGGGGAGGACGGGCTGGCACACAGGAAAGCTTAGGAGTCTCCTTTACTTCCCAAGGAAGTGTAATGTCTCCCATTCTTCTTGAAACATATGACTCTCAGCTTTATTGTTCCGACCTTTGATAACATCCTAGCTAGAAAATGTTTCTGCTCCGATAGAGTGTGTTCTATTAGTGATGGCTAATAGGATCGAGCACTTAAACTATATGCTTGACATTAAGTGTTTCACGTGGGTTCACCTACCATGATCCCCAGGTAGGAGCTATTATTAGCCCCCTTTACAAATAAGGAGACTGAGGCACAGAGTGGTGAAATAATTTGTCCAAGGTTCCGCAGCCATAAGCGACAGCTCATCCTTGGCCTTGTGTGGAGAGATACTAGGGAGGGATGAGGGGCTCCCACGCACTGGGCCAATTGTCAATCGTCCAGAAATGCCAGAGATCCTGATTTGCATGGGAAACCTGCCCGTTATTGAATGCCCGCTCACTTACGTGAAAGCACGGTGCAGGCTAAATAAACCCGTGCCCACAGAGCGCTGCGTGCCTCTCTGGTTTAGCCAGCATGCCCATCATACATCAGGTAAACTGAGGCCTGGAGAGGGGAAGGGGTGAGACCCCAGAGCATGCTCACTCTGAGAGCATTTTCCTCTTGATTCCCGGGGCCCAGGCCTCACCCTCCTCATCCCCTACCTGCTTGGCCGCAAGAAGAGGTGGAGCAAATGCAGGATCCGGGTGTTTGTGGGCGGCCAGATCAACAGGATGGACCAGGAGAGAAAGGCGTAAGTGGGGAGCACTGGCGGGGACCAGGGCCATCTCAGCACTCCTCACCCTCTGCCCCTGTCCCCAGGTGGCTAAGCTCAGTCAAAGCCGCAGCAGCGATGCGGGAGCGCTGGGCAGGAGCCGGTTTCTGTCCATCTCAGAGGTTGTGTGGGTGTCCTGTCTCCTTTGATAAGATGCAGGGGCCCCAGTCCTGCCCAGACAGGGAGGGGTGTTACGTTTTAAACTCACACATCTGCTCAAGAGAAACCTGTGTGAAATGAAGGATGGAGAATCCCCCTCCTCCTGGGAAATGAGGCATCGCTTAGAATCCTGCAGGGCGATTGCCCCCCGCCCCCTCCAAGCACGGGCTGCCATCCATGGTGAGGCAAGAGGGGACTTCAGTAGCCTGGAGATGTGGCAGCAAATCCCACTGAATAAGCGACAATGTACTCTGACTTTGTGGCTTGATCCTGCAGAAGGGCTCTCTGCTCGGAACCTGCACTAATCTCCTACCTAAGTACGAGAGGGTGGGCCTGGCTGGGGGCTTGGCAGGTGACAGCCTCTGGCCAGACAAGCGATGAAAATTCATGGAATGAACAGATGCATTTAAGAATATCCCCACCTTCCAGGATCGTTTCTCTGCTGAGCAAGTTCCGACTGGGATTCCACGAAGTGCACGTCCTTCCCGACATCAACCAGAAGCCTCGGGCTGAGCAGTGAGTGTTCTGCAGGGGGGCTCCAGGCCAAAGGGCCAGCCTGTTCCCTGCACATCCCTCTGCCCACCGCCCCCTTCTCTCTGGTGAGCCAAGGGCAGAGGGGCTGCCCCTCCTGCCCCCACCAAGCGGGGCTCACAGAACGAAAGCGGAAGGGTCGGAGTCTGCAGCCGTTTATTTTCGTGTTTGGGTCCCTTCCTTTGCATGTCAGAGCTCCGGTCTGTGCCAGGAGCACACCTGGGCTGGAGGCCAACGAACTGATGCTTTTCTTAGAACAAGTGCCCTTTAAGCACTTGCAGGTGGCAGATCATGGCTGTTCTGCCACCTGAGCAGAGGCCAGTGTTCCATCCGCAAGGGCCAAGGGTGTCTCCGGCTACATGCCTCACAAGCCCAGGGCTCTGGCTATTCATAAAAGGCTGCTTTTACCTTCCACGGAGACTGGTCTTCGGGATTTTCTCCAACCCCTGGAGTGTTTTCACAAAACAGTGGTTCTCGAACTCGGGCAGGTACCCGAATCACCTGCAGGGCTTGCACAGACCCAGCTTGCCTGTCTGGACCCACCCCCAAGACTCTGAGTTGATAGGTCTGGGGCAGAGCCTGAGAACCTGCATTTCCAGCAGGCTCTCTGTGCTGGCCCAGGCACCCCACTTGGAGAACCACGGTCTTAGCGACGATCTGTGTAATGTACTTACCACGCCACCCAGCCTAGAGCCGGCGCTCAGTACATGCTGGGTGTGTGGCGTTTGCCTCCTCATGTGACTTTGGAGCCCTGCACTTGACCTTTCTATGCAGTCAAACTGCCCCCTTCTCTAGGAGTTGCCTAGTTTAAGTTCCTGAAAAAGGAATATGACTGGCCCAGCTCACCCCTCCTGCCAGGCCAAGGTAGAGGTTACTGGAAATCCCACTTCTGGACCTCTTTTGATCCAGTTGGCCTTGGCCACAGGTGGCAGAGTCACATGCTCCAAGATGCATGGTGGGAGAGCAGCTCCTTCTGTAGGGGCTACAGCAGAGGCCAGGCTCTGCCCCACTGGGGAGAAAGGTACGTGCAAAGGCCCTGAGGCAGAAGCAGGCAGCTGCAGCCCCCTGTTATGTTAATGCTACAGTGGATGGAGTGGGGGAGATATTGACTGACCTGGGCAAGAACTGCCCTCCTCCCTCCACGCAATGTCAAGCACTCAGACTGTGAGCAAACCCCAATGTGAACTGCAGCGAGGCTCCACTGTGGAGTCAGAAGGGAGGGTAGAAGTACTTTCCCAAGCACTCAGTTTCATATTCTTAAAATAAGACTTTTACAGTAGGATTTGTCTTATGTAAATCAGTCTATTTGAAGTCTCAGAGGACTTGGTCTCCTCAACAAAGTAAGGGCCACCCTGACCTCTTAGCCCTTCTCTCTCCCATCTGTCTCCCACCACAAGGAACTGTTTAATGGCGATGGATGTACTGCCCCCACTGTTTGCTCAGGGCTGTGCTTGGGGCTGCAGAGGGGAGATGAGCAGTTCCCAGCCCTGCTGTCCAGGGTTCACCCCAGCTCAGGGCGGGCTGGAGGACTCCAGAGCCACCGGAATGCTGCAGAAATGCACCAGATGCAGAAGAGAATAGGGTCCCCTCTGCCGGTGGGGGAGCCAAGCCTGGCGGAAGGCCATGAACTCAGAGAGACAGGGGAGACCCTCCCGGTGCAGCGAGAGTGCACGCAGGCCCCACCCAGCATCTCTGCTCTTTAACACCTCTTGCTTTGCCCCAGCTTCTGCCTCCACCTCCCAGAGTGCTTCTCCCCTTCCTTGCACAGCCAAACATCCCCAAAGAGATGGTGCCAAGTCCTCCCCACCCCTCCTTCCCCACCTCCCTCCACCCCACTGACGCACTGAAATTGCTCTTGCCAGCGTCACCACCAGGCCCACAGAACAGGCTGAGCTCCTCTCCCCCACCTCTCCTCCGTATCTGACAGTGATCCTTCTGGGAGCAATTCTACTGGCTTCTGAGACGCCACCCTCTCCTGGTTCCTCCCACCTCAGCCGGTGTTCAGTTTCCTTTGCTGCCTCTTCCTTCTTGAGCTGAGTGGCACTTGCTGGCCTCCTTGGGGTTTGGCCCTGGACCCTCTTCTCTTCTCTTTACTCTGTCCCCAGGTGAGCTCATCCATCCACGTGGCTGCCCTTGGCTGCCTCTGAATGCTGGCCAGTCTGCATTTCTGTCTTTAATAACAGCAGTCAGATCACACAGAACACCCCCTGCCCCCCTCCCAACAGCTTCCTGTCTCACTCAGGGCAAATACCAAAGGCCTGCGTACCTGGCCCCTTGTCCCTGTCTGTCCTCGCCTCGCCCCGCCCCGCCTTCCCCTGCACGTGCCCAGCTCGCCACGTGCTTCTCAAGCAGACCAAGCACACTTGAGCTCAGGTCCTTTGCACCTTCTGCTCTGTTGACTCCAGCACCCTGCCCTGTGTGTCGCTGGCTTTGGAAGGACAGGCATCCTTGGGGTCCAGAGGCCTTCCGGGCCCCTGTGAGTCCCATCCTGGTACCCGGTTTGTGCCTCCATCAAACTGCTGGTCCTACTTATCGCCCAGCAGAGCCCAAGACCTGGGAGGTCAGGGGACACTGCCGAGTTTGTTCACCGTGTGCAGCACCAAGCCTGGCACAGAGCAGCGCCCAGTAAACGCCTGGGCCCGGTCAGGGGAATGGAGGCGGGTCCCAGCCCGTCGGTCAGGGACAACCCATGGAAGTGCCATCAGTGCCGAGTTCCACACGGAAGCTGCTTCCTCGTTAACGGCAGTGTCAGAATGGGGCTCAGCCGGAAAGGGTATCCCTGGGGCACCTTCCAGGGACCTGGTTTCCTTGGAGCCTGGACCACCTTATCTGGTTTCACCTGCTCTCTGTCCGCAGCACCAAGCGGTTCGAGGACATGATCGCACCCTTCCGCCTGAACGATGGCTTCAAGGATGAGGCCACTGTTGCTGAGCTGAGGCGGGACTGTCCCTGGAAGATCTCGGACGAGGAGATTAACAAGAACAGACTCAAGGTGTGGAAGGGAGAAGGGCCTGGCGGGGGGACAGGCAGACGCTCTCCTGGGTCGGGACCCTGTGTTCACCTGCCCTGGGCTTCCTGCCCTGTTGGGGAGGATTGTCTGCCCCCCGCCCCCCCCCAACTCCAGTCCCCCTTGTGAAGTGCCCTCGGCACACAAGCGGAGCTCGGGGAGTCAGTGTGTCTCACTCAGTTCCCTCTGAACAATCAGTAATCCCATCAGTAAGCCATGTAACACGCTCTCTCTACCCCCCCCCGCCCCCCCGCCCCGTGCTGCTGGCTGTGGTAATAGGCCAGGGGAGGAAAAACCCAGGAGGGCTGGCTTCTCCTGGAGCGGAGCTTGGCACCTCATGACTAGGAGGAAGGAGGGTGCCCTTCCTTCTCGGAGGCAGCAACGCATGCATCCTGGGCTTGGTGGGGACGGCTCCTGGGGATGGGGGCGGGGGGGGGGGGAGTGACGGAGTGGCTTTTCCCCCCTTTCCCCAGTCCCTGCGGCAGGTGAGGCTGAATGAGATCCTGCTGGATTACTCCCGAGAGGCTGCTCTGGTCGTCATGTGAGTAGCTGGAGAAGAAGCCTGTTCTGGAGGCCAAGGGCGTCAGCTTTGGAGGGGTCTGCCCAGGGCCAGCTGTCATGTGTGGGTTCTTGACTTTGTGTAGGAATGATTTCCAGCATGATGAGTCCAGGTGACTATGAGGGTGCATTTATTAAAGCTGCAGACAGTGAAACAAGGAAGGGTTTAAGCACAGAAGAAGCCCCAGGAGAGCCCAGGCTGGGCTGCCTTAGCTCACTGGGAAATTGGAGAAAAGAGGGCCTTGGGGACAGGTTCAGGTGGTTAGCCAGGGACAAGCTGCCACTGCCCATGGCTCCCCCAGTGGCAAGTCTCCTGGGGACCCTTAGAGTCTAGGAGAAGCTGCCTGTGGGGGAAGGGAAGGGGGAAGGGAAAGTCAGAGAGCACACCCTGGGTCCTTGATCTTGAGGCTTTTATCTCTCTCTTGAGAGAGGTCGGGAATCTCAGGGGAGGTCTCAGGGGAACATCCATCAGTTCTCCAGGTGTGTCTTTCAGGGCCCTGGTCTCCTCTGGTTGGTCAGTGACCAGGGCAGGGGGTCGTTAGTCACTGCAGCTGGTCCACGTGGCGCCCACCTGGTTTTGCTGCTTTTCTGGGCCTGGAGCTGAAGTGCGGGGGAGGCCTAGATGTCATCTTTAGGGAGGTGACCGTCTGTCTCTGGCTTCTGGCTGTAAATTCCTCGGTCAGTTTCTTCAGCTGTGTCCCTATTCCACTTGTCCTGGCTTCCTGGCTTGTCTCACTAGGGACGTCCCACCTGAGGGCTGTTAAACAAAGGTCTTAACTTCCAGGACAGAAGTCTTTTTAAAAGAAAGGGATTATTGGGCCATTGCTAGTGGCGAAAAGGGAAGAGAAGAAAAAGATCAGGCCCTGGGGCAGGGCTAAATCCCCACAGCTGTGCCTGGTTGGGTGGAAGCCAGCCTGTCCAGAGTCCTGGGTTTGTTGAGCGTTTTTATACGTCAAGGAGAGGGGAGAGAGCTCAGCTGTTTTGAAAGAATTTCGAAGTGGGGCACAGGAGAGCTCAAGGAAGAAGCGTCTGCTCCCGAGGGTTGGCTGTGGGCGGCAGATTGGAAAGTTCACCTGTAAGTGAGCCTGGCGCTTAGGCTTGGAGGGCTGTGCCTGGCCACTCCCTCTTTTAGATAAGGGTGGAAATGGCCACTGGGAAGTTAGGCCACCTTCCCAAACACACTCAGGAGGGGGAGCAGTCTTTTGTTGGTTTTGCCTTACAGTTGCTAATGGATTGACCCCTCCCTCCCTGTCTCTTCCTCCCGCCCTCTGGCCTGCTGTAATTTCATCAAGGACATCTCAGAATTGTCCCCTTGCTAGCGCCAGCTGGCCGGAGCCAGGCCTCCCTGACGCCCCTCACCACTGCTTTTCCCTTATCTGCCCTTGCCTTTTGCTGCCAAACTCGGCTTGGCAAAGGGGACCCAGGTTGTTCCAGAAGAAAATCGATTCCTGCTTGTTTGGGGATCACCCAGCCCTCTTTGGCCCTAGGCCACCCCCAGTCAATGTTGGCACCAAGCCTGGGCAGCAGGGGCCTAGGCCGCTGCCCACTGTTCGGGCTCCATGCCCGCCAGGCCCTCAGGCTTCTGTGGCTGCTGCCTGTGTCCAGTAGTGCGCCGCCTCCGGTGGGTACTGGCCAAGGCTGAGTAAGTGGACGGTGACGGTGGCACAGAAAGGGTCTCACGGTGGCTGTACTCTCTTGGAGGCCAGGAGGAAGAACGTGGCCAGGGATGCCACCTGAGTCCCCTCTGCCAGCTCAGAGGTGATGGGGGTGTCTGCCAAGGCAAATGTTGGCCTTTCTTACGTTTCCTGGGGCTGACCACCTGGGAGTTCTGCCGCAGCCTGTGGAGCCGGCTTTTCTCCTTGCCCTGAAAGCAGGGTCGAAGACACAATTTGTGAGGCCCTGGTGCAAAACTGAAATGCGGGGGCCCTTTGTTCAAACCTGAAGAGTGTTAAGACGGGGTCAGCGGGGTGTTAAGCGCAGAGTGAGATCTGCCCCGCATGGGACCCTTCTAAGTACCCCTGTAGGGTTGTGCAAATGTGCAGTTTGCAGGCCTGTGGGACTGGTTCTGCCTGAAACCAGGCTTCCTGGGGCTCTGAGGGAGATCAGTTTTTGTTCCAGAAAATGCTTCCTTTGATGTAGAAACCAGGGTGAGAAAAAGGGCTGGACTTATCTCCAAGCCTCTGGCCCTTGCCTGGCCTGCGTCCCTAGGGCAAGGTTGGCCTGGGTGGAGACGGGGTCACAGTGCCAGGCGGTGGGACCGGCTTCACCCTGGGATGCTCCCCAGCCTTTGCTTGGCTGTGGACCCTGGTGTGCGCCACCTGGGGTGCGTGAGCAGGCCGCGCAGCCCTGTCCTGAGTGCCGCCTCTGTTCAGGGAGGCGGGGTTGCCTTTCGTCTCTGCACGTAGCTTACTGTGAGGCCTTGGGCACACAGCCCTGCTTCTCTGAGCCTCGGTTTCCCTGCTTATAGACAACAGCTAAACTAAGTGCTTTCCAAGATGCCTTTTCACTCTGACACGTCATGGTTCTAGGTTATTTGCCCCTAAAATGACTCAGGCTCCCAGCAGGTGGGAGGCGACCGCCTGCTGGCGCCTCTCTCTCCTCCCACCCCCAGGCCTCCTAGGGGAAGCCAGTCCCCCACCCTACAGCCTTTGTGGGGTCAGCCGACACAGATACCATTGAGTCCAGTAGGCTTAGAGGAGCCGCTGGCACATGATGTCACACCCCAGGTGGCAGCTGACAGCTGTTGCCCAGAGGGACTGGCTGTTGGCCAACTCTTCTGGGAGGACAGGTAGCTGCATTTTTGTGTCACTGATCTCCAGCCCGACGTCCTTCTAGAAGTTCACTCTGGGGATCACCTTTGGCAGAACCGCCAGGGGCCTGTCAAAAATGACAAGTTCCTCCATTCCTTCCAGATCAGGGTCTGGGATGGAGTCCAGAGACCCACATTCCCCAGAAATTCTGAGGAACCCCAAATCCTCCCAAGCCTCGGTAAAAGGACAAAAATCACATTTTCTAGCATTTTCGGAGCACAAGGGACCATTTTCTAGAGCAGGGTTGAGGCAGAATTTGGTTGTTTAGTGCCTACAAATCAGCAGTTTATCTGATTAAGTTCAATTTAACCAGCACTGCTGATAAACCAGGCTTGTAACCAGCCCGGCAGCCTGGATTAACCACCTGATCTCTGGTCTAACTTTGGGGTCTAGAGCCCTCTCTTTTCTATAAAGACTTCCTCCTCAAAGGCAAATAGTAATGATCAACATTGTATTTTATTGGTTGAGCCTGACACTGAAGGTATTGGGCCTTATTAATTTTCAAAACTCTATGAAGTGGTTCTATTTTACCCACACCCACCACACACACACACACACACACACACTTTGGAGATGAGGAAACGGAGCCCCAGAGGAGTTAAGCAGCTTGCCCAGGACCTCACCGCGGGGAAGCAGGCACTGGGTTTTGAAGTGTGTCAAGGTTCTGTCTCTGACGCAGGGTTACTGCTTTGCATCTCGGTTAGATCCAAGGCTGCCTCTCTCTGGGGCTCAGAGATGCGATTCTGAACAAAAAGTCCCCTGTGCCGGCCTGGCTTTATTTCTAAAGATAAGTGGCTTAAAGCGTATACACCCCGTGAGCCGGAATAGAGTGTCGGTGCCTGGCGCTGGGCTGAGCCCAGAGGGAGCCTGTCCCTCCCTGGGGTGGATGGGCTCTGCCTTGGAAGTCTCCGAATGCAGCACCTGAGGATGATGTAATGGTTCCCAGAGGGCACTTGCAGCCTTTGGCATCACTGTTCCAGCAGGAAGTCTGTCTTCAACATGCCACTTCCCTTTCCCTGGAGAGTCACCCGACACAAATTCGTTCTAACTAAGGTGACACTTGGGTAATGGAATGTCCTTGCTCCCGCCTGCCACCCCTCATCCTGGGGACTTTGCTTTTTAAAAGAGGGGAGTGTTGTTCCAAATGAAGCCACAAGGGTGGAATTTGAAATAAGGGGCAGCTGTTTCGGGACCTCCATTCGCCTTCTCAGCAGAAGAGGGGGTTGCAGTGAGCAGAGGCAGCTGGCGTGGGCGAGCCCCGGACCTGGGTCAAGTCCCAGCTCCGCCACTCACAGGCTCAGTCGCCTCACACTGGTAAATAACAACAAGTGACAAGAACCCCTGTTGATGTGATGAAACGCTTGCTCGGTGCCCTGGGTGTGCTTGTCTCCTTCCGAGCGCCCGACATCCTGGGGGGGGGCTGTGTGAGTCCACGCTCTCGGGAAGAGGAAAGCGAGGCTCAGGGCCAGTGAGCCATCTGTGAAAGCCACATGGCTGAGGAAGTGGCAATGCCGCAACCCAGACACCTTCTCTGTCACAGGGCCCGACGGGGGAGAGGGCAGTGCTGCGGTCCTGCCCTTTCCCCAGCATTGTTTTGAGGTTTGGGTGAAATAATACCTGTGGACCTACTTTGGGAAAACAAACAAGGTACTGTGCTGTGTGAGGTCCTGGGGCCCCGACTTCCTGTAACCCCATCTGGCTCTGTGAGACGATGCTGGCTTCTTCCAGAGCCCAGAGCAGGCCAGCTGGGGTCACCGTGATGCATTCGTGGAATCTCAACATAGCGAAAAAGTCACTGCCTGAAATAGCCCTGCAAATCTGGCTGAGCAGCCTCTGAGGAACAGCTCATTGTTCGCACAGCATTGCAGTTCAAACAAGGGGCCTCCCAAGGCAAGGGCGGAGAGCTGGTGCCAGCACTTGCTTACAGGGCTGCGGGCAGGACAAGAACACTCAGCTAAATGCGTCACATGGCGGCCACAGGCAGCTGTGTGGCTGGAGTAGCTAGGCTGGCCTGATTCAAGTAGCCCGGTGGGTGGGGTCACCCACTTAACATCCCACCTGCATCACTCCGAGTTCCAGGAACGGGAAGAAGGGTGGTGAGTCAGATCCAGCCTGCCCGTGAGTGAGCATGCATGCATTCTAGTGGGGGGACACAGACAGCAAACAAACAAATGGAAAGAGAGTTCTGACTGTGGGAAGTGCTGAGAAGACAGTGGCACAGGGTGATACAGTGGGAAGGTGGGAGTCTGCTCTGGAAGGGGGTGACCGGAAAAGGAGATGCATGTGAGCCAGGATCTGAGTGATTCAAAGGAGCCAACTAGGTCAGGAGCTGGGGGCACTGCCTTCTGGGTGGAGAAAGCATCAGGTGCAAAGGCCCTGGGGCAGGAGCAAGCTTGCTTTTTTTTTTTTTTTTTTTTTTAGGGACAGTAAGAAAGCCACTGTGGCTGCAGGGCTGTGAGCAAGGCGGAGGGTGGTGGGAGGTGAGACTGGGGAGGCTGGCGGGGGAGACCAGATCATGGGGGCCTTGGAGACCATGGCTGTGTTCAGAAATGCTTCGCGGCTGAAGGTCCATTTGGAGTCATGCTTCTAAGGAGAGTTGGGGGTCACTCTTAGGGTGGCTGGGAAGAAGCAGCTCTGACGGGGTCACTAGGCAGAGCTGCTGTTCAGAAAGCAAAGCACAAGCTGGGCTGCAAGCGGAAGGCCCCCAGGTAATTTCTTGTCCGCCTTTCTTCCTGTCTCGCAGCACCTTGCCCATAGGCAGGAAGGGGAAGTGCCCAAGCTCGCTGTACATGGCCTGGCTGGAGACGCTGTCCCAGGACCTCAGACCTCCTGTCATCCTGGTCCGAGGAAACCAGGAAAACGTGCTCACCTTTTACTGCCAGTAATGCCGAGCTTGGCCGTGCCTGCCCAAGGCTGAGGAGGCGTGGGGCAGCCACCGCTCCGCAGGAAGAGACCCATGCGCCGTCACATTCTAAGCAGCAGCCTCTGATGACCCGACTGAAGAAGCTGGTAGATTTCCAAACTTTGGCTGGACCCCCCTCCCGTTGGACATGTTGTCTGGGCTGGAGAAGCAGCATTTGAGGTTGGGTGGAAAATTCCCTGGCAGATCCCTAGTCCTTTTAATTTCTTTTGATTTTGATTACAACAAATGAAGATTTCAGCCTCTGATTTATAGACAAGTTTGAGTGAGGGCGCTGGGTGTGCATCTTGGCCGTGTCTCCAAACATTTCCTGGGAATTCTCCCTGACCATGCCTGCCTCTCCCAAGGTCAGAGAGGGAGTGCCCCCACATACTCACACCTATAGCTCTTACAGGAGGGATGAAGGGCCCTCAGAACCTCCGTGATAATGCAAATTTCTTTAACCACCTCTCAGTCCCCTCACTTTCAGTAACAATGTGTCTTCAGTGTTTTGGCTGCTTCTCTGGTAGACCAGGGACTTCCAAACTTTTGGGGGCTGCAACCTGCAGTAAGAAATATATTTTACACTGGGACGTGGAAGAAGCACACGCTGAAACGAAAGTGCCCCCAAACAATACTCACCCTTCCTATAGGGGGCGTGCTCCAATATTTGCTGTTCTGATTCTTTTCCTCCTTGGAACGTCGGTTGCAATCCACTAAAATGAGTTTGAAACCCACCAGTGGGTGGGGGCCCGTGGTGTAAAACACTAGAGAGAGGTCGTGACGGGCCTGACTAACACTGGCCGCCTCATCGCACAGTGAGGAAAGGAGGGAGCTCACAAACAGCACTCTGGAGGGTTATCGACAGTGACGGTGGGCGTATGAAGAAAGAGCTTCGAAGGAGGGGCAAGATTTAGGGAGTCTTGTGGAAGGTGCTCAATTTTGGGCTTGGCTGGGGGTGGGGGATGCAGGTTTGGTGAGGAATGCAGGCATGGTGAAGGTCGAGAGTGGAGAAGCAGAGGCCTGGGGGTGTATAAAGATGCCAAGAGTGAGCAACTGATCGGAGAGGCATACATCCAGCCCAAGGCCAGGTGAAAGGACAGGAAGGAGGAGCCACAGGTAAAAGACAAAGCAAGTGGTGGTGTGGGTGGTCTTAGGACAGGGGTCAGAGTTGAGAACCTGGGGATGATGGACTTCGTTTGTGCAAGGGTGTTCGGGTTCCCAAGGACTGAACACCCCCAGAACACTTGCACCAGCCGAGCTTGGATGCAAGAGCAGGCTGAACTTAAGAGATGCCCAGTGCTGGAGGGCGAGGCTCCCTGAAAGGGCGTTTCAGCTCCAGATGCATGTACACAGCATAAGGTGAGCTATTGCTGGACTCGGTGGGCTGGGTCTTTTCCAGTAGCACAAGGGGGCGGGGGAAGGAACGAGGCATCTTTGGGTCTTGTGGGCGCCCTCCAAGCCCACTGAAGCACCCACTTAGCAATGAAGGCAAAAATCTCTTTCTTAGGGTTTGGACCCAAAGTGTTACCAGTGAGGGGCCTGGCCCTGAGTAGGTCTGCCCAGGGCCAGCTGTTGCATGTGAGTTCTTGACTTTGCATAGGAAGGAATTCACAACACGTGTCCAGGTGACTATGAGGATCCATTTATTAAAGCTGCAGACAGTGAAACAAGGAAAGGCCTAGCACAGAAGAAGCCCCAGGAGAGCCCAGGCTGGGCTTCTTCAGCTCACTGGGAAGTCAGAGAAAAGGTGGCCTTGGGGACGGGTTCAGGGGAGTAGCCAGGGACAAGCTGCCAGCTGCCCATTGCCTGAGAGTTTAGGAGACGCCTGCCTGTGTTGAAAGAAGTGGAGGAAAAAGGAGGGAAAGGGAATGGTGCAGGCTGCTCCCTGAGGAAGGGCGTGTGTGCTGGGGCCTTTGTGTTGAGGCTTTTATCTCTTTCAGGCAGGAATCTTAGGGGAGGTCTCAGGGGAGGGTCTCAGCAGAACATCCATCAGTTCTCCAGGTGCGCCCTTTCCAAGCCGTGGTCTCCCCTGGTCAGTACCGGGGCAGGGGGCCATTATCACTGCAGCTGGTCCAGGTGTCGCCCACCTGGTTTTGCTGCTTTTCTGGGCCTGGAGCTGCAATATGGGTGAGGCCTAGACGTCATTTCTAAGGAGGTGACCTTCTGGATCTGGCTATAATTTGCGAGGCCATTGTGTTCAGCCATCTGTCTCAGTTTCCCTATTCCACTTGCCAAGAAATTTTCCTAGCTTCTTACTATCCTGTCTCGAAAGGACATGGCATTTCATGTCACTGCAGAGAACAAAGGCTCTGGTCTCCCAGGCCTTTTGCTTACCAGGACTCCCTGCTGTGTTGACTGTGACAGCTCCTCTCCTCCCCAGGGACCTGGGAACCTCAGAAGGGCACCTGCCTCTGAGTCGGTCAGTGGACCTGGGACCAACAGCCCTGTCCCCCAGCTCCACATAAGGGGAAACCTCGATCAGGGAATACTTGCCTTTCTAGAGCCTCATGGAAAACCATGTCCTGCCAAAGGGGGGCTCCCTCTCCAGACCTCGGGGAGACCCTGATCCAGGACCAGAAAATACTTTGGCTCCCGGCACTTAAAACAAAACAAAAACAAAATTTCACTATGTTGGAAAACTGAGTTTTTAACGATGATAATAGCTTTGAAGGAAAAAGTAGCTTTGAGTTAAGAGAGGTCAAAACAATAAAATGAATAAAAAATACATTCTCTTAGGAATAGGACTTACTTGTTTTGGAACACACTGTTTTTCAACTCTGCCAAGGGTTTTGAAAAAAACTCTTAAGTGTATTGCTTTTTCAACCCGGACTGAACTTTTCTCTGAGCTTCCACTGGGCCTAGAGGTCATGTGGCCAGCTTGCTACATGCAGATTTCATGGAGACACTTATTTCCCTTTGCTCCTCTTGTATGTGTTTGCAGACTCTCGGGCACTGTGTTTTCTTCCGTTTTGTAGAAGGTCTCCCCGGATTTTTAATCTTGCCTCAAACCAAGGGGTAGAGAGGTTGAGTGGGAAGAGCCACAGGCTGGCCACCAGGAGAGCTGGATTTGAGTTTCCATCTTCCCCCCAAACTGGTTGTGTGAGCTCGATACACCCCTTACTCTCTCTGGGCCTCATTCTTTGCAATGAGGGAGCTGGCCAGAACAGATGTCTCTGGCCAGCTGGTTGGGCCCACACACGGTTGGTCGGTGTTGCAGCTGCTGGGGGGTGGGATGGAGAACACATTCTTCGGTCCCCCCCCACCCTGTGGCTCACCACTTCCTTCTTCCCTGCTGACGTGGGGGGTGGGGGTGGCTCTCCAATGCTCTGCAAGTCGTGGTTGGGCCTCTTGGGCACTGGGAAGCTCAGAGATTTTGGTCCACAGCAGGGCTCTCTGTGCTTTTGGCTGATTGAATGCCCTGTGTTAGTAAGTTGTAGCGGTGGGAAGTATTTTCCCTGCTGTTCTCCCATCGATCTGTGCTTAGAAAACCCGACCCTCAGAGAGGTGGGTCATCAGCGCTGAGGGCCCAGCCCACAGCCGCCCCAGCCCCCACAGCAGGGCCTCCTCACGTATGTCTCCCACCCCTGCACCCCGGATCGCCTGCTCATGCCCAGTGAGCACCCAATTTCCCCTCCCAATATCGTCTTCTCCTTCAGTTCCTGCCCCGACCTGTCGTGGCTTTAAGGTAACCACAGTACAACCCACTTTTCACCCAATAGGCTCTCTGAGCTCCACCTCCAAGACAGAGAGAGCTGTGGCCCCATTAGCCCAAGCAGAGCCCCATTAGACTGGGTTCCCTTTGGCATACCCACCTGGCCTCGCCTGGATGGCCAGGGAGAGGTGGGTTTCACAGGGGTGAGACCAGCTGGAGTGTTCCAGAAGAACCACCTGGCTGGTTTTGCACCAAATACATGCAAAACAGCCAGGTTTCACTTGTAGCTGTATATAGCTCAGGATGTCAGAAAAAAAAAAAGCTGCCAACTTCAAAAGTGTTCACGGCAACAGAGCCCAGGAAAGCCCAGCCAGGGGCTTCGCTGGTAACTAACTCCCCCTTCGAAGTGAGGGTTCCTTCTGTGACTGAAAGCTAAAGCATGACGTGAGTGTCTTGCTTGAAAAGGAACCACAACAAATTCAGTTTCCAAAAATGCCATGTAGGTGGAGCCTGGAGAAGAGCCACCTGGCAGGGTGGCCAGCCCGCAGAGCGTTGCACGGATGAAAGACAGTGTTTTTCACGCCAGAGTTACAAAATGAAATGGGAGATGCTCAAGTGTCCTGTCTCGGAGACAGGTGGGGTTGGTGAATCGTGAGGAGGTTTTGGGAAGCGGGGAAGGTGCCTGCCCACAAGGAGCCAGACCTGGGGTGACTCCTACAAATGGGGAGATTGTAGTGGCCTGGCATGGGAAAGGCTGGCCGGGCCAGGTCAGAGATAGGAGGGCTGGAGGGGGCAGTGGAATGGCCTGGTAGAGAGGAAAACTCCCCCGGAGTGGAACAGGGGGGCTGAGCAGGCAGAATTAATGTCATGGAGGAGATTAAAGTCCCACCACTGATAAGGCTGTTTCTGCAAACGATTTCTGCCTCTTTGCCTGAGTGCTAGCACTAGTCAGAAACCAGCTGGAGGAAGCTGGGGGTTTTGCTAGGGAAGAAAGAAAAGCGACTAACACACAATCAAAATTCCCCTTACAGTACTGGGAGAAGTCTAGGTTCACGAAGAGAGGCTATGAATCTTAAAACAAATGAGTTAGTTTTTCTTTTCTCTTTAGAGTAAAATGCTGGGCTGCTATCAGAAAAGGGAGGGTCAAGTAGCTAGGATGGGATGGGAAATGTGGGCTTCTGAGCTTTCCTGGGCCTCAGTGTTCAGCCATGACCTTGCCCAGGATGCAAGCCTGGAGAGCAGGGTCATTTTTGCCTCGGAGCCAAACCCAGGCAGCCAGGGAGAGCCCTAAACCTGGAGGGGGCTGCCCCTGCAATCACGGGTGATGTAAGGCATTTACTCTGTGAGTTTCTCAAACCAGGCAGCCGCCGCCCTCCCACCCCGTCCAGGGTCCAAGCCCCTTTTGGAGGTATTCGGAAGGAGTCTGTTGTGGGGTAGTGGTCATTTTATTTGGGTTCCTCTCTCCATTGGAGGGAAAGCTGGGAAATAGCATTCAGTAGAACACAAGGAACCAAGTAGGTTTTTAAACATAGTTTTCAAAATATTTAACTCTTTTAAAGTATATAATTTAGTCTATTCCCAGTACTGTGCAACCATCACCGTTATTTAGCTCCATAACATTTCTTCATCCCCAAGGGAAATCCTGGACCCATTAAGCAATCCCTCCCCACTAACCCCTGGCAACCACTAATCTGCTTTCTGCCTCTGTGGATTTGCCTGTTCTGGATATTTCCTGTAGGTAGAATCGTACGCCACGCAGCCTTCTGTGTCTGCCTTCTTTCACTGAGCATGTTTTCAAGGGTCATCCACGTTGTATGTGTATCGGTGCTTCATTCTTTACAAGGCTGGATTGGATTGGACGTACCACATTTGTTTATCCGTTCACCAGTTGCTGGACATTTGAGTCATTTCCGCCTTTTGGCTCGGGAATAGTGGCTGCTGGGAATATTTATGGACGAGTTTTTGTTCAAACGCCCGCTTTCAGTTCTTTTGGATCTATACCTAGGAGTGGACCTGCTGGGTCATGTGGTCACTCTATGCCTAACTTGTCGAGTAAATGGCCCCTGGGCACATTTTCCACCGCATCAGCACTGAGTCTGAAAGTGCCCATTGCTGAGCCCAGTGGTCAGCCTTGACCAGCCACACCCCTTGATGTCTCCTGCGCAAGAGACACTCGGGGTGCTCAAAAGCCAGCTCAGTTGTCACTTGATTCGATTTTTAAAATACGTATGTAACACGCCCTTGTAAGAGACAGGCGGCAAGGCCAGGAAATAACAGGAAGCGGTGCCACTCTCCTCCAAGGTTGGGAACCCCTGTCTGAGATCTCGCCTCCCTTCATGACAACACTTCCCCTCTACCTGGCAAGGGGTGGGGGGACTTGCCTGGGGAGCTACCTCTGGTGAGGAAAGCAAGCTGCTTCTGGCTCAGCGTGGGTCCAAGCGTGGCATGGGATGGAGTCCATGAATCCACAGCAGGACGTCCGTTTCCCGGGCTCAGGAAGATGGCTCGTGTGTGTGTGTGTGTGTGTGTGTGTGTGTGTGTGTGTGTGTGTGTGTGTGTGTGTGTGTGTGGTCAGATCAGAACTGTAGCACTGACCATAAAGGCAGGGTTACTGGTTAGAGCTTGAATTATGTGGGGGACTCTCTAAATACCAAATAAAAACAAGAGTTCCAAGCACAAAGTACAGAACTTTGGTAGGGCCCAAGGCACCAGATTGTTTAAAATAAAAACATATGGCCCTGGCTGGTGTGGCTCAGCAATCACGGACCCAGGAGTGGTGCCAGAGAGTAGGTGGACCAGGAAGGGACACCAGAGGGCATTTGGACTGATGGGAATTCTCTCCCTCGACAGGGCTGTGGGTTACAGGTGCGAACGCACCTGCCACAACTCTGGGAACTGTGCATTTAAGATCGATGCATTTTATTGTATGTAAATCATACCCTGGGACCAATTAATTAAAAAATGATAACTTCAGAGTTACTAGCTCTGTGACCCAGTACAAGTTACTTCAATGTCCTGTGCCTCTGTTTCCCCAACGGTGAGATGACAATAATAGCATTCTCCTCCATAAGGAAGGTTTCCGTGAGGATTAAATGAATCAAGCCACACGAGGCTGAAACCGTGTTTCTGGTAGGTGGTAGGCACTCCATGGCATTGGCTGTTAGTATCTCTATTCACAAACCAACCTGTTACCAAGCCCCTTTCCCGCCTGCTTTATTTCTGCAGTGTCTTCCCCCCCCACCCCACCCCCGTTTCCCCCCACTCTTCCTTTTTGGGTCTATCCTAGTGCTGATCTCCATTTCCTCTTGCAGCCGGTCTCCCGGCCCCAAGTCTCTCGCAGTGAAATTCAGACTCCGTAAAGATGCGGGATGCACACGGACTCCGAGCCGCCCCGACTACTGCTCAAACGCTTCCCGTGGCCCACGGAGAAGGTCCACATTCTCAAGGGTGGCCCTGCCAGGCCTTTCCTGAGCTGGTCCCAAGAATTCTTCCCACGACTGTGATTTAAAAATAAACCCTGTACTTACTCTCATGCCTGACCAGTGGTTTTCAAACCTGGCCCTGGGCCCAGTGCCCACTTGGGTGCATCAGGCCCCATTTGCTAGGCCTGAAATGGGACCCAGACACCCAACCTTTACTTTACACGTTGAGTTGAGATTTAAATGTATATGCAGTGAAACGCACAAATCTTAAATGTACAGCTTCGTCCATTTTGACAAATGCCTACGTAACCCATGCCTGATCGAGACAGAACATTTCACCAACCCAGACATTTCCTTCATGCCCAGTGAGTGGGGTGTGGGTAAAAGCAGGATGGGGGGGTGGGTACAAACTCTGCTTCATGGCTTTTGCTCATTTCTGTGGTGTCGATACCCCCACCAGGGCCAACATCAAGCCACCAACCTGACGCTACTGAAGGCAGCATGGGGGAGAGAAGCTCACGGTTGGTTCGAGGAGCCAGTACAAATTGGCTTCGGCACACCATCTCTTTCCTGTCGCCACGGTCCATCTTGCTTATTCTAGAGTTTCACTTGAATGGAATCATATGTGTGCTTTCGGTCTGGTTCTTCTGCTCAGCACGGTTTTGAAATCCATTGACGTCGCTGCACGGGTCGGTAGTTCGTTCCGTTTCACCGCTGAGAAGTATTCCACGGTGCAGGCGCACCAAGTTCGCCCATCCAGCCTCCTGCTGACTGACACACGGACGGTTCCCTGTCTTGAGCGCTCTGGTGGATAAAGCTGCCATCTGCGTTCTCGTGCAAGCCTTTCATTTCTTTTGGGTGAATCCCTCTAAGCGACGGCTGTCGTGGGGTGGGTGCGTGCGTGTTTAACTTTATGAGAAACGGACAGACGACTTCCATGGGGGTGTCCCACTTGACACTCCTACCAGCCACAGAGGAGAGTTCTGGTGTCTCTGCGTCTCCGTCAGTACTTGGTGTTGCAGGAATTCACTTTAAAAAAAAAAGAGTTCCTCAGGGATTCGGCTTCACGGCCAGGTTCGAGAACCACCGGCCCAGACACGTAGTTCCATAAATAGCAATCATTAACATTCCCTGAGCCCTTCCTCCGGCTCTGGATCCATCCCAAGACCTTTGACAGTGTTCTGTCATTTCAGCCTCACAACAACCTTCTGAAATCGATACTATTCTTCTCCTTCCTATTTTAAAGATGAGAAAGTTAGGTACAGAGGGGTTAAGGTACTTGCTTAAGGTCACACAGCTCAAAAGGGGCAAAAGCTGAGTTTCAAAACAGGCCGCCTGGCCCTGGGCCCCTGAGCTTAACCATGGAGCTCTATTTGCCCAAGCAAGTTCTGTATATAAGTTCCAGGTGGGGCTTACCTGTGATTGCCAGCATTGTTTTTATTCAAATGTCATCCTTCCTCTCCATTCTACCTCTTCCTTCAAGTTTTCTCTAGCTCCCCTCTTCTTCTCCGCCCCTGAGTAAAGTCCCCTGATGTACTCACGAGTCCTTCGGGAATGGAGGAGACTTTGGGGTTGTCTTTGCTTTCTGTATTTTTGTGCGGTCTTATCGTCCCCATGATTTTTGTGAGGTCACTGAGACCAGGGTCACTCGTGAATAGCAGGGTCACCCTGCTATTCCTGGCACATTTATTGACTTGAATTTAATGTTCTTTCTAAAGATGCTCTAGGCAAAACCATGGGAGACCTTTCTCAGAGGCTGTCTCATTGGGACAGAACCCCAGAGAGGATACAGGCAGTGGAGTGCCTCTTCCCCAAGGGGAAAAACACCCCTTTCGCTTTTACCACCGGGGAGAAACGGTGCGCTCGCTACCATAAGGGGCCCTGGTGCTGGTCACCGCAGGCTAGAGGACACGGGCTGTGCGCCATACTTAATTTCCCATTGGACCTCTTCTGTCCTGCCTGGCTGCTCCCTCTAAGGCCTCTGGCTTGTTTTATCTGGCCTGGCGCCATCAGTCAGTGTCTAGCTAGTTGGGAGACTACCAGATCCTAATCAGTCGTTTTCTGTCATCCTGATGTATGAAAATCTACATAACTTGTGGGACCCAGTGAAAAGGGAAAACACAAGGCTTCTCGTTCAAAAGTTATTCAGAATTTCCCCATGTCGGCCACAGGGCATGAAACCAAGGTAGGGGCCGTGCCCACAAAGCCAGGTTTCCTCCACGGACAAAACAACAATTCCAGAAAGCTGAGCGTGGGGACAATTGATCCCCAAAGCCCTCTACCTCCTTTCTTAATGTAAAGCCGGCTGAAAAGAAACCGCCCCGGGTTCTGTGTTATCCTAAGGCCAGCTGTTGTGGTTTGAATCATGTCCTCCAAAAGGAGGTTTTAAGTTCTAACCCCACTACCTATGCATGTGGTCATATTTGGAAATGATCGAATTAAGATGAGCTCTTTCCAAAAGCGACCAGAGGTGACCTCTGAAAATGGTTCCCTCACCACTTGACCCAGAAAACCCCACAAAATCATGCAAACCAAGAGGCTCAAATCTTCGTGTTCACTTTAAGAAGACTCGTGAAACTGCCCAGACCATCGAGGGTATGCATATTCGAAAAGCCACCAAGTATTTGAAGTTCTTTACAGAAGCAACATGTGCCGTTCCCGTCGTTAGGATGGTGGAGTTAGTAGGAGTGCGCAGGCAAACAGTGGGGTTGGACACAGGGTGGGTGGCCCCCAAGAAGTGCTGAGTTTTTGCTGCACATGCTTAAAAATGCAGAGAGCAGTGTTGAACTTAAGGGTTTCGATGTGGATTCTCCGGTCATTGAGCACATCCAGGTGAACGAAGCTCCGGAGATGCAGCACAGAACTTACGGAGCTCACGGGCGGATGAACCCACGTGTGAGCTGTCCCTGCCACACTGAGACGATCCTACTGGAAAAGAGCAGATTGTTCTCACACCAGAAGAAGAGGTTGCACAGAAGAAAAAGATACCCCAGAAGAAACGGAAGATGGCCTGGAGTAAATGCAGCATAAAATAAACAGCAATAAAAGTAAAAGCAAAAACTAAGGATGAGGCCATCAGGGTGGGTCCTAATCAAATATGACCAGTGTCCTAACAGGAAGGGGGGAAACTGGGACTCAGACATGCACAGAGGGACACACACAGGGAGAAAGCCACGCGATCGTGAAGGCAGAGATGGGGTGATACAGCAACACACCCAGGAACATAATGATGGCTGGCGAAACTCCAGACGCTGAATAGGAAAAGAGGCATGAACAGACTCTCCCTTGTAGCCCTCAGACGGACCCAACCTTGCCCCAAACCTCCATCTCAGACTTCTAGCCCCCGGTACTGTGAAACAGTCAATCTCGGTCCTTCAGGCTGATACAGAGAGATCTGATCTGATCATGGGGGAGAAGTAGGGAGGGGCCACAGGGGGCAATGGTAAACAGTCTGGGATGGGATGACTGAGAAGCTGAACACCTCCAGAGTGCACAGAAATAAAGAGAGGGCTGGCTCTCTTCTTCCTCGAGGATGCCTGGATGATCCTACGCAGCTGCCTGCGCTTCCCAACAGAGTATTTTGGATGGGAAGGAATGCCAGGTGCAGCCTAGGATCAGGCTGGCTTGGCCGAGGGTGGCAGGGTTATTCTTCTCTGGGTGTTCTAGAGGGAACAGACTTTGAGGTAGAAGCTTCCCATTCATCCAAAATTGTACAGCTGTTGTATCTTATGTTGTTTTAGTTTGTAAACTATCCCTATAGAAATGAGATAATTAAAACCAACAGGGGGACTGATAGAACTCAGGTGTTAGGGCTTAGCCTTAATTGATAGGCTTAAGTGATTAAAGCTGTAACTAAAGAGTTAGTTTAGCCTCAGTTGATAGGCTTAAGTGACTAATGCACGTGGAAAGCTGTTATTCCAAAATTGGGAAGTTTTTAAAAAATATTTTTTATTTACTCTTGATTGTATTATTACTCTTGATTGTATTTAGTCACCTTATATCCCCCTTCACCTCGAAGTCACCCCACTGTTGTCTATGTCTGTGAGTCCTTTTTCCTTTTTGCTCAATCCCTCCACCCCTTAACCTCCCCCCGCCCCCCCCCACTACTGTCATCTGTTCTCCATCTGAGTTTCCCTGTTTTGCTTGTTAGTTCAGTTTGTTCATTAGATTCCACATATAAGTGAAATCGTATGGTGTTTGTCTTTCTCTAACTGGCTTCTTTCACTTAGCATAATGTTCTCCAGGTCTATCCAGACTGTGGCAAAGGGTAAAATTTTCTTCTTTTTTATGGCCAAGTAGAATTCCAGTATGTCAATGTCCCATAGTTATTTTATTCACTCATGTACTGATGGACCCTTGGGCTGCTTCCATATCGCTGTGATTTTGAATAAAGACTCCTTTCCTTTATCACCAAACCTTTGCCTCTGGAATTCTGCCTAGAGGGTGGCGGTGGGCAGCAGGACCCCAACTGCTGTTTGGTAACAAAGCCACCCTGTTTTTGGTCCTACACCCACCAAACAGACCAGGCCCCTCCTGTTACCATCCGGCCCTTGCCAACCTCCTGACACACCCGCAAAAGACAGATGTCCCAACAGGACTGGAACAAGGACGGGCCGGGGCACTGTCAGTTTTGGTTTTCAAGACCTTTTTTCCTTCAGAAGGGAGCGAGGGAGGGCCTACTTCATAGAGGCCTTCGGGGTCTCATTTTTAAAATCCAGAGAATCCTGCCTTGTCTCAGCCCCAATTTAAAGGAAGCACCTGTGAGCAGCCTAAAACGTGGGGGCCCTTTTCCAGTGTCTCTGTATGTAAGCTGGACTGTGGCCTGCTTGCCATTCATAGCGTGATGTCTCGCGCTGGAGGGTGTAACGTTCAAGTCCAAGACCACGGATGAACTGGCAACTTTGGGTCAGATGCCTCCATGCCCTCAGTCCCAGGAAGAAATGCCCAGCTTCTTCCTCGCCCTTCTAATGGGCCTGGGCGCGGCCTTCTGGGCGGGCTCGCAAATAGGGTAGGGGTAGGGTAGCCTCCCCCGCGAGGTTAGGCTGAAGGTCCCGCTGGCCCTCCGTCCGTCCGTCCCGGGGACCAGAAAGGGGAAGCGGGACTTGACGCCAGGGTGCTGCTTTGTGAGGGAACAATTTGCAGAGGCTGCCAAACCGGGAGTCGGCGGGCACGGCCCTGCCTAAGGCGCCCTGATCTCCCGGACCCAGGCAGCGGTCCAGCTGAACGCAGCGCACCCGGGAAGGGTCACCGAACACCGAGTTACGACCGCAGCCGCCACGCCGGGTGACGCAACCGCGGCGGGTTGCATCAGCCGCGCCCACGTGCTCGGCCCGCCCCTCCACCCACCGACCCGGCCTCCGATTGGGCCACGTCGGGTCAGTGGCTTGTGCTTCAGCCAACGGGCGGCAGCCACACACGGGTCCGTGGTGG